>NC_137111.1:11719144-12919144 GCF_949357685.1 Gobio gobio | reverse complement strand
AAGTTTAATGGACAGACTCTAAATGTAAAAACCTTGATTGATTCTGGTGCTGCTGGAAACTTCATCGATCTTGCATTCGCCAAAACTCTTTGTGTTTCTCTCCTCGCATGTGAGCCTGGTGTAACAGTGGAAGCGCTTGATGGGCGCCCCCTGGGGTCAGGAGAGGTGCAATACACCACACAACCTCTAACGCTCAGCATCGGGACACAGCATTCTGAGACCATCCAGTTATTCACGATTCATTCGCCTATGTATCCCATAATTTTGGGGCTTCCGTGGCTGGAGAAACATAACCCCCAAATTTCCTGTTCTGAAGGGAGGATATCCCGGTGGTCCGCATTCTGTCAGAGCAACTGCATGGTCGCTATCCAAGGTACTGAACACCACAGCGCTTCCCTCAAGGGAGTGGATTTTCAGAGAATTCCCCCAGATTATCACGACCTAGCTCTGGCTTTCAGCGAAGCTGAGGCTTCTCATCTTCCCGCTCACCGTGCTGGCGACTGTGCTATTGAGCTTTTGCCTGGAGCTGTACCTCCACGTGGAAGAGTTTACCCGTTGTCACAACCTGAAACAGAGACCATGAGGGCGTACATTGACGAACAACTGGCGAAAGGTTTCATCACTACCTCTACATCTCCGGCTTCCGCCGGATTCTTTTTTGTCAAGAAGAAGGATGGGGGTCTTCGGCCGTGTATTGATTATCGTGGTCTTAATGAAGTGACAGTGAAATATCGCTATCCTCTCCCGTTAGTTCCAGCCGCCCTGGAGATGCTCCGTACCGCCCGCTACTTTACCAAACTGGATTTGAGGAACGCATACAACCTAATTCGCATACGGAGGGGTGACGAGTGGAAAACTGCGTTCTCTACTACATCCGGGCACTACGAATATCGGGTAATGCCATTCGGCCTTTCTAACAGTCCTTCAGTTTTTCAAGCTTTTGTAAATGAGGTGTTCCGAGACATGTTACAGCAGAGAGTTATTGTCTATATTGATGATATTTTGATTTTCTCTGATTCCCTTGAGGAGCATGTCCAAGATGTGCGAGCAGTCCTCACGCGCCTGATTGAGAACCAGCTTTATGCCAAGCTCTCCAAATGTGAGTTTCACCAGACGCGCATCTCCTTTCTGGGCTATGTCATCAGTGCGGACGGAGTCTTGATGGATGACAGCAAGGTCAGAGCAGTGGTGAATTGGCCCCAACCTTCCTCTGTTAAAGAGTTGCAGCGCTTTTTGGGCTTTGCCAATTTTTACCGCAGATTTATCCGCAATTTCAGCGTAATTGTAGCACTGTCTGCTTCAAGGAGGGGGAAAATTCTTTAAGTGGACAGCGGATTGCACCGCGGCCTTTGCTCAGCTCAAGGAGAGATTCACTTCTGCTCCTATCCTCCGTCACCCGGATCCTGAGAGGGAGTTTATCATAGAGGTGGATGCGTCTAACACAGGAGTGGGGGCTGTCCTGTCACAGCGGTGTGGTAAGCCTGCGAAAATGTTCCCGTGTGCCTTTTATTCTCGCAAACTCAACTCTGCAGAGCGCAACTATGACGTGGGTGATCGTGAACTTCTGGCCATGAAGACCGCCTTTGAGGAGTGGAGACACTGGCTGGAGGGAGCTGGTCAGCCTTTTACGGTACTCACTGATCACAGAAATCTAGAGTATATCAGATCAGCTAAGCGCTTAAACGCTCGCCAGGCTCGTTGGTCTCTGTTTTTCTCTAGATTCGATTTTAAGATCACCTACAGGCCAGGTTCTCAGAATGGCAAAGCTGACGCCCTGTCTCGACAGTTCGACGGTCCTTGTGAGGAATCTAAGCCTGAACCCATTATTCCACTACTCTAATCGTGGCTCCTGTTCAATGGGACATTATCACTGAGATCACCGCATCCCTAAGTAATCACCCTGCTCCGCCAGAATGTCCCGCGGATCGTCTCTTTGTTCCGCCCGGGTTCCGCCACCGTGTGCTTCAGTGGGTTCACTGCACTCCCAGCGCCGGTCATCCTGGTATCGCTGCTACCATACAGTTAGTTTCCAATCGCTTTTGGTGGGCTTCACTCCAGTCTGATGTCATAAAGTTTATTCATCAATGCTCTGTTTGTAACACTGTGAAATCCTCTCATCTCAAACCAGCTGGACTGTTACAACCTCTGCCAGTACCACAGCGTCCCTGGTCGCACATCGCAGTGGATTTTGTGACTGATCTACCTCCTTCCCAGGGGTTTACAACTATTCTCTCCGTGGTGGATCGTTTCTCTAAGTCCTGTCGTTTCATTCCTCTGACCGGTTTGCCCACGGCTTTACAGACAGCCGAGGCTCTTTTCAACCAGGTGTTCCGTCTCTTTGGTCTGCCCGAGGACATTGTCTCTGACCGCGGTCCTCAGTTTACCTCCCGTGTCTGGAGAGAATTGTGCTGCAAACTAAATATCAATGTCAGTTTAACTTCTGGTTACCATCCTCAGGCCAACGGGCAGGTCGAACGTCTAAACCAGGATTTGATTCGATTTCTGAGAACTTACTGCCACCAGAATCAGCAGGACTGGAGTCGCTTCCTGGCCTGGGCTGAGTATGCCCAGAATTCTTTGTTAAAACCTGCCACTGGTCTAACCCCTTTCAAATGTGTTTTAGGGTTCCAACCTCCCCTCTTCCCGTGGGCTGGGGAGCCATCCGACCTCCCAGCAGTAGATGCGTGGCTTCAGCGCAGTGAGGCCACCTGGGATGCTGCTCACGTCCACTTGCAGCACGCCATACGCCGTTTCCAGCATCATGCAGATCGGAGGAGGCGCGAGGGTCCTCGGTACCGACCCGGTCAGTGGGTGTGGCTCTCTACACGAGATCTCCGGCTCAAGCTCCCAAGCAAGAAACTTTCTCCTCGTTTCGTCGGACCATTTAAGATCCTTCGTCAGATAACTCCTGTTTCTTTTCGTTTGGAACTTCCTGCTCATTACAAGATCTCACCCACATTTCATGTGTCCCTTTTCAGACCCGCTGTCGCTCCCAGGAGAGAGAGGAGCCGGGAGGAGGTCGCTCCTGTGCAGACTCCTCCCATTGAAGTGGACGGTTCGGAGGCTTTCCGGGTGCGAGAGATCCTGAACTCCAGGCGTCACGGCGGGGTGTTGCAATACCTTATCGACTGGGAGGGGTACGGTCCCGAGGAACGCTCCTGGGTCAGGTCTCATGATATCCTGGATCCTACATTAACTGCTGCTTTTCACCGACACCACCCAGATCGACCGGCTCCAAGACCCCGTGGTAGACCCCGCCGTCGACCAGGTCCTCGCTTCCGGAGCCGCTCGCAGGGGAGGGGCTCTGTCACGGAACGCTCAACCACGCCTCCTCCTGGTGTCACCAGATCTCTCTCTCCTGCGTATTAAGACTGCATTTCCCTTCCTTGCTCCTCTGCTAATTATTAGTTCATTATTATCACCTGTGGACCCTCAGCTCACCTTTATCTGGACTGCTCTGCTCATTGTTCATTTGTGAAGTCTTGATTTACCCTTACTCTGCCTCTGGCTTATTCCTTGTGTTTGAACTTTATGACTGCCTATCTCTGTTGGCTTACCTGTGTGAATAAAGTCTTGCAAATGGATCCGAACGCTTCAGCCTCTTCGTCACAGCTGCAGTGTTGCCAAGTTCATACATGTCCGCAGGTTGAAGCGACCCCAATTGTGTGATATTTAGCACCGGGAATGCGTATTTCAGCAGGAAACCCTGCCAAAAAGACATATATTTTACCCCCCATAAGAGATTTTTACCAAAAAAACCCCACTGAAATGAGACTGGGCTTGGCGATTGGGCGGGTTTTGTTGTGAATATCTGGCAACCCTGATCTGCTGACGGACACTGTGCTGCGTTGTCACCGGAACATCCCAGCTGAAGATAATGAGGAAATTACGCCGCTCCCTTTGCCAAGTGCATTCCAAACTGCTACAAATAGGGAATACTGATTCCATTTGGAACTCACCCCCGTGAACCGTTCGGTACGAATACACGAACCGTTACACCCCTAATATATATGTACCATAAAATGTTACACAAATTTCATGGTTCAGTACGTAACTCGGTTTTTAAGTCACCGTTTGGTTCAATTGTGGTACAGTTAGGGTAAAGAAATGCAAAACATAAAAATAGCTTGTTTCTGATTATTGTTTATATTTCATAAACAGTTACACATAAAAAAATAAATAAAAAAATTATATATATATATATAATAACATTTATAAAAATAACTATCGATTATAGCACTGCATTAACAATCCCAGGTTGTAGGCCTGCTCTGATTTCTTTTTTTTTTTAAGAACCTAACTTTTAAAGAACAACATTACAATTCCAGCTTATAGCTCTGTTTAGTTTCATGCAACTTTCATGTTTTTTGTCAGAACATTTAACTTTTCTACATTGTCTGCAGAAAGGACAGATCTGCTGGCAGTTACAATGTCTCCAGCTGTGGAAAATACCCTCTCACTAGGTACAGAGGTAGCAGGTACAGCAAGGTAGCACTTTCCTAACTTGGCAATATGTGGATATGTGGGCTCATTGGTCCTCTACCATGCAAGTGGGTTGGAATCAAGTGAAATGCAGTCCGCTGCCTTGTATAAACGAAGCTCTTCCTCACCAGCTGCAAAGTAGGCTTCTTTCCCACTTGAGTCTTCAAGATCTCCAAACAGTTGTGCCATGGCTTACTTCTTGACAGGAGGAGATGATTTAGACGTCTCTGGGTGTTCTCTCCCAGGAGATGAACTGACTGCTGTTGTACCAGTGGCCTCCTCACTCTGCAAAATAAAATGACAAAACTTTAATATGTGATTAATTACTACTGACACTATAGCAGCAAGTGTTTCAAATTAAGCAATGAAGACATTTTATGCACAAGAAGAAATGCATGTATACCTGTTCTTCCATGGTTACAATATCTGTGACGAGGCTGTTGTAGATTCTGTCATGACAGGCATCATCCACATGAGGAAGGGCCTTGAACCTTGGGTCAAAAGGCATTTGTGGATGAAGTCAGGACAAGCAGAGTATCTCTTCTCCGGGTTTTCTCTGATGGCAGCATTGATGTCTCTTTCACAGTTGGACTGTCTTCCTCTTCAGGTTCCATAGAGTTGAGCACTGTGGTTTTGCAAGGCAGGATCATTGATACTGAAGGTGTGGATTCAGTGCTCATCAGTGTTGTGAGGATTTTTAGTGGTTTAAAGGGTAACTAAACCCCTGCTCAGAGCTTAACTCCACCCAATGGCAATTTTTGAAAAATGCTGGAAAAGTGGGCAGAGCTCAGTGGAGACAGAGGGGACGAACCGAGGGCGGAGCTGAGTGGAGGGCGTGCACCTGAGACCCGCAGTGACGGATTGATTGACAGCTGTCAGACTCGCGAGTCGCAAAGATGGAGAATGACTGGAGTGACGCCAGCTTTGCAACAGAGCGGTCATTCTCCTACCTTCACCTGAAGTGGAGGAGGGTGAATTGTCTGTAGACACAGACGCAGAGCCTTATCAATGCGAGCCGCTGGCTCAAACTGCATTAACTCCCGATGCCGACGATGCTAGTGAAACAGCAGCGCAAGAGAACTGACCTAATCTATGAATGTCAAATCCTTATACTGAATGCCACTAAAAATAGATCAGATATCATATATCTACGATTTTCATTCAAATTAACTGAATCAATAAGCAGCGCAGGACCAATAAGTTCAGACCTAAAAGCCCATTATAAACAGATTTCCTCAAATAAAAGACTATATATGCCAGCACGCTACGGTATTGTTGTTCGTTACCGCGTCCGCCGCAACCACTTGCGTGTCAGAGTTTGAAAGCGTGTCTCATGTATGAAAATTATCTGTACACATGACGGGCGGCAATAATATCGCAAGAAAAGCCTGACGTGTACTGACAACTGCATTATTTAAACGTATTTTCTTCAATACAATGTTAAAGCAAATGTCAAGTCAGTTTCATTTATAATGTTTCTACTTCATGTAACATGACAGTTCATTCTGGAGTGAAGCCGTTCTCATCATGTGATTGGGGGAAACATTTCTGAGGGCGTGGTGAGCTTGTGCCAGGGGCACGGATAGTGAGCCGTTGGAAGTGCCATCCTACCACAACGTCCAATAGGAAAATTCAACTGCAGTAGCCACCGTTTAACCTTAAGAGGGCAGCACTTTGGCGGTTTTACACCATATTTTATAGAATTAAAACACTTTATACTCAAATGTCAAAACATTTACTCGAATCAATGAACAGCATTAATAAAGGCCCAGTATTACAGATCATTAACTAAAAAAAGTTGGTTTAGGGTTTAGTTACCCTTTAAGGACCTCAATTACCTCCTCTGCCATTCTCACATCCTGGTCAGACAATGTGGTTTTGTCTTTATTCTTCTCGAGGGCTTTTTCTGTGAGTGCTGAGTACACAGCTGCTTGTTGTTCAATGTACCTCTCAAGCATATCATAACTGAAGTTCCAGCGGGTGGTAACATCATGAATAAGGGTGTGTTTTGGTATATTAAGTATCTCCTGTTTGCTCTCAAATATGTGTGCCACTGTTGGGCTACGGTGAAAAAAAGACACAACGCTTCTGACTCTACCTAGCACACTTGACACCTGGTTGAGTCCTGTTGCTTTCTGTGATGCTAAATTAATAGTGTGTGCAATATGTGTGCCGCTGTTGGGCTACGGTGAAAAAAAGACACAACGCTTCTGACTTTACCTAGCACTCTTGACACCTGGTTGAGTCCTGTTGCTTTATGTGATGCTAAATTAATAGTGTGTGCAAAACATGAGATTTGGGGGCCCAGTCCAGCTTCACTGACTGAATTGACAATATTTCTAGCAGGTGTCTCTGTGACAGGAATTGTAGTCCCTGGCCTCTCTAACTTCCACTCCAACACTGTCCCTCTGTCAGATTTGTGCTTGTATGTTGTTCATATATGAAGCGAGTTTCAGAACATGGCTTACCATGTTCCAATCAGGGGTGACGTGATGGGCAGTCTCTGTTAAGTAGCTCTCAGTATCTCTCGTGTGTGCTACAACAGATGCCTTGGACTAGTCGTGGACAACAGCAGCTTTTACTTGTTCATACATGGCCGGTATGACTTTCTGACTGAAGTGCGGACGAGAAGGAATTTCACACCGGGGCTCAATCAATAAGCATGTGTTTAAAACCTGCATTTTCAACAACTGAATATGGTCATAGATCCGCTGCCATAAAAACACCAATGGCATTTATTATTGCTTTGGCCCGATCTGAACTACCAGCGAGAGGCTATTTAAATGATGAAGGGAGCAGCATTTGCACTACACTCGTTTTTTTTTCCCTTGTAGCAGTGATATTCACATTTGTGTGGTGCCATTTCAGATGAGTTAGCAAGTTTGACATGTTGCCAGAAAAATACAGAATTACTACTGAACAATGTCAACAATGTCTTTGTCCGTTGTCGTAAATTCACAGCGAAACGAAGTGTTCCCAAACAGGAGACCTTAATGATAAGGGAGGGTCTTCAAGCTCTGGCTTTTCTTTAGCATTGGCCATGATGACATTCACTAGCCAGACGCTGGGCTCTGCGTGCTGCACGTGTAGTGTGCTCAAAGTGCGAGGCGGAGAGAGAGCATGATTTGTTTTCCCCAAACCAAATCCCCCGATTTCTGCTGAACTGGTTTGTCACATGAATAAACAAACTTACCCGAATTCAGTACACATGTGCACCGTACCGGAAGTCCTGTACCGGAATGGTTCAGTACGAATAGGGGAGAGCGGGGCACAACCTAACGCTGACTTTCCCAGTGTGTAAATCCACTTGTGGTTCAGAGTATTTCTTTTTTCCCACATTAATTGCACACATGTCTAGTACAATTATGTGGTTTTGTTTCATTAATACAGTGTATATTTTTTTCTTGATTTACCCCGAAAGAATGGAAGTGAAATGTGACAACATGCCTCATAGGTGGGGTACATTGTAACATGACCAAATGACAGCTTAAAATGTTATCTGATATAATCAAAACAATATCCAAGACAAACTAAAATATTATGTCAATAAAATACAATTATTTACTTTTTCAGTTATACTGCACAGTTCAAAAAATAATAATAATTAAGAATTTCGGAACATTGAGTCTGTCACCTTATTCTCATGGTTTTTCAATAGAATTCATAAAATTATAGAATAGAATAGCATAGTTCTAATAGGGGCACATTGTAACGCAGTGTTACAACATGCCTAACTGGGATTTAAACCCGACTCGTGTCTGCTGCTGGTTAAATCAGCATTAAAGAACTACATCAACTGTTAAATAACATATATAAGATTCAAATAATATCAGATTTGTCTTATTTTAAATAAACACAAAACCAGAGATGAAAAATGTACTTAAAGCTACACTGTGTAACTTTTTTAGTTTATTCTTAGCTAAAAACACTTAGTTCTTTCAAATATATATGTGCTCATTAATGTATATTTACTTCTTTCAAGTAATAAAGTATTCTCGTAAGTTTATAATATGCCATTGAAAATACATACGGGTAAGGGGTTTGAATGCCGGTCGCCATGTTGCCCCTCCATCTTGAAAGTACATTAGCCAAAGAGGGACATACCCGTAAATTCAAGCTTCGCCTTTCGCGTTTTAACACTCGATGTCACCGTGTAGAATGTGGACGAGGTCGAACTAGAAGCCATGTTAATCTTGGACTAAATCGGCCACCGACGTAGGAGTTAAAACGAAATCGGAATTGAGAGGAACAGAAACTAATATTCACTGCATGGTCATATACCTTTTCACCGCTAGATGGGGGAAAATATCACACAGTGTAGCTTTAAGTAAGAAATTAACTTTTGCTATGGTTAAATAAATGTTTATTCCATCTTCCAAAGATTTTTTAATTTTGATGCAATTTTTTCTCTAAATAATGATACACTGGGCCCTATCTTAACGATCTGAAACGCAAGTGTCAAAGCGCGAAGCGCAAGTAACTTTGTGGGCGGGTCTCGGCGCTGTTGCTATTTTCCCGGCGGGATAAATGGCTCTTGCGCCCGGCGCAAATCTAAAATGGGTTGGTCTGAAGTAGCTTCATTATTCATAGGTGTGGTTTGGGCGTAACGTGAATAAACCAATCCGAGCGTCATCCAACATTCCCTTTAAAAGCAGGTGCGCAAGTTCCATTATGGATTGCTATTATTATGGCGTATTTACCAGGCGGTTCACAGCCGAGGAGACTGATGTTCTTGTAAGAGCAGTGAAAGACAGAGAAGTGAAGTTGTAATGTTGTACATTATGGTAAAGGTGATTTCACAGTCTTTTTTTTTTTCAGTCTTTCAGTTTTTTCAGTTTTTCAGTCGATTTTTTTTCCTGGTTCTTGACGGACAAACCAATTTGTCAGATGTCCTTATACATATATGTCTTGCCACTATTGGGCAAACAGGTCTTATCCTTAATTATTACAATTAGCCTGAATCATTTGTAAGCTAGATTTATGCCTATTTTTTCACATCTTCGTGGCACACCACAATGATTTCCGTCATCTCATGTGTTAATATTTTTTTAGTGTAACAATTTATGATTTGCAAAAATAACTGTTGCATCTGTGTAGGTTACATGAGCAAAGTGTATGCGCGTTGTGCACGCTATACATTATGGTCAAGCATGCGCCCTTAAAATAGCATAATGAACAACGCGCAAAACGCGCCACTGACTTTAGACTAGGTTTTTTCTGGTCAGTGGCGCAATTGTTTAATGGAACAGCAAAATAGCACCGGGGATTGTTTGCGCCGGAACACGCTTCCTTTTTTGCGCTGAACCGCCCAGGGAGCGCAAGTTCATTCACTAGTTTAGCGACGTGCTTCTGTGGAGGGAAAAGCGAGCTTTGCGCGGGTGCAAAATAGGAATGACACATGCGTCGGTGTACAAAGTCAATTGCGCTGGGTGCAAGATAGGGCCCAAAAAGATTCGTCATCCTTGCATGTGTGGAAAGTGTTAAACCGTGTCTGTTACAACTAACCCCGCGTTACGTTGTGCCCCGCTGTCCCCTACGTGTACCGTTACATATATCATTCTAATATGCTCATTTGTTGCTCTAGAAACTACAGTGGAAATGTTAACAAAAAGTTTAAAGAACTTCATATATTTCAAATATAAATATTTTTAGAATTGCTACAAACCAGTGCATTTACTATTATGATAATTAATTAAACTAATCTGGTAAAAAAACATCAGTAATGGGCTGTTTTTGAACAGCTAAAATAACTGGAAACGGCTGACACTGGAAGGCTTGCACAAGGTAAAAATGGCTGGGGATAAAGATAACAATGTAACAAAATGATCAGGCTTGCATGGATTCTGCACCGTCTGCATAGCTCTACATATCCCTGGCCTCTTATGTGCTTTTTTATAATATTTTTTTTGCCTAATTTGATTATACTTTCAGATTAGCAATCTAACTAAATTTAAAACATTCTATCTGTACTGCTGAATTTTTCAGTTTCAGTTTTCCTTCAGTCAGTGCAGCAAAAACATCTGCAGATATAACTGTTTGGTCGACTGATATGATTTTTTTAAATGGCTAATGCGATTGCTGATATCTAGAGAGCAGGATGTCTTACATGAAATTAATGATACAAGTGCATGCATAACATTAACACTTGCTTATATAAACTTATTTTACACTTTTTTCTGATATTCTCAAAAAAAATAAAAAAATAAAAATGATTTAACTAATAGATGGGGTTGGTAGCTCTTCTGTTAATCGGCCAAGCAGGCTCGGTTATCGACCACAGTTATCTTTAAACGGCAAAAAATGGCCTGATTTCTTACAATAACTTTTAATAGTAAAGTTCCCCAACACTACTTATCACAGGTGGTCCATCGTTTACAAGGTCATACGCAATGGACCAGGTGTTACAGAAGCACTGGCACTGATTAATATCTCCACAAATACTCTTTGCTGACCTTCTTAGCCTCAAATTTGTACACTTGGCGCTCTCAGTAATCCTCTCGGTGACCTTTGTGGTTGATTTTCACTGGTTTTTCCTGTCATGCTCAGTCAAACACCCGAAGCGCTTATACTCTACTCATTACAATCATGATAAAGAGATAACACACGCCAATGCACCAACACACAGATGATTTATAGTCTTCATTGGCTGCTCCTCCTCAATACTCCCTCCTCATGCTCAAAACTGAATTACGAATCAGTTTTACTAAAATACCTGTCAGAGGCTATAGCAATTCCAACAGCCTTTCCACGCCGTTTGCATGATGTGTTAATTGTAGGCCATTCTAGCAGCGCTACCATAAAGCTGGTTTGTCCAATTAATGTCAAGCTAAAGCAAATTAACCCTGCTTGTATAAAGGTATGTACATTTTCCAATATCTTGTTATTGACTTTCTTGCTCCAATAAATGTTTAGGAGTTAAGTCAACTGCTTGCTGCAGGATACAATAATCTGGTGTCATTAGCTTGTACGATTCCACACAATACTCAGACCCACTAGGCCTGAATAGCGATTACTGTTGAGTTGAGTTGTTATTAGCGAGAGCTTCTTCTGTCTTTGATGTGAATCATGTTTGATGTACAGTGATTGATTATTCATTTATTGTTTAAAGCAGCAGTGTGTTTTAAAGCGTGACAGTCAAAACAGCTTTGTTGGGGGGTTATGGGGGTATGGGGGTTAGTTGTACATTTTTTTAATGTGACAATTAGTATAAATTCGGTCATTTTGTCTTGTGGAGTATATGTAAACATCTATTATGTGAAATAGCTTATTCAGGACAGTACTCAATAAAAGTAGCATGCAATTTGTATGATCCCAGGTCCCTCTTATTTTGTTAAAATGATTAAAAGTTTGCTTATTCTGCAAGGGGTGTGAAAACCAGAACTGTATCTTAGAACTGAGTCTGAGAATCACTAATGGCTGTTTCCATTAATTGTCTGTTACAGTTTACATTAATGTTTAAATTAAATAAATGACATTAAAATTCAAAGTAATCACTTTGGTAATCTAAAATACTTTTCAGGTGTAACTGTAATTTGATTACCACCCATTTAAAATGTAACTGTAATGAAATAAAGTTACTCAAATTTTGTATTCTAAATACGTAACTAAGTCGTACTAAAACATGTACTTCATAACTCCCCTATCCTGGGTATATGCAACTGCTGATGGGTAAATCCCCTGTGCACTTCCTGTCAACTGACCTATGCACACTTAAGCCCAATGCCTTTTCATTGCTCTTTGAACATATAGCATGTACGACTTAAATTATAATGGTCAAATATGGGCTTGGAAGTGCATTAACGAGCAGTTGAAATGTACCTTAAGGCTTAAGCACATAGAATGTGGACATGAAACATTAGAGTATGTAACACTCAGACATGTGACAAATTGACTCCAGAAAGCACAAAGTACATTTATTAGGTCTGACCTATCATAATGGAAAAATGACTTAGTTTATGATTTCCTCTTCTCCCTCTTTTGAAATTTGGAGAGCTCCCTCAGTCTCACTGGTCATCTCATATCTAATACAGTACTAAAAATGACCTCATTACCTAGTGTCATATGGACTGAACAAGAGTAAATATGAGCCTTTAGGGTTGTTTCTCTCTTTTCAGCACCATGCGGTGGGCAGTACACTGGATCAGAAGGGGTGGTATTATCCCCAAATTACCCTCTCAACTACACGACAGGCCAGACGTGCTCCTACTACATCACAGTGTCTGGAGAGTTTGGTAAGTAAATAAAGTTACTCACAAAGGTCACGGTTCAGTTTATAGAGTTCTTGTAAGTGTAATACTGAGTAATACATTGAAAATAAAATGAGAGTTGGACTTATTTCAAAAAATAAGAAACAGTTTTCAATCAGAAATTGCAAGTACATTTAATAACAAAGCATGTTTTCAAAGTAAAGACTGCATACAATTGTTTATTGTTTTAGTAAGAAATGTTTATTTGGAATATTTGAAATATATATATTTTTAATAGTACTGTAATTCATTTTTGAAGCATTAATTAATAAACTCAATTTATCTCGAATAATCTGCCTAATCCTTTCCCCGGCATTTTTTTTTTTTTTTTTAATGGTGGAGAAGCATTGTGTCATTAAATGACGGCAATGGCAGGGAAAGAGTTAATTCAAATAATGAGTCCTCTATCCAAATGTTCTATTATAAACTGAAATTTAATGTGAGTAGCTTTTTGGGCATACTTCATATTCACAACTGCGCAAAACCATAGTTAACTAAATCCATTGCAAAACACTGCAATTCATGCATAACAAATACGAGTGTTAGTAACACTTTAATATTTGAAGTTTGTTGAAGTGTTTGTGAGCCGAGAGAAATCCAGTCAAACTGATATTTACAGAGCCACTAGCAGCGGCCCTTCAGGTTTTCTGTACTGTTTGAGTATGAAGCGAGGGGCCGACATCTCATTACGAGGAGATAATAGAGTCGTCGCAGTGACCCATATGACCCCTTTCCACCCCTCTCTGCTTAGCTGGCTCTCATACCAGCACCTGACATGCACAGCATGCCTCTGTGATTTCCCTAGTCTTTCATCCCCTACCGTGTGAACCATGTGTCCTTTCTGGCAAGCCAACACATTTAATCACAGCTTCATCACTGGTTTCAGGTCAGAAGGTATAGACACCAGACGTGACCAAACATACACTGCATAAATTAGAGAAAGAGGTTCATGATTAAAAATGTGTACACTGATGTTAACACTCTCGTACTTGTATGTACACTAACAGTGAACAACAAACTCAGTAATAATTAAAGTACGCATTAAAGGGGCTCTAAGAATTTTCATGTATTGATGGGCTTTTTTTTTTTTTAAACAAGACCTTCCTCAACTTTCTAGGTTGTCTATGAAAGTCTGTAGACTTACTGTTATTTCAAGGACTGTACATTTTCTTTCCAGGATAATCAAACGGATGTGACATTTAGGCTCGCTCCTGAGATCCTCTCTTCCTTTCAAAATGCTTAAAGAGCCATTTTTACTGTAATAAAAATGTGCCATGCAAAGAAATGGCATTCATTATATAATCAAACTATCATAGTTTAATTTTAATTACCTCATCTGTCGACAAGATGCTGGTGAATTGCAGAGCTTTTGGTATGATCTGATGCTTTCTTAACTGCTACTTTCTCACCACTGTAATTTTTGTTGTGCGTTTATTTTGGCATTGAGAGAAAAACGTGCAGCACATATTTACATATTCATCTAAATGTTGCTCTCAGCAGCGTGGTCGGCGTCTGTGTTCACACTTGGCATGTTTGGTTTGGCTAAACCAAACCCTGGTGTGATTGCTCTGTTAGTGCGGTTCATTTGAATAAGTGGGAACGCTGCCATCCGAACCCTGGTGCGCACCAAACAAGCAGACTGAGACCGCTGAAAAGATGGGTCTCGGTCCGCTTCCAAACGAACTCTGGTGCAGTTTGAATTAAATATGAACGCAGCATGGACAAAAAAAGACATAAAACAATCCAAAACCAAATTATCACGGTTATCAATATACTCACGGTTTTGTTCAAATGAGATGAAAGTGTTCAAAAAGAACAGATGCACACACTTAAAACATTTCAACAAGTTAACAACAAATAACTAAAGCAGTTCTATGCACTTTTTTTAAGCTAGATTCTATTCTGTGGGATTTCCTTCCTTATAATGGCCGTTGTCAATAGCAACGCATAACGCATAAATAATAATCATTTTGTGTAAATATAATCTCTAATATTATCTCTGTAAATATATTCTCAAGCAATATTCTCATCAGTGTTCAGCAATGATGCATTTAAATCATATCCATATTTCCATATGATTTGACAGTTTATTTTATTAAATATCAAAATGTGTGCATCATACCTGACACCTAGATGAACACTTTACAGCCAGTTTTATGACTGTCATTCTCTTCAAATGCTAGTGAAGTTTGAAACGTGTATTACGTTACCGATGTTGAATGTAACTTTAGAGACGGTCCCTAAATTCGCCAACTTTATGCCAGTCATATCAGATGCGCTGAGGCTCTGCTGTGTTTGTTTGAAACTATTTTCGCTGCTGAAATCGAACAAAAACAGTCAACCACTGTATGATGAGTGAATCTCCTGCGTACATCCCACGTTTATCTCTGCTTTGAGTGCAGATTTCAGCGAGTGAGCTAGCGGCGCGCACTCTGAACATAACTCTAGCTAATCTGAACGCTTCTGATTATGAGACATTGCATTCATAAACTCAATAGAAACACGTGTGAATGGTTATAATGCACAACGCGATTATAACAGATGGCTTTTGAGAAGACTATAATTCAACCGCCAAAGTGGCTCATGTGCAGCCGAAATAACGTTACACCCGCAAATAGCGGTTGTTAATATCAAGCCCTGATTATTATCCCTTAAATGTCACCCTAGTCTTGTCTGAATTTGTTCGGTTGCTTCACGTTATTATTTCCCAGACGTAGTTTTGGTATTGAGGTCAAAGTCCACTTGCCTTGCGTTCGCAGATTTGAAGTGTTTCCCCGTATTACATCGACTTTCTTCTGGCATGTTCTGCAGACAGGATGACCGTCTTCGATTAAGTTTCCCTCAGGACTTTTGTAAAAGCCAAAATATGACAACGCCTCAGATTTGGTCCTTTTAGAAGTCTGAAAAATCTCCCGGCGCTGTCACTGCCATCTGCCATTTCTTCTCATTCAAAAGACAGTGCTGCGCCTGCACCTGCGTCAGACTGGACAAGATTTACCGCGAGTTTTCAAAATCGTGATAATCACACGCGGTTTTAATGATAATTACATTTTAAACAATATTACTAACCGTCACTAAATTTTATTGTGGTTTATCGTTAAACCGGTAATCGTTTCATCCCTAGTCTGGACCAAGCAAACCAAACTACAAGTTAGTGTTAATTTTGTCACCTATTTTTAATTTAGTCTTAGTCTTAGTCTTGTGCCAAATGTCCTTGTTAGTTTTAGTCATATTTAGTCATTCACATATCTTTTTTTGTTAGTCAAGTTTTAGTCGACTAAAAGTCTTGTCATTTTAGTCTAGTTTTAGTCAAAAGACAACACAAGGTATCTTAGTCAAGTTTTAGTCGACCAAAAGTCTAGTCATTTTAGTCTAGCTTTAGTCAAAGGAAAACTCAATATATTTTGTGGCAAAATAAGTTACATAAAATATATATAACCTGCATAATGTGCAACAACACCATAGCTAACTGGTTGATTTACAGCATAGATGCCTAAAATCAGCATTAGCTCATGAGACGATGGGCACAAATATTGATTTCGATCTTGATTCAGTATGAATTCATATGTATATAGCCTATAAGGAACAATACGTTTTTTACACTTTTTTGGGGTTATATTATATTTGCTTGCATTCTTTACTATTCACTATTATTAACATTTCAAAATTTCACAAATAAGTAAGCAGTTATGATCTGCAATACTTTTTTGAGCAACTAGACTACATGTGTATTATTAAAGAGCCATACAGGCACCCAGTGGGTAATGGCATTACAAGTGAATTTTTGTATTTTTCCAGCCACAAAATGGCTATAATTTACCTCTTTGCAGTGGAATTCTCTATTTTAACCTTAATTAACACACTAATTGTAATATAAATAATAAAAATATTAGAAGAAAAATATTTTAAGTGGTCATTAATGGACCATAAGTATTGCACAAATAGTATTTAGTACCAAAAGATCTCCTCAAAATATTCAATAAATATTATTGAATTAAAATATAGGCTATTTATTTTTAAAATAGTTAAGGTGTATGGTCACATTTGACCACCAATGAGTATAAGTGTGACTTAATTAGTAAGGAATACCTGAGGGTTAAATACAAGAAAAACATTAATATTAATGTTAACAATGTTGCATCTCTACCACTCTCCCTAATAAAATGATACTGTAAATGTGGCTGACGCACACTATGCTGTACGGTTTACCAAAAATTGCTGCAAACACCTGTATAGTGAAGCTGTTGTGTAACTTGCGCGGCTTAAGCCATTCACATACACTGACACAGCGCTAGAAGTGTTGAGCGCTCCGGGAACCACGTGACCACACGCGCGCGGCCGCGAGATGACCGGAGGAGTCTGAGAGAGACCTGTAACCTACTCGAGCAACAGCGGGAACTCTTTCGGAATATTTTGAACAGCTGAATATTCATCTCATGATGAAAAAGTAGAGACAATTGTAGACGAAAATGAAGAGAGATTTTATCTTAGTTTTTATTTTATGCAAAACATTTTAGTCTCGTCCTTTTTCGTCAACAATAATGCATGTTAATTTAGTCTTAGTCAGTGTTTTTGGACATTGGTGCAGTCTCGTCATCGTCTTGTCTTCGTCATGGAAAAAAAGGTCGTTAACGAACATATTTAGTCTCGTCTCGTCTGACGAAATTAACACTAGTGTGAGCAAACTCTTAGTCCTGGTTCGTTTAGACTTCACATTGGCATTTTAACACTGAACCTAAAGATACCGAACCTGAAGGCACAAGGATATGTTCACAACCTGATTTCTCTGCTTTTATTACATATGTATTTCACAATGGAACTTACCGAACATCCAAAACAATGCTCTGTGCTGGGCTAAATGCGCTCGTGGAATGAGCTTGGCCTGCATATGATGGTATTTTGACCAGCCAAGAACTTCTGAAGAGCTTATAAAATGTGTAAAATAAAACAGCGACAGGAATCCCTCCGTCACACATACAAAGATCTTCTGTGAGGAGACGCAGTTCTGAAGCCTTTACCAAGCTGTGATGGGCAACATTGCATTGCGACTATGATGGACCGACCCCCAGTGTCACTAATATGAATTTTACATATAGCCCCTTTGATTATTTGTACTAAGTCAACAACACAGCAAAATCCCCAGAGTTACATCAAGAATCAGCATATGAATCTCAACAATGCTTCATGCTACAATGCATGCTGGGACTCACTATAGTAAATGTAAAAAAATGTATAAAAAAAAGTATTGGATGTTATAAATCAAAATTCAGAATGTCTGTTCGGTTGCAAGAAAGCATTGTTGGTGAATATAATCTAATAATAACAAATAAACACTTTTGGTCAGTGATAAGATTGATGAATTATTCTACTTTATGAAATATAAAACTATATCACCTGATCATCTTTGTTTATGGCTTTAGCAACAATTTATGTGCTTTGGTAAAAACTGTTACAGAGACCATAAAAGGACATGAAAAGTCAAACTGCCCAAATAAAGGAAACACTAAAACATCAAACCAAACAATAAAACATCAACTTCTAAACCTCCGATTCTCAATAAGAGCTTCTGTAGACATCTGACAGAAAAAAGTAAATCTGGTTAGTAAAAGCCAAGTGAAGCTTTTTCTTTTCTCGTTAGAAATTACATCAGAAGTAGAATATGTTGGTAAAAAAACATACATTTACACACAAACTGCCCAAATGCAACTTTTGGACGCCATGTTTTTTTTTTCTAGCTCAACTGTCACAGAATGGAAAGCCCAGGATTGTAGGATATCAAAGGCAGCAAAGGATACAAATATGCTGCCTTCAAAAATAGATTGAAAATGAAGGTCTCTCAGGAGACAGGAAGTGAAGCTAACATTAGATTTGGACGTGCCTTGGGGCCTTCCTGCCTTGAAATGTGTCCTCCGAAGGTAGCATTTTCCAGGTTTCGCACGCAGCCCTTGTGTTTCTCTTTCCTTCAGTGATTCTGCTTGTTAACATCAGGTTTTCATCATTAATGCTCAATCATCACTTAATTAATCACTTAATTAGCTCATTAACTTTAACACTGATTCAGAGTTATTTTAACTCTATGTAGAGAGGGACCATATGTACTCTGAGTAGAGTTCATTTAACTCTGGGGATTCTGCTGTGAACCCATGTGTTTGATTTGTAAGTCATTTAGGTTATTTAATTAAAAAAAGAACCAGCTCAGTCAATTGTTCGTCAATCACAAGCAAAGACCCGACTCTTGATTCTCACATAGCTTTGTCATTTGTTTTCAGGACAGAGCTGCCGCAGTACTATAAGTGTTGTTCTGCGGTATGAGTTTACAGTTTATTCACAATTTCACGGCAGGATTTCTGTAATCAAAATCTTCTATTGTAATTAATTTAATCTCATGTGCCACTGTATCTAGATGAGGCTGATGTGACTAGGTTATACTTCTGTGCAGACTGCATATGGACACTTATAAAACCATCAACCTGAAACACCAGTGTCTATGAGAAATTTATGTGACTTTTATTCTTAACTCATTGTACTTCTTTTGTTAGTGTCTCTTCCCAGCAGTGGTGATGATAGTAACACGCTTAGTGTGTTTCATTTTGTTTCCTCAGTGGTGTTTGGGCAATTTGCCTATTTCCAGACAGCCATGAACGACTCCGTTGAGTTATTTGATGGGCCCAATCAGAATTCTAGGCTGCTAAGCTCCCTGGCTGGGTCTCATTCCGGTAAGTAATAGCTTTACATTTACCCCAGTTTTGTTGCTTTGAGTTTGCTTTGAAATGCACAGAACCCTTTGAAAAGAAGCAAACAGGCATATATGGCTTTTTAAATCAGTGAAAAGACAATTGTGCAGACAATTGAGCAGTGAACGAGGTCTCAAGTGAGGTTTAATAGCTTCTTTCCGAAAGGGGAAATACAGAGGGAGTATCATTTTTGGCAAGCGTTTGCTGATAGTTTTGTATTTGTTTTTATTGTTTCAAATTTCTGTTATACAGTATACACAGTGAACACGCACTTCATCAGCCTCGAGCAAACATAAGTCTTCTTTTTGCAAGTAATAGTCTACTAAATCATAAAACAAACAAACAAAAAACATATTTGGACACATACGTTACCCCGAAAGACCTCATGAAATCAGTTTTGGACTTTGGGGTCATCTACAATAGCTTTTTCTTCCAACAAAACTGTCTGAATTTTATATCCAATAACATTATCGATCCCACTTTTTATTAGGTGGCCTTAACTACTTTGTACTTTCATCAAAAAATAAGTATAATGTACTTATTGTGTTCATATTGTAATGCAAAACACTTTTGCTGATATTGAGATGGGATGCGGGTAAAGTTAGGGATACGTGTGGTGGTATGGGTAAGTTTAAGGGTAGGGTTAGGTGTAAGGGAAGTGTCAACAGTGTAATAATAAATGTAACTACATAAATTAATTACATATGTAATTACATGCAGATATTTTTTTTTTAAAGATAAGTACAATGTAAAAACATGTATGTACAAATAAGTGCATTGTATCAAATGATTAGTTTCAATGTTAGTACATAGTAGTTAAGGACACCTAATGTAAAGTGGGCCCAAATTATCTAAAAAATAAGTGAAATAAAAATAAAACAAAAAAAGGGTTAGTTCACCCAAAATAGAAAATTCTGTCATCTGACTTTCATTCATCTTCAGAACATAAATGAAGATATTTTTTAATGAAATCTGAGTGATTTCTGTCCCTCCATTGACAGCTACGCAACTACAACTTTTTCTCTTCACATTTTCTGAAGAGACACTATCACTTTGTATGACAAACAGATTGTATTTTTATTGACATATAAATATTGATCAGTGAACATAAACAGAAGCTCAACCGAACATACTTCACATGCGAGAACCTCTTGCAGAAGCTCAAACGTGCTGCGTAACACTCGAGAATTAACCTCATTGGTTCTTGCGGAAGCTCAAACGTGCTGCGTAACACTCATTAAAAATTTCTTAATTTGTGTTCTGAAGATGAACAAAAGTCTTACGGGTTTGGAACAACATGAGGGTGAGTAATTGATGACAGATTTTTTTTGGGGGGGTGAACTAACCCTTGTAGTTAAAATAGATTTTTAAATGTTTAAGTAAAATGGTACCAAAATTGTAACCTACCTAATACTCTTTGCATTTAATAATAATGAAGATTAAAATTAAAAACAATTTCTGATCAATACTGCCAAGATCTGTTTTGAAATTAAATCTAAGGAAAAAAATGTCATTGCATTAGACAATACAATAAAAAATCAAATGGAATCAGCAAATGATGCTAGTATTTTTCTCAGAAAGAACTTCAGTTTCCCATATTTAACAAACTTGAGCCATATTTGCAATAACTTTTAATCAACTGGTGTTTTTGTGGATATATAATTTCATAGAGGTGTCCTATCAGAGAAACCACAGGTGTAGAGAATCACATTAACTATCAACATGATCCACTAACGTCTGACAGCAAGAAAGTGTCCGAATAAAATAGTTTTTGCTATGTTTTTTTAAAATGAATGCCGCTTGGTTTGATATTTTGTTATTTTATGTATTGTCATTTTAAGTGTGGTTTAAGTGTTCAAAAGCTTTTTGGGACCACTGTATTTATGTCAATATTAAATATTAAATATTGGATTCCATGTTGACATTTTTTCCCCTTTAGTTCCAGATTTGTTTAATACTTTCTAAAAAGAACATGTTATCCTTGCAGCTTCCTACTGAATTTTTGAGTGAAAGGTAATAAAATGCCAAGAACAAGAAAATCACGGCTAATTCCACAGTCTTTGCAGGATTGATGGCAGCCATTGGACACAAACTGTTTGTATGGCATTTTTATACTGTATATCTTCACGGTCTGCTGTGCAACACTATATTCCCATGGGGAGCGCTGTAAATTCACATCATTTCTATCTCAGCTTTGTGAGTAGTGGGCCAGAAATCTTGACAAGCCACTCAATTCATAGTTAGAGTGTTTAACCCTCTAGGCTCAACTGTAGTGTTTCAGTTGACATCTATATGAGCACTTTGTTTCTTCCTTTGATACAACTTTGTAAAAGTACACTTTGATTTTGGAAAAGCTCATAGTTTAGCTCAAGGGTAAGTCCGCCTTTCGGTTGGGGATTTTCTTTTAATTCACCAACTGTATCTATGAACATGCTGAAGACAGCTTGAGAATTTCGTTGGGTATCCATCAGTTTTAGGTTCGTTGTTGCTGACCTGCTCTCTCCACCCTTTGCCCAAGAGGCTGATTGGAGTTATTAAGCCATTCATCATGTACGCTGCCTTAAGGCTACAGTTTGTTGTAGCACATTTGCCTCCACAAGCAACTCTGAGAGATTGTAATGTCTGCCATATTGTGTTTTTGCAGGAGAAACCTTGCCCTTGGCCACCTCAAACCAAATCATGCTGCGATTCAGCGCAAAAAGCGGGCCATCTGCCAAAGGTTTCCATTTTGTTTACCAAGGTAAGCACACGCTCAACTCTCAGTCAATAATAGGTCATCGTGCAGAGCCAAGGCTTTGTTTTTAATCTTCAATTCCGAAACATTCAGTTAGCCTTCCATCGTGTATATATTGGCAGCGTGTATAGGGTAAAATCACGGCTGTGAAGTGTAGGAATGGCCTGCTGATCAGTATGCCTGAGCCCGCTTACTGTGGGAAATAGCCTTTATATTTCACACAGAGAAGTTAACAGTGCAATCACAATGTCATAACCAATACACAATAGAGTCAAATCAGGAAGGGGCTTGAATTTGATATCATTTGTAATGTATTTAGCTCTGAGTAAAGCTGAATGGGAGAATGATTTGTACGCTGTTCTCATGAGTATTTTGAGAGTTGCCTCGCAGTTTTAGTTTTATGCTTTGAGAATTTCGTTTTTTCCTTTATTATTATTGATCTACTTTTGCCTTGCCACTTGGTTTACTATTAATGTTTGCTATTAGTGCTATTTAAAATAATAATAATAATAATAATAATAATAATAATAATAATAATAATAATAATAATAATAATAATAAAACATTATTTAAAAAGTATTTTTGGGTGAGCTATTTATCAGGGTGAGTAAATCATTTTTTGGTAAACTGTTCCTTTAAATGTCTTACCCCTGACGTTTCAAATTTCCCAGACAGCAGCAGGGTGCCGCAGGACATGTGAGGCATTTTCCCTCATTTTAAAACATGTCATAAAAGAGTGTATAAATTACGCCTTTTAACTCCCTTGATCAGCTGCCTTATAAAAAGATACAAAAGGAATCTCACGGCCGCATCAGCGTGCTTGCACACACACAGCGCAGACCGCGGCAAGCCTGCTATGTCTCTTTATATATCTCCTCACCGTTTTATAGTGTACAGCAATGGGCGCAGAGAGAACAGCGGGTGTATGAGAAATGTTCTCTGACAGTTAGGACAGTTCATTTGGCTCATGGAGGCATCCAGGTGATGGTGGATGGTCCTACCAGCCTCTTCCTATATATCCACAGCCGTCAGATGAAAGTTAAGGCAGAAATAGAAAAAAAGAACCAAAGTTGCTACATTGTTCACAAACAAAAACAGCAAAACCAGCAAAGTTCTCTGTGCTAGGGTCATGGAGATGCTCATACAAATGTACAATAAAAATATATATATATATATATGTGTGTTTTCTATAAAAAGAGTGCTAAAATAGTCAGAGTGTACACTGCTGCACCGGGAAACATACAGTAGGTTACAAATATGGTGTTTCAAAGCGACATATAGGTGCTGTCATCAAGACAGAAATTTTGTTTTTAATTCATTCAATCCTGAAAAAAATAGAAATGGACTATACCCAATACATGTCTGCTACTATAAATATTTTTATTATGGGTTGGATTGAAGTAATGAGCCATTAGCTTAGCAACATGGTAATGTAAAACTCATTTGAAATCAATTGTGAGTTGAGTCTCCTTTACGAGTTGTGTTAGTAGTATTATTTGTGTATGTATTTATTTGTATTTATATTTGCCTATACTACTATTCAAAACAATGTTTGTGGTGAGCAAGATGTTTAATTTTAAAGAAGTCTCTTTTGTTCACAAAGGCTGGATCAATTGAATACAGTAAAAGCAGTAATATTGTGAGATATTATTACAATTTAAAATAGTTTTCTATTTAAAAATATGTTAAAATTTTATTTATTTCTGTGACGGCGAAGCTGAATTTTCAGCATTATAACTGTATATTGTCAAAATCTTTCTTGGAAATCATTCTAATAGGTATATTCTATCAATATCATTCTAATTTGCTGCTCAAGAAACATTTATTGTTATTATCTTGTTATTGTTCTGTTTAATATTTGTGTGGAAGGTGTGATAATTTTTTTCAGGTTTATTTGATAAATAGAAAGCATTACATGCCTTTACATTGTTACTGTATTGTAACAATGTTGGCACATCTGCCCCATTTTGATTAGAGATCTGTTTCCTGTCCACTAGCTGTTCCACGCACCAGTGATACACAGTGCAGCTCCATCCCAGAGCCCAGATACGGCAGGCGGATCGGTTCAGAATTCTCAGCTGGCTCCATTGTTCGTTTCGAGTGCAACCCTGGATACCTTCTCCAGGGATCCAAAGCCATCAAGTGCCACGCGGTCCCTAACGCTCTGGCACAGTGGAATGACACCATACCAAATTGTATAGGTAAGCTAGCCTGGATTTATCCAAGGAAAATGCAGGCTAGTCATGTTTTATTCAGGACTAAACAATTCATCGTGACTGAGTGTTAGAAATAGAACAAAAACACAGACAGCACAAATTCCATGTGACTTTTATTTGCTTGCTAACAGGTATGATGATTCATAGTCCCTTATTTTCTCAAGTCCTAGAGAATGTAAATGTGCGAGTTTCCCATGGTCTTCTGTAACCTTGAGGTAACTAATAAGGGTTAGGAATCCTGCTGGAGGATGAAATGGTAGTGGCCTCTATGAGGATTTAAAATGTCAGGCCTCTAGTTAATATTTCCTTCTATACTGCCATTCTCAAGGGGATGAAAGCTGAATCCAAGGGCCTCTGGGCCACAGCCTTCAGTTCAAAGCCATAACCTCCAGGCTTTAATACTGAGCATTTAGCTGTCGCCGTATTCTATAGTGCTGTCACGATTTTATTACACCCAAGGCACATCCTCATTTCAGTCTGCTTTCAAATCTCAATTCCCCAGTTTTCATAAGAATTACAAACTGAAAGGTAGATATCTATTAAATATTAATAGATATTAAATATATTTAGCTTCTTAACCGCAACATAAAAATCATTCCACATTCATCCATTTCATCTGTGAATTAAAGTCAACATGAAACACTGTTTGAAGGTCAGTCCGTAATACCTGGATAGAGCTTGAGCCATAAATGTCATGTAACTAATTGATCTGGAGCTGCAGGAAAGTGATGTCATGACAATCCTTCACAAGTGATATGACGGCAAATGTATCAGACAGGAAAAATACGCTGCGTCTGAAATCGAATACTTCCCTACGGGAGATTTATGAATGGCAGTGATGCGACACAACTGACTCTGGTAGGTCACATGACAAAATGGCGGATGTAGTATGTTTGAAATTCCCCCTGTAGTCAATAATTTTATCTCTTAAAACTCATCTTTGATCACCAAAATTACATTTAAATGTTTTTTCCTGTGAAAAAAAAAATATATATTCATGCCTTACAATAGCTTGAATGTAACTCTATGATTACTAATTTCATTTATGGAAATACCAGAAACAGATTCAGAAGAAGAAGTGGAAGAGTGAATTATACAGGTTCATATACAAGTCAATGTATCAGAATGGTAATGCGTTTTATGTATCGCTCTCTACAGCATCGGACACATAACATTAATTAATATGATTAGCCTTTTGCTTGACTACGTTATCAAACAGCTAATAATGTGTTGCTAATGTTATACAAACCATGTCCCATTTTCTATCTCAAAGTAAGAACGCTGCCTTCTTAAAATCCAGCATCCTCAGAAAGTCTTTGAACAATTTAGAACGCCAGTGGAGAAAAGCATATAGTTAACATTATATATAACATTTTAAGGTAGTTTGTGACCTAAGGAACACTGAGGAACATTTTTTTTTTTTTTTTACCGGCAGTTTTAAGGAGAAAATAATCAGTGATTGTTTTGACTTATGAATTTACTCATTGTTTGTCTTAAAGCATATTAAAAACACCACATAGATTTATAAACCACATTAAAAACTTGATTTTCACCATGGGTGGTCTTTAAAGGGTTAGTTCACCCAAAAATGAAAATTCTGTCATTAATTAGTAGTTCTCAAAATGGGGCTTAAGTGTGCATTTCATGGATTCCCGAACGCTGGCGCTACGTCATATTCTCGCGCATGCGTCGTGGAGGCATACACGGAAGACAATAACAAGTTGGATAAAGGTGTTATTTAGATTTTTTTTATGCGCACAAAAACTATTGTCGTCGCATCGTAAAATTATTGTAGAGCCACTGTGGTGAGATGGACTTTGTAACGACGTTTTAAGTGCCTTTTATGGGTCTTGGGAGTGTAAATGTACTGAATGCCAATGGAGGCCTATCTGAAGCCTTTCTCAGCCATCAGCTTTCAACTAAAATATCTTCATTTGTGTTCCGAATATGAACGGAGGTCTTACGGGTGTCGAACGACATGAGGGTGAGTAATTAATGACAGAATTTTCATTTTTGGGTGAACTAACCCTTTAATACTACCCATATTCATACTATATAGAACATACTTTTTTAACGTCCATAAAGTAAGTTCAAATAAGTACCTACTCAGACAGTATGCGATTTCGGATAATCACACGAATTATCTTTTTAATGTTTTTAAGAGCCACCACAAAAATCAGATGGAGGAAAAACAACATCTTTAATAACATCCGTCAGTAGAAAAAACAAAAAACAAACAGTCAATGGATTTACCAGCAAGGAGAAAGCACAATTTCATTAATATGTTGAAAGAAGTACTACATAACACGCGAAAACGCAACCCATTTTACTTCCGTAATTTGTACATTTGGATTGTTGGTCATGTTAATTTTGGTACATTTGGTTAGCTTCTATGGCTAGAAAAATAAGTCTTTACAAAGGAAATGATATACAGTTGTTTCTTGGGAAATATAAAGTGTTCCCAGAAAAACATTTCTCATGCAGAGAATGTATGTTTTAGCAGGGTGATGATGGCTTTGGTTCATGTTACCTCGGGCGTAATCGCATCTTGTGTCAAAGGAGTCGGCTGTCTTTCTCATAGGACTCAGTTCAGGCACTTGCACTGTTCCATCCTCAGCATGAGCTCAATTTTGCCTCTGTTTTGCTCCACAGTTCCATGCAGCGGGAATCTGACAGAAAGGAGAGGTACCATCCTCTCCCCCGGGTTCCCGGAGCCTTATGGGAACAGCCTGAACTGTGTGTGGAAAATCATTGTTACAGAAGGAGCCGGTATCCAGGCAAGTACAAAAGAGCCACGTGTGAACTCATCAAATGCAGTAAAGCTACACCTGCAGAAACAATAAGATGGAAAAGATTCCATTGCACGCTGCAAGGGAAGGAATTGCAAAAGTAAATTTTTTACAACATATTTGTGCGGTTCAAAGAGGTGTTTGTTTAATGTGAAAGATTCAACTGTGATGCCAAATGTAGAGCATGGTCATAAATGAAAGTCAAGCTAATTTTGATTGTGGCATTGTATGAGTTGTATTTTTATAAAAATGTATACAATAGCTTTACAATTCCTGACAGCTGTGGTATTTTGACACCACAAAGAAAAAAGTCTAATTAAAATGTAAAAAAAGAAAAGTATATAAATATGAACTACATATATAATATTAACAATGAATTAAAAGAACAACCAAATTCATTAAATTAATTATCCAACTACAAATCCAGCATTGGAATGTAGCCTAGTATTTCTCTATTGACCAAATATTGCTTTACATTTTTACTTATTTAAGGCAAATACACAGTAATGAAGTAAAGAACAAAATATAGGGCAAATGAAAGCTTTAGAACAAACATACTACACATTATGGACCAGATTTACTAACAGTTGGCGCCAGCGCAAACCCTCTTTTGGCATTAAAAAACTACTGTCAGGATTTACTAAAGACACACAGTAAAAAAAATAGCGGAATGGACAGAGTTATTTTTGCAGCTGAACTTATTCCATATGCATTTGTAGGAGTTTCCCTTTCATACGCAAAATTTATGGGAAAAGAGAGTAGGTGATTTATTGAGGTTTTCCCTTGTCAAATTACTGGTGTTTGTGCCATTATTTGTCGCCCAAAAAAAGCATGCCTTAAAGCAGCACTAGGTAGGTTTTGCTCTCGGGGTCCCCCTACAGTTGGGAAACAGTATTGACCTCTACTACTGTCGTAAACTCTGTCATCATCCTACATCAGGGGATGCATCGCACGTGCATTTATTGACATGACAACCATGATAGCCCTGAACACTGCAGGAGGAGTTCACATGCAGGTGTTCTGCTCATAGATGGTTCTGCTTGCGTCGCGTGTGAAATGTCTTCATCCCTGGTAACGTTACAGTGGCATATGTTTCAGCATGTCATATGAATATAATTTCATGGGTTTTATTTTTTTTCAAACGCCAAATGATCGCGATGCTCACGTTTACAAGCCAGTGTCATTATAGTAGCCTAGTCTATTGGTTCCCGTTTTACAGAATCTATACCATATATCGTCAATATTATAATATCAAGCTACCATAGATGAATCTGCAAATTTGAAAAATCTATTTGCATTATAGTTTGAGGCAAGACAAATAAACAAATATCACAGACATGTTAGGTATCCTAAAATATGATTTTGTACGTCTCATGTATTTACTTGCAAGAATGTAGCCTCTCCTCCTTCAGCTCACGCCAACGAGTAAACGCTGGCCCAATGTTGATCCTCGTCCTGCCTTTAATAATAATAATAATAATAATAAGTTTATTTTATTTAGCGCCTTTCTCAAACCCAAGGTCGCTTAACATAGCAGAAGGAGGCATAGCAACAAACAGACAAACAAAATAATATCAATAACAATACAACAAAATAAGCTGTGTATGGAGCTATGTGTTGGGTGTAGAAGAGAAGTGATCATTAAACAAAAAGGTCTTGAGATGTGCTTTGAAGAGGGGAAGAGATGGACAGTCACGAAGAGGTTGGGGGAGGGAGTTCCAGAATTTGGGGGCCAAGGCACTAAAGGACCTGCCACCCAGAGTGGAGAGTCTGGTACGGGGGTTGACTAGGCGGTTTTGATCAGAGGATCTGAGTGAGCGGGAGGGAGTATAAGGGGTCAAGAGGTCGCAGATGTATGGGGGAGCAAGGTTGTGGAGTGCTTTGAAAGTGAGTAGTAGTACTTTGTATTTAATCCGAGACCGAACTGGTAGCCAATGAAGTTGATGGAGAATGGGGGTGATGTGTGCTGATCGTTTGGTATGGGTGAGGAGCCTGGCTGCAGAGTTTTGAATGTATTGTAATCTTTGAAGGGATTTAGAGGGGAGACCAAGGAAGAGTGAGTTGCAGTAATCTAGACGGGACATAATGAATGAGTGGACCAAAGTCTGTGCATCACTAACAGAGAGGAAGGGGCGGAGGCGGGCAATGTTGCGGAGGTGAAAGAAGGCAGTCTTAGTGAGTGATTTGATGTGGTGGTCAAAGGTGAGGGTTGAATCAAGGTGAATGCCAAGGTTTTTGACAACCGGGGTGGAGTGGAAAAGTGAACCATCAATGTTAAGAGTGACAGTTTGAGGTTTGGAGAGCATGCTTTTGGGGCCAATCAGCAGAATTTCTGTTTTATCTGTATTGAGTTTGAGAAAGTTGTTTTGCATCCAGGATTTTAAATCAGAAAGGCAGTCAGTGAGGGAGCGTGGTGGGGGGTCAGAGGGAGAGGTAGTGGTAAGATAGAGTTGAATGTCATCTGCATAGCAGTGGAAATTTAGACCGTGTCTGCGGATGATCTGGCCAAGAGGGAGGATGTATATGAGAAAGAGGAGGGGCCCAAGAACAGAACCCTGGGGGACACCACGAGTGACTGGAGACTTGGTAGACTGATGTGGACCAAGTGTGACAAACTGTTTTCTGTTAGTGAGGTATGACTGAAACCAATTGAGGGCTGTGCCAGAAACACCAATAATTTAATCCTTATAAAATAATTTAAGCCTTTAATCCGATCACTTTCTCTTTTCCTCTTTTTGCTTTCCTCTGACAAAACCTTTGCTTTCTTATTTTTCTGTGCTGCTTCGGCCATGACTATAACATTCGGCAAACAAATGATTTGCGAGCGATTTTTTCACGCACGTCCGAATTTAAGGAAGTGGGGATGGTGGTGGAAGTGACGTATATGCCGTAAAGCAGTCGAATTTTGTAGTTCTTTTTTGTTCTCGGGTTACTACCCGAAACTCAAAGTTTAAAAGTACGATTAAAAACGATACAGACCCCGTCAGGCTATGGCAGACGTGTCATTCAACCTATTGTAAGTCGATGTATCATCACAAGAGTCTTGAAAATATAGTGCTGCTTTAAACCAGACGCTAACTGGTTATTATGTAAATGATCTGGCTGCATCTGTGTTCATTAATTGTTTTCTATTAATAACTTTGTGTTCATGTATAGTTGTAATTTTTTATGTAAGCAATAAGGTACATATTGTGCTAAAGAAGAAAAATTATGAAACATTTTCCTTGCTAAAATACTGTAAAGAGATGTACTGTTCACAGTGCACAACTACTTCCATAGTTCAGCCAGACCATTTCTGAAAACTAAACTGAAAAACTGGATCTTTCAGAAATTATCATGGTATTAACAAAATCCATGAGTACATTAACATATGACCATATCAGCTATGAAACTATTTACATATTGATGTCTTCGCACAAACCGCCTGTTAAGGTTCAGAGAGGGGGTGGAGCTTATGCTTATGATTATAAAAGTGTACCATATGGCCATTACGGTTATGAATTGTTTCATTGTACATAAATTTGTCATTTCATGATGTGTGTCCCCATTTTCTTGGCAGATCCAAGTCATGAGCTTTGCCACCGAGCATAACTGGGACTCGTTAGAAATCTATGATGGTGGCGATATGACAGCTCCAAAGCTCGGGAGCTTTTCAGGTTTGTATTTTCTTTATTAATCCCCCTTTAACTGCTAATTTCAATAATAGTCTGTTGGAGTGATACAGCATCTGATTTACAGAAGTCCTCCTGCAGCTCATTTGCATATCATGTCGTTCTTTATAGCTCATTACGGTTTCATATTGCAATAAAACTGAGAGCCAAACCCTGCCACTGGTTTTATGCCCCTGGATTCTTGGAAAGGCTGAAATTAGCTCCAGTCCTGGAAGGCTGTCCATGTGCCATTCCTTACATAACAGATGAATGTCCTCATTTTACATTTGGTTGATTAACAGTATCAATTATTACACCCTTTTGAATTCCAGTTGGCAAACCACCACCCACATCTATTCTATCCCACTTCATTATCACGATGTTCAATACCAAAAAGCTGACTGTTTGAAACGGAAAGATGGAATGTTATGAGTATCCTATTATAAATGCCATAATTACTGCTTGTGTTTTAATGTGTAGAGTTTAGCCTTTTTTTACTTTACCGAAAAGTGTTTATCTTTTATTAAATCTCATATTTATTTAAAAAACACTGTATTTTTAAATAATTTAATACTGCATTGTCAAATTTAAAATTGTGGCTTTATATGTCAGACACTTGCATGTGTAGTTATATTATTAACATTTTACCAAAATCAAGCTCAAATGGAGTTATGAGGTTTTTGAACAGCAATTTCTGAGAATTTTGGACATGTGTTTTGCCCATCATTAGAACGGCCGCATCTGAGGCAGTAAGTGCATTGCCTAACTTTTCATAAAGCATAACTTTTCATAACGAGCAGAGATAATGTGGTACTTCTTTCACAATAGAGGTGGGTTGGAATTAAGTTATGAGGTTTTACCAACAGTTTGAGGATCCAGTGAGATTACGAGGTTTAGTCACAAGCTATTTTTAATACTTTTCATTGGTAAAATATTTGCAAAACCCACAGACAAACATAAAAGGGTGACCAATAGTAATGATTTATGAAAAAAAAAATGTTGAAGATACAAGGATTCTATCCGACAGCGACAATATGTAAACATGTAAAAATGACCAGCATTTAAAATGACGAAAAACAGAAATAGTGACCAGTTACATGTCCTAAGATATACACATTCCCTTATATATTATTATATAGTAAATGCTAAATCATAAACCAACAAATATGATATTGATTAAAAAAGATGATAGAAGTATGAAAGGGCACATTGTTATGGAGCCCTAAAGGGACATGTTGGTTGATGGGAGGAAATGTTTTATGTTCCCTCGAGAAATTTTGCGTTCCCACCTTTTAAGCTCTTTGTGAGCGAACACAGAAAAACATTTGCGAGAGAATGCAAAAGCATTGACCAATAATTTTTCATCCATTTAATTTTTTTTTACACCACCATGTCCCTTTAGGGGCTCCATACATTATGCACCAACCACCCAAACAATTATAAATTGGAAAATAAATTATATAATGAGGGTTAAACAGAGCAAACTAATCAAATAAAGTTCGATTTGATAAAGCTATTTAGAAAAAAGGTAAAGAAATAAAAATAAAAAGGCAGCAGCACACAGCAGGATTAGGAAGAGGGGGCAAGATCTTCCTTTGAGAGAAGAGGCTTAACCTTTTTTGGGGCTCTCCCAGTAGACAGAATTGTGGCCAGGCCTCTAGCTACACTTTCAACACAGCTGTAATGAACTTCGCTTCTGTGCCACACTAGCATGCTGGTGAAAGGTCACCCAGCCAGGGAGCTCCAGCTGCTCTAAGGCATGTGTTCACTGGCACTTCTCACTGTCTAGCACTCCTCACCTTCCCCAAGCCATATTCTCAAAAGCTAAGAAGCTCTTTAAATGCTAAACCATCTTCACCCGGTCTCCCGAGACACCTGATGCCACTCTATGATTGAATTTGATGATAAAACGGTAATTTCCCCTCATTTAGATCTCAATGGTCCAAATTATACAAGCCCGGAGTCATTTGTGAGCATTGGTAAGACATGGCAGGGAATCAGGAGCCAGCGTCATTAGGCATGGTGTTTGGCTGCCCATTAAAATGCACTCTTCGCTCTCCTGTCGCCTGCGTGATCGCCTTTTATATCCCCCGCACACTCGCCCATCACAATCGGTCGTTTCATTCTTCCTCTAGTCACAAATCCATTAGGATAATACCCTTAATTAAACTGTCAGATATGTTTTGTGTTTCTGTCTCCCCACACTTTTCATCATGCGGGATTAATTGCGGCTCAACAAATACCAATTTAATTACAACTGCACACATTTTTTGTGTCTTTAAAAGATATCGGTCATTATTTACCTAATTCTGACTGCATGTTAGGATTCTGAAGATGAAACATGGTTGAGATCAGAATATAATCACTATTTCTCCAAAGGAGGGCTTTTAATTTATGAAAATCTTGGGTAACACTTTAGAATATTGTTCCAATATCAATGAATATCTGCAGAAGAACAACAGAGGGAACATTCTGGGAACTGCTATTAACAAACATGAAACTCTGATTAACAAATTAGTAAGTAATAGCACTCAGTTGAATTCATTATTAGCTAATCAGTAACTATTTTTTTTCATACCTCTCAGAGACTTACTATGAAACTATATAACTTTCATAATTATTGTGAAACTAATGCATACATTTTAACCACTTGATGAAACATGATTATTATATGTAATGTGATTTTTATATTTAATCATATTTTTGTTTACACTACTTTGTGTCCTTGTTACAGGGTAATTATGCATTTAAGTACTGAGTAATATTAATGAACATTTACCTACTATAGGATTAGGTTTAGTCGTGCATGTATTTATGCTTAATTTACTGTTGTTTATATCGTAAGTACATGTTACGTCTTACCTTTTTATATAAATATTATTGTATAATTAGAGTCCACATTTCTGTACATATTATTTTTGTTATTTTGTCGTTATGAACATGTAGCCTCTGTTGTGTTTTTGGATATGCTCCTCATGTTGCAAATGAATCAGTGCTTCACATTTCCACACAATATCTCCCACAGCTTCAGTTCCATACCATTAATGAATAGACAATGTGGTTGGTCTCCAGTTCAAACATGTTTGAGTCTGCCTTCTGTGTGCAACTTTTTTTGTCCATCTGTGCGGAAGCAACATCAGTGCTCATCTTAGAGGGAATCATAGGCATGTATATCACAAAGAATCCTTCTTCCCAAATCCCCCTAATCTGTGTGGATGCATTTCTCCTTGTCCTATTTGGCAACCAATGTGATTCAGTACTTTAAGTGTAACATATTCTTTCTGGCAAAGTCCATTTAAGCTCATCTGAGTCTTGTCTGAGCGTTTTAAGATCTTCTCTAGATTGCCCTGTGCCTAATAGAGATGATAGACTGCTGAATAGATGGACACAGGATGAGCTCTACGCAGCTGTCAAACTTCATCCAAATATTATTAGTCAAATCATTCAAGCGCAAAGAAGCATTTTTCAGGTTTCGGTCATCAGTCTAATGCACTTGGACTTGGATCGACTGGAATATTAGCAGTCAGATGGGCAGGATGTTTTAAATGCAAAACATGGCAGGGAACCATTTCCTTGCAACCGCATGACACCATTTTGGGCATTTGTGTACAGATATACACCGATCAGGCATAACATTAGGTGATTAGGTTTTATCTTCATCACGGCACCTTTTAGTGGGTGGGATATATTAGGCAGCAAGTGAAAATTTTGTGAACAAAGTTGATGTGTTAGAAGCAGGAAAAATGGGTTAGCATAAGGATTTGAGCGAGTTTGACAAGGGCCAAATAGTGATGGCTAGACGACTGGGGCTGAAACTGCAGCTCTTGTGGGGTGTTCCCGGTCTACAGTGGTCAGTATCTATCAAAAGTGGTCCAAGGAAGGAACACTGGTGAACTGGCGACAGGGTCATGGGTGGCCAAGGCTCAGTGATGCACGTGGGGAGCGAAGGCTGGCCTGTGTGGTCCGATCAAACAGACGAGCTACTCTAGCTCAAATTGCTCAAGTTAATGCTGATTCTGATAGAAAGGTATACACCGTGTATATGCAGTGCATCACGGTTTGTTGTGTATGGGGCTGCATAGCCGCAGACCAGTCAGGGTGCCCATGCTGACCCTGAGGATGTGAGCATCAGAACTGGACCACGGAGCAGTGGAAGAAGGTGGCCTGGTCTCATGAATCACATTTTCGTTTTCATCACGTGGATGGCTGGGTGCATGTGCGTTGCTTACCTGGGGAACACATGGCACCAGGATGCACCATGGGAGGATGTGATGCTTTGGGCAATGTTCTGCTGGAAAATCTTGGGTCCTGCCGTCCATGTGGATGTTACTTTGACACATACCACCTACCAAAGCATTGTTGCAGACCATGTACACCCTTTCATGGAAACAGTATTCAATGGTGCCTGTGGCCTCTTTCAGCAGTATAATGCGCCCTGCCACAAAGTAAAAATGGTTCAGGAAAGGTTTGAAGAGCACAACGAGTTTGAGCTGTTGACTTGACCTCCAAATTCCCCAGATCTCAATCCAATTAAACATCTGTGGGAGGTACTGAACAAACAAGTCCTATCCATGGAGGCCTGACATCGCAACTTACAGGACTTAAAGGATCTGCTGCTAACATCTTGGTGCCAGATACCACAATTCACAATTCTGAGAAAAAAGTTAAGATTTGCAAGGTGTAAACTCGCAATTACGAGATGATAAGTAAAAATTGTGAGATAAAAAGACGCCACTGTAAAGTCGCTGTAAAAAAAACTTGTATGTTTAAGTAATTTCAACTTATATTATATTAAAATGATTCAAAAATTTGTTTTATAGCTTTATATAACTAAATTGCTTACTTATTTTACTGAGTTAAAGCAATGTAAAAACATATGTTGTCATAACTTATTGATCTTCAATTTTGTTTACGGTGCACCTTTTTTTTATTCAGTGGTGGAACCAGGCTTCCATATAAGAGCATGCCATGGATATGTGGGTGTATTTAAGCATTCATCCCAAGTTGCTGTGCGGTGGCATACTAAGTATACTGAATACTGTTAGCAGTATCCGTTGACTTGTTTACTCCAGCCTTATTTACTTTTACACACTATTTGAATTGTACCTTCATTCCCATAGGGAGATAAAAGGAATATGGGTAAAAGCAAATAAGCTCAAATGAGGAAAAAAATCTGGAAAGCCTGCAGGAACCTGAAATGTTGAATTCTGATGTGATACATTGGAGATACATTACTTTTTTCTATTGCTTTTTTCTACTTCATTTATTACCATGTTGTTGTGAGATACAGTTGTCCATCTCTATACACCATAAATAACATTTACCCTGCAACTGTAGAATCATTACTGTATATGCGATGCTTTGTTTTTTACAAACTGAGGGGTGACTCAGAATGATTTCTGTGGTAACTGATATCGGGCCACATGTCAGTGGAGCACAACTTGTATTTAACCCAGAACATTTCTTTAACACATGTCCGCCCACATTTACTTATCAGTGCCTGTTCAGTATTCTGCGACTTGGCAGGAATTTCTTAATGATTCAGTAGCAAAAACAGCCTGTTGAATTCTGTATGTTAGGGAAAGGGTAGAGCAAAATTATCTAATGCTATTTTGGTGCAAATAAACATTTACTATAAAAAGTATTATTAAAAAGTATAAAATATGAAATTATTGAACATTTCACATTTCTGGTCTTTCAGTGGTTCATATATGCACTTATGTACTGTAATGACTTGATCCACCCCTGCAATTACCTGACTTGTACATAACGGCCATTTTTTACAATCAAACCAATTCCTGAAGGACAAAATCAAGTCCCGGCCAGCAGATTTTCTCTTCCGTTTCAGATTATGGAAGTTGCACTGCAGCACTGTTTCATGTTCTTTAAGGATGTTATGTAGTATTCATGACATTTTCTCCACGTATTACAGATGTCACACTCTATATTAGTTCTGTCCATATATGTATAAGCAGAAGGAAAATCCTCTGCTTTGAATCCAGAGTGGCAATAGCTGTTTTGCTTTTTAGTCAGATGATAAGTGACTCTTTCCTCTGAGCTGTAATGAAAGTCCCCCCATGAGAGCTCGGAAGGATAGCGACACACTTCAATGACTAACGCTTGTCAAACATTTCCTTTTTTGCCGCCCCTTTTTACTTGACTCCGTTTCATTTGGCTGATGCCCAAAACGAGCAAGTCTTTTAACGAGAGCGATCCGCCTGCCGTGATTAACAGCTGCTTACCTCCCTTTGCCCTTTTGTTTCTGTGTGCACACTCTCATCATGTAGCTAGTGTGTGTGTGTGTGTGTGTGTGTGTGTGTGTATGTGTGTGTGAGCGCTGGAATGAGAACACAATGTCCATGTGTGTGATAACTCCAGCCCTTTTCCTGCTCCGACCCCTCTCTGGTGTTATCTTCCAGGTACAACAGCTCCGGCCTTGTTGAACAGCACCTCCAACCAGCTTTACCTGCACTTCCATACAGATATCAGTGTCGTCGCGGCTGGATTTCACCTTGAGTACAAAAGTGAGTATAGAACATGTCACTATGGTGCTTTCATTATCCTGAACCCTCTGCCCTTGGTAACAGGCCAGAGCAAGACTCGCCGCTATATTTCACCGCCAAACACACACATGGCAGGGACACTAACACACACATGCACACACATTGAGCCGTATTTCTTTCTTCTCTCACCGCTCTGCTGCCAGGTAAAGGCAGAAGACTGTGCACCCCAGCTCTCATTATTTGCTTGGCTGTGGCGTTTGTGTTCGCCGATACCAGCACGAAGAAAATTGGAAAACAATGGGGATCCTGTTCAACCTTACATGGTTCATAAAAAAAAATCTAAAAACGGTGTTCTAAGTATATTTTCAGTCATACATTTTTATTTATTTTTACTGATGTCATCTACAGCAGCCTCACAATGTATTTGGACAACAGAACACTTAAATTGCATTGCATTAGATCATTAGTTTTCCTTATTTAAAACAGATCATTAGCATTAGTAGAGACCTCAAATATTTTGTGTGTGTGTGTGTGTGTGTGTGTGTGTGTGTGTGTGTGTGTGTGTGTGTGTGTGTGTGTGTGTGTGTGTGTGTGTGTGTGGACTGGTAATCCCTACTTTATGGGGACAAAATGTCCCCACAAAGATGGCAATATCCGAAATCCTCATCCTTGTGGGGACATTTTTAGGTCCCCATGAGGAAAACATCTTATAAATCAGACTAAGTGATGTTTTTTGAAAATGTAAAAATGCAGAATGTCTCCTGTGATGGGTAGGTTTAGGGGCAGGGGCAGTGTAGGGGGATAGAATATACTGTATGTACAGTTTAAAAACCATTACGCCTATGGAAAGTCCCCATAAAACATGAAAACCCAACATGTGTGTGTGTGTGTGTGTGTGTGTGTGTGTGTGTGTGTGTGTGTGTGTGTGTGTGTGTGTGTGTGTGTGTGTGTGTGTGTGTGTGTGTGTGTGTGTGTGTGTGTGTGTGTGTGTGTGTGTGTGTGTGTGTGTGTGTGTGTGTGTGTGCGTGCGTGCGTGCGTGTGTGCATGTGTATATGTGTGTTAGACCCTTTCAGACTGTGACCTTTAGTGTGCTCCAACCAAGCCTCCATATAAACCACCATACCAATTCAATTTCTGCATGTCCCATTTGTCTGTTTCTGAGGGCAGTGTTCCTGGTGGGACATCCCAATTTATCCATGTTTCTTTCTCTCGCCTGTGAAAGGGCAGTTTAGGGTGCCACTGGCTGCAGTAATGTTACATGTGACTAGTCCCAAAATAGATATAGATAGATAGATAGATAGATAGATAGATAGATAGATAGATAGATAGATAGATAGATAGATAGATAGATAGATAGATAGATAGATAGATAGATAGATAGATAGATAGATAGATAGATAGATAGATAGATAGATAGATAGATAGATAGATAGATAGATAGATAGATAGATAGATAGATAGATAGATAGATAGATAGATAGATAGATAGATAGATAGATAGATAGATAGATAGATAGATAAAACATTTGAGAATCTGAAAGTGCTAGGAGTTACAGTTGAACATTTTGGTCTAAAAAAAAGCTTAAATAACAGTATGTTGATGTTGTAAAGTCAAACTGATTAAACTCCATCAGAAGCAGCATTAAAAAACTCTATCTGCTCTTATACACTGTAAGAAGCCTCAGTAAATACAGTTAATACCTTATTTGCATCTCTGGTAAGTAAACAGATAAGTGCAATGTGGAGTTCTAGGAGTTAGAGGCATGTTGACCCTGGGGTGACCTCAGATAAGCTTTTCTCTTCTTTTTCTTTCTATGACTCTTTCCCTTCTTGTGCTCTTTGTTCGTTTACTCTGTGTTCCAGTGGATTAATCTGGGGCATTTTTTATTTCGGAGGAAAAGCTGGCAAGCGTATCTTACAAAAAACAAATGAGAAAATAACTATAGAGATAAAGCAAAAGAAATATGCATCAAACTATGTGTAAATTAGTCATTTTAAGTAACACTGTACAACAGCGACACCAGCAGATGTAAAATCATCTTCTTGTTTTTCCTCAGCTTAAGGTCATCACGTTCTCACTGAGCTTTGAAAGCATGAATGTGTTGGGTAACAGCACAATGCAGGTGAAAGTCACTGGAGAAGAAGCAGAGCCTCAGTTGAACTATGATTATGATTGGCTGATGACTCTGTCAAGGTGATAGTATCTGATAATTTCCGTGAATGTCATTTGAGAAACCAGTCTGTGAATCAGCCTGAATGGGCCGAACCGGTAATTACATCACTAACAACTCAACCACTGAAACATCACCACAAATGAAACTGAAATTACTTGAAATTATGATATGTGAGTGAACGGAATTTTAGCGACCTCTCAGTTTAATTAAGGCGCACCTTTAATGGTGACATTTGCAATGTTTTTTTGAGGAATGTAATGACTAATAGTCTGAATAAACTACTACTAATAAAAGCAGACCAACAGTTACTAGTAACAAACCAAAAAATACTCATACTATGTATACAACTATGTTGCTGTATTATTATTATTAGTGTTTGTCACGAACATTCAGTTATTTGATTTTAGTTTCATTTTCATGGATTTTATTTTATTTTCAGTCACGTGTTCCTTTGTTTAGTTTTCCTGCCACTTATTTGTTGCCATGGTGATTTAATTTGATCTTTGATTCAAACCTTACATTTTTATTTAATATTACTAAAAAATATAAATTTTCTGAAAGACATTCATACAAAGTGAAAAGATAATTAAATAGATTATTTAAAGAAAAAAACACACTTAATCAATATGTTTTACTTTTTGGCTTTTACATTTTGATCTCACTAAACTAAACTAGCGATAATATGAAATATAAAAGTAGAATTTTCACTTTTTGTTAGTCAATGTTTAATTTAGTTTACTATAATTAAAGACAACTTTGAAAGATCTTAATGTTTATTGTGATGTCTTTTTCCCCTTTTTTTATAAGCATCATATTTTCTGTTATGTACTAAATAATATGAATAATAATAATAAAACCCACAGTAGTTTCTGCAGTCAGTAAAGCTTATTCTGCACATTTACACTTTGATGTAAAGTGAAAAAACTATTTATAGAAAATGTTATTTTCTTGCTGTTCATTTTGACTTCAACCCAGACACACCAAATGGAACTGGAACAGAATTTATTTACTGAATGGAACTGAACTAAAAAATAAATAAAAAACTCCAATGCGGAGAGAGACTTTGCCTTTTCATTTCAGAGGGCCACCACACACCACTCAGATTAATATATGCTGCAACATTAGCTTTGTTGAAATTTTAAGAATCATGTTGACTCTGATGTACTGGAGGGCTATGAATAAAGATGAAATGGAGTGAGAGAGAAACGGTCTTGGCAAACCGCTTCAATTTGCCACATCGCCATCAGCTTTGAGCTGTCATCTTTGGCTCAGCTCTTAGAACATAAGCTCTTTCCCTGCCCAGTTTCATAGTACATTCTCTGAGAGACGCCACAGCAAGGTCACTGTAGTTAACTAAAACTAAAACCATAAAAAAAACATTTTTAATAAAATAAAATACTAGCTAGTTTCCAAGGCAAAATGTCTCAACTTGATGTATTAAAATAACTAAAACTGAAGTGAAAATGAATAACTATATAGACATATAAAAAAAAAATGACAACAAAATTAAAATGCGAATGGAAATATACAAATAAAAATAATTAAAATTATTAATAGAAACTATAATAGTATCTGAATGATACTAAAATAACACATAAATTCTGCTTTAGCATTACGGTGCCTGACAATGAATCATCATCTTGCCTTCAGATCTAATTGACTAATTGTCTCTTAATGTTTTGTTATTAATGTATTATTATAATTGAGTTGCAGTGACCATCATAGATCACAAAAGCAATTTTCTCTTTTCATCTTCTTTTGTTTGTAGACATATTTATGCAGTACACTGTATCCCAAACGAACACTCAATGAGTGATGTTTGCAAAAATACAGAAAAAAGCACACCACTGTGACAAAGCCACCCGTCGTGTGGCATATCTCAACAAGAGAAATGCAGAAAGCACGCTCTCATGAACCACACCACAGCCGTTGCCATGGCAACATCTTGCGCAGTCTATTATGGTACCGAATTTACGCACTGAAATCGAGTGGATAAAAGACAGCATAAAATTACAATGAGCACATGCGTTCAAATGATTGGGAATACCTGACACTATAATTTGATCCGTTTTTGAGAGCCGTGGTGTAATATGCTGATTCTGTATCTCGATGCCTTCTCTCATCCATTTAGCTGTGGGACTGACTACCTGCCCGGAACCCGTGATCCCAGCCAATGGCATCAAGAATGGTGACAGGTACATGGTGAATGAGGTTGTGTCATTCAGCTGTGAGCCGGGATACGTGCTTCAGGTATGGTGCTGATTTTCCTCAGCCCTGACACACAAATACAGAATGCCTCACCTGCACACCGGTAGAAAAGGGTATCACCTGGGGTATCTTATGCTTTCCAGGGACATTCTCACATAACATGTATGCCAGGAACTGTGCGTCGCTGGAATTACCCCCCTCCACTCTGTATTGGTATGTCTTTCCATTCTAATCAGATGGCACATTTTCTTAGCCGAATGCCTTTTTTCAAAGTTTTTCATTTTCAAACACCTTTGGCATTCTCTTTTATGTCTCCTTGTGTTTTTTTAGCGAAGTGCGGCGGGAGTCTGTACGATATGAGTAACGTTGTCCTGAGCCCGGGTTTCGCGGGGAACTACCCTGGAAACTTGGACTGCACCTGGAGAATCGTGCTTCCCATCGGATACGGTGAGTGTGCCGAGAGCTGCTACTGAATCAGCTGTCTGGAGATTACAACTTTAAACGGTTTCTCTCAAGAAGTTTTGTCCTCTTCATTTTGTGAACAGCATTGAGGGGAAACTAACTTTAATAACGAATAGGGGTGTAACAATACACTCGTGTCACGAATTGATACCATCGCGATAGTAAACTCACAATACAATATTTATCACAATATGTTTAAGCCAAAATAAAGAAGAGATGTTTTTAATTACTACTTTTAATTATTATTTAAATAATATTGTAATTATATTATTATTAGGACACACAAATATTCCCCATTGCATTACTATACATTATATTCAACATTATATATAGTAGTTAAATGTAGTAATATCACTGAAACACTTTCTTCTCATGCCGTACTCGTGCCGCGCACTATAAATCGCGTACTATAGGTACTACATTTAAATTTGAATGAACTTCACGGCCGTTAAAAAAGTATGTTCTATAAAGTATGAATGAGTGTAGTATGAATGTAATCCCGACGTACTACACCTGCTATGTTGTCGTTATCATGTGACCTACCAGCTTCAGTTGTGTCCCTTCACCCCCATTCATAAATCCTCTCCCGTGGCCTCATGGGATAGTAAAGTGTCCATCTTATGCGCACATCATACTTTATATACATATAAGAATAAACCATCTAAAATGCTTTGAATAATCATACTACTAAAACTAAATGTGATATGGTGATTTAAATTATGTTTGTGCTTTTATTTTGAGGAACGCCGTTCCGGCAGCACGTGCGCATCAGATGATAAATGCAATCAATCACAGTTCTAATCGCAAGAAAGCATGTCAAAATGATTATTCCAAACTGTAAATTATTAGTTCTGCATTTACTCACTCTCATGTTGTTTTATCGCGTCACGCAAGCATTTTTTGAACATTTGTGTTTAGGCTACTATAGCATCTTCTGAAGACTTGGATTCGGATCAGATTCGGATTTGGACCCCTCAAATGATAATTTTTACAATACCTTTATGACTGTTTTTTTTTTGTGGATCTTTTAAGTTTGAGAAGAATGGACTTAAAATGGATCTGTCTCTAGTTTCTTGAAAAATATCTTAATTTGTGTTTTTTTAGTTAAATTAAAATCTTATAGGTTTGAAACGACTTAAGGGTGAGTACATGACTGAATTATAGTGAGTGAATTATACCTTATAAATACAGTAAACTGAGCCTTGGATAAAACTAAATCTATATTGCAAATGTAACGTTTACATCAACGATGGAAATCATTTTGTCGCATTTTTATATTGCGATATCTCAATATACAATGTAACGTTACATCCCTAGTAGTGAAATTACTGATGATTACAAGTCTACATGAAATTAAAATTGGCCATATTTATTTTCTTAATGGACTTTCATGGTCTTATTGTGAACAAGTAATAAACATATAGTCAGAATTCTTCATAAAAAAAAAAGCCAACTACTTCTGATGCTAGTTATATTTTTGAATGAAATCATCTCTTTTTTTTCTGTCAATTTCAGTGCTTTGTTTGTCTCGTTTCACTCAGAAATTCATCACTTACAGTAGTAATCTGTGCTTGAAGTGAAAAAAATTAAGTGCCGTTACTTTGTTTGAGTGGTTATGGGTGGATTGTTTAGTCAATTATGAAAGAAGGTCCATATTTTAAAGCTCTTTCTAACTTACTCAGCCTTAAAACTAATATTTAGTTCTTGCAATTGTTTAACTATAGCATTTGTTACAATAAGGGTTTATTTACAAAGCAAGACTATTGATGGCTCCTCACTTTTTTTTTTATCTATAGCATTTGTTATGAAAAAGAGCAACACAGTTAGAAACTATAGCTACAACATGCCACAGGTGCAATATACATCATTAGTGAAAAATCTATAACCTGATTATCTATTATAAATTCTACAACTAGTCAAAATTTACCACAATAAATACAATAAAAAGTGATAAATTCTAGTAAATGTGGTCATCATGAGTTTCAGAGCTTGCAGAATGATGTTTTCCCTTCATCAGTCATTTTAGTGGCTGTTTTAGATGTTCGACTTTCTCCGTAGTGTTTTACTAAATTCTCGATAGAATTAAAATGGGTCGCACTTTTTATCATCAGCGTCGCATAGGCTCATGCAAATCTTAGCACTTTTGCAGCGCGCTGGATGTTTTTCTTCCAAGAAAGTCTGATTTTAACTAGTTGGTTTATTTATTTTATTGAATTGTTAAATAAAAAAGTTAGCAATTTTTTAAAAGGAACCGATTATGCAAAATCCACTTTTACATGATGTTTGGACATAAATGTGTGTTGGCACTGTGTGAATACAATCACCCTACAATGATAAAAATCCACCCACTCCTTTTTTAAATCCCCATTAAACCAAAGTAGTCTCATTAGACGTGCCATTTTGATTCTCTGAGCAGTATGACGTCATTCTGCTCAGGCCCCGACCCATGGCCGCTGACTGACAGTCCTGCATTACCATCGTTTCCATCCTCAGTGAGTTGTACGCTCCCCCATTTTCTCCATGCTCAGTAGTGACAACAATGTCTCGTAAGCAATCCCAGTGTTCTGTTGTTGGACGTAAGAGTGAACATAAGAGTCTTAATTTCCTCCCAACATCTGAGCTACTGAGGAGTCGGACACAGTGGATTAGTTAAATTTTTGAAGGTAATGCGCCCCAAAATATATCTAAATTAATTTATGTCTGCACAAATCAATTCACTCCAGACTGCTTTGTGAACAAGGGACAATACAAGGCTGGTTTTGCTAAAAAGTTGTTATTCAAGGATGGATCTTTACCAGCTGTTCGTGATCAAGCTTACAGTCTCCAGAGCAATAATGGTCACAGCAGTAATGAAAGGGAGAGCGCGCACTTTATTACAGTTCTTCTGAGCTCTTTTACAGATATAAAGTTTATCAAGCACCCCCCAAAAGATCTGTGTATATTTGTTTACTGTTAGTTGTAATGAGTGTTTTTGTATAATTCGCTGTGTATGCTGATAATAATGCAATGGGGAGAAAACATTTTTGGATAAGACTTTAATGCACACTTCTTGTACCGTGTTTTATTCAGCTCTTACATTGATTTTCTGGAGTGAAACGGATGCTTCATCTTTTGTGTGAAGTACAACAAACTTCATAAATCTCCATCCAGCATATTTTCTCTGGCTCGGTTTCTAACTGAACACGGCTACTGAGAGTTTCTGTTCTGACATTTTCATTCCGTGAGATGAGATTGTCCTGACCTTGGAGCAAAAGCTCTTGAAGCGCCACCCTCTTCTTGAAAGGGAGCCGGAAGCACCAGCTCATTTGCATTTAAAGGGATACACACAAAAATGGCACATTTTTGCTCACCCCAAAAAAGTGGCAATTTTAACATGCTATAATAATTATCTGTGGGGTATTTTGAGCTAAAACTACACATACACACCCTGGGGACATCAGAGACTTCATTAAATAGAGCCTACATAATATTTTATGTCTTTGTTTTGTCAAGAAATAATAGTTAAAATGTCAATATTTGATTAAAGCTTGCTCACACACAATTTATTTTGACAGTGTTCATGAGTTTGTTTACCCTGCGAGTCTCATTGATGGAACAAAGGCTTTGAATTGAATGAGACAATTGCGTAAGAAGGTTTTCCAAATGTTTCCCATAGAAATTCACTCGTGTTTCATGAATGACACCCATTGACTGAGCAGACTATTTGCATGAACAGACTCATGCATCTGGTATTTACCCAAAAAGCAGACAGCATAATGCTGAATACTGACAGTTGCAAAGTGATACTTCCTTTCCATTTGACGTTCTGACTCTTGACACAAGTGTTATTTGGTTTCATTTATCTGAACTTTTAAGATGTTGTTTGAGACTTTGGCAGTCGATGCAACTCTCTGAAGTCATTTAGTCGTAGCCCATTTGCTCTCTCCCGCCTCACAGTTCAAATGAGTTGAGAACAAAGGAACCATTCCAGATGTTAACAAGGTAATTGCATGTAATTTAAAAAAGCCATTCACACTTATCCTGGAGCACAACTATTTCTTCTCCGACCCCCTCTAACTTGGAAGAAAACAATGTAACATTGAGATATCCAAAAGCAATTTTCTGCCTTATCAAGCAGCCGCTGCACAAACAAGAGCAAGAACCATCATGTTTGTGCTGTGTAGCAAAAATGCATTAGCTTTCACTGTTAACAGGCTACAGTCATTTGAATAAGACACACAGATGGCTTTGTGGGTGCTGATTATAGCTTTTAGGGCAGTCTGAATAGGTAGAGTTAAGTGCAGTTAGGGGATAGCACCACATCAGAATGACAATAAAGCTAATCTTTAAAAGAGCTGCCCTAGGCGTCTCAGAGCGACGCATGCTTTCAGTGAAAACGACTGACTTGTTTGATTCTTTTATTGTCGTATTATCCAACCATCTTTTTTTATGTAACAATATTAAGTTCAAATCATCTAGTTGGAGACAAAGACCGAATAATTGTTGAAGATGCAGTGAAGTTAATGGTCCGTAATTGTAAAATTTCACACTGGAGTATCCCCGTGCTGTTTCCTCGGCTTGGGGCTACACGTTGAAGAATTTCAGTGAGAGCCACAGAACCAGAAATAAGCAGATCTGGTGTAGTCAGGGCTGGCCCGACAACACCTGGACTCGGAATTTGCTGAAGAAAATCAAAGCTTTTTAAGGAATCTTCTAAAACAACTTCACAAATATGAAGTAAATAAGTAAAATAAAAATTTGACAATAAATTAAAAATATGACAAACATCCACAAACTTTTTCTTTAAAAAAATGTAACCATTCATCAGTATCTTGAAGTGGAAAATTTTAGGGATGGTATACTAATAATGCATATTGGCAGCATTGCGTAAATTTAATCTAACAGTTGGGGGGCGACAGTAAAAAATACATTTCTCAAGGGCAATTTTTGAAGGGGACACAAATAATACAGCCAAAATTGTTATTGTAAGGATATGTGTGGCGTTTTGGTGCACTGAAAAATTATCTTATGTCCGTTTTTTCTTTTCTCTGTCATTTATCTGGCCAACAACACAAAGCACCATGCGGTAATATAATTATTAAATTATCTTGCTTCTTCCATATAGTATTGGGCAAAACCCAACACAGTGGTAACTTAGATCTACAATATTAGCCTAATATCAGTTTACACATAGGCTTATCGCCGTTTTAGTTGTAGTGGGTGACTTAGAACAAGCTACCAAACAACAATTGCTAAAATATCAGACTTATGGACAGCCTAAACTAATGAAGAACTTTGTTCTCTCCCACTGGACTTGTGTGCGTAGGTGAGGTGCGTGATAGACCAAACCATTTGTGAGACAAGAGAGGGGGAACTTTAGAAATGTTTCTAAATTTAAAACAAAATTTAAATTTCTAAATTTTTTTGCCCCGTTTGAGTTTGTATTGTTTTTCTACTTACAACAGTTATTTTAAGTATATATCATTATATTACAATATACAATGTGGTTTTTAATGATATTTTTAAGGGGGGACAAGCCATAGGGTGGGTCCTGACCCCCCCCGCGATTTACGCCTATCATTGGCAGTGAACGAGGATATATGGCTGGTTATTGTTGGCTACCTCATGATTCCATATATGTCAACATGCATACGTCGATACATCACAAAGAATCATGTCAGGCCAGTTTTCAAAATTCCTCTATAGTCAACTGTCAAAATTTGTTGAAAAAACTTGACTAGTCAAGTTCCTCAAAATAAGCTAAATGTATATCTGACTAAATTTTACTTTTAACTTTTAATTTTACTATATCTGACTAAAATGTTAGTCACATTTTAGTCATGAAAGAGACTTGCCAAATTGTCAAACTCAAATAAAGCTTATGTTTTAAGATAAAATGGAGAGAGAAAGTAAAACTGTGCAACCTTCTGGAGCTGTGACAGAATAGAGTACCGTCTGTTAATTCAGCACAGCGCATAAGCTCGGGCACTGTCAGGTGATACTCGAGCACTGTCAGGAAGGTTAGTGGCATAATAGATCGTAACAAATAAAATAAAATAAAAACTTGTGTAGGTTCCCAAATATCAGTTCCAATTACTAGTTACTGCAAAACAGTGCCCTGATACTATAGCAATAACATAATTGTGTTAAGTTTAAGTCTTAAAATTAAAATATATTGTTCACCCAAAAATGCAGTCATCAATTATTCACCGTCATGTCATTCCAAATCCATAAGCTGTTACTTCATTATCTTGAAACTCCATGCAACCAAAACTGAAGAATTTCATGAAGACATTATAAACATAATCCATATGAATCAAGTTTAATTGATTGATTGCATGTCTTCTGAAGGGACACTAAAAGGATGCTTTATATCTTGGTTTAATTTAGTTGTTTATTAATACATAAACATTAATCAGAACACATACGTAGAGCAGGGAAGATCAAAAGTGCTTGCTTGAAATGCAAGAACAAACCTTATTGGCTCTTGTGTAGCAAACAACCACATTTGAACTATGAAAAGCCTAAATTAAATCTGTTCATTAAATAAAGCTATCATTCTTTTAAAATGACTGAGATCACGTTTTACTATGTATTTATGAACTTTTTAAAGTGTCAAAGTTCAGATTTCATAGAAAATATAATAATTTATGTCTCTTAACCCCCTCGAGTCGGTGGTCGCGCCGGCACGATCGGCTCTTTTTTTCTTATCAGTGCCAAAGAGACTCAAATAACTTTTTTATCATTCATTTGATCAAATCTTAAAGATTTGTAACGGCATGAGGGTGAGTAAATGATGATACAATTTCAATTTTTGCGTGAACTATCCCTTTAATACTAGAACTAATTTAAAATGGAAAGATTTTATTAAATGATTCACTTGTGCTCTCAAAAAATTGGTCCCTTATTTAAAAATAAAAAAATAAAACTATACATCTTTAATTTGTATTATTTATATTTTTAAATAATATATATTTTTTTATAAGTTGAAATAAATATGTTTTTATTGATAGATAGCTACATAGATTCTGACATGCAATGTCTTTGGAGTCTGTAGAATAAAGATCAGTTTGTTAGTAATACGTTTTCTTTCTCTTTTCTAGCAATATCACAGTTCACAGGGACCCAATTACTGAGCAAACACGATTGTTAGGAGTTTTTTTTTCTTTACACATATGAACATGAGTGGAAAACGATTCGAGATTCACCAATTAACAGCATTTCAGAGCAGCAGAAACAGCAGTTCTGCACAGGCCTGTCAGAGTTAATGGTTAAAAAAAAGCCTGTCACTTTAAAGACATTTCTTATGTAAATTATGCACATAACACACAGCCTGTTTGACACTGTGAAATGTGACCTCTCACTCCGCAGGGGCACACATCAAATTTCTCAACTTCACCTCTGAGGATAACCACGATTTTTTAGAGGTTCGCAACGGGCCGCACCACAGTAGCTCTCTGATTGGACAGTTCAGTGGAAGCCAACTGCCGCCCCCTCTGCTGAGCAGCACGCACGAAACCATCATCCACTTCTACAGCGACCACTCCGAAAACAGACAGGGCTTCAAACTCACTTACCAAGGTGGGTGACTTCCAACCTTCCATTTGCATACATCGCTCTTCTCTTGTAGACACTGGCTGTCCTTGATTTTGTATTGGCCCTTCATGTGGGAGTGACGGCCTTTTACCAGGATCATTGGAAATATCTAAAGATTCACTTCCTTTGAGATCACTGGGAGGACACTCCATTATGACAGCTGGGGTCTTGAAAGCATTTCAAAATCAATAAGATTGTGCATTTGGATGTGCACTTGGATTCCTCTCGATATAAATAACTCACCATTGTCTGGTCTCCTCGCTTGTAGGTCAAACTGTTCGTCTCTCTTTTTCTTATCCACTCTAGTCTGAGTTGAAAAGAGCCAGGCACAGCCTTGATCTGTGCTGCCAGACAGGCTTTTGCGGGGGGGGGGGGGGGGGGGGGGGGGGGTACTGATGCCATGTTCTGATACACAAACAATAATTCAGGATGAAATAATACGATTATAAAGCTGTTGATCATAAGCACTGCACCTGAAAAGCTGCCTAGAGATGCTTGTATGCTAGTTTGACAAGCTTCCTGCTTCTTCACCGAACTGGTGATTATACGCAGATTAACATGTTTGTCGCGTGTATGTTTGTCATAAATGCCTTGAAACATTATTTTAGTATCGTTAATGAATGTTGCTCAATTTGAAATGAAGTCAAATTAAGTTTTAGTCATTTTACAATTGTGGCACTAATCAAATTAGCATCTTAACCCTGTGAATCTTGACATATAAAATAATATTAAAAAAATTGCATATGTGTTTTGTTTTGTATCATATTTGATACATCAGGCTTTTATGGCTCATATATTATGATATAGGAGAATATGGAGTTCAAGCTCAAGTTGGTGCAGATGTTAGTCGAATGGCTACAAAGTAAGAAGAAATTCTGATAGCTTGTAATGTAAATCAATGAGATATTTATAACAGTATAACAGACTACATACGTAAAATGCTTATCAATTTTCACTCTATATCTCCATACAAAATGACTTAGAATGATGATATTTAAATGCTTATCTTTATGATCACTGTTGTTTTGATTGTGGGGGGCAAAACCAACACGTTCTCCCAACTCGTCACATATTATCGCTTGTTCAGGACCCTTCAGCATCACTTTTTAATGCACAAGATACTCCTTTAGCGTAATTTTTCGTCACGCAGGGTACTCCATTGATTTCAGTGACAAACCTTTGGCATCATACACAGACGAGTTGGGCATGGGAATGTTATCGCATGATTTAGTTTTTTTTATGTTTTTGCCATTATGACATGTTGGAGTGTGATTCTCATTTTAATCAGCCAGCATAATTGTATTCACATTTATTATATTTTTTATTTATTTATGCTATTTAGACATGTTTGAACACGAAACCCAACCCCATCCCAAAACCTACCCATTTATTATATGATATAAAACATAGGATATAACTGGCAGATACGACTGCAGGCACAATTTACTCAAAAAGTGCAAATATTCCAAGTGTTCCGAGGCCAAATTATTGATTTGTGTGAAGAAAATCCCCAAAATCGATCAGCGTCTCCATCCACCGAAGATCATGCACACATTGAAAAATTGCCGCCCGAAGAAACGTTACATCAGCTTTGATGGTGAAATGTCATTGGCTTTCATAGGTCTCGTGACCAATTGCATCATACTAAATGGTAAAATGGTAAATGTTAAATGGACTGTGATTCGTATTGTTGAGAAGGGGGTAGGTTTAGGGTGGGAGTGGGGTTAGTTGCTCCAAAATATAAAAGTAGCCTATAAATATATATAAATACTTTTTCTACTTTTACAAATGCAAAGAATTAAATGCATCTTGATCTTACGCATTGGGCAAATCAATGGAGTACCCTGCGCATCGTAAAATGGTGCTAAAGGGGTACCCTGTGCGTTAAAAATGCCAAGGGGTCTTGACCAAGCGTCAATAGGTAATGAGTTGGGAGTGAGAACGTGTTGGCAAAACATGAACAAATGCAAGATTTGATTTGACTTGACAATTGTGAGTTTATGTCTCTCTATTCTGACTTTTTTCTCACAATTGTGAGTTTATATCTCACAATTGTGAGTTTATATCTCACAATTCTGACTTTATTACACACAATTGCTAGATAAAGTCAGAATTGTGAGATATAAACGTGATATAATCTTTTTTCCCCCGTCAGAGTTGGACTTGCAATTGCAAGTTTAAATCTCACAATTCTGAGAAAATAATTATCTTTTAAAATGTTTTAATTTGTGGCAGAAACAAGCTTCCATAAAGATTAGCTTAACTAAATTATGTACAATTTACACATAGTATAAAGTAAATTTAACTTGGTCAGTTAGAGTTTGGGTTACTTTATTTCAATGGTCCACTTTTAGACATTCTACTAACTATAAGTTAATTGTCATCTACATGTCAACTAACTCTCATTAGAGTATTAGTAGACTGCAGTTGACACTACAAACAAGTATACTTTTTGTTTAGGGTTAGGCTTTGTATAAGTAAAATAAGTTGACATGCAGTTGTAAAGTTACTTATAGTCAGTAGAAGGTCCACTGGGGAGCATCAAAATAAATTGTTAGCAGATATACACTCACCTAAAGGATTATTAGGAACACCATACTAATACTGTGTTTGACCCCCTTTTGCCTTCAGAACTGCCTTAATTCTACGTGGCATTGATTCAACAAGGTGCTGAAAGCATTCTTTAGAAATGTTGGCCCATATTGATAGGATAGCATCTTGCAGTTGATGGAGATTTGTGGGATGCACATCCAGGGCACGAATCTCCCGTTCCACCACATCCCAAAGATGCTCTATTGGGTTGAGATCTGGTGACTGCGGGGGCCATTTTAGTACAGTGAACTCTTTGTCATGTTCAAGAAACCAATTTGAAATGATTCGAGCTTTGTGACATGGTGCATTATCCTGCTGGGAGTAGCCATCAGAGGATGGGTACATGGTGGTCATAAAGGGATGGACATGGTCAGAAACAATGCTCAGGTAGGCCGTGGCATTTAAACGATGCCCAATTAGCACTTAGGGGCCTAAAGTGTGCCAAGAAAACATCCCCCACACCATTACACCACCACCACCAGCCTGCACAGTGGTAACAAGGCATGATGGATCCATGTTCTCATTCTGTTTACACCAAATTCTGACTCTACCATCTGAATGTCTCAACAGAAATCGAGACTCATCAGACCAGGCAACATTTTTCCAGTCTTCAACTGTCCAATTTTGGTGAGCTCGTGCAAATTGTAGCCTCATTTTCCTATTTGTAGTGGAGATGAGTGGTACCCGGTGGGGTCTTCTGCTGTTGTAGCCCATCCGCCTCAAGGTTGTGCGTGTTGTGGCTTCACAAATGCTTTGCTGCATACCTCGGTTGTAACGAGTGGTTATTTCAGTCAAAGTTGCTCTTCTATCAGCTTGAATCAGTCGGCCCATTCTCCTCTGACCTCTAGCATCAACAAGGCATTTTCGCCCACAGGACTGCCGCATACTGGATGTTTTTCCCTTTTCACACCATTCTTTGTAAACCCTAGAAATGGTTGTGCGTGAAAATACCAGTAACTGAGTAGATTGTGAAATACTCAGACCGGCCCGTCTGGCACCAACAACCATGCCACGCTCAAAATTGCTTAAATCACCTTTCTTTCCCATTCTGACATTCAGTTTGGAGTTCAGGAGATTGTCTTGACCAGGACCACACCCCTAAATGCATTAAAGCAACTGCCATGTGATTGGTTGATTAGATAATTGCATTAATGAGAAATTGAACAGGTGTTCCTAATAATCCTTAAGGTGAGTGTATGGCAGACAGACTACCAATACTCTAATGACTGCTAGTTGACATGTAGTTGCAAAGTTACTGATAGTTAGAAGAATGTCTAAAGTGGACTATCGAAATAAAGTGTTGCCAGAGTTTGAGTAATTTCACTCATTTGAAGTTTACTTTGCAAGTACATTTTACTCACTCTTTGTAAATTTTACTCAAACAATGAATTAAGCCATGCTTTTAAAGTGTATGCTTTACTTAAAAACATTTAAGTAAACAACACAGTAGGGGTTGAACGACTTCCCATTTTTTCAAGTCAACATTTATGTGATGAAAGTCGAGTCGACGTCAACTAGTCGTTGATGACCTTCATTAATAAACAAATAACCCTGAACCTTGAGCTGAGACGCGAACACAAGTTTTCTTGTGCACAGGACAGCTATGGCATAATGACACAGCGCTACCCATAAGGTTATTGCTTCTACTACAACAGCTTTTGTATCAGTTCTTTTGTCTTTTGGTCGTTATATTTCTCACAGATTTCAGCTTGTTCTGAATCAGATACAGATAAAGTAGCACAATAAATATTATGTAGGCTATATGAATGCATTAGTGGAGAGAGCGATTGCGTGTGAATTCATTCTACTTGCCAGCGTCTCTCTACTAATAAGCTTTGAGTTTTAGTTACTGAGAAATATATGTTATAACTTTTCAGTTTCGAAGCTATTTTAGTGATACATCACAGAACAGTGTTGATACATTTCTGCACTACTGAATGGTTTTGTGTAAGGCGTGCGGGAGATCTCCGCGTGATGTGCAAGCTATGTGTGTGTGTTACAATGCAGCACGCATTTAGAACGGTGATTAACTGACCTGTACAATAAGCGTGCATTCTCCTGATCAATTTTGAGCTTCCAGATGGTATAATCAAACATGTCTTGTGGAGAGCTCTCTGAGTATGTATTTATATGTAATTTTTAACTGTTGGAAACAGAGCCTGGCAGCCTGCATGTCAGGAAATGGCTTATCCTGGCGTGTCCTCTATAGGCCAGCGACTAGTTGACGTCAAGCTTAAAGCGTCATGGCAGAGCATTAAAGTCGACTAGTCGATTAGTCGACTAGTCGGTGCAACCCCTACAACACAGTAGATTTCTTCTTACACTTTCAACCAGCCAAAAGTTGTATAATCTATAAGACAACATATCTACACAAGATAGGTAATGAGGTACCCAACCAAACACAAAGACCTCAATACTTGGTACACAATACTCAATAATGGTAACATTCAATGGATAGTTTTTGAGTATAAATGCGTCATTTTGAGTAGAAAATGAACTCCAGATGTCACAAAAAGTTTTTTTTATTTTTTATTATTCTTGTCTGAACAAACTTTTTCATTGTAGAAATAACATACGTTTCTTCTGTACTTTCACCACAGAATATTTTTTTATCAGTGTAAATAAATAAAGGAATAGATAAGTGAATCCAACAATGAGTTGTCAAACCCATTTTATTGGCTTTTTTTCTATTTGTTTTTTCTATTTTTCTAAATTTTTTCTAAAATAGAATTTTTCTATTTCTATTTTTTTCTATTTGGCATAAATATCTTATTGTATGTAGCTTTCCTATAGCTCAAACAGTAGAGCATGGCGCTAGCAACGCCAAGGTCATGGGTTCGATTCCCAGGGAAAGCAAGAATTGACAAAATGTAAAATGTGTACCTTGAATGCAATGTAAGTCGCTTTGGATAAAAGCGTCTGCCAAATGCATAAATGTAAATGTAAATGTTATGTTTCACAAAAGATAGTCACATGTGTTTGGTAACTATTTTAATCAATTCAATTATTTTATGTGGGCCCACTAGTAAATATCATACTTCAGCTTCCAGACATGCCTTTACAGATATTCATATGTTCTGTTTTGTTTTGTTTTGTTTTTGTTATTTTAGCGTATGAATTACAAAACTGTCAAGACCCATATCCATTCCACAATGGATACATCATCAACAGCGATTTCAATGCAGGCCAATCCATAACATTTGAATGCTTCCCTGGATATGTGTTGGTTGGCCAGCCTGTGCTAACGTGCCAGCATGGAATCAACAGGAAGTGGAACCACGCCTTTCCTCACTGTGAAGGTAAAGGGAAAGGAAGAAAGTATAGAAATGTGTTCTTTTTCCCTCTATCCCCATTTTCTTTAAGTTTCTCAAGTTTTGATTAGCACACTGTTATTTTTAGCCTTCTTTGCCCACACTTTGAAACAGAAAGCATCAAAAATTCTCTGACTTACAAAGGTATTATTGGTACCCTCCCAAATGCCTTTTTAACTATGCTCTTTAACTGAAGTTTTACTACTTTGTATTACTAGTACAATAGGAGCCATTGTAGTTTAAAGCCATCTTTAAAACAGACTTTGAAGACCTGAACAGTGGAGACATAGGCTACTGGGAGCTGTTCTAAATTGTAGCCTTGATGATTAGCGTGGGTAGTGTAGTGTGAAAGCCGACCTGTCTATTATCGATCAGCCGCTCAACTTGTTCCTCCCAGGCTTCCGTTTGCAGAGAATCTGAACTGCAAAGGCTATTGGGCCTTTTTTTCTTTCTTTCGTAACTGTGTTACTGTGTTGTGAACTCTGTGCCAGTATCTTCTATCCATGTCCTTTCTTGCAGCCTCGGGAAGGTTTTGTTCTCTTCCTCAGTTTTCACTCATCTGCAAATGAAACAGTACTCTCAGCTATAGGAGTCTTTATAGGAGTATATCGCCAAAAATGTAAATTTTGTCATGAGTTTAAGCACTCCCATTCCAAAACCTGTACGCCGTGTTTTTTTTCCCCATACAACACTTCACAGTGAATTCTGTAAAGCTCATAGAAGGACCAGAAAACATTAGAAAAGCACCTTAAAAGTAGTCCATATGACTCCTGAAAGTCTCCTAAAGTCATACAATAGTTTTGAAGGTCTTTTTTATAGTGTTATATGGTGCTTTTGGTCCTTTTGGGAGAATTATACATTTTGGGGGCCGGCGGGTGGGGGTTTAGAGCATATGGGTTTTGAACAACATGAGGGTGAGTGAATTATGTCAGATTTTTGGGTGAGTTATTCCCCTAACATTCAGATTTTGCTGCATTCCCTGGTGTTTAACATTTGCTGTCATTCTGAAAGACAGATTACTAATGCAGTCATGGTTGAGTAATGTTTATCTGCACACAGCTCCCTGTGGCTACAACGTGACGGCTCCAAACGGCACCATTTTCTCTCCAGAGTACCCAAATGAGTACCCAGACTCTCAGGACTGCACTTGGCTCATCACCGTGCCTCATGGTCATGGCATTTACATCAACTTTACCCTGCTCCAAACTGAGCCTGTGACTGACTATATCGCCGTCTGGTGAGCACAGCTCCATTTAACGAGTCGTTTGGCAAATATCAGACTGAGATGAGGACAAGGCAATTATTTAAGCTTGCAGACTAGACTAATGCTGCTGTTGTTGTTGTTGTACATCAAGCAAATCGTTACGCAAATCGAGCTCCACTTTGTTTACCAATATTTGTAGTCTGTAGTCAGTGCATAGCAAAATTTCAAGAAAAGTTCTGTCTTCTTTGAAGTTGTGAAGCTTTTCACTCAAAGCATTGGGGTAATTCTTAGAAAGAAAGAATATAACCCATATATAAATATATTTTCGACAATTAATTACGATAACAATTAAAGGTACAATATGTATAATTTTTGCATTAAAGGGGTCATGAATGAGAAATCAACTTTCCTTTGAGCTTTTGATATATAAAATGTCATGGTAATAAAATAATATCGTGTAAGTTTCAGAGCTGAAAACTTCCTTGTTACTCAAAGAAAAGCTTTTATAGACACCAGGCCCAGCAAACGATCGATTTCAAAATATTCCACACCTTGACGTCATCGTGTGGTGAAGCACCGCCTCAACAGAAAAAGAACAACACCTGGTTCTGTAGCCACGCCCACCAACTCGTGCCTGAGATGATATAGGCCTACATAGAGCTAAACCGCATTGAACGTTTAAGCAATAAACATACCACATAAGCTTAATTCGGATGCCAATATTATGAATGCATGGATGAATAATAGCCAGCTCATGTGGGGAAGACATTGCGAGTCTGTTCCTTCAGTTCACCACGGATTGGTTTGTAAACAAAAAACTGGATTTGCTGACAGGATGAGATTACATGAATGAATGAAGCAACACACTTATGTAAGTAAAACATGTTTGTTATATGTGATAGTATTGCACTGTTAAAGATCGTATTGATTATGTGTACATGTCTAACTGAAAATACTGTAGCACGCTGTCACAGGCTGGAGAATCCTTTATTTGTGGTGTTGTTGGTTCATTGCGATTCAGGATCAGACTTGGACATGTATGGGCCAGTGCTCGCAAAGCCTAACGTCCCGGGGCTGTGTTTTCCAGACGGGCTACCAAAACGTAAGCCTGGCCTGCCGACTATCTTAAATAGTGAAATAACATTCCTTTCTTGATGTGCGTTGTTCACTCTCTTGACTTGAAGGGGCGCGCGTGTGTGTGTGTACGGTTCGCGCTTATATCCCCAATCGGACGGTCCAAGTAATAAGATAATAACATTCCAATCAATAGTGGGTGGATGAGAGATGAATCATTGTGTTTGTTTGATAAAGACATTTTGCGAGCCCTGTGGGCGATTCATTCCGGTTGCCGTTTCCCCACACACTTTCAAAACAATCCCTCACGTTGTACTGACAGGGGAGCCGAAGATCATTAAATATGCAAAGCTTATCCAATCCTAGCCGTGGGCGTTTACTTTCACGTCTTCAGTGTGGCACGCCCATAAAACCCAAGCATTTATTGAGAGAGCCTCAAAACCAGGGCAGAAAATAGCCTATTACTTATTCATTATGATGTTTTTGAATGTATAAACCATACGAACATCATAAGTTGACCTCAGACAACAGTATAAAAAAAACAAAAAAAAAACAATTCATGACCCCTTTAAAATATCCCAAAACCACTAGAACAATGAAATATATATTTTATTGCCTTGTGTACTTACTTTATCCCAAATGTTTCCAACAGTGTTTAAATCCAGAGAAATCCATAATTTTAACCAGTGACACCAATAGCGTCAATTCCCCCATATCCTAAGCTGTCAGTAGAAACCATGGAAGCACAGTGTGCTTCTTGAAAAATGCAGAAGTAGTAGTTGTAGCCTCAAAGCCAACAATCTCTGGTAGTGTCTAGCCAGCCGCAGTTGACTGTTTTGCACAATTATTCATTATCGTTTGTTGCTGGATCTGTCGCTGTAGAGGTGAACATGACAACTCCCATGATTCCTTCTGTGTCTTAATACTCTGCTATTAACACTTTTTTATTATTAACAATTAATAGCCTGTCATAATACTCTTTCTAAGTAATTACTTTTCTCTATAATATTGTAATGAATTTTTTTATGCAGTCATTTTTAAAGAATTACTATACCAACCCACCAAATACATTAACATATACATTTTTAACAGTGTTTTCTTTTTCACCTTCACCTTAATTTCTTTGACTAAAGTTATTGAAATAACTGAATGTAAATCTCACTTTGTTAATATCAACAGAACACAGAGCAGAAGAGTAATCTGAAACAGTACTGAGTTGATTAAAATAAAATGGAAATATTAATCTTCGCTGCTTTCTCAGAAATATTGGATGTTAATCTTCAGAAGTCATTAAACAAGCAGACTAGTCTGTTAAGTCATCATTTTTTACTGTTTTCGTTCAAGCTGGTCTGTAATGTAATGCTTTTATTCAAAAGTCAGCACAATCTCACTGTAACTTTGGAAGTAAATACATTTTCGCAAACCACTTGGAATTTTGAGGCATTATTATGCTGTTTAATGGCAGGATCACAGGTTGTAATGTAATTTCAATGCATGTTTCCCTCTTCCAGGGACGGCCCAGAGCAAAGCTACCCACAGCTGGGGATTTTCAGCGGCAACACAGCCCTCGAGTCAGCCTACAGCACTTTCAATCAGGTTCTTATCAAGTTCCACAGCGACTTCTCGACAAGTGGATTCTTTGTCCTCAATTTCCATGGTTAGTTTCTCCTTTAAATGAAAAATTTTGCCACTGAAGTGCAATGCATACCGTAAAGTGCTGCTCGAAATATATTCGAAGCATGGGATTCAACTTGTTTTCATACACTAAGGAGGCATGACTGCTGCTTCTGATGACATCACGTTATTTCAGGAGATTAGAAGAGTCAAAAATAGAAGCTTCCTTTGGCCTCTTTGATTTCAGTGTCAGCATGCAGGCATGTGTTGAACAGCATAGGAAAATCGGAGTGTGAAAATGAACCAGTCTTTCATCTAAACTTCCAACTTTCATTCCAAAACAAGTCTGGCATATTTGTGAGTTGTAGACGGGTGATTTAAATACAACTCTGTATTCTTGTGACGGCTCTCAGTATGTCGATCCATATAACTGTATGTTGTCACATGTTGTATGTGTAATTTGTACTCTTGGTGGGTTGTTTTGTGTCTCATTTCATGCTTACAAAGGCAAATGAAAAGTCAAAATGCTTAAAAACTTATTTTTTTTTTCATTTCCTTAGCTTATCGGCTTAAGAAATGCCCTCCTCCCCCTATGGTTGAACAAGCAGAGATATTATTTGAAGACCAGGACTATGAAATTGGTATGAACAGCTGACCATTTGTAAAATAATATCAAAGACATGATGAAAAAAAAAATCGAAAAATTTTGAATTTATCTTATTGACCATGCAGGTGATATTGTGAGGTATCGATGCTTTCCTGGATTTACATTGGTTGGCAGTGATGAGGTCACCTGTAAGCTGAACTCTCACCTGCAGTTTGAGGGACCACCACCAGCATGTGAAGGTCAGTGAAGAAAACCTGTCGAAATATGTGAGGTATATATTTCACAATCAAAAGAAATAATATTTAGCAGAAAAATGTAATTACTCATTTACATTTTTTTTCTTTTATCTTTATTTTTGCATTTGAACTATTTACTGTAATGTAAAAAATAACAGTAAATTATTTAAATGGTAAAGTATTATGCTATGGTAGTATGGCAGAGTTTCTTTAATACACACTATATTGCCAAAAGTATTGGGACACCCCTCCAAATCATTGAATTCAGGTGTTCCATTCATTTCCATGGCCACTGGTGTATAAAATCAAGCACCTAGGCATGCAGACTGATTCTACAAAATTTGTGAAAGAATGGGTCACTCTCAAGAGCTTAGTGAATTCAAGAGTGGTATCGTGATAGGTTGCCACCTCTGCAATAAGTGCATTCATGGAATTTCCTCACGACTAAATATTCCATGGTCAACTGTTAATGCTATTATAACAAAGTGGAAGCAATTGGGAACAACAGCAACTCAGCCACGAAGTGGTAGGCCATATAAAATCACAGAGCTGGGTCAATGCATGTTGAGGCGCACAGTGCACAGAAGTCACCAACTTTCTGCAGAGTCAATACAGACCTCCAAACTTCGTGTGGCCTTCAGATTAGCTCAAGAACAGTGTGTAGAGAGCTTCATGGATTGGGTTTCCATGGCCAAGCAGCTGCATCTAAGCCTTACATCACCAAGTGCAATGCAAAAAGTTGGATGCAGTGGTGTAAAGCAAACCACCACTGGACTCTAGAGCAGTGGAGACATGTTCTCTGGATTGACGAATCACGCTTCTCTGTCTGGCAATCCGATGGACGAGTCTGGGTTTGGCGGTTTCCAGGAGAACGGTACTTGTCTGACTGCATTGTGCCAAGTGTAAGGTTTGGTGGAGGAGGGATTATGGTGTTGGGTTGTTTTTCAGGGGTTGGGCTTGGCCCTTTAGTTCCAGTGAAAGGAACTCTTAAAGGAGCACACCCACTTTTTGGGACTTTAGTTTATTCACCGTATCCCCCACAGTTAGATAAGTCCATACCATTCTCATCTCTGTGCGTGTCATAACTCTGTCTGACGCACCCAACGCTAGCCTAGAGAATATAAAAGAATATAATGTGCATGTAAAGGAGGCGTCCCAAAACTTTTGGCAATATAGTGTATGTTGCATACTGAATTTTGATAATCTCATTTGGTAATCTCATCTATTTATCTATTTATCTCATCTATTTAACCTAATAATATATAGTGGCCTCAAGTTATGTTTGTGAGGACAGATAAAGAGCATCATGATGATTTAAAAGTAACCTGAAACTTTACAAACATTCTATAGTTCGAGTTGTTTTATGGTAATGCAGGATAAGCACTATAAGAATCTATTGAATAATGCTTACAACTTACAGTTATAAAATGTACAATTACAATGGTTACAATTACAATATTTACAAAACATATTCAAAAGAGAGTACTTCACTTAAATAATTTAAAGAAGTTTGGCATCAGCGATCTGAAATAAAAAATGCTGAATCATTAATGTGATTCTTGTAGTCAAAGCTTGTAAAAATATATAATCCATAAAAAGATAGAACTGAAGCCCCAGAAGCAACATTGTTTTGTTGTATGGTCGACAGCTGCCTAGGGAGCAAGGGGGAAAAGCATTTTCGTTAAGAGAGTTATCCTCAGCAAAGCTTTTAGTTGTATTTCAATTTGAGCCGTTTGGCTTGTCTGTACTTTCTGTACAATGCCATGAAGAAGCGATAGTTCTCCTGGTTTGTTTCCTCCACCCTCCCGCCCACAAGGGTGGATTAACAAAAAGCTTCAAATCACTTTGTTGCTTCCTCAAACCAAGGCTCCCGGCCCCTGAGGCTAATCCAGGAGAAGTACTGCGCATGTTAGAGAAAGTTTTTAAACTTTACTGTCTTTACTGGAATACTCTGGAGCTTGCATCTTTGTTAGTAGGATAACCACATTGTGATTTGTAATAATAGGCATGATTCCTGTGCATGCTGTGTTTACCCTACAGCTCAGTGCCCTGCAAATGAGGAGCGATCTGCCTCCTCTGGTGTAATCCTGAGTCCGGGCTTCCCAAAAAACTACCCCAACTCCCAGACCTGCTCTTGGATCATCAGAGTGCTGCCTTCCTTCACCATCTCCATTTATGTGGAAATGTTCCAGAGCGAGAAGCAGTTTGACGAACTGGAGATTTTTGATGGTAGACTTTATTTATGTTTCCTCTATAATATAGTGCATTATATTATATTATATTATATTATATTATATTATATTATATTATATTATATTATATTATATTATATTATATTATATTATATTATATTATATTATATTATATTATATTATATTATATTATATTATATTATATTATAATATATTATATTATATTAATTATGATAAACAAAAACCTTCAACCTTTCAATGTATTACAATTAACTTGTTTTCAAGGCTCATTTGTGACACATTTGACAAATTAAAGTAAAGTCACACTATTAAAAATTGGCAAAGAGTCAAGCCAAAAACTGAGATGATAAAAACTAAAAAAAGCTTTGAGCTTAATATTTATGAGGAATGCTTAACATGTGGTCTGCATTTGACTCAGAAACATTGCATTTAGGTTTTGAGCATCAATTTGAGCAATCCATGCTCTTCTAAACAGACAGGAGAAGTTTTAAGATACAACACATTGCTCAAGCTTTTATTGGATGTTAGTGGATTTGAAATTATTGTAAAACTTTTACATGCTATTTTTGTGATGTATGTGTGTTTTAGAGCCTTTTTAGAGATCTTCAAGAAGCTAGCCAAGTGACGGGGATAAAAAGGAGTTTGGGAAACTTGGATATGATGTTTTGTTTGGTCTTTGGCTTGAAAAGTTTGAGAATCACTGTTCCTTTTTAATGTCTTGTCTGCCTTGTTGCCCAACAGATTCATGGTTTGCAATATTTAGCTTTACTTGTTTTTGTGATGTTTTATTTACCAGGGCCATCTGGACAGAGTCCGTTGTTGGTGGCTTTGAGTGGGAACCACTCCACACAATTGAATTTCACTAGCAAAACAAACCAGCTTTACCTCAGATGGTCAACCGATCATGCGACCAGCAAGAAAGGCTTCAAAATACGATACACAGGTTTGTTAAACATATTTACACCTTTTCATATTTCAAATTGTTTTACGCATCCAGAAGTACTGTAAGGGTTATTCTATACAACTTTGAAAAAAAACAGAATAAAAAAAAAACAGAAAGTACTTATTGAACAGAAAACCAGCAACACTTGTATAATGGAGAAATCAAAGAATCAAGAAAATCTTTAATCTTTTATTTCTGCTGAAGGCCTGTGCACCGGAACACGTTGGCAAATAAAAGACACTTTTTCTCTAGCTCAATTTGTTTGATTCTTTGATTTCTCTATTCCACATTTGATGCATCCAGACATCTTAATCAGACTTACATTTACAATTATGTCTAAGTCACCTGTTAGTACATTCAATAGAATTTAGTTAAATGTGTGCCAGATTTATTCCTAACTTTTAGCCCTCCAAGGTTGTTGCTTTGGATCCAAATGGGTCAATAAGTGAGGAAGTCAGCCTTTTCTACGTTAGCCCTCATTAGGCTAGAACCAGACATCCTACCTCAGGGGAGCCATTGGCAAGGCTGCTGTAATAGAGGTCAAAGATGCAGTAATGAATTTTGCTGAATAACTACCATGTCGTATTCTTCTGACCGACATTTCCACCAATGGCTAAACATGATATATGGGCCGCAAAGCCAGTGGCCATGATTACTTGGCATCTCTTTCAGTTCCTCTGCCTCTCTGTCAACATTTCTTGGTCTCTCTGTTCATTTCATTTGATCTTTCTGACATGCTGTGCCCTATGCAGGCCCATTATTCCAGTGTGATGCTACATGTTTCCTGTTTATTGGATTTTGTCATGAGCAGGCAGAAAGAGAAATGACTACATTGCTCAGAGGGATTGTGTTTTTGAAACCCTCTGAGTGGCTACTGTGTATTTAGATTCTTGAGTTGAAATAATCACAGGATGTAGGTAACACTTTTTGATAAATATAACACTTTTATCTCTACAAAACATCTTTCAGAAGCAACTTCAAGCCCTCCTTGTTTTTCCCGCCCTTCTTAGTCCGTTGGGCTTTCGGAAATTAGAATTCAGTGCCACGTGGACTTTTTTTCTAATGCTAGGTCTGGTTAATCACTCGCAGCGAAGTCTAGACCTCTCAGCAGAGTTTGTGTGATGATGCATTTGATTTGATCTGTCTGAAGTGAGATTAAGCTTTGACATCCCTCGAGCTTCTGCTTTCCTTTTTATGATGGGTAAACTTGTATTTGTCACATCAAAAACAAGATCTAATGATCTTTTCATAACCATCAAGCTGCATTTTCCCATTCGTTTAATCAAACGAATCAAACTTAAACACGGTTTTAAAGACTACATGAAATCAGAATTTGAGATTTATGGCTTTTAGTCCATATCATCTAAATGGTCGTGTACCACCATAAAATGTGACAAAATTAACTTATGGGATATTTAAAATGTACAGAATTTTTCTTGCAAGAAAATATGGATTACTCTTAGATAAAAATGTCTGTCTAATAAAAAGTTTTCTAGAGAAGTGGACAACTGCTTCAGTACTCAGACTTTACACTTTACCACACAGATCTAAAATATTGTACAAAAGTAAACAGAAATCTCCTAAAAATCAAACATTGAATTGTATTTAATTTTTTATTACATTTATTAGCTGCCAATTTAGGACAGTGAACACATTGTGGTCGGCACAAACCATTCTTCCTTATTCCAGCTGAAGCCATATCCAGATTCAAAGATTTCTTGTGTAGATTAGGTGATGGTTGTTGAATGTCACTCACTAAAGGAAAAAAAATGTTTTCCAGTTAAAATTTCTAAATATATTTACTTCAGAAGCAAAATTCTAATAGATAACGGGCCAGATTTACTAAACAGGGCAAATTAGCTTCAAATTAGCAATTCCATAATAGCGCGGATGGGAGTGGAAATTTCTGTGTGTTATTTACTAACAAGTATGCAAATAACTGTCTGTTTTAAGACATGCTTTTTGGGGGGTGTTAAATAATGGTGCAAATACCATTAAATTGATGAGCGCAAATCTTAGTAAATCACATTGTGTGACTCATTTAAATACTGTCCTCCCATAAATTTAGCGTCTGAAAGTCAAACTCCTACAAATGCATATGCAATATGCTCAGCCGCAAAGATAATTGGAATTACCACCACGCACAAAATAAAAAAATTTCACATTATACTAAAATCCACTTAAAGGTTGATCAAGGCCATGATTAGATTATGACATATTATGTATGGTTTAACAAGTTTAAATTTTCAAGAATCACCCTTAACATTATACTGTAACGAAACTGATTGCTGCTGTCTCCCATAGCTGCCTACTGCAGTGTGAACGATCCACCAAAGAAAGGAGGAGTCATCAATAGGGCGAGAGACCGGCCAGGCAGCAGACTCCAGTATTACTGCAATGCTGGCTATAGGCTTGTGGGTCACAGAAATGCCACATGCAGACTCCATCCCAATGGGCTTTACCAGTGGGACAATCCGGCTCCACTATGCCAAGGTAAATCACACTATTCAGAGACATTCACTGACTCAGGTCCCTCATTCAAATGTCTGGGAATTGCCTTGAAAAGGCGATCTGCCTCCTCGCATATGACAAAATGTGTCATTCTGCGGGGTGCTCAAAAGCACCTCCGCACGCCTCGACAAGAAGCCGCTTTTATTCCATTAAACACTTCCATCGAGGACTGTGCAATGAGATCACGAGTGTCCTTTGTCCCAATGTCATAATGGGCGACTCTTCAGTCACGCTAAGACTAAGACAGAAATGTAATTGAATGTGTTTGATGTGTCGCGGGTTTTCTTAATTTCATTGTTCATGCTTCCTTCTCTGCTCCTTCCTCTTTTATTGAGGTGGTAATTTTATCCTTCAGCCCACGTGGCGTTTTGTCTGCACTTTCTCATTTTGCACTGAGCCCTCACGTCTTCTGTTCCAGAGCATTGTCAAAGAAAATGGTCTCTTTTGGAGGTTTTCTGTGCGTTCATTAGCAAGACGAGTCATCTTTAGATCAGATGTGTATGTGCGTAAAAATAGTGAGCGAATGAGCCGTATGTAGGTCTAAATTTTCCAGTTGCTATTTGTGCAAGTTTAAGGCAGGTTATATGAGACGATTATAAGTACTGTATACAGCACTTTCCATGAGTAATTTAGGAAATTGAGCCAAACATTTAAAAGAATAATCTCTCTCTCTCTCTCTCTCTCTCTCTCGCTCGCTTTCTCTCTAATATAAAGCATATATAAAGCATATAAGCAGTGTTTTCATGGCAAAAGTTATCATTTAGTCAAATGCAACTGAATTAATTAAAGACACACATTTTCATTACACAAAACTGTTTGTCTTTACCATAAGAGTGTCTCTTTTGAACTTCACCAAACTAATGTGTGTGTGTGCCGCCAGCAACAGATAAACAAACAAACAATAATCTAAATCAGACTGTACTTTGCTCTTTCAAACCGATATTTCAGAGGTGAATATATTAAAGGTTATAAAGCATTTTAGGTTTCTTCTCATCATTTCCATAATGACTAACGTAATCAAACAATGTAAATTAACGTTAGGTTTAAGACATGATTTTTTTGAGCGGTAAATAATGGTGCAAATACCAGTAAATTGATGTGCACAAACCTTAGTAATCTTCTTGCATGATTGATTTAAATACTCTCCTCCCATCATTTTTTTATCTGAAACTCCTACAAATGCATATGCAATAATGTCAGACACAAAAATAACTTTTCAGCACTACTTTTTCACTGTGTGTCTTTAGTAAATCCTGACAGTAGTTTTTAACGCCAAAAGAGGGTTTGCTTTAGCGCAAGCTGTAAGTAAATCGTCTCGGTTACATATGATGAGTTATTCTGTAACAGAGGCTTTACGTCAGGGACTAACGAATGGGAGTCTCGTCTGAGAGCCCAATCACCTTTGAGTACTACAAAACAAGCCAATGGTATTGGTCTGTGGAATTTGCATTGTGAACTCCGCCAACCCACGTGGGTACATATGGAGCCGCATGCAATCTCGCATTATGTTACCTGCTGAGGAGCCGAGACTGTGTCTGGGGTATAGTGGTAGTGGCACGGGGACGTAACGTCTGTCACTACTACTTTATGTCAGGGACTGACGAATGGGGGCCCCTATCTAATCCTGCCACTACGGCTGTCTTCCAGTGTCCTGCGCAAGCCCGAGCTCCCTGTCGTGAGGCTAGCACGAGTGAAGGGCAAGGCTGTATGCAAGAATACCAAGGTACTTTGGGTAGCATATCCCAGGTTGAAATTCGCAACACACTGCCTGCCCAAAGACACATTACAGAATACACATATGACCCGTGTACGGGATGCATATGGAAATTCTCTGAAGTACCCAGCCCGCAGGGTGGAATGTTTCAACCTCGGAGATGGCAAGAATGGTCTTGCCAAGGGAAAGACGTGCTCGAAGGAGACTTACCGTGGAGATACACATGTAAAATAGAGCACGTATCCAGTTCGTGGAGTGGAATTGCGCAGCAAGCGATGACACCGAGCTGGTCAAACATATTGGCCACTGGAAGCAAGTACATGAGAGGAAACTGGCTCACGGAGACACTAGAATCGCGCAAATGTGTTGGGTGTCGCCCAGCCGGCAGCTCTACAGATGTCTGTCAGTGAGGCGCCATGCACAAATGCCCAGGAGGAAGCAACACTCCTAGTACTGGACAGATCCATGCCAAGGATGGGTCTGCCTCCTCCCAGGGCAGCACTTGCAAGTTCACCACCTGATCCCTAAAATGAGTAGTGGGAACCTTGGGCACGTATCCTGGCTGGGGTCTCAAGATAACATGAGGGTTAGCCGGCCTGAATTCCAGACATGCTTCGTCAGCTGAAACTGCCTGCAGGTGCCCGACCCTCTTAACCGAGGCCAGAGCCGCGAGGAGTACCGCATTCAAAGAAAGGTATTTATGCAGTCCAATGGTTCGGAAGGTGCTCTCTGCAGTGCAGATAAGACCACTGAGAGATCCCAAGAGGGAATCTGTTGAGCGCAAGGTGCATTCAGCCTTCTGGAACCCTGCAGGAACCTGATGGCCGCCGAGGGTGCCCCCCTGTGACTTCCGCCCTGCCCGCTCTGCAGGATATGCTTAATATCCTCAGCTTCTGGGTTGCCTCGACTGCGCCGCCAAAGAGGCGAGCCTGGGAGATAGGGGAGGTTAGCGAACATCACCTGTGGACATCACCTGACAGTGACCTTCGTCGCCCATAGAGTGAGGTCGGTGGCAATGTGCAGTTCTTACATGAACCCTGAATCAGCCCTGCCCTCGTGCATGTCCCTGAGCACCTTGGCATGATGGACCTGAAGAATGGCCATGGCATGCAGCTTTGTAAGTCCTTCCCGCGAGAGTGGACGAGAACTACCTTGGACAGGTGCTTTGGGTCACCGAGCCAGGTGGAGGCGCTCTGAGGACACAGCTGCATCGCAACAGAGTGCTCCACAGGGGGGACCCCAGTGTAGCCTTTGGCCACCATGCCATCGAGGGCAGAGAAGGCAGAGGAAGCCCCTGACCAGTCGCGGGAAGTCAAAGGAGACTTCCACGACCTGGTGACATCCTGATGCATCTCCGGGAAGAACAACAACTGGGGGCGGGTCCGCCCTCAAGAACCAGTCATCCAGCCTTGAGCGCTCGGGGCATGGTGGAGGGTTCCACTCGAGCCCAATGCTCTCAGCTGCCCGGGAAAGCATGGCCATCAGCTCTGCATGGCCGTGATTTCTGGATCAGACTCGGGAAGGATCACTCCAGAAGGAGACAGCGCAGCCAAATCCTCATCTCCAGAGGATTTAAGACCCCCTTGTGATGCAGTGATCGACATGGAATCATCTGCCAGAGCACCGAATGAAACGCTGGGTCCCTGACGTGAGGGACCAGCCATCTCAGCTGGGAGCTCCACAGCTTGCAATGTGGAGGGGGGTGCAGCCCTGATGAAGATTCGTCACACCATGACCCTCAGATTACTCTGGCCGTCAACCAAAGTAGGGGTTCCCGCAATGGGAACATGACTCATCCACAAGCGCTGCCTCAACGTGATTAAAGCCCAAACACGCTACACATCGTTCGTGGCTGTCAGACGGATGAATCATGCGACCACATCCAGAAACACATGGGCGAGAAGACATCTTGAAAAAGACATGCTCATGCAGCTCTTTTAGAGAAATAAGCTCAGCAGTGCTGAAGAGCACAGGGGAGAAACACGAGCCGTGTGCAAATCACTGCACAGATCAGCAGCAGGACCGTGAAACCATGCTGAATGCACCAACACCAGCAACACCAGCTGAAGAGCTCAATCGTTGCTTTGTCTACGAAGGCGATTGTGAAGCACAGAAACACTTCGGCTCTGAAGCTGAAACATAATGTGAGATTGCACGCGCGGCTCCTTATATACCCACGCAGGTGGGCGGAGTTTGCGATACAAATTCCGCTGACCCAGGGTATTCTCATACCATTGGCTCGTTTTACTCGTAATACTCGAAGGTGATTTGGCTTTTAGGCAAGACTCCCATTCATCAGTTCCTGACGTAACGTAGTTTGTAGTTATGAGGAAACTATTGGTAATGTATAATTGTTTTTGTTTTTTGTTTTTTCTTACAATTACTTTGTCTCAAATAGTGAGCACTTCAAATTGTGTAATAATTGTGAAACAGGAATGAGATTGTTACTGGTCTTTCCATAATGGTTAAGGAATTTTGAGCAATGATCCATTTTTATTAGTTGGAGAAAAAAAATGTATGCTTTTGCACCCTATGGGACGTTTAATTAAAATATAAACAGTAAATCAAATAGTTTTACATTATAGTTTATAGATTTTTCTTTTAGTTTTTTTGTATAGGACAGAAAATGGAGATACATGGGCCATGCAGTCAGGGCATCAAAACGGCATTCCTGCTAGCAAACAACTCTTATGCTTTATGTCATGAGCAGGTGCGCTACCCAGTCTGCCACGGGTCAGAGCATTCTAGTGAATGCAAAGCTGCTTCTTACTGCTGCCCAAAAACGTTGCCCAGGGCCTCTGTTAAAATAGCACCTTTTAAGGACGTTTCACAAAGACGCCAGCCAAAATTTCTATACATTTCAACAGCAGAAAGATTTTACTCAAGGAATCTCATTACTCTTAATCACACAAAGGTAAATTACACTATTCCAAGGACTGGAGGTCATAGCACTAATATCCTTTTACCATTGCAAAGAGCTCTGAATAGCCTTGGCTAGGCCCCATTTGTAACGAAGGGCATCTAGAATGGGCGCTAATTAAGGCCAATAATTTCTTTAAGTGGTGGGAGCAATCTATGCCGTCTGCCAGCAGGTCAAACAGAGGTAGAGGAGGGCTCAGGGCCTGCTTTTTATTCAGGATGTGATCATTTTAAAAAGGAAGAGCTTTAATTAGTCCCATTGGTTTTTTGAATGGTTGCTTGTGTCTGCCTGTAGTAGTTTTAAAGACCAACTTTTTTCTTGTTAAAAAGAGCCAATTTCATATATGAATGGTTGCATGTAATAGGGGTCTGCTACACGACCTGAGACCAACACAACCTGACAAACCGTCAAGTTTTAAGCCAAGTTCAGGTCAGTTTTTCTGGAGAAACTTTACAATAAGGTCCCAATTAGTTAACATTAGTTAAAACCTGTTAACCTGCACAAGGACGTGGACGCACTGAAGCTTTCTTTGCTTAAATTATCTCAAAATTACTGTAAGATGTAAGTACTTGACAAACTCATTAAAAATATCTAAGACTAAAGTTTAAATTTTTACCTCTGTTTTATTCTCAAAATCTTATAGTGACCGTAATTTGTTAATATGTGTCAGGAGTTATGAATATGAAAACCGGCGTCGGTACCTTTTTACTGTAATATGAGCGTCAGCTGCTCCCATTCATAAAAAACTCTTCGATGCTCGTCAAGAAGACTTGCGACAAATCAACATCCCTCAGGGCTTTTAATTCAAAAGTGTGCAGATGTGGAGAAATATTGATAGATTCTCATATGTTTGTGTCAAATTTCTATACAGAGGAGTAATATTTATTCAATCTTTCCCCAAAATGCGCAGATTTAATCATTATGAGCGCTGGATACTCTGATGTGTTGTGTTTCATACAGACAGCCTGAGGGCACCCTGTTGCACATTTTAGTCCATATATGGCACAGATGAAGAAGAGGTATACCATGTGACATTCCAGGAAGTCTCTGGCATAAACAACGCTTCCAGAGAATTTTTGTATTTGTAGTATTTTTGATTATGAAAATAATGATATTATTATTTTGACTTTACAGTAAACTGCCAAGTGTCTGCTTTCAAATTAGACCATACTTATGCTTTTATTGCAAAGGATTCATGAACTGGATCAGTTTTAGTCTGAGTATGCCATTTCTTAGGATTTTTTTCAAAAGCGGGGTGTAGGCAAACAGGTTAATACATTACAACTAACATTAAGCAATATGTTTTCTTACAGTATTTATTCATTTTTTTTAATTTTTAATGTCAGTAAACTGTTCATTGTCAGTTTGTTATCTCAGGTCCATTAAATAATATTAACAGATTAACTTTTTTTAAATTGTTTTAAAAATGTAATATTTAACATTAAATACAATTCTAAATGCTTTGGAAATATGTTTTTTACTTTCTTTTTTTTTTTACTTTTGGAAGTAATGTTTTTTCTCACATTGCTAATTCATGTTAACTAATGTAGCTGGAACCTTATTGTAAAATGTTTTCCACATAAATAGAATCAGATTTCTATCAAGTTTATAATTAAAATAAATAAAACGTTTATTTTTCTTTACAATGTATGCTTTTGTTCTATCTTCAAGTGTTCGTGCAAAGCTCCTACTTCCTACGGAAAAAAATAAAATGGTCATTTTTATAATATATTATATTTTACCTTTATTTCTGTATGCATTTTCTAACACTTACTGATGCATGGTATCTAAAAAAAAATAAAAAATCCGTAATGCTAACCTTTACATTTGATCACTCACTATCAGTTCTCCAGTTCACATTTCCACATAATAAAACATCTACAAAACTATAAAAGCATACAAAAGAAAGAAACAAACAAACAAACAAACAAACAAACAAACAGACAAACAAAACAAGGATATTAAAATTCAGAATTAATCATTTATTTTAAAAGAAAAGGTAAAATGAATGTAAATCAATGGGACTTGGCCCATCTTGACCAATACTGTTCCAATTTATTTAACTTTGGTTTTTAAGAAATAATTTTTCCTGTGTATTAAGTGAGGTATTGAACTAGGTATTGCAAGAACTTGAATATTCATATCTTGCGGAGTAGGTTTTCTAATATACATTGCTAACTGTACAGTTATATAGATACACTGTATAGCATTTTTCCACATTCAGTGCTGTTTGTGTCTGATTGGCAGCTGTATCTTGCGGAGTGCCAGAGTCTCCTGCTAATGGATCATTCCACGGCTTCCAGTACACGGTGGGCAGTAAAGTGCAGTATCAGTGTGAAGAGGGATACAGGCCCGACGCTAGCAGCCTGCTCACCGCCGTCTGCCTGGAGGATGGCACCTGGAGCAACGTGGCACATCCTTCCCGCTGTTTACGTGAGCAAATCAAGTCCTCTGTTTCTATGCCAACAGCATGTTAAAATCTACCGCCTCATTGAACCGCCGCAGTCAGCCGCTTTCTCGCTCGGCTCCCCCTCTGAGAGTATTGTAGGGCAGGTAATTGGCAAAATTAACAATAATGACTTGATTTTTTTGTGGTTTGGCAACTCAAACAAGACAAATGGTATGATGTGGCATCTCCCTCCTCTGACCTGAATTACCATTAGCCCACAAAGCCGACTAAAGAGCCCACAGCCAAATAACCGTGTATTATGCATTCAGAGGTCATCATCAACACCAAGGAGAAATGATGAGGCTTCTGCCCCGTTACATAATACCATGTCAAGGTGTTCTTTAATTCTAAAGATTTCAGATGATAGTATGACACATCCACGCCGTCTAAGACTAGCTGTATCCTACAGAGCTTGAGATGTATCATGTGTTTATAATTATCTAAACAAGTGTGTGCTGAGGGATGTGAAGCCTTTGTCATGTAGAACATGGAGAGGGAACACAATGCGAGAGAAAAAGGGAGGGAAAGATGTTTTGGTCTACTTAAGATCTAGTTTAGTGTACCTGACCTAGCTTGCAATCTTTTTTCCTCCCTCAAAATTAGATGCGCCCGCACCAAATTAAGCTTCCTTTGAATCTGAGCTATGCACTGTGCTGTTCAATCAAAGGACCATCTGTTCCATGCAGGCTCCAATATTGTTACTCTGAAACCTTATGTTTTCACTTCAGTTTTCAACCACCTTTATATAAACACACATTCAAGACGAATCCACATCAATAACATTTTCAAATATTGAATGTGCTAACGAAATGAAACAAAAGCCAAGCCATTCCTAGTTTTACTTACAAAGAGCAAAAACTCTTTCAAAAGTTATCTTTGTTTGAACGGTCCAACATACTTAACTATTTTTAGAACAACAGATAACAGGAAGTGTTTAGTTTCACCCAAAATTCACAAACTATCTTTAACATATGACAGTAGCGGCGTTTACATAGACACTATTTATCCGTTTGTAATCGAACAAGTTGCACAATCAGAAATAAAAAAGTCTCATGTAACCACATCAGTCGGAACGAGTTGGCCAAATCCGATTGAAATTTCATAAAAGGGGGTTTAAACCTTTGCTAATTCGTTTAATTGGAAACTTGTAAGTTCTTCGCATGTGCAATGACATAATGACGTACGGAACGAGCTGTTGTTGTATATAAGCTGTATCCCAATTCAGAGGAGTCCTTTGAGGGCTGAATTCCAATGCCGATAGGGGTTATGCGCAACAAAATTCTGTGTTCTTTAAAAAAGGGTCTCATCGATTCCGGTTTAGGTCTTTTGTATGTGCTTCATTAAATATAGAGACGTTTTATAGAGCCTCCTTCAAAGGAGCGAGCAAAGATGAGCATAACCAATGTTTATCGCATATGCAGATTGATATCTAAAAGTTGGATCTTTCGCATCCTTGCCTATCCCAGAATTCATTACACACTAGAGACAACATGATTTTTTTTTTAGATATATTGCCAGATTGCAATTTAAATGTAAGTATTTGGTTTCAAATTACTTGAATATCTAATGATACAAATGTAAAAATAATAATAATAGTAAATTAAAGCGGTTCATATGTTGGCTTACATCTAAGATGGGATTTTATATAGTATATACTCTTTATTATATAGAGAAATGGACCAAGGTGAACATCTTTAGACAGGTTGTGTTTTATTTTCAGACAGTTGAATATAACTTTCAAAAAAGTCCAGTTCAAACGTTACTGGCGCTCATCAATGGCAACTGTCGCAGTTGCTAGGAGACTAGAACAATCCTCTGTAGGCTAGACCGTTCCATTTAACAACACTCGGTCCGACCTTCCACGCCTTCGAAGGCTGCAGCCTCTGAATTGGGACACAGCTGTAGTGTCATAAATGACTACCATGTCATTTTAAAATTCTCATTCCACTTATCGTCTGTGATGTGCTGCAGGACAATGTTATCTCCGCAGTCCTTGCTTCGGACTCTCATCCACAGACAGCTTGTTTTGGGCATGGGTTGATGAATATAAGCAGCACAACACAAAGCTTCATGTGCTCGTCGTCTTCTATACAGGACCTCGAAATAGATAAACATAAAGTCTGCTTTTTAAAACAAAGAAAAGAAGCAATGGCTGGATGATGGTTAGTATGCGCCAACCGTGGGAAACTTGTGGATATTCGTGCAGTGAGCTCAACCCTGAACTCAACCCGATAGAACACTTTTTAGATGAATTAGAGCAGAGAATGCGAGCCAGGTCTTGTAGTCCAACATCAGTGCCTGACCTCACAAATGTGCTTCATGAAGAATGGTAAAAAATTCCCATAAACACACTCCTAAACCTTGTGGAAAGCCTTCCCAGAAGAGTTGAAGCTGTTATAGCTGCAATGGGTGGGCCAACTCCGTATTAAACCCTACGGATTAAGAATGGGATGTCATTAAAGTTCATGTGCATGTAAAGGCAGGTGTCCCAAAACTTTTGGCAATATAGTGTATAAACGTGCACATCTACCTGATCACTTTATTTATTGTTCATGTAAACACTATGTTGGAATTCATCTGTCAGAATGATTTCATGATTCCAATTTAATTCAATTAAATAACTGACATTTTAGTGTAATGTAACTTCCTGCATCTAAAGAAGCCTTTATATCAAAACTTTTTTTAGATCATAAGAAACATAAATTCAGACAAGTGCACACAAACTTTTCACTGGTATTGTTTATTTATCCCATAAATCCTGTAAGCTCTAGTTATTCCAGTTTCAGGGCCTACAAGGTCATGGTTTTCCATTAATGCATTATTTGCCTTCTGTCCTGCAGCGGTTCAGTGCCCTAACATTGAGAGCATGCTCTCAGAACACATGGTGTGGCGTCTCATCTCGGGTTCGCTGAATGAGTTTGGTGCACGTATAATGCTGAGCTGCTCCCCTGGCTACTTTCTAGGGGGCAGGAGGACCATCAAGTGCTTAGCTAATGCAACATGGGAAGGGCTGGAGGAGAAGTCCACCTGCAAGAGTAAGAATGCTTTTACACAAACACGACATGTACATTTACAAAGATAGATGCATTTTATGGTCCTTTTTTGTCAATTTTTGAGCCTGGCTGTATAAATCATCATCAACAATCAATCATCAATTTCCATTGTATGGAAAAAAGAAGCTCTGTCTATCATCTTTTGTGTTTCACAGAAGAAAGAAAATCACATGAAAGTGCATAATTGATGATAACATTTCCATTTTAGGCTGAACTATTCCTTTAAGCAGACCCCACAAAAAAAGCACAATTGAATTCCAAATTCCACTCTTGGGATTTCACGAAAAGATCAGTTTGTTAATTACTAAACAGCGTCCATTGTAAGCTAATGAAACAAATTCATTAGGGTAGCTAATATGTCTGAAATCTGGCTGCTCTCTATGCCACATCTCGTTTATTTCTCCACTGATCCAAGCGTAATCCTCTGGATTTAGCATGCGCGCGCAAGACGCCATTCCCTGCTTAGTCGGTTCTGATCGTGGCCCGGTTTCCACCACAGGGACAGGCTGTGTAAACAGTATCACAGTGATTAATTCTTTGGTGAAAAATGCTTTAACTAATTCGAGGTCAGAGAGCAAATGTAAATATTCTAATGAGAGACAGCTTATTTTTTAATGTGTTTACGCACCACGGTGAGTAAGTTGTTAATGAAGGGAACAGATGCAAACAGCTGGGGCTTAAATTGTAATTTGACTTCTTAGTATGTCGTAAAAATAAATGTGTGTGGGGTGTATGACTAGCCCATGCACCTAAAAATTCATTAGTCCTGTTTGCTAAGGCAACCATCACTATTAATATTGCTCATACTCACGGTTATTGGATTTGAACAAACCCTAACCCTAAGTATAAAGCTTCTCATGTAATTAATCATGCACAGTTTGACATAAATAAAATCTCAAATTGTGTTTGTGGTTGTTGAAGAGAGAGATTAAGTGATCAGAAACACTCAGAAACACCTTAGCAACTGTATACCAAAGAATAACTCCCTAAAACCATGCTTATACATAGCCAATCGCTGCTCATATTTCCTTCAGAAAACGTAAGAATCTAGTTGATGTTGTCATTATGAATACAAAAGACGGTAACACTTTAAACAAGGTTATATATGTATATATATAAAGTGGTGGCCAAAATGATTTGAACACCTGACAGATCTGAAAATATTGAGCTTTTTTTGCCTCCAAAACATGATTTATTTTCATAATGTTCATGAAACATGCCGATGGTTGCTCTGACAATCAAATATCAGATGAACTGAGTCATACTGTTTTTATCCACTTTTAACTTTAATATTTGTTATGTCCACCTTTTGAAGCAATTTCAGCAGCACATCTCTCTGGCATAGTGTCAATATATTTCCTGAGAACTTCAACACTAATGTTATCCCATGCCTTCTGCAACTGAGGCCAAAGGCTTTCCTTTGAATGTACAATAGATCACCACCCCCAGCCTGCACAGTGGTAACAAGACATGATGGATCCATGTTCTCATTCTGTTTACACCAAATTCTGACTCTACCATCTGAATGTCTCAACAGAAATCGAGACTCATCAGACCAGGCAACATTTTTCCAGTCTTCAACTGTCCAATTTTGGGGAGCTTGTGCAAATTGTAGCCTCTTTTTCCTATTTGTAGTGGAGATGAGTGGTACCCGGTGGGGTCTTCTGCTGTTGTAGCCCATCCGCCTCAAGGTTTTGTGTGTTGTGGCTTCACAAATGCTTTGCTGCATACCTCGGTTGTAACGAGTGGTTATTTCAGTCACAGTTGCTCTTCTATAAGCTTGAATCAGTCGGCCCATTCTCCTCTGACCTCTAGCATCAACAAGGCATTTTCGCCCACAGGACTGCCGCATACTGGATGTTTTTCCCTTTTCACACCATTCTTTGTAAACCCTAGAAATGGTTGTGCGTGAAAATCCCAGTAACTGAGCAGATTGTGAAATACTCAGACCGGCCCGTCTGGCACCAACAACCATGTCATGCTCAAAATTGCTTAAATCACATTTCTTTCCCATTCTGACATTCAGTTTGGAGTTCAGGAGATTGTCTTGACCAGGACCACACCCCTAAATGCATTGAAGCAACTGCCATGTGATTGGTTGATTAGATAATTGCATTAATGAGAAATTGTACAGGTGTTCCTAATAATCCTTTAGGTGAGTGTGTATGTGTGAGTGTGAATATATATATACATCTGTATTTTTATTAACATTTACAAAAATGTATAAATGTTGCCCATTGTTAAATACTTTGATTTCAAATATTTTGTGAACAGTTGTTTGAAGAGCATTTATTATTTTATTGCCTTGTATTAAATGAGCAACTGCATGGAATATTTATACTTCTAAAAATAAGTTTGTCACACTGTTGTGCATTTTTATTTTGTGTGATTTATCTTTGTCACATCATGTCATCGTTTCTTTGTCTTCATCGTGTCAATGTCAATGTTACGAAGCCCCTAAAGGGACAAGGTGGTTGGAAAAAAATATGAGATGGAGGAAAAGTTATTTGTCAATGCTTTTTCGGTTCTCTCGCAAATATTTTGCATTCCCCCAAGAAACGTTGTGCTCCCTAGCAATAACGTTTGCGTTCCGCTGAGAAACTTTGCGTTCGCTCACTAAGTGCTCAAAAGTTTTTGCGAGTGAACGCAAAGTTTCTCGGGGGAAAGCAAAACATTTGCGAGAGAACACAAAAGCATTGACTTATTATTTTTCCTCCCATCTCATATTTTTTCTCACCACCATGTCCCTTTAGGGGCTCCGTACAATGTGAGACAACATTAGTAATAAAGAGTTAATGTGTCTGGTAGTGTACTTCTGTTGCCCATGACGTGCATCATTACATAAAAACATCTGTGTTGCTTTTAGCCATGCCCCTTCACCTACCCATTTACTGGTAGTCACTATGAATAAGAGTGGCATATTGTGTCCGTCATCATCAGTGTGACCTTTTTTAGATTAAATGACATTTGTATTCAAGATATTGTACTGACTATTTCCTCCAGTCATTTCCTGTGGGGAGCTTCCATCCCCTGCTAATGGGAAGAAGATGGGCACCCTTACTACCTATGGAGCCACAGCTATCTTCATGTGTAACACAGGGTACACTTTAGTGGGCTCACACGTGAGGGAGTGTCAGGCTAATGGTCTCTGGAGTGGAGTTGAGACCAAATGTCTGGGTAAGTAGCATCTTTCAGTGATGGACATCCTCTGTGATTGGACATTATTTATTACTGAGTTATTCATGAGTAGAGAAAAGCAGATCTGTTTACTGGAGGGAAAGAATGAGGTTTTCTTATATGCTATTATATTATGCTTGTATAGTTCAGGTTTTTGTTTAGCACTAAGAACAATATGATTTTTATAAGAAGAACATGTGCCTGGATCAACATCCTTTGTTCTTCTCAGAGCAACATTCCCAAACTCACAGTCTTGTCTAGGCAATATTGATTTATGACTTCTGTAGTGCTAGATAATACTGAAAAAAGCGAAAATCCTTGAACAAGCAGTGAATGCAGCTAAACGGAGATATGCCACTGTCTGACGATCGGTGCTGACCCTCAGACATATCACCTGCTGCTTGACCAAACAGCACAGAGGGCATTTCATCAAAATGTCAAGCAGTGACTGCCGGAGTGCTCTCTGGAAATAACCAGATGTGTCTGTGCTTCACGCCTTTTAAAACTCGTAGTTTGAATTTGTGTTTGTTTAGAAACAAGATTTCATTTTCATTTTCATGGGACGTTTGTTGATTCTGACCTCTTTAAATGTTTTTCAGCTGGTCATTGTGATTCTCCGGATCCAATTGTTAACGGCCACATCAGTGGTGATGGATCCAGTTATAGGGACACGGTCGTTTATCAGTGCAACCTGGGCTTTCGGCTCATAGGGACGTCAGTTCGGATCTGTCAACAAGACCACAGGTGGTCAGGGCAAGCACCTGTGTGTGTTCGTAAGTGACTTTTAACACTTTTTTTTAACAAATCACTTTTATAATAGGTCGGTCTGTATATTGATTACATTTTTTGTCAATTTTAAGTCAATTATATTTATATAGTGCTTTTCACAATAAACATTGTTTCAAAGCAGCTTTACAGGTTAATAATATCTTAATATTTTCATGCCTTATAGTCACATTTATCAGTTTTGAATTATTATCTTGCGACGATACAAGCAATTAAGCCATTGTAAAAAAAATAAAATAAAATATCAGGCAGTTGGGATTATATAGTGTATATATCGCTTTACATTCATAGACTGTTTGTATGCAAATAACGATTCATTTTTCCCCGGCAATAATATGTATATATATATATATATATATATATATATATATATATATATATATATATATATATATATATATATATATATATATATATATATATATATATATATATATATATATATATATATATATATACATTGCATTAATGTAAACGGTGCATTAATGTCTTAAGCAATTTGAGCTACAGAAGCTTGTCTGTTTGATTGGACCACACGAGCCAGCTCCCCATATGCATCAATGAGCCTTGGCCGTCCATGACCGCTGGTTCAACATTGTTCCTTCCTTGGACCACTTTTGATAGATACTGACCACTGCAGACCGAGAACACCCCACGAGAGCTGCATTTTTGGAGATGCTCTAACCAAGTCGTCTAGCCATCACAATTTGTCCTTTGTCAAACTCGCTCAAATCCTTACACTTTCCCATTTTTCCGGTTTCTAGCACATCAACTTTGAGGACAAAATATTCACTTGCTACCTAATATATCCCACCCACTAACAGTGTTATTCACTTCACCTCATAATGGTCATAATGTTATGCTTGATTGGTGTATAATATACAGCATATCTAACTTTATATAAAGAGTTGTGTGATAAAACAGTTCTACTGTATGTATAAGGCTTGTGCAGTGGAGACAATATCTGTACATGTATCTTTAACAATCTCAAAATTATGTGTATCTATATTTGGATAAATCCTGAAGTGGTCAGGGCTTTGACCGGAAGTTTTTTTTGGGGGGGGGGGGGGGGGGGGGCATACACCTGTGAGTGGGACACATGGCTGCCCGATCCACCCTGGAGACCCAAGGGGGAGTAATGTCACACATTGTCTTTTGGTTGTGTTTCTGATTTGTCACATGTTCCTTTGTTCTCTTTCCCGCCAATATAATATGTAACAAATGCAAAACTGAACATATTATAAAGAATGCATGCCGTGCAGTCTCCGTAAGAGCGTGAGATGGAAAAACATCCTATCGTACAAGGTTTAAAACATTTAAATGGACATATCAAATAGTAGAAAATGTGTATGATGTAATATTACTCTTGTGAGATTTCTGAGACGTGCAATTTGATTTGGGATTGCACTCTTAACACTCATTCGTGTCTCATATCAAGGTTTTAGATAGGCTTTAACTCTTTTAAAGCCCTAGTTTCTGATAGATGTATAGAGATGCAATGCGGCTGTTAGACTTGCAATTGCGCTCTGATCATTTCATTCATCGTTTACACTCATTCACTTCACACACTTATTATTGCATAGTGATTTTAGAGGTTTAAGTATAATATCATGCTATGCTATCCCTGACTCACCTAGCAAACACGAGGAATGAATAAGTATGCTGAATATTTTTCCTATTCTTGGGTAGAATCTCTGATCTATATAAATGACTGGATTGCTCATGACATCATAAAAAGTTAATCTCCCTGTACATTCTTACAACACAAACGTCCTAAATATGTAAATGGTTAGTCGTTTATAGTCAGGAATTTCCCCAGCTGATTAAAAAGTTACGTTTATACTCATTAAAGTAGTGAACATCAGCTCGGCGGGCGGACGAGACACTTCAGCGTATGTATTACAACTGTCAAAGCGCGCATTTTGAAATCGGAATAAAGATTTATGCCTTGTAACCTGAAATCGCATTGTACTGTTGCGTTGATGCATTTATGTTGTGCTGTAGTATTGTTTTTATTCGTGCAGTAGGCTAACTGCAAATATTTCAACAATGATTTTGTTAACAACATGCATTTTGAAGCAGTTAATTATTTAAATGATGATTAAATAAATATGTAAATCAACAACATGGCATACACAACACTTATATGAAATACTTATACTCATATAACACTTGGAATATATGGAAACTCATATGAAAACTGTAAACGGCACAAATTTGCGGAAATCAGGAAATAAAATACACACATCATAACGCTGACTACTTTATTTCCGAGATGATGCATGGCAAACTTTGAATTGTAATACAATATAGTGCAATATAGAGGCTTGTATTAATATTGTATAAGCTATTCAAATCAATTTCTGCAGCTAAACACATATATATGTTAATAATGAATATTTCCTCCATAATTGCATACATAAAAAAATATGTTTATGTTAGTTCAGTTACGTTACCTGTGTCGGCTATGTGCAGTAGACACAACCACATTAAAGATATATGACTCATCCTCTCCGAAAAGACCATAAACATTACAGATAACATCTAAAGTAACTATTAATTTACATACATATATCGTAAAACTAATCCTGTAAGACAGAGATGCTGCAAATCGTGTGATTTTAGCACAATGTACGTCAATGATGCCCTCTGCTGGTAGGGAATAGTAAGATGGCTGTTCGAGCACTTCTGGTGGCTTCACTGCCTGATGGCAGTTTAGAACGCGATGAGCAATCCAGTCATTTATATAGATCAGTGGGTAGAATTCATTATTCATTTTGAAGCCATTATCCGTGCCTTTCCGAATAACATATTCAGCTTCAGCCACATCCCTAATATGTATGTAGGTGAAGTAGGATGTACTATATATACAACTTTTAATATATCGATGGACAATAATATAGTTTACAATTTTTTGACAATATAACAACCAAGCAGTTGAGATTTGCTATTACTGCTTAATGTGAGTGTAATGTATGTAGGCAGGTAATCTTGGATATACTTATTAGGTAGTAGTTGTAGAATTAATTATTAATTACTTAATTGATTTAAGGTATTCATTTGTTATCTGTTGATATTGATTAATCAGCAAGGCATTACTTTAATGTCTAGTGTCTTGGTTTTGTTTCATGTTCTCTTTTTGTTGTGTTCAATGTCCTCAATGTTTCCTGGTTTGTCATGTGATTTCATTGTGCCCTCATGTGATCATGTCATGTGCCAAAAAAGACCTGCATGTAATTACGTCTGTAATAAATTTCTGTAATTACAGTTTTAATTACACTATTGGCACTTCCCTTACACCTAACCATATCCTTAAACCTACCCATACCACCACAACTGTCCCTAACTTTACCCGTATACATCTCAATATCAGCAAGTGTTTTGCAATACAATATGAACACAGTAAGTAAATTGCACTTATTTTCTGATGCAAGTACATAGTAGTTAAGTCCACCTAATATAAAGTGGGACCGACAACCCTACTTTCCAACAAGAAAAATGTGTGTAATGCAACTTCAACATTTGCACAAGCACTATCAGCAGCATCAAAAAAGAAGTAATGGATCATTCTTCTTTTTTTTTTAACAGCCATAACCTGCGGCCATCCTGGAAACCCTGCAAACGGTCGGACAAATGGCAGCGAGTTTAATCTTAACGATATGGTCAACTTCACCTGCAACACAGGGTATTTGTTGCATGGTGCATCCAGAGCGCAGTGTCGCATGAACGGACAGTGGAGCAACCCTCTTCCTGTGTGCAAGGGTATGAACTTTTCAAGAAACTTGATTTTACTGTATATCAAATGTTTTCAGGCAGCCTGTCCCTTGTTGAGAATCTCAACGGAGACGTAGCCTTGAACACCATCTTGTTATGCGAGAAGCTCCTTAGTAAGGCTGTTTAACACCCACAGCTCATGGGCTTAGCTTTAACAGAGCGAAACCAGCATCTGTGCTCAGCAGTCTGAGTCAGCCAGTGAATGACAAGAAGCAATGTGCAAATAATTCTCTGTGTGTCATTTCCCATTTTGAAGTGTTGATTTGAAAGTCAAATGGCTCTGCAGCAACCCGTGTGACATTGTGGGATGCTTTCTGACATTAAGTAGGAGTAACCGTGCACATCTTGTCACTTTAATGATTAATTAATGTGCAAAGGAAGTTGTTGATGGTGGCCTGGTGAAATTGAATCGTGACGGCAAATGGAGGCAGGTCAACACATCTAAGATGGACAATTCCCCACTGGCACAAGCAGAGCCCAGGGACAAAGCACTCAGCAAAAAGAAAAGCTGACTGACGTGCCTCTGAGCAGATGCATTGTTCCATAAAACAAGTCCAAAATTGGGTTGATCTTGCTTTGTCTTTTTGCCAGTGTTTTGCTTTGTTGTGGTCCAGTTTAATAGCTTTGACCAAAAAATAAATAAAAATAAAAATAAAATAAAATTTATTTATTACACTAGTTGAAAAAGAGGTAACTTTATTATTGATATAATTGTAAGTTGTCATATATATATACAGTCAAACCAAAAATTATTCAGACACCAGATATAATTTTTACTAGTGGGTGCAGGACACTGTAGTTCATATATGTAAGTGAGGATAGCAAAATAAAGTAAACTGTGACATATTACACCCCAAAAATTCTTCATACAGTAGAATTGATAAACACTTTGAAACTCTGAGTTCTTGTCATATTTGATTTAAATTTTCTAATCTATTTGTGGACTCGCTAATTAACATTAACACTATAAATGACTATAAATTCCCTTGTTTGAGGTGTACCATAAAGCTTACATGATAAGATGTTAGTAATAAATTTGTAACTCTCCATCATGTATTTATTTGCCAAGCGACTGTAATTTTCAATTTCCGGAAACTATCCGAGGCTGTTAATCGATAGTCTATGCATTTATTAAAGTAATATTCAACATATTTTAAAACAGTACTTATATTTTTTATTATACTTAAAATTATTCTAATTATATTTTATTTAATATTAAGTTAGGTTACTAATATTGATTATTTTATACTTATTTTTAACTAAATAAAAAAACACTTTTGGCATACATTTAAATTGACGGCTGCTATGGTGTTTTTTTATTTGTCGTCTATGATTTAGATGCGTTTCCTCAGCCGATGTGCCATACTGTTTAAAGGTGAACTATGTAGTTTCTGTGACATTAGTGCCACTTAGCGGAATTACAAAAATACAGAAAATGTTGTCCTTTTTGCGTGTCGCGTCTGACTCAAACTCAAGCACAACTAAACAGCTCTTATGGGTTCTTGTGAAGGCATCAACAGGTAAATGTAGGCTACTCTCAATAAAAGGTCAAACAGGAAAACTGCTCGGGTTATGTATATAACCCTTGTTCCCTGAGAAGGGGAACGAGCACTGCATCGAAACGACACTTTGGGGATGCTCCCTTAGCATCAGCGAATTTGAAACCAGAATGCCAACTATGCCAATCCGATTGGTGTGCGTGATGACGTAACCGTGACGGCATACCCGGAAGTATAAAAGGGGAGCTGGAGGGGAGCATGCGCTCCAGGCGCGCCGAGGTGTGGCGTCGGGATGCAGTGCTCGTTACCCTTCTCAGGGAACAAGGGTTATATACATAACCCGAGCAGTTCCCTTTCGAGGGAACTCGCACTGCATCGAAACGACACTTTGGGGAACGAGTACCCACTAGGCCACACCGAAGGGTAGCACCTGCCCTAGTGTGAAGCCGGAGACCGGGCACAACTAGGACTGGAGCACCCTAGCACCAGGCGTTGTAGGGAGATCCAGGCTATAAAACCTGATAAATGTGTGTGGGGTAGCCCACCCGGCCGCCTCGCAGATATCCTGCAAGGGGACCCCCGAAAGAAGGGCCACGAAGAGGCCATGCCTCTGGTGGAATGAGCCCTCGCGGCCACAGGTGAAGGCAAACTGCGCACCTGGTAGGCCATGGTAATTGCCTGGACAATCCAATTACTGATTGTCTGAGTAGACGCAGACAATCCCTTCTTAGGTGAACCAAAACACACCAACAGTTGTTGTGATCTCCTCCACTGTGCAGACTTCGCCAAATAAACTCTGAGCGCCCTAACCGGGCAGAGTAGGTGAAGTCTCCCCTCTTCCGCTGTCACGTGAGGCGGAGGATGAAATGCCTGCAGAACCAAAGACCTGACCACCCTTGATGGCACCTTAGGCACGTAGCCCGGCCTAGGGTGTAGGATGGCTTTTACTCCTCCCGGGGCAAACTCCAGGCAGGTTGGCGTTACCGCCAAGGCCTGGAGATCTCCCACTCTCATAAGAGAGAAAAGCCACCTTAAGGGTCAGGTTCTTAGGTTCGGCCGACTCCAATGGCTCGAAGGGGGCCTCAGCCAAACCTTCGAGAACCACTGCCAGGTCCCAGGTTGGAACTCTGGAATGAGCCGCAGGCCTCATCCTCCGAGCCCCACAGAGGAATTGTACAACCAGATGGTGCCTACCCAGAGGCCCATCACCCATAGGAGTGTGGAAAGCCGCAATGGCAGCCACGTACACCTTGAGTGTGGACGGGGTAAGCCCTGCAGAGAAGCGATCTTGGAGGAACTCCAGCACTGAAGCCACTGGGCAGTTAACTGGGTCCACCTCACGCTCCCTGCACCAAGTGGAAAATACATTCCACTTGAGGCTGTACAGTCTCCTCGTAGACGGAGCCCTAGAACTGAGCAAGGTCTCTACCACCTCTGCCGATAGGCCAGCCTCTATGTACCTGGCCCCCTCAGGGGCCAGACCCATAGGTTCCAAATCTCCGGGCGGGGGTAAAATATCGTACCCGCCGCCTGAGATAGGAGATCCCTCCTCAGAGGAATCTCCCACGGCTGACCTGCTAGCAGAGCTATGATATCCGAGAACCAAACTCGAGTCGGCCAACGGGGTGCTACCAGAAGTAGACTGACCACCTGTCGACGGACACTTTCCAGGACTCCCGGAAGCAGAGCAATCGGGGGAAATGCATACAGACGCAGCCTCGGCCACGAGGGGCTGGATGCGTGAGGGAAAACCACAGTGGACAGTGGGACGTCTCTCGAGACACAAACAAATCCACTTCCACTGGGCCGAACCTCTTGCATATGGCCTCCACCACCTCTGGGTGGAGTCGCCATTCCCCGGGCCTCAGCCCCTGCCTCGACAGGATGTCTGCTCCCTGATTTTGGACCCCCGGGACATACATTGCCCTGATGGACAACAGTTTCCCTTGGGACCACAGGAGGATTTGACGCGCCAGTCTGTAAAGAGGGCGCGACCTCAAACCCCCCTGGTGGTTGATGTACGCTACGACAGACATATTGTCTGACCGTACCAGGACATGTTAGCCGCGAAGGTCCGGGAAAAAGCTCCTAAGAGCTTTGTAGACCTCCATCATCTCCAGGCAATTTATGTGCCAGGAGGAATGACGCCCTCCCACGGGCCCCTCGCAAAGCGGCCTCTCATGACCGCGCCCCAGCCAGTGAGGGAGGCGTCTGTTGAAACGGATTTCCGGCAACAAGACGCTCCCAACACTGGCCCCTGGGACAGAAACCAAGGTTTCTTCCATATGACTAGGGAACGAAGGCATTTGTGCGTTACCCTGATCATACGAAAAGGATTCCCTCTGGGGGAAAACCCCTTGGTTTTCAGCCACCACTGGAGGGTCTCATGTTCAGCAGGCCAGAAGGTATTACGCTGGACGCTGCTGCCATGTGCCCCAGCACCCTCTGAAAGTGCTTCACAGTGATGTTGTGGCCTAGCCTTATTCCTGAGACCATCGCCAGTATGGTCTCGACTCGCGCGGGAGACAATTGTGCCCGCATCGTCGTCGAATCCCATACGACCCAGAGGAACGTTGTCCTCTGGGACGGCGTCAACACGCTCTTTTTCGTGTTGAGTCTCAGCCCCAAGCACCTTATGCCGGACCGCCATATGTCGAAATAATTCAGTACACGGATGCCCTGAAGTCTCATTGGAGCCAGAGCTGCATCCATGCACTTCGTGAAGGTGCGTGGGGAGAGGGCTAGGCCGAAGGGAAGCACTCGATATTGGTATGCTTCGCCCCCGAAAGCGAACCTCAGATACTTCCTCTGACATGGAAGGATGGAGATGTGGAAATATGCGTCCTTCAGATCTATCGTGACGAACCAGTCCTCGGACTGGATCTGACACACGATCATGGGAATGGTGAGCATTTTGAATCTGAAGCTCCTCAGAGACAGATTCAAAAACCTCAGATCTATTATTGGACGCAACCCTCCATCCTTTTTGGGAACTATAAAGTACCGGCTGTAGAACCCGGACTCCCTTTCCAGCGGAGGAACACGCTCTATGGCTTCCTTCGCTAATAAGGTTTTTACTTCTAGTTCCATTACCCGAACCCGCTCAGGCACCACTGTAGTCCAGTACAAACCCCTGAACTTTGGAGGAGAATGACCGAACTGCAGTCTGTAACCCATTTCTACAGTACGCAGGACCCATGTAGAAATATTCGGAAGGCATTTCCATGCGCAGAGATAATCTACTAAGGGAACCAGCCTCTCGAGGCTGGCGTCGGGTGTTACACGGTTCCCATCCCCCTGAAGCGGCTGACCGGCAGGAAGTAGTTGGGGACGGTTCATCGTGTGCGGACGCGCAAGCTTCCCAGCCGCAGGTCTTTCCAGAGGCGGCTGGTGCAGCATGCGTTCGCGGGAAATCCATGTGGCCCGAAGCGTCATAGACGGCGGGATTACCACATCCATTTCCCCAGAGCGCCACAGAGGAAACAACCTCGGTTGTTCCTCTGCGGGAGGGACCGCTCTTAGAAGCCCTGCCGCAGCTAGGACTTCTTCCCAGCAGCCTTCCGCGCCTGAAGGACGTTCCGTAGATCGCCCTTAGGAGCGGAAGACTGCTGCTGAGAGCGTCGCCTCTGTTGCCAGGCTCCCGGGGGAGGGGCTCTAGATGCGACGCTCTCTTTTTGCACCTTTCGGTGCGAGGAACTGGATGACGGCTGAGGCTGTCCGCTAGGGCCAGCCTTCCCAGGTTTTGAGCGACGAGGGAGATACTGGTGGAAGGCTGCTGACTGCTTCTTCGCCTCCTGGTGTCTGGAGACGACGGCGTTAACCGCGTCTCCAAACAACCCAGAAGGCGAAATCGGGGAGTCCAGGAGGAAGGATCTATCCTTCTCCTTTATCCCCGACAGATTCAGCCAGAGATGCCTCTCCACAGTCACCATTGAAACCATGGAGCGGCCGATAGCACGGGCCGTCTCCTTGGTGACGCGGAGAGACAAATCTGCAGCCTTCCTAAGTTCCAGAATATCCTCCGGAGAGGGACCATCTCCCTCGTCTAACTCCTTAAGGAGATCGGCCTGGTAGGCCTGCAGAATGGAGAGTGTGTGCAGGGAACTACCAGCCCGACCAGCCGCCATATAAGCCTTGCCCACCAATGATGAGGTGTCCCGACAGGGCTTGGTGGGCAAAACCGGAGCCTTAAAGGACGATGCAGAGTCGGGTGAAAGATAGCTTGCGAGAGCCTCCTCCACCCGAGGCATCGCCCCATAGCCCGCCTTGCGTGCCCCCAGAACATTGGAATAATCCAACACCGGAGGATTTGACACACGCGAGGAATAGGGCTTCTTCCAGGATCTGCACACATCAGTGTGTAGATCCGGGAAAAAAGGCAGGCCCCGGCGAGGTGTTTGAACCCGGTGCGAGAGGAACCGGTCATCCAGCCTACTGGTCGGCTGAATTTCCAGAGCCTCTTGTGGCCAATTTATGTTTAATTTGGCCACAGCCCGGGTCAACACCTCTACCAACTCCTCTTGGGCGGGCGGATGAAGCGCTGAAACAATTTCTGCTTCATCCCCCGCCTCGGTGCCTATTTCCTCCGGCTCCTCGGAACCGGAGAGAACAAGCACCGGACCTCCCACCCCGGGGGAAGAAGCCGCAGAGCGGGCTTCCACATGGGGAGGAAGATCCTCGGAACTGTCAGAGGAGGATCGGGAAAGTGCCGCAGCAGTCCCGAAACCCTCTGACAAGTCCCACTGTGAACCCCATGATCTGCGACGCCGAGCCGCCTCAGCGACCGCGGGTCCAGAACCATGGGGCTCACGAGGCTGGCCGGCCTCATCAAACACGGCCAGCCGAGAGCGGAGCACTCTGAGCGTCTGCTTCTCCCTCGAGAGCCGCTCGAGTATGCTGAACGCCCAGACAGTGCACACACAGCAGGTGTGTATCCGAGCCCGACATATAACGAGGGCAAGGATGCACACACTGCTTAAACTCTCTCATTTTCTCCTCCATCATTCACACACTTTCTTACTGACGCACAACAATAAATTGACTGTTTTTGACACAGAGCGCTATTGCTGAAGAGCGATAACTGCCGACATTACGTTCCAGCTCCCCTTTTATACTTCCGGGTATGCCGTCACGGTTACGTCATCACGCACGCCAATCGGATTGGCCTAGTTGGCATTCTGGTTTCAGATTCGCTGATACTAAGGGAGCATCCCCAAAGTGTCGTTTCGATGCAGTGTGAGTTCCCTCGAAAGGGAACATAAGCTGTGTTGCTATGTGTCATGATAGTAAGCAAATAACCAACTAGGGATGCACCAAATCCAGATTTTTGGGGTTCGGTCGAATGCCAAATCCACTGGTTAAGATTCAGCTGAAACCGAATACCGAATCCTACTCCCATCCTCAGTCCATTATCACAGTAAACACATTAATGAAGTTAACAACGTCCACAGCAGTGTATTTTTTTACATTAATGCACCCAGCATAGCCGGTTAAAAAGTCACTGCTAGCCACTGATATATATATAAATTAGAAATAGCCATATCCAATTTTTTTAAAAGTAGGCACACATAAGTGAAAAAGGTAGTGTAGAATTGTCCATTTTAAATCTTATTAGAGTATTAGTAGAGTTTTAGTAGACTGTCTTCTTAATACCTGCTAACACTTTCTTTTGATGGTCCCCCAAAAGACATTCTACTGATTATAAGTATGTTAACTTATTCTACTAACCCTAACCCTACCTCTAACATTCTACTTAAGCCGCGTTTCCACTGCAGGAACTTTCCCTAGGAACTAGGAACTTCGGGTGGTACTCGGTGTGTTTCGACCGCAGGAACCAGGGTCTGATAAAAGTTCCGGGTAAATATTTCCCCCTCCAAACGGCCCTGCTTGCGAGCATAGACAGTAAAAGAAATGGACACAGCGACCCCATAGACTTCGACGGAGATAATTGAAGTCACACTAGGAGCACTTACTTCCTGATGGCTGAGCGTACTGCGCAGCCTCAGACTGAGCTTGACGATGTAGATGTGACGTGATCAGCCTGTCCGACAGTGGCAAGTCTTCTAGTAGTTGTGCAAAGTGAAATCTGAATCACAGAATCTTGCAGAGACAGAGAGAGTGAGCAGGAGCAACTTTTTATGAATGAAGCAGGATCTGCAACATCTCTATCTGCGTTTATGCCTCTATGTCCCCCCGATTGCCTCATAGACAGTAAAAGATTGCCTACGAGCTTCTCCTCGGGTCTATATGGTAGAAGGCGAAATCGGGGAGTCCAGGAGGAAGGATCTATCCTTCTCCTTTATCCCCGACAGATTCAGCCAGAGATGCCTCTCCACAGTCACCATTGAAACCATGGAGCGGCCGATAGCACGGGCCGTCTCCTTGGTGACGCGGAGAGACAAATCTGCAGCCTTCCTAAGTTCCAGAATATCCTCCGGAGAGGGACCATCTCCCTCGTCTAACTCCTTAAGGAGATCGGCCTGGTAGGCCTGCAGAATGGAGAGTGTGTGCAGGGAACTACCAGCCCGACCAGCCGCCATATAAGCCTTGCCCACCAATGATGAGGTGTCCCGACAAGGCTTGGTGGGCAAAACCGGAGCCTTAAAGGACGATGCAGAGTCGGGTGAAAGATAGCTCGCGAGAGCCTCCTCCACCCGAGGCATCGCCCCATAGCCCGCCTTGCGTGCCCCCAGAACATTGGAATAATCCAACACCGGAGGATTTGACACACGCGAGGAATAGGGCTTCTTCCAGGATCTGCACACATCAGTGTGTAGATCCGGGAAAAAAGGCAGGCCCCGGCGAGGTGTTTGAACCCGGTGCGAGAGGAACCGGTCATCCAGCCTACTGGTCGGCTGAATTTCCAGAGCCTCTTGTGGCCAATTTATGTTTAATTTGGCCACAGCCCGGGTCAACACCTCTACCAACTCCTCTTGGGCGGGCGGATGAAGCGCTGAAACAATTTCTGCTTCATCCCCCGCCTCGGTGCCTATTTCCTCCGGCTCCTCGGAACCGGAGAGAACAAGCACCGGACCTCCCACCCCGGGGGAAGAAGCCGCAGAGCGGGCTTCCACATGGGGAGGAAGATCCTCGGAACTGTCAGAGGAGGATCGGGAAAGTGCCGCAGCAGTCCCGAAACCCTCTGACAAGTCCCACTGTGAACCCCATGATCTGCGACGCCGAGCCGCCTCAGCGACCGCGGGTCCAGAACCATGGGGCTCACGAGGCTGGCCGGCCTCATCAAACACGGCCAGCCGAGAGCGGAGCACTCTGAGCGTCTGCTTCTCCCTCGAGAGCCGCTCGAGTATGCTGAACGCCCAGACAGTGCACACACAGCAGGTGTGTATCCGAGCCCGACATATAACGAGGGCAAGGATGCACACACTGCTTAAACTCTCTCATTTTCTCCTCCATCATTCACACACTTTCTTACTGACGCACAACAATAAATTGACTGTTTTTGACACAGAGCGCTATTGCTGAAGAGCGATAACTGCCGACATTACGTTCCAGCTCCCCTTTTATACTTCCGGGTATGCCGTCACGGTTACGTCATCACGCACGCCAATCGGATTGGCCTAGTTGGCATTCTGGTTTCAGATTCGCTGATGCTAAGGGAGCATCCCCAAAGTGTCGTTTCGATGCAGTGTGAGTTCCCTCGAAAGGGAACATAAGCTGTGTTGCTATGTGTCATGATAGTAAGCAAATAACCAACTAGGGATGCACCAAATCCAGATTTTTGGGGTTCGGTCGAATGCCAAATCCACTGGTTAAGATTCAGCTGAAACCGAATACCGAATCCTACTCCCATCCTCAGTCCATTATCACAGTAAACACATTAATGAAGTTAACAACGTCCACAGCAGTGTATTTTTTTACATTAATGCACCCAGCATAGCCGGTTAAAAAGTCACTGCTAGCCACTGATATATATATAAATTAGAAATAGCCATATCCAATTTTTTTAAAAGTAGGCACACATAAGTGAAAAAGGTAGTGTAGAATTGTCCATTTTAAATCTTATTAGAGTATTAGTAGAGTTTTAGTAGACTGTCTTCTTAATACCTGCTAACACTTTCTTTTGATGGTCCCCCAAAAGACATTCTACTGATTATAAGTATGTTAACTTATTCTACTAACCCTAACCCTACCTCTAACATTCTACTTAAGCCGCGTTTCCACTGCAGGAACTTTCCCTAGGAACTAGGAACTTCGGGTGGTACTCGGTGTGTTTCGACCGCAGGAACCAGGGTCTGATAAAAGTTCCGGGTAAATATTTCCCCCTCCAAACGGCCCTGCTTGCGAGCATAGACAGTAAAAGAAATGGACACAGCGACCCCATAGACTTCGACGGAGATAATTGAAGTCACACTAGGAGCACTTACTTCCTGATGGCTGAGCGTACTGCGCAGCCTCAGACTGAGCTTGACGATGTAGATGTGACGTGATCAGCCTGTCCGACAGTGGCAAGTCTTCTAGTAGTTGTGCAAAGTGAAATCTGAATCACAGAATCTTGCAGAGACAGAGAGAGTGAGCAGGAGCAACTTTTTATGAATGAAGCAGGATCTGCAACATCTCTATCTGCGTTTATGCCTCTATGTCCCCCCGATTGCCTCATAGACAGTAAAAGATTGCCTACGAGCTTCTCCTCGGGTCTATATGGTAGAAGGCGAAATCGGGGAGTCCAGGAGGAAGGATCTATCCTTCTCCTTTATCCCCGACAGATTCAGCCAGAGATGCCTCTCCACAGTCACCATTGAAACCATGGAGCGGCCGATAGCACGGGCCGTCTCCTTGGTGACGCGGAGAGACAAATCTGCAGCCTTCCTAAGTTCCAGAATATCCTCCGGAGAGGGACCATCTCCCTCGTCTAACTCCTTAAGGAGATCGGCCTGGTAGGCCTGCAGAATGGAGAGTGTGTGCAGGGAACTACCAGCCCGACCAGCCGCCATATAAGCCTTGCCCACCAATGATGAGGTGTCCCGACAAGGCTTGGTGGGCAAAACCGGAGCCTTAAAGGACGATGCAGAGTCGGGTGAAAGATAGCTCGCGAGAGCCTCCTCCACCCGAGGCATCGCCCCATAGCCCGCCTTGCGTGCCCCCAGAACATTGGAATAATCCAACACCGGAGGATTTGACACACGCGAGGAATAGGGCTTCTTCCAGGATCTGCACACATCAGTGTGTAGATCCGGGAAAAAAGGCAGGCCCCGGCGAGGTGTTTGAACCCGGTGCGAGAGGAACCGGTCATCCAGCCTACTGGTCGGCTGAATTTCCAGAGCCTCTTGTGGCCAATTTATGTTTAATTTGGCCACAGCCCGGGTCAACACCTCTACCAACTCCTCTTGGGCGGGCGGATGAAGCGCTGAAACAATTTCTGCTTCATCCCCCGCCTCGGTGCCTATTTCCTCCGGCTCCTCGGAACCGGAGAGAACAAGCACCGGACCTCCCACCCCGGGGGAAGAAGCCGCAGAGCGGGCTTCCACATGGGGAGGAAGATCCTCGGAACTGTCAGAGGAGGATCGGGAAAGTGCCGCAGCAGTCCCGAAACCCTCTGACAAGTCCCACTGTGAACCCCATGATCTGCGACGCCGAGCCGCCTCAGCGACCGCGGGTCCAGAACCATGGGGCTCACGAGGCTGGCCGGCCTCATCAAACACGGCCAGCCGAGAGCGGAGCACTCTGAGCGTCTGCTTCTCCCTCGAGAGCCGCTCGAGTATGCTGAACGCCCAGACAGTGCACACACAGCAGGTGTGTATCCGAGCCCGACATATAACGAGGGCAAGGATGCACACACTGCTTAAACTCTCTCATTTTCTCCTCCATCATTCACACACTTTCTTACTGACGCACAACAATAAATTGACTGTTTTTGACACAGAGCGCTATTGCTGAAGAGCGATAACTGCCGACATTACGTTCCAGCTCCCCTTTTATACTTCCGGGTATGCCGTCACGGTTACGTCATCACGCACGCCAATCGGATTGGCCTAGTTGGCATTCTGGTTTCAGATTCGCTGATGCTAAGGGAGCATCCCCAAAGTGTCGTTTCGATGCAGTGTGAGTTCCCTCGAAAGGGAACATAAGCTGTGTTGCTATGTGTCATGATAGTAAGCAAATAACCAACTAGGGATGCACCAAATCCAGATTTTTGGGGTTCGGTCGAATGCCAAATCCACTGGTTAAGATTCAGCTGAAACCGAATACCGAATCCTACTCCCATCCTCAGTCCATTATCACAGTAAACACATTAATGAAGTTAACAACGTCCACAGCAGTGTATTTTTTTACATTAATGCACCCAGCATAGCCGGTTAAAAAGTCACTGCTAGCCACTGATATATATATAAATTAGAAATAGCCATATCCAATTTTTTTAAAAGTAGGCACACATAAGTGAAAAAGGTAGTGTAGAATTGTCCATTTTAAATCTTATTAGAGTATTAGTAGAGTTTTAGTAGACTGTCTTCTTAATACCTGCTAACACTTTCTTTTGATGGTCCCCCAAAAGACATTCTACTGATTATAAGTATGTTAACTTATTCTACTAACCCTAACCCTACCTCTAACATTCTACTTAAGCCGCGTTTCCACTGCAGGAACTTTCCCTAGGAACTAGGAACTTCGGGTGGTACTCGGTGTGTTTCGACCGCAGGAACCAGGGTCTGATAAAAGTTCCGGGTAAATATTTCCCCCTCCAAACGGCCCTGCTTGCGAGCATAGACAGTAAAAGAAATGGACACAGCGACCCCATAGACTTCGACGGAGATAATTGAAGTCACACTAGGAGCACTTACTTCCTGATGGCTGAGCGTACTGCGCAGCCTCAGACTGAGCTTGACGATGTAGATGTGACGTGATCAGCCTGTCCGACAGTGGCAAGTCTTCTAGTAGTTGTGCAAAGTGAAATCTGAATCACAGAATCTTGCAGAGACAGAGAGAGTGAGCAGGAGCAACTTTTTATGAATGAAGCAGGATCTGCAACATCTCTATCTGCGTTTATGCCTCTATGTCCCCCCGATTGCCTCATAGACAGTAAAAGATTGCCTACGAGCTTCTCCTCGGGTCTATATGGTAGAAGGCGAAATCGGGGAGTCCAGGAGGAAGGATCTATCCTTCTCCTTTATCCCCGACAGATTCAGCCAGAGATGCCTCTCCACAGTCACCATTGAAACCATGGAGCGGCCGATAGCACGGGCCGTCTCCTTGGTGACGCGGAGAGACAAATCTGCAGCCTTCCTAAGTTCCAGAATATCCTCCGGAGAGGGACCATCTCCCTCGTCTAACTCCTTAAGGAGATCGGCCTGGTAGGCCTGCAGAATGGAGAGTGTGTGCAGGGAACTACCAGCCCGACCAGCCGCCATATAAGCCTTGCCCACCAATGATGAGGTGTCCCGACAGGGCTTGGTGGGCAAAACCGGAGCCTTAAAGGACGATGCAGAGTCGGGTGAAAGATAGCTCGCGAGAGCCTCCTCCACCCGAGGCATCGCCCCATAGCCCGCCTTGCGTGCCCCCAGAACATTGGAATAATCCAACACCGGAGGATTTGACACACGCGAGGAATAGGGCTTCTTCCAGGATCTGCACACATCAGTGTGTAGATCCGGGAAAAAAGGCAGGCCCCGGCGAGGTGTTTGAACCCGGTGCGAGAGGAACCGGTCATCCAGCCTACTGGTCGGCTGAATTTCCAGAGCCTCTTGTGGCCAATTTATGTTTAATTTGGCCACAGCCCGGGTCAACACCTCTACCAACTCCTCTTGGGCGGGCGGATGAAGCGCTGAAACAATTTCTGCTTCATCCCCCGCCTCGGTGCCTATTTCCTCCGGCTCCTCGGAACCGGAGAGAACAAGCACCGGACCTCCCACCCCGGGGGAAGAAGCCGCAGAGCGGGCTTCCACATGGGGAGGAAGATCCTCGGAACTGTCAGAGGAGGATCGGGAAAGTGCCGCAGCAGTCCCGAAACCCTCTGACAAGTCCCACTGTGAACCCCATGATCTGCGACGCCGAGCCGCCTCAGCGACCGCGGGTCCAGAACCATGGGGCTCACGAGGCTGGCCGGCCTCATCAAACACGGCCAGCCGAGAGCGGAGCACTCTGAGCGTCTGCTTCTCCCTCGAGAGCCGCTCGAGTATGCTGAACGCCCAGACAGTGCACACACAGCAGGTGTGTATCCGAGCCCGACATATAACGAGGGCAAGGATGCACACACTGCTTAAACTCTCTCATTTTCTCCTCCATCATTCACACACTTTCTTACTGACGCACAACAATAAATTGACTGTTTTTGACACAGAGCGCTATTGCTGAAGAGCGATAACTGCCGACATTACGTTCCAGCTCCCCTTTTATACTTCCGGGTATGCCGTCACGGTTACGTCATCACGCACGCCAATCGGATTGGCCTAGTTGGCATTCTGGTTTCAGATTCGCTGATGCTAAGGGAGCATCCCCAAAGTGTCGTTTCGATGCAGTGTGAGTTCCCTCGAAAGGGAACATAAGCTGTGTTGCTATGTGTCATGATAGTAAGCAAATAACCAACTAGGGATGCACCAAATCCAGATTTTTGGGGTTCGGTCGAATGCCAAATCCACTGGTTAAGATTCAGCTGAAACCGAATACCGAATCCTACTCCCATCCTCAGTCCATTATCACAGTAAACACATTAATGAAGTTAACAACGTCCACAGCAGTGTATTTTTTTACATTAATGCACCCAGCATAGCCGGTTAAAAAGTCACTGCTAGCCACTGATATATATATAAATTAGAAATAGCCATATCCAATTTTTTTTAAAGTAGGCACACATAAGTGAAAAAGGTAGTGTAGAATTGTCCATTTTAAATCTTATTAGAGTATTAGTAGAGTTTTAGTAGACTGTCTTCTTAATACCTGCTAACACTTTCTTTTGATGGTCCCCCAAAAGACATTCTACTGATTATAAGTATGTTAACTTATTCTACTAACCCTAACCCTACCTCTAACATTCTACTTAAGCCGCGTTTCCACTGCAGGAACTTTCCCTAGGAACTAGGAACTTCGGGTGGTACTCGGTGTGTTTCGACCGCAGGAACCAGGGTCTGATAAAAGTTCCGGGTAAATATTTCCCCCTCCAAACGGCCCTGCTTGCGAGCATAGACAGTAAAAGAAATGGACACAGCGACCCCATAGACTTCGACGGAGATAATTGAAGTCACACTAGGAGCACTTACTTCCTGATGGCTGAGCGTACTGCGCAGCCTCAGACTGAGCTTGACGATGTAGATGTGACGTGATCAGCCTGTCCGACAGTGGCAAGTCTTCTAGTAGTTGTGCAAAGTGAAATCTGAATCACAGAATCTTGCAGAGACAGAGAGAGTGAGCAGGAGCAACTTTTTATGAATGAAGCAGGATCTGCAACATCTCTATCTGCGTTTATGCCTCTATGTCCCCCCGATTGCCTCATAGACAGTAAAAGATTGCCTACGAGCTTCTCCTCGGGTCTATATGGTAATTTGCTCAACAGCGCGACACAGTCGCGTGGTTATGACGCAATCGTTAGCCTATATTTTACAAAAACAGCTTCAATGGGGCGATAGTGTAAGATACAAGATAATGGAGCCTTTTATACATTGTCGTGTTTGTTTAGAAATAAACAATGGACGAATGGAGTCTTTAAACGCCTCAGATGTAAAGATGTTCACTGTCAAAGTGAGGCCAAAATGAATGGGAGTCAATGGGATGCTAACAACAGGTGATGGCTTGGTTAGCAATGGCCGCGCCTATGGGTGGTACGCTTTCCGAGGGCTGGGCTACCCCCTTGCTTGCAAGGTAGTACTTTTTCAAAGTTCCGGGACTTTCGGGGGTGGGACTTAGGCGCTGAACATGCAGATTGGTTGAGCTCACGCAGCATTTTATTTCTCTTATTTTAAATCTAGCTTCACAAGCTTTCAGAATACGCTTTAGTATCAGTGCTCGTCTCTTTTCCGCCGTTTTGTTAATTACATATTTAGTAAACCAATACATAACCAGCAAAAGCAGCGCTGCTTGCATCTCCTCCACTTGTTATTGTTGCAGACAGTATCACACAAAAATTATTATTGTCCGTCGCTGACTGGGAGGAACTGTCGCGCACAGTCCCACATCTCTGGACTAATTTGCATAATCTTCACAGTACTTTAGACCGCAGTGGAAACGTAGACAGTAGCAGGTCTGGGGGAAAAAAAGTTCCTGTAAAAAAATGTCCTGGTGCAAATTGTTCCGGGTAATTTCGGTGGAAACAGGACTTAATTCTCAACTAATACTGAGAGTTAATTAACATTTAGGTGCAATGTTACTTATAGTCAACAGATTGTCTAAAGGCGACTATCCAAAGTAAGTGTAACCACAATGGTAGAAAATTTAGAACTGTCATATACAATTACACAAAGGGTAGAACTCTTAATACACACACTTTTAATATAGAATTGCAAAAATAATTGACACACGTGAGAAATGTAGCATTATCATGTGGAGTTTAAAAATGTATAATTGACATAAAAATTAGGTTACACTTTATTTCGATAGTCCACTTTAAACATTCTACTAACTATAAGTAACTTTGCAACTACATGTCAACTAACTGTCATTAGAGTATTAGTTGACTGTCAGTAGACTGGTAGGTTATGGTTAGGTGTTAGGTTTGGGTTAGTAGAATAAGTTGAATTGTAGTTGCCAAATTACTTATAGTCAGTAGAATGTCTGTTGGGGGACCAACAAAATAAAGTTTTAGTAAATATTAAGCAGACAGTCTACAAATACTCTAATGACAGTTAGTTGACATGTAGTTGCAAAGTTACTTATAGTTAATAGAATGTCTAAAGTGGACTATCAAAATAAAGTGTTACCAAAAATTATAATAATGTAAAATAATGTAAAAAAGTGTAGTTGTCACAAACAGTAAAAAAATAAAAACATAGAATTGTCACAAGCAATTCTTATTGTTATCTAGCTGACAACTATGCAACAATTATAAGCCTTATTCTTACACTGAGCCATGTCCCTCTGAAAATACTTTTTTTTTTCCGAGAGGCACCCATCCCAGGCACCAAACCATGACGTCTCAAAAGTAAAACAACACACCAATAACAGGTGCCAATTATCAACTTTTTAGCTGCTTGTCCGCCCACTTTTCCTCTCCCAGGGGGCTTAATTGAGTGCCGAGACATTGACAGTGCCACCGAAGCAAGACAGTCAAAAAATACTTTTTTTTTTAATTGCGAAGGCCAGTAACTGAATTTGTAACTGCATGGCCAACACAGCATGCAAGCCAAGAACAGCATGTACCCGGTTCGAGTACAGAAAAATGTAATATGACCACATCTGTCAAAATCTGTCAAGACAGTCTAGAAAGAATCAGCTTCATGTGTAAAATAACATTGCCTGCGTGAACAGATATGTCAACTTTAGAATGCACTCACAATGTATTCAGGTATGCATGGGAAAAACAAAAGACCCATGACTGTTGAGGAAGTGCACAGATAAAAGGCGAACAAAAAAATGCTGAAGGAGCACAATCCACCCTGTTATAATCCATAAAAAAAGTGTGGTTTGCGGTTTGTAGTTGATTGAAATTGCTCCAGAGGCTGCACCAGCGCTCCTACTGTTCAGCCTCCTCCATTGATTTCTTCTGTCTTTCCTCACTCTTGCTTCTCTGTCAGACATTAAGCATCTGGCTGTTTTTATCTTGCAGTGGTAAACTGCTCTGATCCAGGCTTTGTGGAGAATGCCATTCGTCACTCTCAGCAGCGCTACCCAGAGAGCTTCAACTACAGAAACACCGTGATGTATCACTGCAAGAGGGGCTTCTATCTGCTTGGCTCCTCCGTCCTCACCTGTCGTTCAAATGGCTTCTGGGACAGATCACTTCCTAAGTGCCTTTGTGAGTGATGGTCTTGTATTTGGTCCAATACACGCTCGTCTAGAGAAGGATACAGTCTTGAAAATGGCATTAAGAAAGATAAACCTGATATATGTTCTCTAAAAATAAGTATAATTATACACAATTTATTTAGATATTTTTTTACGGAATAGAAAAAGGCTAATTAAGATTTTAAATTCAGAGAGGGCTGACAGTGTGCTGTGCTTTACAATGCTTAAAGTAACAATACCTGTTAAACTGTCAGACACTAAAGTCATCTTTGAGAAGTTGCATCTCTAAATTCATCCGCTTAAAAGCTCTACTATAACCACTTTTGTAACAAAGACATGACTTTTGTGAACAAGACAAGTACTGCACTGTCAAAATGTTCTTGAAATAGTTGGTCAATGTACAAATGCAGACAGACGTCTTTTGCCATTGTCTCGCATCTCATGCTGTTAGCATTGTATTTTTAACTTGACACATTGTATTTTAAATTATTGTAAAGTTAAAAATAGTTCAACTTTTAAAAGCACATCTCCCGACTCCTGGGCTATGTTCCATTTTGTTGTTCTCCATCTAGCTTTTAGAACGCAAGCATACAACCTATGTTATCGCCTCTTAGGAAACACATCTGATTGGTGTCTGGACATGACTGTGTTTGGAATAGTACAATACCCTACTAAATTTGCACTTTCTGCAGTATATAGTTTGTATACGATGCACTGTATGCATGGAACACACAGTCGTCCGACCAACTGCATTTGCCAAATTTAACAGTATACAGCACAGATTACTGCACTGCATGGAATACGGTTTCCTACAATGCAGTGTCGTGGACTTGACCATTATTTTCCAGTGTGATGGATAAACCAGAATTAATATCAGCTGTTATTTTTAACATCTCCTTCTTGATTATTTGATCAGACTGCCAAATGTCATTTTTAAACGAAAAAGGAATACAAATGCAAATCAACCTTATTCATTTCCAAAGTGCTAACTGGAAACCACTTGCTGAATTAAACAGACAGCAAAGGTTAGGTCATGTGACAACAGTGTAGCTTATGCCTGCTGTTTCTATGATAATTGTAAAAACTAAAAGACTGCATAGACGTACCACATCCATTTTGAGGCAATGCGGTACTGTTTTCTTTTAATGATATGCAAAAGAACACTGAAGTTTTTATCTGAGATGTTACATTCTCTTCCTGCTGCCCCCCATAGCAATATCCTGTGGTGATCCCGGCACACCGCCGTTTGCTCTCATGTCGGGCCAGAAGTTCACCAACAGAGCCGTGGTCCATTACTCCTGCAGCCAGGGCCGAACTCTGGTGGGAAACGCCACGCGCCAGTGTCTGGAGGATGGTCGTTGGAGCGGCTCGCTGCCCTACTGCTCAGGTACACACATCAGCAGGTGGCAGAGCCTCAGGGCGAGAGACTGCAGAGCAGCCCGCCAGCTGATCTTTAAGCCCCTGTCTGAGCAGCTCAGCTCACTTCAGACTTGAGTATCTGTCTGATCCCCGAGAGATCTTAAAGTTTAAACAGTAACTCCTGTTGACATCAGCGCTGACAAAGTTCTTGTGTCTTCAAAGTCCAGATGATATGCACATCATGCAGCTCTCTTACATTGTATGTTTACGTGATGCTTTTATAAAATAATAATGTAAACCAAACTGCCTGAACTAGAGCATAGAAGTAGGGGTCCAGAAGTACACGCACTCATTTTGTTCATAGAGAAATTGATTTCACTTAAAATTTAGCAATCTCATGAGATAGCTTTTGTAGCTACAAATCAATTGCAAATCATGTTTTCAAATGTCTCCTTACACTTTCCAACAACCTATATATTTGTATATATCTGATCATTTTGGATTAAACTATTGCAATAAACTATTTCTATAAAATAAGTCAATGGTCTTAAATTCTGCCATCATTTTGATTGTCAATTGCACTACCTCATGGCAGGAGTCTTGAATGATTTTAAAGTAAGTTAATTTCAATCAAATGGTAATGTAATGTTTTGTTGTTGTTTTTCCTCAAGCCCCATTCACACCGTCAGCGACTTTGTCGCTGCATGTAGCTAGTGTCTGTACTGTTAAGTCACTTGTGGGCTTTTCCAGTGCTGTCGCTCTATTGTTATTGGTAGACTGCAAGTCTGGCCATATCTTAAGAAAATACAATCACAAATGATATATAAAACTAAGATATCATTCTAATTTGACAAGGAATTAGATTTAGCCGTGCTCAGTGCACTAATTCATTAACCAGAATAATGATCAATTAGTCAACAAATTAAACTCAAAATGACTAAAACATCTAGCCTGATGTTGTCATTCTCAGATTCTAGTCAGAATATGAGTCTGATACTGCTCCGTTGGGCTGTGATTATGAGGCATGTTTCAACCGAACCAGGAAAGAAAATGCCTCTGCACTCAATTTGATAGACCTACAACCAATCAGAGCAACGGAGTAAGTGACGTATGTTGAGCAACGCATAGTTGTTAACAGAACTCAACTGCACACATTATGGAAGAAGTAGAAAAGTAGTTGTAAAAAATACATGGAGGATACACACAAGGATACACGGAGTACTTACCAACACAATCATCATTTTTGAGTGAAATAGTAAAGGTGAATGCATATACGAACAAGTTCTCCGTTTAGTAAACAAATTCAACCCAAACGCTCTTTGGTGATGTGGATGATTCCGTTAATGCTGATCATCTGTCCATCATTGTATAAAGCCCGCCCTGACAATTTGATTGGTCCAAACAGCTCTGGTGCGAGCATAGTTGCTCCACAACGACCGAACTTCCTGACCTCAAATGTTGTGGGCGGGGCTAAATTCGGCTGGCATCCAGGCTATAAAACATCATTTGAATTTGACAAATAATCAATTTCTTGTCTCTAATAATAAACAATGCAGGATAAACTGTAAAATTAACTGCAGCAGTGCTAAACACTGCATCAATTAATTAACAACACGAAAAATCAAACTCACTTAGGCCCGGTCCACACGAAGCCAGAGCTTTCCCTATCCAATCTTTTTTTTTTTTCACGTTTCAAGAAATATCTGCATACACACGAGAGCACTGAAACTGACTCAAAACGATGTAGAATACATGCCAGGCCAGTATGTGGCGCTTTAATTCTGCCAGAAATACACTAAAATGAAGAAGAAGAGTTGTGGCTAGAAGGGGTACAGCAAAGGTAGGAAGTGAGGCAAAATCTCACAATAAAATAACAATAAATAAATTTGCTACTTACCAGATTGTTTTATTTACGCCTACACCTACCCCATCCCTAAACCTACCCTTACAATAATGCAAATACAGTAATTAAATGATGCAATATTGCATCACGCATACCCAGTGTCCGTAGTTATATCCCTTTCTAGTTTTTCCCGTGCACAACGTGGTGTAATGACATCACAGTTTCACAAAATATACAGATTGGCTATACACACGAAAACGCAAGGGTGTCTTTTCAGATTTATCCACTCTGCGTCTCCGTGTGGACGGAGCCTAAGACTGCCGACAGTTTCTTTTCCACGCCATTTTATTATGTAAATGAATGTGGTTACACTAAAATCATATAAAAACAGTGAAATAACTCTAGAACTCTGTCTCGTCTTACCTGCACTCGAGACGGTGACGTTAGCTCCACTGACTGTCTTCACTCCTATTGGTTGTCGCTCGCGACATTCGCTGCTCATTTGCATAAAGTTGAAATTTCTGAACTTTTGTCACTTGTCTACCGTCACTTGATACGGCTACATTCTGTCGCCACCGGTCACTGTCGCTTGTGTCGCCGGAAGTTGCCAGCCCTCCATTGAAAATGAATGGGATCATGTCGCTTTGTCGATGCGTGTCGCTGCCAGTGTGAATGGGGCTTCAGAGTTGTTAGTTTGCTTCATGACTTTTTATGAATAATTGTTTCAAATCCCTGTGGAGAAAATGAATGGAAAACCCTTTCTGGAACTGAGGCTGCTGAGAAAGTGTGTGGTCAATGAGAGTCATGTCTTTGTCTAAATTTCAGGTGATAATACCGGATTGTGTGGCGATCCAGGAATTCCTCCCCATGGTTCTCGTCTTGGTGAAGAGTTCAGGCATAAAAGCCTCCTGCGGTTCACGTGTGAAGCAGGCTACACGCTGATCGGATCTTCCGAGCGCACCTGTCTGCAGAATGGTTCCTGGAGCGGTACCCAGCCTGTGTGTGAAGGTTAGGGTCATATATACCTGTAGAGAAACACACAAGGTGAAATTCAACAGTATTTTGCTTTGCACTTGAGCTTAATATGATCAGAAAGGCAAACGTTCCTCCGAGCAAACTGTGATCCAGCACAAGCAATGTCCTAATGAGAAAAATGTATGCTTGAGAGACTAGAGGTTTTTAGTTTGTGGTTTAAATATATTCTAAGAAAAAAAAGGCAGGCTTAAATTACAACGTGTTCTCTTTGTTTCTGAACCTCTCTTAACCTGTTCTGCTCACTCTTTTCCTGAATTGTACACTGTAATTAGTGTAAAATTGATCTTTTGATGCTAACCAGCCTAAAATCTGTAATTGCCAGTTAACTCAATGACTCTGGTTAGTGGAGCTGCACAAAAGGCCCTGTCATTAGCATTGTGCATAATGATACATTGCTCTAATAAGGATTTGTGAATAGACCACTCTAGCTAACATGTAAGTGGAAATACTGGACGTTTTGATGTGATTCAGAGTCTCAGTCTGCGAGTCTAACATGTTAAAAAAGTTCAATTGGTTTCCTTTTAAAAGGAAAACTGATGGTTTTAAAATCAATAAATTCGTTTATTCTTTGCAGTTCCTAGACAATCCATTGAAATATGAAATTAATGTTGTAGATGGCAGTTATTACTACTGTAAATAATTAAATTTACAAGATTCTGTCTTATTCCAGTATAACTGATAATGACTGAAACCCAAACATACATGAATGTTTACATGAAAGACTATGGTGACATAGTGAAAAATGATGAATTGTTTTTCATGGTGAGAATTATGATTAACCCACACCTATACATTTTTAACATTCACCAATTTCATTGGAGAGCCCCATTGCATATCACAATTTGTAACTGTGTTATTCTCAGATGAAAATAAATAATTGCGCTCTGCAAATAAACCTCCTGGAAGCTGGAATTTGGAACACTCTAGGAAATATGTATACCATATTTCTAGAGGACAATAATGATGTCCCCAGTAGCTACTCAATGTGTTTTATCACTAATTTATTTGTTTGTTTTCTGCTACAGACAGTATGACACGATTGCGTAATAGAGATCCATAAGATATATTATTTAGGGCACATTCATATTTGAATAAGAGCTTTAGCACATATAGCCTAGCTGAGATTGAGCACTGTGAGGTCAACTCAACGGTGGGCTTTAGTAGAGTTGTTGGGAATATAATACTTTATATATGCTGGACAGAAAACACAAGCATCTTACCACTTACAAATAATGACAACATTTGAAAATATATATGTTTACAGCAGACCTCCACTGGGATCTCATTAACTTTTAATTGGTCCAGTTTTTCTCTATTTACTTAAGTTGTATACTGTTTAATCTAAGAGGATATAAGGGCCAAATTACAGCTAAGGATAATAAAGATTAATTGAGTCTTGTATGTGTCCAACTCTTCCAACAACAGTTCTGCTGATTAAATTGACACTTGGAAGGGTAATTATAAGTTTTTAGTATCATAATAATTTCTTAACTGAAATTTAACCAACAACCAGTTGATCTTGAATATGCTCTTGGAGAAAAAAAGCCTGTTATCAACATATGTGCATCTCTTTATATTATAATAAATCTAAACTGCTATTTAAGTACTAACTAAAAAAAAAATTGGAGTAAGAACTTAGTTGATCTACCATACCAACGCAGCCCTGAAGTGTCAGCAGAGACCGTGTCAACTAGACTTTCCCCTGTGACGGACTCCTTCACTTCACTTCCCTCTGTACAGATAAAAACGTTATCAAAATTATCGGAAATTACTAAAAAACGCATTTTGTAAAGAAAAGCTATGTGCCTGCGCACATGCGTATTCAAACGCACTTGCCTATAGACTAAACATGCAATGCTTGCGTGCATGCCGTCGCTGTTCTCACAGATTCACGTTTTGTTTTTTTAAGTTTGCCCGGGGATGATAACGGTGTTGTTTCAAAACTATTTAAAAACCTATTTCAAGGTTTGCGTTCTCTATCCACCAAACACTGTTGCTGTGCGGATGAGCGGCCGGAACGCTTAAGAGTTTTCTATTTTGTTTGAAAATGGTGTTGTGTAAGTGGCCCTAAAGTAAATAATTAATTATTTTTTACCACGGAAATGAATCAATGAAAAACTTACTTTGGCTGGACAATAACTTTTTTCTTGAGCTGATGTACAGCCAAAACAATCTCTCTTCCATTCATTTCCTATTAGCACTGGGAAGCTGTTTTGAAACAATCGATATTATAAAATGCGCTAAATAAATGAAGGTGACTTGACCAACAACACCCTGGGCTGCAAAATAAAGTAATCAGTATCACAGTATCATAATGATCAATACAATTTAACCAACACTCGGTTTTCTATTTATTTATTTATTCATTCATTCACAAAATGCTGTTGAAATTGAAATTATTACACTAGAAAATGTCTTGATGCATATAAACACTCTTCATTGCTTGTTCCTTGTTTCCACAATAGCAATGAAAATGAATAATTGATTTATTCTATTGCACGCGAGTCGTCATAATAGTGAAAATGCTGTATGGACGGCCGACCAATTTAAGGTTGTCACGCATCTCTGTGCTATTAGAATCCAAACTCTAATTAACCACATTGGAGTGTATCATCTTTACCGCCCTTATCTGAAAACGCCACTTCAAAGTACGAGCAAAAAAAAAAAATCGTCAAAAGCTCAAACTAATTGGAATTGGAAGTTAATTTACCTTGCCAACAACACTCTCCAGGCTGTAAAAAATGGTGCTTGTGGTGTGATTTGAAGTGTTTTGCTTGTGGTGCTATCCCTTAGATATATTTCACAGAAGCACTTCTCTCTTGACTGCCGTTTTCAGTCCCGTCGGGCCGCAGTCTTTTTACTCCTAACATATTGGAGTTCTCTCTTTAACTTCTTTGGTCTTTGATTACCTTCCCAGCTGTATCCTGTGGAAACCCTGGAACGCCAGCCTACTCCAAGATCGTCTTCAGTGACGGGATGCTGTTTTCTAACTCGATGACGTATGCCTGCTGGGAGGGCTACAAGACCTCTGGCCTCACCACTCGCCATTGCACCACCAATGGCACCTGGACTGGCTCAGCACCAGATTGCATCGGTCAGAACAGCAATCTTTACTCTCTTTAATCACAGCTAATTGTTTTACCCTGGTTTTGTAATTATACAAGTATTGCTTATGCAATGTACTCTGTGTGCTTTAGGAGCTGCACTGATAGTTGATAGTTCTGCCACAAGTCATGTGATCCACCACTATTTACAAAGATTAAACTCGTCATATGTTTCATCAGGGGAGCGACAACAGGAGGAATCTTTCCATAAAGCACTTTTAGCTGTATGATATAAATTGTATGTTATAGCCTGTTGCGGGAAAATATACAGTCAGGTCCAAAAGTCTGATACCACATTGAAAATCTAGGTTGCAGAAAATAATTGAAGCCTTGATAAAGCGAAAAACTTTTTCAACGTTTTCAAAATGAACACAAGACTATTTCTAGGTCACTGATCAAATTTATGACATGTGAATTCTTTTCTGTGAAAGGTCAGATGTTTTTGACTCTATTTAGGCACAAGGTGCACTTTGGAACATCATACTGGATATGATTATCAGGTTTTATACAAACTTGTGGAGCTTGAGTACTGCTGTCATTAAAGCAAAATGTGGTCAAAATCAATAGATCAATATCAGACACGTGATTCTGATGATGCACAAAATTCAGATGGAGGGCAGGAAGTGAAAAGCAGAATGTACTAGATGGAGGAAAGTCTGTACTGTGCTGGTTTAGAAAGGTATAAGCAGAAAATCACAACATGTGTTGGACGTGATCCGTATGTTATGAAGAGGACCGATTTTTCTACTGAATTGAAAGACTTGCCTGCCATCAAGGCAGTACATATAGAGTATGTGAAGCTGCCATCACACCATGTTGAGTTATGGGTCTGGTTTGTTTATATTGCGCTGCCTTTCTACTTGTGAGTTTAGGTTCCCACATGGAAAGAACCTATATGAGGATATATGCGCATATGTGAAACCTATATGCAGTTTATATGCACATATATGCTGCATATACTGTATACAGCATATATGCACATATATGAAAATATATATGCGTATATATGCCACATATAGGCTGAACTGAGGTGCATATATGTGCATATACAGGTCATATAGGTCTCCTGTATTGCTTCTGTATATCCACATATAAGCCCTATACATACAAGATATGTCTCCTATATAGCTCTTGGCAGGATCTGGTCATTTTGTAGCTCATATCTCACTTTGGCAAGTGTCATACATGATGCCTAGCTCATATTATCTATTATCAATGAAATAACTTCGAACTAACGAAAAAAATTATGCAAGAACTTATGTATGTGCGAACACGTGAAATTGGTATCACATGTAATTGGCATGTTATGGAATTTAACTATGGCAATTAGGTGAGAGGAGATGGAAAGCTATGATGTCTACACATTTTCCTGAAAGGAACACGTTTTACAAGGTCGATTATTTCTTGCATGAAGATAGTGGAAAAGAAGTAAATGTTTAACAAAATGGTTTGTCGTTTTTTTTATTTTGTCAGTCAAGCCTTTTTTCCAATTTCAAGTCAAGTCAATTTCAAGTCAAAATTCACATTACAGCTCATACACATCCACACATTCACCGTTACATCCACCAAATGCAATGCAAAATGCAATGTTTTCTGTACAGTATAGTCTAAATGCAGTTTCTAGATGAATATGGCTGAAAGGTCATTACAGTCTAAATGTAGCAACAACAAAAAAGTTAATAGGTGAACATATAGGTGCATATATACGCGCATATATGTACCTATATAGGTATATGTATGCACGTGCATATATGTACATAAAAAAACGGCCAATTTTATATATGTCACATATATTAAAAACCTATATCAAAACCTACATTAAAACATATATGTTCATATAGATTATTTCCATGTGGGTTATTTTGATTTTCTGTTGTGATTGTGAAAAATGTCGCCATTGTAGGTCATTCATGCTGAATCAAGTATTGCCATAAGAACTCACATCATCGTTCAAGGAGAAAACTGGATAGTGTAATACAATTATCACCTTTTCTTCATGTAAAAACACTACAGGAAGCAGGCTGAGCAGGTAACGGGAAGATGGCGGATAGCAAATCTAGTAATAATGTCACTGATTAAACCCTATCACTCAATAAAACAATCACATTGCTGAGTGTTTTTGAAATTTTTATATTTTGTTTGGTTTAATAATTAGCATTACATTTGCGAGTATGCCTCTCACTCGGCTTGTGAATTACCATAACTACGCAGCCACTTCAAAACTGTTCACATGCTTCTAGGGATTTGATTTTGGTTGTCATTTGTTGAAATAGATACAAAAAAATTAAAAGTGTGTCGGTGTCTGTCCGCTGAATGTGACCGTCTCCGATTCTCCTGCATGGCTATATGGGAAAGTAAATATTTACAATGACAACAATTAAACTTCATTCCATGAAGAATGTGAATATTTAACCAAGTCAAAAACAAAACAAAAAGTTAGCAGGTAGCCTAATATTAATTTTAGTAACTGCAGACGCAAAACGCCATTAAAGGCAACAACTTAACAGTTAAAAAATTATGAAAGTTACACAAACGATAAAAGCTCCTTGTGGTTTTTCGGTTTGAGCAATTAGAGCAACCATAAACAACGCAAAACAGCATTTTGAGTTGGTGATAGTGCTTCCTATGTAGAAAATTGCTTCCTGCCCTCCATCTGCATTTCATGCCACAGCAAAGCAGGGATGTGACATCATATGCAAACAAGTTATACTAAGACATTCTGACATTTCGTATACATTTTTCACTTGAATTGTTAATCTGATAATACAGTTTGAAAGAAAAATACAACATTTAAAATGAAAAATAAAATTAATTAAATAAATGAGAAAAATACAAATTGTAAGCATTTTCACGTGTTGACTTTTGGTCCCAAATTTGGAATTACACAATGGTGAAAAATTAAGATATTGTGAACACAAATGTTACCCAAAAGTCATGGAAAACTTTGAATATACTGTGCATTCAGAAAGTACAGCTTTTTTCAAATATGTTGCTTTGAGTGGGTGATATATCATAGGGGTGTGACGAGACAGTTAGCTCATGAGACGAGATGAGATCGGGAAGAGATTTTTGCACAGTATTTTTAAGAAATCATCAATGACGAGCATTTTGAAATGTTTTAACTCATTATCTTAATGAATGTCATTTCAGTTCTACTTTCTGAGTATGAATTATAAAATGCATTGAAAGACAACAATATACAAGCACTGTAACAAACAAACGTAAATGACTGACTTCTTCCCTGTATGATTTCACATGAGTCTCTTCAGACCTTACTGTACATGAATTATGAGCTTCCAGAACTTCTGAATGAGGCTGTGCGTGACCTTCTAATTAAACTCCTTTCCACAAATTTAACATAAATAAGAACAGTATAAATAACAAAATAAAATACAAAAATTCCTTATGTGCAAACAATAAGTGATAATCAAAGTACTCTCTCAATATTCAAAGAGCAAACAAAAACCAAAACAGAGACCAGAGGTAAGAGGAAGTTACAACTACACAGCCCAGCCTTAGATAGCTTTGATATTGGGACTGGAAGACAGGCTATTGTAAAAACTGAAATGTCTGTATAACTTACACATTAGGTAGTTTTCATAAACTTAAAATGTATTTTAAGTAAGTAAATGTATAAGTAAATAAGCTCATCTCCAGTGCTTTTTATGGCTAACAAACTGTGAACATTGGATAACGTTCCTGAGGTAAATGCAATGTTAAGTGACATATTGTTCTCAAGTTGTTTTATTGACTTCTTTCTGCGGGTGAAACTCTGATTGAGTGCTTAATTTGCGCGAATCAGGGAGCATGCATTTGCTTTCGCTTTGGATTCGTAATCGCACATATTCTCTGTACAAGATAATACATTTATCAGATGCTTATCTGTTGCGTATGAATCCTCCACCATGGTCCTGTCAATCATCTCACCCTACTCTCGTCACGTGATCAGTGAACTGCGATTATTTCTGCACTGTGCGAGACTCCGCAGCTCGCACTGGCTGAGCAGAACAAACGTTTACAATAGTTTTCAATTGAAGCGACTGCTATCCAACCGAATTGAATTGTTTTTATTTCTATAAAAAAAGCAAAACAACGATGTAAACGTAGCGGTGGCATATTCTATGCTAATTTCACCCTCACACTCTGTCATGGCGACACAGCTTCTCGCTCGACGAGAAATCTCATCACATCTCGTCGCGAGATCTTGTGGCATCCCTAATGTATCATCCTAAAATAAATGGATACTAATAACAACTGCCAATGCATATGAAGTGGTATGGAATGTGAACAAAACAACTATTTAAAGCATTTTAGCATATGGTTGCAACATAACAAATGTGGAAACATTTTTGGTCAAAATACTTTCTGAATGCACTGGAAGTTTTTGTAGTTATGCTCAGTTCTAAATGATTTAATTGCTTAGAAATCACTTTAATGAAATGTTATTTTCAAGCCCTATAAATTAATAAAGAATGTTCTAGAACGTTTGAGTCTAGCTGATTCTCTCCCTTTGTAGTTATCAGCTGTGGGGATCCTGGTCCAATTGCCAATGGAATTTACATTGGAAACGAGTTCATATTTAACAAAACCGCTCACTATCGCTGTAACCCTGGGTACATGATGGAGCCCCCTGGTTCATCTACTCTACGCTGCAGCAAAGATGGCACTTGGAATCAGACCAAACCAAGCTGCAGAGGTAAGCTCAACTCCTAAATGTACTGGAAGCAGTTTTCTTTCTTTGCAGGCAGAGAAGGAAGCATTTCTTGTCACTCTGCAAACTGCATCATGAGAGCTTTTAAAAGATATACTAATATTGTGGAGTTCTTAGCATCTCAACATCAAAAGCCTTTCAGATGTTTTTGATCTTTGTTTTTTTGACTTGCCTGGCAAGTGAGATTATTCACTTACGAACTCCAAGGAGATGTTGCCATGAAATGTGTAGGATCTATGTTATCAGATGTCAGAATAAAATTAGTGAGTGGTGCAATGAAGACAGCTCGGCCTCCTCACGATCATTTCTAGAAAATACCAGATATTTGTTTTCGGAAATAGGAAGAATTGTGATGCATGCTTGATATTCAGAGTGGTTTTAGCCCATTTAATCATTATTTCCTCCTGTTAGCAATACACTTCCTCCTGTTAGCAAACGCAACACATAATGATCAAGGAAAGAAAATAAATAACTCTAAGCCTCTTGTTAGCATACAGTGCTTTTAGATCTCACTTTCCCTAGTCTGAACAAGTGAAAGAAGGAGGTGTTGGGTTTGGACACATCTTCAGTCAATAATAATGATGGTGATGAAATCAGGGCTGTCGGCTGTTCAGAATGCCTTTTAAAATGCCTTCTAGATCCATCCATTCGTTTGAACTGAGGTAGCAAACAGAATGTGGAATTTCAATTTGAATGTAGGACAGTGAAATGAAATTCAAATGCACTGCTGCAAGTGTAGGTTTTAATGCTACATGTAGCATTTGCAGAAAAATTAGTTTGTATTGATAATCAGAGTTTGAAATGCCACCTTATAGGTTTTATTGCAGTATGATATGTAAAAAAAATAAAAACCTTACAAGAAACTTTTACAAATGCATTTGTCAAACCTAAGGAAAAAGAACATGCTGTCCAGTTATAGCACCTAAAATATTACACCGTGCATTCATATTCATATTTTAAGCATCAGTTACCTGTATTTAATTACTTTTATTAAATGTATTTTAATTGTATGGGCCATGATGGCAGAGTGCATTTCCATAATTATCTAATTTGTGCAAATTATTGATGTCAGTTTTAGTTTTTAAAGATAAGTGTTGCTTTATATCAAAACTAAAATCTGTTTATATTTCTTTATTTACAGTATTGAGAAATGTGTGCAATCAGTTAAGATCTATTCTACAAATCACAAAGTTAAAATTGTGATATCAATTTAATCATGTTTCATCACAAAACTTGGTCCAATGAAAATCTTCTGTAGTGTGACTGTTCTGGTGCTATGTGGTCATTTTTGACCAAACATTTTTAGATTTTAGTAATCAGAATGGTACGAAAATTAGTAAAAGTTTTGGCACTTGCTATGTGAACCTATACAAACATACAATGTGAACACAAAAAAGGTTTAATTACAGGGTGTCCGCGGGGTTGTAAAAGGTAGTAAATGAAATTAGCCAAAATTAAGGGCATTTAAAAAGTAGTAAAAAGTAGTAAACGTCATCTGACGAGGTATTACATTTTCGAGCCCAATTATTTTTAGATAAATTTTCAATTAGTGTTAAGTACAGGCCTTTTTTTCTAAAATTTGCGTGGATTTATTTATATGATGAGAGTAGGACCTGCACGATATCATGTGAGTTGGTGTTCATTCGCGCGCGCGCTGAAACAAACTGGGTACCCGGCTGGCTTGCTGCCAAGCATGTACACGTGCTCGCTTCCATTCAGTAATTAAAGCATGGGGAAATGCAAGTTCTCGAACCTCTGGCTGGAGGACTCACGATTTAAAGACTGGCTTAGGCCAGTAGTTTGCAACAGCCGCGAGGCTTATTGCCACGTTTGCAAGAAGACAATTAATATAACCTGGGTGGGGGTGAATGGCGTCAAATCGCACATGTAATCATATAGCAGCCACCAAGCTAGGATGCGCGGACGTAGCGATCAGCTTCCCATATCAATGTTCTGCGCTACGGATGCATCAACGACCTCAACCTCCACTGCTTTGCCCTCAACCCCCACTGCTTTGCCCTCAACCCCGACTGCTCTCCCGATTCAAACCACTGCAGTCAGCAGTAACGTTAGTCCTAGCAGCAGCATCAACAGGTGCGTGACAGACGTCAGACAGCAGACGCTATGCCCTATCACCAACGCTACATTGCGAGCTGAGGTGTTTAGACCTTGCAACTAAACACCACTCTTTATATTTGAGCGATGGCATTGAAGAGCTGTTTCGATATATGCAAGTTGCTTAAAGCTGGGCATACACGGTGCGATTTCAGCAAGGTTACTCACACTATACGAGTAGATCGCATGCGCTATACGAGTAGATCACATGATGTAAAGCCAAAGCTCACGGTTTATGTGCTCACACCATGGCTCGGAACGTCGAGCGTGACTTGTCTGCTCACTATACGAGTGAAATATGTGGAAAAACCTATAACAGAGAGATAACCTATCAAATGCATCAGCTATCGATATCAAGAGGATATAGCATTTATGTATATAAATGATTATTATTATTATTAGGGTAGGCTTACTTTTATTATTAAATTGATATTACTTTTAACTTGCCCCTGTGATAATTTCATAATGTATCAATGCATAAACGACGCTGCATAATAAAAGAATAGATAGATTAGCTTACTCCTCATAATTTAAATACATTTTGCCAAATTAAACAAGGAATTATAGGCCTATAATTAAAATGATTATCAGTCTATAATATGTCAGAACACTACAATAATATCAGTATTATCAGAAAGTAAGAGCAGCTTTATTTCAAAAACAACTTGTTTAACACGAAATGGGCCTATACTTCTCTTCTAATTTGTTTCACAATATGGGCCACAAGAGAAATATTAAGAATATAAATTCAGACAGTTATAGGCTATACATTATCAGCATATGTTAAAGCAGATTTATATAAATAAAGAGATATCTCTTGTCTCTGTGAGAATATGCGCCGAAAGCTTGTCAGATTTTACTTTCACTTTCTGTAGTGAATAATTGACTAGGTTTGAGACCACCGACTCTCGCGCACATTGCGTTTTTGTGTGATATCCACTGACTCGCCTTCATGATTTAAAACGAAAAAGAAAAAAAATTTGCGCCGTGAAAATTGCTCTTGTTTCCCTCTGTACACTGCACGAACTATGAAGAAGATGTCTCCTTCCTCTTCTGTCTTTATTTCTATTCTCATCTCTGTGGGCAGTTGATGTTAAGTTATAATGACCTTGTTACATTGTGATGCAATATGTTATTCCATTTGGAAAGATATTTCATTTACGCTACTATAGTTGCAGCTTGAAGTCGCGCTGGTATTAAAAAATATTTTTAAGGTAGTAAAAAAGGTAGTAAAAGGTATTAAATTCAACTTAAGAAGTTCTGTATATACCCTGAATTATGAAAAAAATAGTCACACTTGTACTCCTCACAGTCAAAATTGACCACATTGGAAATGAATGGGAAACAAATTCCATCCAGCGGAAACGTTTGGTAGTGCGCCCAATCAAAATCTTACTGAAAGCTCTTTTTTTTTTGAGATATCAACTTCAAAGCTGGAACACAAATTGTTTTCTATACGTTTTTTTAAAGTTCACTTTTTTCTTTGTTTTCTTTTTTTCACTTCTGAATAATCTACCAAGTGTTTTCTTAAAAAAGAGGCCAAAGTTAAGTCTCCAAAGCTTTCAAGATTTGTTGGAAATTTCATTTTTAGGTTTGTGCTCAAAATGTGGTTAACAGATAATAAATGATAAATGTATCATAACTTCTGCATAAATATAATTTAGTACCATGAAATCCCCAAAAAATCGTTGAACTAAAATATAGTACATTCATCTCATTGAAATGTGGTCATTTTTGACCACCATGCGAGGAGCACCAGAGGGTCAAATACTACATTTCTGTAATTCCATCCATTGTGTTGTGTCCAATTCTAATTCCATCTCATGAAAATAAATTGATCCAGTTCTTGAATATTGAATTCTGTTCAACTTGGTTGTGGTGGTGTTTTTCAGTCATCATGTGTGGCCAGCCTCCGACTATCCGCTATGGGCAAGTGGAGGGCTCAGACCTGCAGTGGGGTTCTAGTGTTACCTACAGCTGCTTTGAAGGATACCAGTTGTCCTCTCCTGGAATAGCCACATGTGAAGGGAACGGCACATGGCGTGGTGAAATCCCTCAGTGTCTGCGTAAGTATTTCTCTGTTCCATTAACAGAAAACAGAATTAAATCCCATTAGCACATCCATGAAAAGAGGATGTAAACAATATGTTTTGCTTCAGTAGACAGCATATTTAATTACAAATGAAAATGAGGCTGTGACAGATATAAGTACAGTTCGTTTTGTGCTAATATAGTTCACACTACTTTCTGGCTGCAGTTATTTTTGTCCACTAGAAATTTGTGGAAAGATGTATTTACAAAATGCAAGGTAAATTTAGTGGTCACTCTCACATTTTCTTCACATTTAAAGTTAAAACAAATCCTGATAACTGATACCCATGCAAATGCATCTTCTGTAGAATAAATGGTATGTATGTAATGGTAAATATATGATGTGATGGCAGGAATTTGTCAAGATGGTAGAGACCGTCCAGCTCTAAATACGTATATGGGCTACAAGTTGATATTTTCTGTGGCTGCAGTTGTTGTGTTTGGAGTATTGTGTCGCTATGATGGAAGGTTCATGGCTTGACTGAAATTGTGTGAAACGCAGCTAACGCACATCATAAAACCTATTTTGACATTTTCAATACAAGTGTCAACACATCACAAATGGATCCCTCAAGTAGCCTGGCTTTCCGGCATGCAGCGTGAAAGGTATGAGGTGCATGCACAGAATCTGCTGTTAAATCTTTTTGGCTTTTATTGTAAGCCTTTGACACAATGTCAACTGTTACAACAAAAAATCCTTGTTAAAAGTGTCAGAAAAAAATATATATTTTGTAAGTACCCACGCCAAGAAACGCTATTATATATAGAGGAGAACAGTGCTAGTTATGTAGTTGTCTCACTTGAAAGATGTCATGAGGACTGTCAAAGTAAATAAAAGTTAGAAGTCAAATGCTTGTTTTCTCCAGAAGTTTTGTATGCTGGTTTCAAACTCCTCGTTCAAAACGATCTTCAATTAGAAACATTTTTGTGAATTTTATCCTCCAAACAATTTTTTTTTATCATCTTTATAATAGCTTTTGACACAATGAACACAATAAAATCACAAAAAATATATATTCAGACAAGTGTTAATTATAAGATTTAAAGAAGGATGTGCTCTGAGAACTACTGTAGATTTATTTTTTATTTTTTTTAATGTCAGGTTGTCAAGCTGCCATGTATGGAAGCTTGTTTCCGGCAGTGAATAAAAAAAAGGTAATTGTAAACTTTTTATCTCACAATTTTGACTTTTTTTCTCTCGCAATTGCGAATTTACATCTCGCAATATAAACTCACAATTGCAAGATAGATTTGAATTATATAAACTTGCAATTGCGAGTTATAAAGTCAGAATTGTGTGATATAAACTTGTTTTTGTGATATAAACTCGAGTTTTTCCTCGCTATTTTGAGTTTATATCGCGCTATTCTGAACTTTTTATTCTCGCAATTCTGACTTTTTTTTCTTACAATTGTGAGCTGCCCATAACCAGAATTGTGATATAAAAAAGTTGCAATTACCTTTTTTATTTTATATTCTGTTAAATTCTGCCAGCTTCCATAGGTTGTGTATATACACTGTATTGCCAAAAGTATTGGGTCACCCCTCCAAATCATTGATTTCAGGTGTTCCAATCACTTCCATGGCCACAGGTGTATAAAATCGTGAAATTTCCTCACTACTAAATATTCCACGGTCAACTGTTAGAGGTATTATTACAAAGTGGAAGCAATTGGGAACAACAGCAGCTCAACCACAAAGTGGAAGGCCATGTAAAATCACAGAGCGGGTTCAGCGCATGCTGAGGTGCACAGTGCGCAGATGTCACCAACCTTCTACAGAGTCAATAGCTACAGACTACATACCATATATCAGTTACATACCAAGACATTTTGGACAATTTCAAGATCCTAACATGACTGCGCACCAGTGCACAAAGCAAGGTCCATAAAGACATTAATGAGGACATTTGGAGGAACTTGACAGTCCTGACTTCAACTCGATAGAACACCTTTGGGATGAATTAGAGCAGAGACTGCGAGCCAGGCCTTCTCGTCCAACATCAGTGCCTGACCTCACAAAAGCACTTCTAGAAGAATGGTCAAAAATTCCCATAAACACACTCCTAAACCTTGCGGAAAGCCTTCCCAGAAGAGTTGTAAGCTGTTATAGCTGCAAAGCGTGGGCCAACTCCATATTAAACCTTACGGATTAAGAATGGGATGTCATTCAAAATCATGTGCATGTAACGGCAGGCATGCCACAACTTTTGGCAATATAGTGTATGTTGTCATTTAATAATGTATTATTTAGAACATCTGATTTCATGTAAAGTAAGCATTAAGGTATGAGAGGCTGTGCTATATTGTGAATACAGTCACAGCTGAAGAGTGTTTTCTGTCTTATTTTAAACCAGGCTGTTTGCAGCTCCTTTAAGAAGCATCAATAAACAGTATAACTCAGTGAACATCAAGTAATATTCCTGAAACAGAAAACATTTAAATAATATCCCTTGTGCGCTTCGACAACTGGGCTTCTTTGTGGGGACTTACCATAAACTTTTGTTTTTTATACTGACCTATACTGACTGGGTTAGGGGGTATTTTCTATCCCCTAACCCTGTCCCTAAACCTAACCCCTACAATCTTTTTACATATTCAAACATCATTTAGTATGTTTATTAATTAATTTCTCTCATTAGGACCTCTGGCTGGTCCACACAATGTGATGATCTCAGGTTTTACTTTAGGGGATAAACCTGTACACACACATACTTGCAAATGTGGTTTACAAGGACTCTCCATAGGCCTAATGGTTTTCAAACCGATCTCTTAGAAACCATTTTGTTCATGAGGACACAAAAAGTGGCTACTTTATATTGTTTACATTGTATTACCAATGTCATGGTAACACTTTACAATAAGGTTTCATTAGTTAATATTATTAACTACTTTAGTTAAAAATAATTATGATTGAACAAGACTTCTACAGCATTTATTAATCTATATTATTTTTAATTTCAACATTTACTAATACATTATTCAAATCAAAAGTTGTGTTTGTTAACATTAGTTAATTCACTGTGAACTAACATGAACAAACAATGAATGACAGTATTTTCATTAACTAATATTAACAAAGATGAATAAATACTGCAATAAATGTTTTGTTCATTGATAGTTCAAGTTAGTTAGTACATTAACTAATGTTAACTAATGAAACCTTATTGTAAAGTGTTACCAATGTCATTATACTAATTGGTCATGCAAAAACGTAACCAGCACCCACACATCAACTTTCTTTAAAGTGGGAGGGGTGTGGCCTTAAAAATTAAAGGTGAATGACACAGACAAACCACGCCAGCAGGTGTCACGTTCTTTATTAATAATCGAATTAATATAATATAATTTAATATACTGTACATGGTCTATAGTGTGAAATTATGCAGTGGCAGCTAATCCTGGCCTTCCCAACATTCTATACCTCACAATGCAACTCATCCTGAATACTGCAGTCTAGCTGATTGGCTAACTATACCTGCTAGAATCAAGTTCAAACATTTGTCCTAATGTACAAGGCAGTCATTAAGGCACTCACACACAAGCATTTGATGGATTCAACTTCCCCTACATGTGAGAAACCTTCTCAATCTTCAGACGTAGACTCCAGACTCTCTTCTTTCAGCAGTAAATGCATTTCAATCATGACAATTCTCGGAGTGGATTATTTCAACCAGCATTTATTGGCATGGGGCATGGGATGTACATAGCCTTGAGACGAGACCTGCTACGCTGCTGCTGAGCAAATACAATAATTTGTTCAGCTTTGTCAAAAATAACAAATCAAAAGGAAAGGCTGCTGAAAGAAATGTTAGAACCACCGTACCAGATCTCTGCTGGTGACGCTGGGATATATACAGTATGGTTACGTGGATTCGGAAGTACTTCTGATTGGCTGGTGCCATGGTGTTGGAAGAACCAATCAGCGTTTGGTTATAGTTTCATGCCTGAACTATGAATTAATACAAAAAGATTAATATTAAAAACTTAATTCAATTGTTTTGTTTATTTTTGGCTTATTTTTGTATCTATATTAGCTTTAATTTACTAGTAGCACTTTCAGTTTGCCATCTGTTGATCCTGGCATTCTCAAATGTAATGCTAAAGCTTCTGAATGCCTTAAAATAAACCTCAAAAATAAGTGAAACACATGGGGTTACAAGCAAACAGCACTATTATAACAGTTTGGCTACTGAAATGTGATTTGACTGCTGCAGTTTGTTTCATTCAAACACACAAACACAGTTCATCACTGAAGTTGAATTAAAAAAATTCAAAACAATTTTCAAAAGTCATAAGTCAAAAACTCAGCTCTTCCGTGAGCACTTAACCTCATACAAAATTAAATAAAAAAAAAACTTTCCTCTTTCTCCCCCTTTTTTCCCTCCCTACTCTAGCCTGTGCTACACTGAGCAATGTACACGGTCTCAGTATTTCAGGCACTTGTTGCACTTACTCGACTCTTCATGACCAATCGCTTCGTGTACCCCCAAGTTGTAAGTCGCTTTGGATAAAAGCGTCTGCTAAATGCATAAATGTAAATGTGAAGTACGCTGAAAGTATCTGAACTGTCATGTTGATACTGTGAGAACTAGCGGGCTAAATTTTTGACTTGTGTCCTTTATAGCTGTGCTGTGTGGAGATCCAGGCACCCCTGCAGAGGGCTACATAGAGGGCCAGCAGTTCACCTACAAATCAGAGGTGTCATTCTACTGCAGACCTTTGTTCCTGCTGGTGGGCTCTTCCAGAAGAGTTTGTGAGGCAGATGGTTCTTGGAGTGGGATGCAGCCCTCTTGCATTGGTGAGGCACTATGTACCTTGGAAAAAAACGCAATGGGATTCCCTTTGCCACATTATGCATTAGGTGGCTTGCAAAAGTATTCAGACCCCTTCATTTTTTTCATATTTTGTTATGTTTTACTGGCTTATGTTAAAGGGATAGTTCACCCAAAAATGAAAATGCTGTTATCATTTACTCACCCTCAAGTTGTTCCAAACCTGTATACATTTCTTTGTTCTGCTGAACACAAAGGAAGATATTTGGAAGAATGTTTGTAACCAAGCAGGGCTGCGTTTCCCAAAAGCATCGTAAGCCTAAGTTGATTGTAAAAACAATCGTACGAATGATCTTAATATTAAGGTCTGTTTCCCAAAAGCATCGTAACTTAAGTAGCACTTGAAAATGATCGTAGATCTACAAGTGCTCTGGAGTAATCGTAAAGCTCAAAGTGTATCGTAAGAAGACATGAGGTTATGAGGTCACCTACAGGACAACCGGCAGATTACACCATTAACTCTATTCAAGTGCATTGTGATAATACTATAAGGTTTTGATTGTACTTTATTGTACACTTTTTTATTATTATTTTTATTTTAATATTCTCATTATTATCAATGTTGATTAAAAAAAACAGTTCTGCTGCTTAAAATTTTTGTGGAAACTGACTTTATGATCACTGGATTATTTTTTTTTTTTTTTGAGGGCAGGTAACAAACTAAAAAATTATAATTACACATCTGAATTAAATGAGGATATTTATTTCGTCTTTTTGAAATGTATCTTTTCGTGTTTTTTTTTTGTTCTGCCATTTTGTCAGTGCCTCAGCCTGTAGGTAGTTGCTTTATATAGCCTAGACGTGTTTTGATTGCTAATCCACATCAGATGACAATTATTAGGTGAAACGTTCAGAGGAAACGATTCCATATAAGGTTATATTTCAGCACTTCGCAAATGGACAGCGACTCTTAAGTAGCACTTAGAGCGCGTTTTCGCGCGTTCATGTTAAGTACATTTTTGGGAAACGCACGTGGAATTGCTGCGAGTGATCGTAACTTCACTCGTAGAATGCGCTCTTTAGAGCTAAGATACATCGTTATTGGGAAACCCGGCCCTGATCTCAGCAGCCATTGACTACCATACTGGGGGGGGGGAATACTGTGGTAGTCAATGGCTGCCGAGATCTGCTTGGTTACAAACATTCTTCCAAATATTAAAAATAAAAAAACTGAAAAAATTACATTGCATAAATGTAGCTCAGGAGCATTCCAATTTGGCTTGTAGATGTTACTACACTTTGAGTGGAGTTAATCTGTGCAAATTCAATTGAAAGGGTATGATTTGGAAAGGTTCACACCTCACAATAAAAGGTCTAACAGCTGAAAAGGCATATCAGAGCTCAGAGACAGGATTGTGTTAAGACAGAGATCTGGGGAAGACTACAAAATAAAGGATGCTGTATTGAAGATTCACAGAAGCATGTAGCCTCCATAATCCTTAATGGAAGAAGTTTGGAACAACCAGGACTCTTCCTAGAGCTGGCCTCCTGGTCAAACTGAGCAATCGATGGAGAAGGGCCTTGGTTAGAGAGAATGATGACTAAAAGCTGATGGTCAGTCTGGTTGAGCTCAATGATCATATATATGGAGATGGGAGAATTTTACAGAAGGACAAATATCACTGCAACTCTCCAGAGATCTGGGCTTTTTTGCTCTCCTTAGTGAAGACATGAAAATCCACTTGGAATTTGCAACAAAAAAAATGCACCTAAAGGCCGTATAAGGAAAACCTAGTCCAGAGTATTCAGAACCTCAGCCCTGTTGGAAGGTGAACCTTCTGCCCAGTCTAAGCACAGAGTTTGAGTGCTCTCAAAATTGCAGAACATTTGCAAATGCGGATGTGCAAAGCTTGTCACATCATACCCAAAAATACATGAGGCTGTAAAGGTGCTTTAACTAAGTACTGAGTTACTTTTGAAGGGTTTGAATACTTATGCAATGTACTTATTTCAGTTTTTCCTTTTAAAGTTGTCACAGATCTGTTTTTTGCTTTGTCATAATGGTGTATGGAGTGTGGATTGATGTGGAAAAAAAGGAATTTAAAGTAGTTTAACATCAGGCAGCAACATAAAAAAAATGTGTGAGTTTGTGATACTTTTTTAAGGCACTGTATTGTTTATTAGTATGTATTTTATTATTTTCATAATAAATAATTGGATAATAAATACATTTGGTAACACTACAATACATTTCCATATATTATGCATGCAAGTCCAGTAGTTGGCGATGTCACTTTGTAAAGAAGCACTATGCATATAGATGTAGACTGAACATGTAATATGCATGTGCATGACATCACTGTTTTCACAAATTTGTGTTTTTGTAGTTTACATGATAAGGTAATTTACACGATTTTTTTTAAAAAAACCTGCACTTTCAAACACGTTTTTAAAAGTTTTCAAGTCTTCAGGCACCCAAACTGCTGTTGTCGTCTAAATAGATGGCCAAAACATAAAAAAGCTTTACATTTTTAGCTGAAAACGCCCCTAAACAAAGATATAGACTGTAACAAATGTATTGCTCATTGTTAACGCATTAACAAATGTTAAATAATGGGACCTTATTGTAAAGTTTAACCTTAAATTTTAACCAATTCTTATAAAAGGTGTGAACATCTATTTGTAGATCCAACCAACAGTGCATGTAAGGATCCCGGAACTCCAGCATATGGAATTCCAGTCCAGGCTCAGGGATTTGAGGTGAGGACAAATGGCATTCAATCATTTCCTGTCCTTTAGTTGAGTAAATTACAGGTTATGCTCCTTTGGTTTCAGGATTTCAGTCTCAATAACTCTCTTCTTTCAGGTCGGAAGTAAAATATTCTTCAGATGTCGGAAAAACTATCACATCCTCGGCTCAACAACGAGAACGTGTTTAGAAAATTTAACATGGAGTGGGATGCAACCAGAGTGTGTTGGTAAGTATCACTATATACAGACACGGTTCCAAAATCTAGTGAGCTGTCTATGTTGGCAGCATCATAGTCGCCCAGAGCGTGAAGGCTGTTCTGAGAATTCTTCTTTTGGCCAAATTCTAAATTAGCATCACATGTATTCTTTTGCATAGAAGGCAATACCATCAGGATCAGTGTGACAAGGTCAATGAAAAAAAAATCAATCCAAGATGGCAAAACAAGCGAGATTTATAAATATAACGCATTCAATATCAAATGTTTTTTTATAGTTTTCTGTGACGTGACTGGCATAGAAACCTGGAGGACAAAACACCCTTAGAACTGCAGCACAGACCTGTCAATTTTCCATCTGTTTCAAGCCATGGATATTTAGATCACCTCTCAAAAGAAGAATAAGATATGTGAACAAATGGCCATTTATCAGCGATTCATGCACCTGTCACAGTATTTCAGTCACTAAAAACAGCTGGATATTCAGAAACACTTAACTTACCCTAATGTACTAAGACAGTGATATTAAAATATCAAATTAAATGTACACCTTATTAATTATGCATATGAACACAACACGCTAAATTGTACATTAAGCTCTGTTTGTGGGAAAACAGGAGACTTTGTTGCGTTCATAGATTCTGGGATCATCTGCTTACCTGTACATACTATGTTTTATTAATAAGGAGTATACTGAATTCTATGGAAGCTTGTTTCCACCACAGATTAAACATTTTAAAAGATAATTGTAACTTTTTTTTCACGTCTCGCAATTCTGACTTTTTTGTCAGATTTGCGAGATATAAACTTGCAATTTCAAATTATAAAGGCAGAACTGCGAGATATAAAGTCAGAATTGTGAGATATAGGGCCATATCATACGCCCAGCGCAATGCGACGCCAGATGCGATGAAAGTGTTTTTTGCTAGTTTCTGCCCGTCACAGTTATCATTTTCAGGTCCAGCGCCATGTTGTTTAAATAGCAAATGCACTCGCGCCCATGGCCGTGCTGGTCTGAAAACAAGGTGTGTTCAGGCGCATTGTTGGCACATTGCTATTTTGAGGCAACTGAAAACGACCGCGCCATTGACCAACAAAAGCCTGGTCTAAAGTCAATAGCGCAGTATTTTTTGTGCTATTTAAAGGGCGCGTTAGGCCCGGGTGCACAACACCCATACACTCTGCTTATTACACACACAGGGACATACAGCAGCACACAACATTTTTTAATGTTAAAAATAAGAGGATTAAGTTCAGTCTTTCCTCTCGCAAATTCTGCCATGTAAATAGAGAATCCGCCATGGTGCAAGCGCAACTGGCTTTTAAAGGGAATTGGAGATGAGACTCTGAGATGAGACTTTGTACGTTATGCCCAAAACACACCATGGCTCATTAAGAGACTAGGTACAACCCTTTTGGACCATGCGTCTGGCGCGCCAACCGTTTTTTTTTTTCGTCATTAAAATAGTAAAAGTGGATTCAGACACACCATAAGGGCACCTGTGCCATGCGCTTCAGACCATGTGCTCAGATGGTTAAAAAAGGGGCCATAAAGTCAGAGTTGTGAGTTATGAAGTCAGAATTGCGTGACATAAAGTCAGATAACCTGTGATAACCTTTTTTTCTCACATTGACTTTTCATCTCACAATTTGGACTTTTATTCTCGCAATTCTGACTTCTCCAAATTCTTCTCAGACTTGTTAGATATAAATGTACAATTGTGAGTTATAAAGTCCAATTCTGAGGGGGAAAAAATACTGACTAACTCACAATTCTGACTTTATATCTCGCAATTGCGTATTATATGAGAAAAAGTCAGAATTACGAGTTTATATCATGCAATTCTGACTTCATGACTCACAATTGCGACTCGATATCACGCAATTCAGAATTGCGATAGAAAAAGTCAGAATTGTGAGATAAAAAGTCTCAATTACCTTTTTTATTTTTTTAATTCTGTGGTGGAAACAATCTTCCATAGAATTCGGTCCTCCAGTTATTGGTGAGTGATAAATCTGAGTTAAAATTGTATAGTGTAAAATTAGAGTATCACAGTGTTCCCTTAGCAATATGCTAACAGCAAACTCAGTTGGGAGTCAGATCTGCTATGTGAAAAGCACTATTTCCTTCTTTAGTTGGCTGCTTCAGATCACTCACTTATGAGGTTCCATTACACTTACCATACTGCCTCAAACGAAAGCTTCCTGTGTTGGCATCTGACAGCAAAGCAGCTCCCTAGGTTTTGGAACGCAGCCATAGTGTTATATGCGAAACAAGGTTTCATCCGTTTGTGATTGATGATGTACTATCAGGAAAACAAAGGCAAAATCTTTATACGGGAAATTACTGCAGGAGGGTTTTGTTTGAAGAAGTACAGATTACTTCAGATTTAGGGCAACTGAGAGTCCTGATGTCAAAGACTCTGACAGCTTACCAGAGAGAAGTTTGCTCTTGCAAATCTACTTTTTGATAGAAGTTCTCTAAGAAGTGTCATGCACTTATCCTCGCCACTGTCCCAGTGATCATACTTTATACTCTATGTGAATTCCACATTGTGATGCTTTTGTATTGAAATGATTGTTGAAAAAGGAACAGATGTGGGCATAAGAAATAAAGTTTTAAACTGCTTGTACATAAATTTGAAATTTGTGGACTCCTTTGATAGCACGCCCTACCAAATCCTTTGGGTGTCTTGCCTGTGTAAAAAAGTCAAACTGTCAAAAGCTGAGAAGCAGGGAGAATTGAGTTGACGAAAAAGGGAGAATTGAGTTGACGAAAAGTGAGGTGTGAGGACATGGTTCATATATTATGGAAGATGGCAGCACTCAAGGCATGTCCCAGAACGTTTCTTTCAGTGGTGTGGCTTTATCTCATCCGTTCTATAGTATGCAGCTGGGACTCCACTGTACATCTTTCTGATATTGTTTTTATTGCAATTCTCTTATTTTTGAAAGATGCTCTGATCAAGATTTTTAAAACCAAAGCCATTTCCAATTCCCGGACATCAGAAGTGATATCAATTGTTTATGTGAAACTCTGTTACGGATGTATACACTGTAAGCTTTCTGCTCAGATATACATTTCAAAGCCAAATAGCAACATTGGCTCAAATTATACAAACATTGCAATTATATCCATCCTTACCCGGATACATGCAGTATGCTATATTATTTTCCAGCCATATCTTAAAAGTTGTATATATAGTATGTTAAACTTTCCCTACATACATACAGAACACTCATGTAAAGCAATATATACACGATATAGCAAATCTTGGCTGTTTGTTTTACATCATCGCAAATTGTAAACTGTATTGTCGTAGAGCTCCGTATATAAATTTGGATTTATAGTATATACAACTTTATCCACATACATACAGTATACTCACATAAAGGGACATATACCATATAACAAATATCTGCTTGTTTGTTTATAATGTCGCAAAGCATAACTATAATAGCTCTTTATAGCTCTTTATATAGAGTTGAATATATAAGCACATCCAACTTTGTCCGTATACATGCAGTACACTTACGTAGGGTTACGTGATTTCAACTGCTTGATTGTTTATATAATTTTTTTTATTATTATCCCCCAGGTCTAATCATGAAGACAGGAAATTATTCATGTATTATAAACATTAGCATCATGATTTTTTGTAAAGCTGCTTTAAAACAATCTGTATTGTGAAAACTGAGTGCCCCCCGTGTCAACAAGCTTGGCCCACCTAAATTTGGAATTGTATCGCACCAAACAATTTTCTGAAACTGGGTGCAGTGCATGTTTTTTTGCTGTGGCGGTAGTGATGAAAAGATAAATGTATTGTGCCATAACCTTTTAACTTGCGATTCAGTTTTTTGTTTGTTAGATTAAAAGTAGAGGGTCTGTTCTTTATTTTGATATATTGCATGTTCATATATCCACACAACAAAATATTCTGGGGGCCATGAAAATTTTGTTAAAATTATCTAAAAAAAAAAATGCTGGCTGGGAAAGAGTTCATCTTTGCAGAGAAGAAAAGCAAAACCACATGAGTATACGGCACGCGAGTAGTTGTGATTGCCGTTCATAAATGATTTGTCACTCTGTCTTCGCTCAAAGACTTGCAAAATGTGGACTATAATGGTTGCTACACACTTGATTATGCATAAAATAAGTTTTAAGCATAAAATAATCTTTATACAAGTTCTGTTGTGTGTATTTTTTCCTTTTTAATGTTGTGCCAAAATTATTACAGAAACATTTCAGAAAGTGAAAGAATAGAACAGACAGAAAAAACTAAAACATAGACGGTAACACTTTATTTTAGGATTCAATTCTCGCTATTAACTAGCTTATTAGCATTGGATATTACTAGGATATTGGCTGTTTATTAGTACTTGTAAAGCACATATTAATGCTTTTTTCTGCATGACCTTATTCTACATCCCTTAATCCTACCGAACACCTAAACTTAAACGCTACAAAAACTATTAATAAAGCAGTAAATTAGGAGTTTATTGAGGTAAAAGTCATAGTTGATAGTGAATATGTGTTCCCCCTTCTAAAGTGTTATCCAAAGGACAGATGCAAGACAAGCAATTCAAACAATTGCACAGCCTCATAATATATGTGAAAAAAGTTTCTTATTATGTCTTGTATGTAGAGTTTTTTACTATAATAAATAAATAAATAAATATAAAATATATGTTTATAGATGCCATGAAAGTCTCAAGTCTGAACATCAGGCTCATTTCTTCTGCATTACCAGAGTACAGGGGTTTACATGATTGCCCAGGGAAGTATACCACCTAATTTCCTTTCTCTTTAACTTTTCAGCACATGCCTGTAGGCAGCCTGAGACACCATCTCATGTTGATGTGAAGGCTATAGACTTGCCTACTTTAGGTTACACTCTCATGTATACGTGCCAAGATGGCTTCTACTTATCTGGAGGATCGGAGCACAGGACCTGCAAAGCAGATGGGAGGTGGTCAGGCAAACCTCCAGTCTGCAAAGGTACTGAAATAACTGGGCTGATAACCCCACAAAGGCTGATACATGAACTGTGTCCATCCTGCCCTTGAGCAGGACACTTACTAACCGTAGCTACTGATTTTCATTTATACAGACAGGAATGTGAAGCCAGGAGCAGTTGTTTACCCATAACATTAAAGGGCTACTTCACCCAAATATTAAAACTGAAATTATTTACTCACCCTCGAAAAATAACAGCATACATTTGCCTTTTTTGGTGAAAGTGATTTCACAGAGTGTTCCTGGATTAACATCTTTGTTGATCCTGGAACAGCATTCCCAATCAATCAGATTTGAGAGACAAGTTTACAGTTTATCTCACGTTTAGGCTTACAACCAAGTGCTTCTACATCAGTGTTATCTTTTCCCTCTGATTTTAAGGATAAGTTATGGGTAGGGTTAGGTTTTGGGGTGGGAAAAGGGTTAGGACATACATTTCAGACAGGAATGTTGTTCCAGTCTCAACAAAATATGTTGACCCAGGAACATGTCTTGCTTGACAAAATTGACCTCATATTGTTTGGTTAACTATTCCTTTAAAGGGGTGGTAAAACACATTCTTTTGAAGGCTTGATTGTGTTTGTGGGGTGCACTGTAACATGTGTTCATGCTTCGTTTTAAAAAAAATTGCCTTATTTTTCATATATTTGACCTTTATTCTACACTGCTCTGTCCCTCCTTGTAAAACGGTCTGATGCTTTCCGGGTTGTATGAAGCCAGTCCCTCAAAAATACGCAGTGGGCTCAGATTGGTTAGCTGGCCCAGTGTGTTGTGATTCGCTAACCGCAGTGCACGTCGGAAACGTCACGCCCCTTACCGCCCGAATCAGACCCAGAACATTTGAGTGAAGATGATCGAGCAGAACCTGTTCAGTCCTCGAGAGTAAAGACTGCGGATCTATAATGATCGCTACTGAATGGCACTTTAACTTTTGTATTTTTAGAACGATTATAGCCAAATATCTGTCGCAAGAACTAACCCAAAACAAACACTAAGCACTGGCTTTAACTAGTAAGTTAGCCAAATCACACACAGAACCATGTTTAGCATGCCTGTAGATAAACAATACATAAAAGCTCTAATCAAAGAATCATTTACACTAATGCCAGGTTCGCTGTTGAGATTTTAACGTTAGTGTTTGTAATGTTAGGTGTTCGTCGGATAACGTTAAGTATGAATAAGCATTTAACAGACTGGTTTGCAGAACAGCGTTGTCATCTGTTTACTTCCTTGCTACAACCTATTACAGGAAAACACATCGATGAAAAATAAATCAGACTTACAGGTTGTGGCCCGTAAACAGCTTCTGTTTGTAAATCCAGCTTTCAGGACAAGCCGTTGTGCATATCCTGTATTGAACTCGCGAAGTTTGTGGAAGATTGTGTTGTCCTCCGTGAAATGTGCAGCGCGCGCGTCGTGCATCCACGCACCGGCAGTGTTTTTTTCACGCAGCTGACGTTGTGCAAATCTGGTATTGAAATCGCGAAGACGGTGGATGCAGGGAGCCCTGCGCGCGCCTGATTCCCCGCTGACTCAAACACACGTGCATATAACATGCTGTATGTTAAACGCTCTGCAACGCACCCCCTTCCCAAGGACTGCTGAACAGAGCAAGTACCCCAGACCTGCAATCCGGATGAAAATAACAGCGTTTCTTCGGCATTGCGGCAAAAACACAGCCTACTAACGCTTCCCCGCGGCGATACAAAATTGCCTCGCCCCCCTTATTTCATATTCCCCGGAGGAGGGGTTTATGTAAATATTGGGCCTGGTGATGTCAGCAAAACCTGGGTGAATGTGTAGTAGTCCCTAGCGGCCGTTTGCTGTAGTCCTTAGAAACTGATTTCTTTAAAAGCAAATATCTCCCTTTGCTTTAAACTTTGAACGTTGTAACTTTGCAGATGTTGTTTATGCTCAAGCAGCAACATTACACGTTAGCTAAAGTTAGAATAGTGAAATCGTGGTTTACCACCCCTTTAATACTTACACTGCTTATTGATTTATAGTGATACATGCTCTTAGTTTTTAATCTTGAAACCATTTTAAGATTAAATCTATGACTTGTTTAAACTGCAAAATATGTGCATTGTTACACTGAATAGGAGTGTCTGCGTTTATGAATGTATAGACGTTATTAATGTTTGTCAAACTACTGTAGCAGTGACTCATTCTCAGAGTAACTACAGCAAGAAACTTTGATTAACAGTCATTACCATTGTGCAGGTCACATCCACAAATGTCAAATAATCAATTATCTGCTCTATTTCCTAGTTGGACCAAAAATAAACAGCAAATCAAATGAGGATCCAGACCTGCAGAAAAACAAGATTCGTGGTATGAAACCTTTCAAGTTCCCCCTGAATGATCCATTTTGCTGTCATCAGAAATAAGCTTTGCCTATATGAGGTTGAACCATGGTCATTGGAAATAATGGCCTTGTAATGTTGTTTCTGAAAATTATATTTTTTTAAATGTCAGAGTAACAAAGATAAAGGTGAAGTTTGATTATTTCAGTGTTAAAATAGGACTGCCTCTCCCATTTTAATCGGCAGGGACCAACTATTTGTTGTAGAAGTGTTTGGGGAAACCTGTATGAAAATTGTTTTTGTAATTCCATTAGTGTTATTAGTGCTGCTATAGTAGGGCAGAAATTACACACATTATTACACATTTAGCAGTGTTCAAATGCTTTTGGACACTTAAATTCTCTTAAAATGTTACATAATAAAATATCAAGTAGTATGCTTTTCTCAGAACTAACCATTTGTTTCATAACAATTTTTTTTCTGGGCCATTTTTACATATATGTTTAAGCAACTGGTTATTTTAGTAGATTAAGTCAACTAAATTAATTAAATTCCTAGTATTACATTAACTTAAAACCATGCTTTACTAACATATGACAACCAAACATAGTGTCTGAATGCTTGTGTATTCATTTTGAACTATTGTTTTGACATTTGAAACCTAAAATATTGAAAGCGTGCTTGTTTTACTTTAAATAAATGCCAATTGCTTTGATATTTTGTTACCCAAAGCAGTTGCTTTCATATAATTTCATGTGTGCCTTAAATGTTCAACAACTTTTTGGGGCCCCAGTAGCTATAATGTATATATGTTGCAATGTATTTTGTGAAATTACACAGACGTGCAGGTAGAAATTATGTCTCTATTTTTTTTTTTTTTAGTTCCAGCAGATGTGTTCTCTTTAAATTCTGGTTGGGCTGGATTCTATGAGTACCTGGGAAAGAGACAGGCTGCCACAGTAACAGTCAATGCATTCAATGCCACCACCAGCCGGGTCAACGTGACTCTTCTGGAGCAAAGCGGGGTACACATTAAACTCTCTGGTAAGTTGAATTTTCTGCCAGGTTTTGGCACTGGGTGGTATGGTGCATATACCATACAACAGAAGAAATGTGTCAGTTGGTAGAGATTTTGCTATATTAAAGCAGTAAATACGTACATCCACACGACTGTCAGGGGACAGCACTCCTTAAGGTTATTTACATTTCCACCTTGCTTCACTTGCTCATGTGTATAGTGAAATGAAGAGTGTTGATAGCCACAAGGTGAATGAGTTGTTTGTGGGTTAATATAGGAGTGAACTGATGTGACGTCAGCTACTGCAGCAACAATATGATATCAATAAAAGATTGCTCTTACGTATTATAGGTGTTGAAAGAGAAGAATTTTCTTACTTTCATGGGAGATTGGGAGATGGAGTGTGAATAATTTAATTAGAATTGCATCTTATTTCTTCAGTGCTGAGAGTATACCCAATTCCTCAGATGTATTGAGCAGATTTGATAGCTATAGATGCTTTCCGCATTTACCAAATATGTTTTCCTTTGCCCTACAAATGCAGGTTTTTAAAATAAATTCCAGATGATGGATATTGTTGGTGTTACAGTTAATTATTTCCTTTCTTTTGTTGTTTTTCAGGAACTTACAAGAAAGAAGAAAATCATCTATTATTAAAAGTTTACCAGATAAGAGGCCCAACAGAACAGTATTTTAGCAAATTCAAAAATGATAACTGGGCGATGGATGGATATGTAAGTATCATAAAAGTAGATAAAGCAGTGGTATTGTATTACTATGTAGCCTATGTGACATGCCAACTTGCATTGCTATGTTACTCATAAAAAAAGTTTTTAATATTAATTCAAATGCATTGTTTTGCCAAAATAAGACTGTTACCCTATATTGTTCCTGTTATATCTTTTTTTAAACTTCCTGTTTTGATTTGTTTTTTTTACATAGGTTACAGCTGAATCTGAGAAAAAAATGTTTGTTTACCAAGGGCACATTCACAGCAAGGATTTTGGGAAGTTTCAATTAACAAGACAAGGTAGATTTCTTACATTTTATTTATAAATTATCCCTTTTTAAATGGCTAATAATTTTATTTACTTAATATTTTATTTATCAGGGTACCCGCGGGATCTTAAAAAGTCTTAAATGTCTTTAAATTCAAAATCAAAATTTTAAGGCCTTAAAAGTCTTAAATTCGCTGAAGTATTGAGTTCTAGGTCTTAAATAATTTTAAACGGGTCTTAATTTTCCTACGTCCATGTAACACTACTCCATTGCTCATTGAAATGCTCCCGCAATGTTTTAGAGAGTGTGTGTGTGTGTGTGTTGTTAGTTAGTTTTTTCGCTAGTGAGAGACCAACATGCATCTTATATAGCAGCCAATCAGCTTTCGTGTTATTGGCGCGATTCTCTTTCGGATTGTACGACAGACACATCAAACAGATTTTATTCTTCAGCTTCAGTTCTCCAGTTCTTCCAGTTCACGCGATCGTGAAACCAAAGGCGAATCTTTCTCACCTGCCATCTCGTATAATGACCAAATAAAAGTTTGATATGCCCGATAGCACTAAACAAAGAGTTTAAAAAGCGATGGAAACCCCGAACTCATTCGCTACTGACACACGGACTGATGTCAGACTGGCCGCGGATTCTGCACGCGTTTGCCGCCTCAGCGCTCGCGCGAGTGAACTGAATTTAGGCACATTCATAGATATCCATATCTATGGGCTCATTACTGTAGGTCTTAAAGTGAAAGCAACCCAATATAGCCTAGCCTATACCCCCTCCTGCCTGTGTCGTTAATATTAATCAAACAACAACAATGGGGAAAAACAAACAGTAGCCTGCCTAAACTTAAAGCACTGTTTGTATCTGTATATTTAAGTTGTATTTATTTGTCCTATTGTCAAACAAGATTCATGCATTTTGTTTGTTTTATTGCCATGTGTGATTATTGTGCATCTAACATAATGATATGGTAAATGTGGCATCCTAATTATGAAAAAAAAGAGAAACATTTCTGAAAATGACCACCACAAAATCAGTCATTTTGATCTCACAAAAAATGTATATACATACACACACACACACTACCGGTCAAAAGTTTGAGAACGGTTCGATTTTTAAAATGTTTTTTAAAGAAGTCTCTCCTGCTCACGAGGCTGCATTTATTTGATCCAAAATACAGCAGTATTAACAGTATTATTGTGATTTTTTTTTTTTTTTTTTACCATTTAAAATAACTATTTTATATATCTTAAAATAGAATTTATTTCTGTAATTCAAAGCTGAATTTTCAGCATCATTGCTCCAGACTTTAGAGTCATAATCCTTCAGAAATCTTTTTTTTTTTTTTTACTTTTTTTTTATCCATCAAAGAATTAAAAAAAAAAGTTTTACACAACTGTGTTCAACACTGATAATAATCATAAATGTTTGTTGATCATCAGATCCTCATATGAGAATGATTAGTGATTTAGTGAAGGGTCATGTGACACTGAAGACTGGAGTAATGATGATAAATTCAGCTTTGATCACAGGAATAAATGACACTTTACTATATATTCACATAGAAAACAGTCACAACAGAACTGTCACAATATTACAGCTTTTGTATTTTTAATAACATAAATGCAGCATTGGTGAGCAGAATGTAAAAACATTTAAAAAATCTTACCGTTCTCAGACTTTTGACCGGTAGTGTGTTTGTATATTAATCCTGGTGGGATTGAGCTATGAGGAAGTGCAAGATTACTAATACTTTGTTCAATTTGAATAAATTAATTTGCTTTGCAAGTAATTTTGTGATTCTGCATTTCCTTTTGTACGTTTTTTTTTTTTAATTGCGTGATATAGGTCTTAAATTTAATTCATAATGGTCTTGAAAAGGTCTTAAAAAGTCTTAAATTTGACTTGGTGAAACCTGCAGATACCCTGATTTATGTACTGTTAATATAATTTTGGCCCACTTTATATTAGGTGGCCTTAGTACAGTGTACTTATTTTTTGATGCAAGTACATAGTAGTGATATTGAGGTGGGATACGGGTAAAGTTAGGGACAGGTGTGGTGGTATGGGTAAGTTTAAGGGTAGGGTTAGGTAAGGGAAGGGTCAGCAGTGTAATTACAAATGTAACTACATAAATTAATTACAGATGTAATTACATACATGTTTTTACATCGTACTTACATTTTTTAAAATACCTGCATGTGCACAATAAGTGCATTGTATCAAATGATTAATTAAAATGATAGTACATAGTAGTTATGACCACCTAATATAAAGTGGGTCCATAAAACCTATAAATAAATGTCATTTTATTAATGTACTATATATATCTAAATACTTTTTGTTTGTTTTCTTGGATTTTCCCTCAGGTCTTATTACCACAGATATGGATCCGTCTAATCCTTACTACGGCACAAACAGCAGCTCTGTGGCAGCTGCCATTCTAGTACCCTTCTTTGCGCTTATTTTATCAGGGTTTGCCTTTTACCTCTACAAACACAGGTAAGAGGTGCTGACTTGACTGTCTTTTCCATGTGTTGATGTTATTTAACCATAATGGATGTGAATCGTCACTGTAGTGATGGGAAACTCCTTTGCCAAACCAGTAATGTGACTGATACAGACAGTTAGCAATTCAAATCTCTGCAAAGAAAAATGTCATGTCATTGAGATCAATTAAAGGCAATGCTAAAAAAGAAGCATGGGAGTTTTCCTACGCAAACAAAACAATGTGTCAAAGTTGTCATGAAGCATGACAGTTCCCCGATATTAAAATAATAAAAAAAATTGGCAGGACTCTATCACAAGGCACAGATGACAATGAGAGACCCAAAGACCTGGCCGCTTCCAGGTAAGTCACCGGAAGCTAATGCCACAGGCGACAACCCTTTACAGTCACACCTTCATTGTCTGCATTTTATTTGCTCATCTCGTCTGAGGCAGGAAAGAGTGCAGGAATTATGTGAAATTATGTAACTTCCATACTTTGTTGTAGTCCCATATTAGATTTTAATTTCTGTCAACCCTAATTTGACCAACTAAAAGTCATCCTGTTTATTTCTGTTTGTGAACATATGCCAACGGAATATCATGAGAATTATGTCTGATATGGTGATGCGCCAGACGTTGTTAGTCAGTGGAAATATGAATTGGGTTCGGGATGTAGGTCATTTATTTCGATTTAGACCATACAATTTGAGCGAGATCATAAATCATCCACTGCCATTCGAGGGAAGCCTGGGAATCAGTTACAGTTTTCAAAATTCAGATCAGTCAGTGACCTTTCCAAAATGTGTTTCTTATGGTTTTAATTAGTGTTGGCACGAGGAAGCAATGCTTCCAATTGAAAAAGGAGAGGAATTTTAAAACAGCCATGTTCTGAATAGCATACATACACATACATATAATATCAGATTATCATCTACATTTGCCATAATGTGCAGTATACAACAAAGCATACTGCACTCGGAACTGTACACCATAATGCATTTAATTTGACCTCCAATTTCCAGTATGCTGAATGAATCGGAAGTAATTACAGCTAATCTTTGAGCTCAGTTTGACTCATTATTTAATCAAATCAGCTAAGATTGAAATAAAATGCAAGTAACTTAATATATAACTTAAATTTGAGGACATGTGACAAACACAACAAGGCTTGCAGACAATGCAGCATGAAGTGTAGTACTTCTTAGGAGAAAAATAACTAGGCAATGTTCAACATATAATGCACAGTATGTTCGTATTCCTTCCAAACACAGCCAAAGGCATTATTCCACCATAAATGTTTCAAGCAGTAGTATCCCACATTATCACATGACTTCACTGTGTTTGTCACAAGACCTTATCACATTGCATGTTTAATTCAAGCAAGCTGTCAGTCATGACGTCACACCCCTGTTTTTATAGCATCAAATAACTAACTAAAACCAAACTTATTTAAAAAAACAAACACTTGAACTTACATCAGTGTGATAAAAACGACCTAAAATAACAGAAACCATCTTTGGGAAAAAAACATTTGAAATGTAATTTGATTGTTTCGTTTGTATCGCGTCCTTTTACATTACATGGAGAAGGTGGGGTTTATGGCCTATACTGGGACCAGCCACCTGGGGACGATCAAGGCACTTTGGCTTCACTTTTCAGGACGTGTGCTTGATAAAAAAACATTTTGGCTGATATTACTTCTGGTTCATGAATCACCCTAGAAGTAGAAGGTCAAATCAACCACAATGCATTGTGGGATAAAGTGTTCCATGCAGTAAGGATATCTGGACATCCGGAGAATTCAGATATTGGTCACAAGCTATATGGATTACTTTTATGATGCTTTCATAATGCTGTAGATAAGAGCAGCTCAGACATTATGCATATACTCTAAAAATGTTGGGTTAAAAAAAAAAAACAAGTTGGGTTGAAAATGGACAAACCAGCAATCGGGTTATTTTAACCCAATGAATGGGTTGTTTTAACCCAGCAGTTGGGTTAAATGTTTGCCCAACCTGCTGGGTAGTTTTATTTAATTCAACTGATGTTTAAAAATTACTGTATTGCTTGCTTAAAATGAACCCAAAGTATGTTGGAAATGAACGTATTAATTTGTTTAATAAATTAACATTATGTTTAATGAATAATAATTAAACAATAAACATTTATTACATTTCTTATTAATAAATGTTCACCTTTTTGATTATTATTGTTGCCTCTAGTAATTATGTGTCTGATTTTTAATTTCCAACCTATTTTGGGTTCATTTTAAGCCAGCCATATAATTTTTAACAAATATTTGGGTTAAAGGAACACACCACTATATTTGAAAATAGGCTAATTTTCCAACTCCCCTAGAGTTAAACAGTTGAGTTTTACCATTTTCAAATCCATTCAGCCGATCTCCGGGTCTGGCGGTAGCACTTTTAGCATAGCTTAGCATAAATCATTGAATCTGATTAGACCGTTAGTATTTCGCTCAAAAATAAATTACCAAAGAGATTCAATATTTTTCCTATTTAAAACTTGAGTCTTCTGTAGTTACATCATGTACTAAGACTGACAGAAAATGAAAAGTTGCGATATGGCTAGGAACTATACTCTCATTCCTGCGTAATAATCAAGGAACTTTGCTGCCGTACCATGGGTGCAGCAGGCTCAATGATATTATACAGCGCCTTAAAATAGACTAACTTCCCCCTTCCGTCAATATAACAAAAGTGACAACCTGCTTGCACAGGGAGCGTGCCTTGTAACCATGGAGACATTTCTGAGAGACGATTTAGAGTTTTTTTTTTTTTTTTTGTCCAGATCCTGAACCAAATCTATTTGAACAGTAATACACTGAAATCTTTATATTTTCCATTGGTCTTAGTACACAATGTAACTACAGAAGATTCAATAGGAATAGGAAAATAGGAAAAATATCGAAAATCTTTGGTCTTTTTTTTTTTTTTTGCGAAATGCTAACGGTCTAATCGGATTCAATGATCTATGCTACGCTATGGTAAACATGCTACTGCCAGACCCGGAGATCGGCTAAATGGATTCGAAAACTGTAAAACTTAACTGTTTAACTCTAGGGGAGTTGGAAAATGTGTCTATTTTCAAAAACAGTGACATGTTCCTTTAAATAAAACTGCCCAGCACGTTGGGCAAACATTTAACCCAAAAGAGGGGCTAAAACAACCCAATCGCTGGGTTTGTCTATTTTCGACCCAACTTGGGTTGTTTTTAACCCAGCATTTTTTTAGAGTGTCAGTGTAACATCTTTAGCATTTCATGGTTGAATGTATTGGGCGGGAATGACATTTACATGAGTAAATTGAGTGTTTTCTCAAAATAAAAATATTCAGTTGGTGGTAACAGACCATTTCTCTTGTCCTAAAGTTAGAATTTAACACATTTGTCACTTCCCATTGTTGGATGAGGACATCATGTTCTTTTGTTTTAGGTTTATCTAACATTTCTAATGTTGTTCTTCCATAATTAAAAATGACACTGGAGTGTGTTGTAACAAATATAAACAAATTAACACACTTGTGTTTTGGAAGTTAGAAGTTTGTGTTCCTCCTAACTATTTGTCATCTTTGTTTTCCACCTTTCCAGAACAAGACCAAAAGTTCAGTACAATGGATACGCAGGTCACGAGAACACTAATGGACAAGCTTCATTTGAGAATCCTATGTATGATACAAACATGAAGCCAACAGAGGCGAAGGCTGTGAGGTTTGACACGACCCTCAATACAGTCTGCACAGTAGTATAGCCTTCATTATCAGCTCTGGGCTGGCCTCATGGGTAAGCAGCAGAGCGGTGGGTGCCAGACGCCACTACTCCTTTACGACTGACTGCACTTTGCTATAGATGCGACTTACTTTATCACAAGCTTACAATGGACGAAATAAAACCAATAACTATTTTTTTTACAGAAAAAAAAACAACAAAAAAATATTTTTTTTTTTCAAAAACTTCAAAGAAAAAAGACTTTTTAAAGAACAAAGCTCACTTGACGCATGTTCGGCCAGAACTGAGGTCAACATTCTTTCTAGGATCTGTACCGTACGTGGCACTTAAAGGATGAAGGTTTTTTTGCTTTTATCTCTTTTTTTTTTCTATGTATCACCTCCTCCCCCCCTTAAAAGAGACTTCCTGGGAAAGATACTGAAGTGTCTTTGAACGCCACAAAGTTGTTGACACAATGTATTTTCTTCAGTGAAGACAAACCACAAAACGAAAAAGCAACTGGACTACTGTGGCTTAGCACACTTAATAGATCTCCACCAAGAAGGTGACAAAACGCTACAAGAAACTCAAAGGAGAGACGCTCACTTCTGGGTGGAGGATGAAACTCAACCTCTGCGTTGAGAAAAGAACTTTATCGCACAAATTTTGCACTAGTATGAAATGGATATGAAATCAATGTAATGGATGAAAACAAAAAATAATATACAGGGTTTTATTGACCATATGTATATAAACATAAACCCATATCCATAGAGAGCATGATGTCATGCTACGGCTATCAAGAGAGACTGAATTTATTTTTTAAATGAAGATGTTCTGTTTATGTTTACAAGGTGATAAGGACACAATTGAAACTTACGATCATCATTTTTGATTGCTTTTTTAATGCATTCATCATACAGCACATTTCTTCGTGGCATGTCCGAACTCTTGCTTGGACTAGCATAAACACAAATGCTTACAAATTACATTTCATCTTTAAGTTAGAAATCACAATAGCTTTACTCACCAATTTGCCGTATCACCAATTAGCTTTCATTGCGTATCAGATATACCTCTCGTGCAGAACATGACTGTATGTTGATGGCGCAGATATTGATTTTTTTTTATATATATATATATCAGCTCTGTGTGGACGCCTACACAAGATTTACCTGAGCCCACAAGTTGATGCATTTTTGTTCATTCCTTCCTTTTTCTGAACCAGTGTGCATCTCCCGTAGCCATTAGAGACACAAAATCAGCGGGGTTAAGATCGAACTTACTCTCAAAGAAACACTGCCTTATTAGATTCAGAAGCATGACCGGGCCACACCGGTTCCCAATGACCCATATCATTAGTACATTAACCTAGATGAAGAGCGTAAGGCTGCTGGGGTGCATATTCACTGTGATTTAAATGTCATGACCACGCTGATACCAGTGCATGTGCTAAAACTGTAAGTGCTCCCATTTTTCCATGTGAACTACGTGATGCCTGATGTTTTCTCAACGCTGTGTTACCATATGCACTTGCGCGCTACACATAGATGACTTCAAGCTTAAAATGTGCACAATGGCATTGTTGTAGGTTTGCTGTTGGAAACCCGATATCATTTTCACATTGATTGTATTTGCAATCAAAACCAATGTTTGTTTCCAAATGCGTTTGGGTGTTTTCTGTTCCGTCATGCTCTTTAGATTGAACCATTTATGCGTGCAATGGATTCGCCAGGTCGGCCCAATGGCGGTAAAGGGCCGTGTCGCTTTTGTCACACTGCAGATGATCCACGTCTTGCCTTTTCTCAGGCTTGCTGCAATAATGTTTCTTTGTTCGGTTGCGTTTTGTACAGTTTTGTTTCCTCACAACTGTAAAATACTTTTGCGACTGTCAGGCTGTAAAACTGCATTCAAACCAACAATTGTGCTACACGCCATTGTCATTCGATCATGTGCTGCTGACTTGAAGTAGGTGCAAAAGATGTTTTTGTACAGAAATATATTTTTTATGCAGAATTTGTAAAATGATTAAATATGCTGTACTTTTTTGATTAATGTAGGTACAATTGTTAAAATAAATGTTTTTACTGTATAAAAATGTAAATTAATTGTTTATCTACCCATAAGTATATATCTATGGTTTCAAATTTTCCAACAAATGTCAATATGTACGAGCTTTTATGAAATATTCAGCTCGTATGTGCTCTTTGACGTGAACAAAATCAACCCTAGAGAACTGTACTGCTGATTGTTAAATGACAAATATTTTGAAAAGTATTATTTGAGATAAATATTAAACTTTTTCTAAAAGTACACGTTCTGTTTTTCTTCAAACACAAGTGCATTTTTTTTTTTTGCTGTATACTGTATATGACTGGAATTCACAGACCTTTTGTAACTTTTTACTATAACACTGTTGGTCTTTAGACTGTTGTCTAATGATTTTAAGGTATTCTTGTAAGTAGGGTATGTAAATATTTGGCTTCATTCAATCATGAAATCAGAATTTTGCTCATAATTTGGAGTGCAAAATGTGCACTGGCAATGAATAAATACACTGAAAATACTGACTATATACACAGATCAGGCATAACATTATGACCTAATATTGTGTTGGTCCCCTTTTGCTGCCAAAACAGCCCTGACCCGTCAAGGCACGGACTCCACTAGACCCCTGAAGGTGTGCTGTGGTATCTGGCACCAAGATGATAGCAGCAGTTCCTTTAAGTCCTGTAATTTGCGAGGTGGGGCCTCCATGGATCAAACTTGTTTGACAGATGCTCGATTTGAAGGTCTGGGAATTTGGAGGCCAAGTCAACACCTCAAATTCATTGTTGTGCTCCTCAAACCATTCCTGAACCATTTTTGCTTTGTGGCAGAGTGCATTATCCTGCTGAAAAGAGGCCAGAGCCACCAGGGAATACCGTTTCCATGAAAGTGTGTACGTGGTCTGCAACAATGCTTAGGTAGGTACGTGTAGTAACATCCACATGGATGCAAGGAACCAAGATTTTACAAGGGTCACCCATGGGCACCCTGACTGGTCTGCGGCTATGCAGCCACATACGCAACAATCTGCTTGTATTCTGACACCTTTCTATCAGAACCAGCATTAACTTTGTCAGTTTGATCGGACCACACGGGCCTTCGCTCCCTACGTGCATCAATGAGCCGCCCATGACCCTGTCGCCGGTTCACCACTGTTCCTTCCTTGGACCACTTTTGATAGATACTGACCATTGTAGACCGGGAACTCCCCACAAGAGCTACAGGTTTGGAGATGCTCTGACCCAGTCATCTAGCCATCACAACTTGCCCATTTTTCCTGCTTCTAACACATCAACTTTGAGGACAAAATGTTCACTTTCTGCCTAATGTATCCTACCAACTAACAGGTGCCGTGATGAAGAGATAATCAGTGTTATTCACTTCACCTGTCATAATGTTATGCCTGATCGGTGTATAAATAATATATGTGTTGCAGACTATTGACCAGCACTGTTAATTGCAAAGCATTTAAACACTTGCAAAAGGTGATTTTTGCAAAAACATTTTGTCCGTAGACAAATCAGTCATAGCAACATTTTCCATTAGATAATGTACCATGTGCATTTTGAAAATAGTACAATATGCTCAGGTCACATTTCACCCCCAAAAAGTCATGATAAAAAATACTTAAAAAAAAATGTTCTTTTATGAATATTTGTTTTTCTACATTACAGTCATCACAATGATTTTTTTTTTATTATTTTGTATTATTATTACACTATGTCAATGATAAATGGGGGATATGTGAGTATTTATTTATATATAAAATAATGTAATGTTTCATATTTCCATTTAGGGTCTTGGACATGTTCTTGACAGGTTTGGTGAGGTTCAACCTCACATACAGTGATGAGTAAATACGTGGATTGTTTTTTTCTGCACTTACATTCTTTCAATTTGCTAAAATGTTTATATACATTTAATTACTTGCTTTATGTTAGTTTAGCCATGTTTCCCTTCTTCATAAATGTAAGAGCTCCTCGTGGTGTAGATTATGCACTTTCTTTCATAAATTGCTAATCAGTGACCCATATTCCATTTATCCTGCTTAGTCCACATTTGTTTTGCATGACACCCATCCAATTTCTTGGTTTGTGACATGTTATGAAGAATCGCACCTCTGGACCTCATTAACTCTAAACACTCATTTAAGATTAATTTTGTGTACACACAACCTGACCTCTGATCTTGTTTACACTTTCCACCATTAATAGGCCTACAGCCTCAGTATCACTGTTAGATAAAGTTATGGCAAGACACATTAGATTTAAAGGGTTTTGAAATACTTGGGCGATTTAAACGTGAATGATAGAGTCTCTAAAACTCTATTTCAGATTTCAGTTGGTAATTTTGCCAATGCCGATAACGGTCAGGCGGTATTCATGGAAATAAGAAAGGCTAACCTGAGAGAAACATTTCCCTCTTTTCTGTAGGTCAAAAGAAGCTGACTGACAGATTCAATTACTGTTTAAAATATGCTAGTTTCTGACTTACTTTTTTGGTGAGCATTGCCATCGCAAGGACAAGAGTGTAGTGGATTTTAAAAATGACGTTAAATAAAAGCTGATTTGAAATGTACTTATAATTAATTCAGTAGTATAAAATATCAGTAAAAAGTTCAATCCAACTAAAATGATTTTTGTTTGCTTAGAAATATTCTAACTACAAACTCTGTTGTGTCTCGCTATTTGTTTGACGTAAAGAGTTGCTGCCTGCGTAGGGTGCTCTAAATTGGTCACTTCTGAGGTTCCATGTCAACTAGCAGGCCATCTTTTAGAAATAGAGAGCAAGGCAATTAGCACTAGATTTGGAACAGAGCTCATGTATTGCAAGTGTAATGATTCATGAAATCATTGCATCAAAGTCATTGCATCATTGCAAAAAAACTTTTTTGTTTAAAAAACGTATATTGTAAAATGCATACAAACTATATATGAAACAAAGATAATACAGGAGATTCGTTTTTTATTGTACATAAATACTAATCTTTTTTTCAATTTTCTGTCATCCTGCTTTTGGAATACAAAACTCTGCTATGCTGGAATACAAAAAAAAAAGAAAAGAAGCTGTTTTTGATTTCAGACTTTTGCAAAAACGGTTGCTAATGTGGTTACAGTGACAGTTGCATGTGCTTTTCTATTTAAACTCCAGCATATTTTGGCTTTCTGGTAGAGAATCTGACTTTATACATTCTGACACCCTGGTTTGCCTCTCTGTCATTCATTCTCTACAGCATGCAAAATTAAGCTGCAGCATTTATAATTAAAAATCTTGAGTAACCGCTCAGCCAAAGTGCTGCACTGAATTTATGGGTTCTTGTTTTATAAATCTACAGACAGAAAAGTGTTTGGCCCTGATGAACAAACAGTATTATCTCCGGAGGTTTATCAAATTATTCAGGCAGTAGCCATGGGCTGTATGGAGTCTTTGTGAGGTACATCAGTGTGAAGCAATCATTTTTTATTCATAATTATTATTTTATTTATAATTATATATATATATATATGTATATATATATATTATAGTTGCTCATCTTGAGGAACATTTCATGAGGACAGTCCTTCTTATTCAAAGGTTTTACGCTGCCTGGTCACTGGTTGATTGAATGCTCACTATAAAAAAAATACCATAAACTGCAAATAGCACATCAGATCTTCTTTGATGCATAACAGTAACAGTCTATTATTACTTTCTACATAGCACACATGCAGAAACATTGGTTGAGTGTGTCTCTGCGTATTATATTTTAGTAGTATGAGTGATAATGATAGAGTAGGCCTACTTAATGATTCATATCTACTTGCATACATAAAGATTCCTTTTCCAGCATTGTTGTTGGTACTGCAATAAACATGGGTCGTGAGGATCCTAGTTCTGAGTTAGAAATCTAGTATGTGGACACAAATGTGACTAGTACACAGACTATATCATATAGAATAATTTATCACTTTAAAATATTCTGAGAAGGACGTGCAGGGAATTTTATACAACGTCTGTCTGCTTGAAGCACATCTAGTGTTTATGCTGGCATTTTAGCGAATCTTGAGGCGTCTGTGCAAAAGCGGTCCTCAAAATAGTATATGAACCAAACAAAAGGATCTTGGCATCAGGTGTAGAAGCTCTCTGCCAAACAAATCATCATTTCACTTGTCAGTTCTGATAAATGAGGATATATCTCATAAAATAAGCGCAATCTTGGGGCTTGCTGCTACTTTTTCTTTCATTTACTGAGAGGATGCGGTGTACTCAACCCTTTCATGTCAACCTACTTCTGCTACATCAATCTGAGTTTGAGTTCACCAGGATGGATGTGTCTTTCTACACTCATGACTCCCAAGTCAACTGGTATGTGTCGTAGTGAAGTGTCTGCCCTAGGTTAAGTGACTTGCAGGGGTGAGGCCAGAAATTTTCAAATGGGTGCCTTCATAAAACAAGGTGGGCAAATTGTATAATCGTATCGAGTATGAAAACTGCATGCTAAATTATCAGAAACAAACCCAGCACAGTTTCAAATTCAAAGTTACAAAACAGCAAATAAGAAATGTATATATGGTCACACGCTTGCACGTGTCACTATATTATTAACATTTTGCCAAAATCAAGCTCAAATGGAGGTTTTTGACCATGGTCTCTGCAGAGAATTTCCAAGAATGTCAGAGATGCATGTTTTGTCCGTCATAAACAGCCGCAACTCTGTCAGCACATCTCGCTGCAGTCTCTGCTCAATATCTTCATCGAGATGGCGCAAAGAACACAACGGCAGTAGTCCAACCCGGCATTGCGATGTTCATCATAATAATATCCAGTAGCCTACGTCCATAACAAATTATTTTGAATTTGATGTGATTAGATTAAAACAATGGCCATGTAACATGCATACTGTATGGCTATCTGAGTGTGTATCTGATCATACTTATTATTGATTAGCGAATAATCAGAATAATGAAAATTGCATGGAAACTGGAGTGAAGAGTTCTGCTCATGTCATGTAAACATCTTACTGCGATTAAGATCTTACTCTGATTATTAGAAATAATTGCATTATTGGTGCACATGTAAACGTAGTTAATGACAAATGCTACACTAAGACACTCCTGCTCCTCAAACACATAAAACATTTAGTTTTTATATATAGTGTTTTAGCCTGTTAACAAGCTCTTTTTAAAACTTTTCATTGCTTAAATATTTCAAAAGCCACAGAGAGACATAAAGGGTGACCAATAGTAATGATTTATGAAAACATTTAATAAATAAAAATGATGACATTTGAAGATGCAAGGTTTCTGCACGCCAGCGACAATATTAATTAATGTTTAGAATCTTTTAAATATAACAATACACTATTTACCTTTGCATGTCCTTCTGCAATATTACTCTGAGATGACGGAGCTTATGGTTAAACACTGATGATCTCTTTATAATCAATAGTCTCAGTTATTGTGCGTTATGGGAACTGCATGGTTTCTTTGCTTGGTTTCTTGCAGCATATATATATCCAAATTAGGCTTTTAAAGTATCGACTGATTGATATTTGCTTCTCAATTTTCAAATTCAACTATACATTCCACAAATGTGCAAATCTTACCATTACATCCTGGGTGGGACTAACAGAAACTGACAAATCATGTGAAATGGGGAAACTATACGAAACCGCCTGCAATTGACCATGAGAAACTGAATTTAATCATTATTTTAAATAAATACATAAAGTTATAGTGTAATAAAACTTTTATTATCATTGTTATATACAATTAAATAATTTTTGGAAAATTACTATATATTGGGTGGGCCGTAGCTTGGCCACTGGTGACTTGCCATATAAACATTTAAGAAAATCTTCTCAGCATACCTACTATGCAACACTTTTAAACCCAGATCATTTCTTACTACACAGTACATTTGCATGCCTGGTTATATGTCTCATCATTGTAAAAAATTGTTTAACTCTTTCCTCGCCGGTGTTTAAAAAAAAAAAAAGTTGCAAGAGGTTATGGTCATTTTCACAAAAATGTCATGGCCCCCAGAATATTTTGTTGAACATGCAATATATCAAAAGAAAGAACGGAGCCTCTACTTTTAAACAATTTTTATTTAAATTTAAAATTTAAATTTATTTAGTTTTATCCTAGCTTCATTCTCTTTTTTTTTATCAACACTTGACTGTTGGTAAGTTTCTTTTTTTTTTTTAGCAAAATTGTGTCTGGATCTGATTCAGAACAACAATCAAAACAGATGGAGTAGATCGAGTCCATCTACTGAATGTGCACGTTCACTCTGCGCATCGCCAGTGGAAATCGCTTGGGTGTGAACCGGTGTGAACACTCAAGACGCCCAAAAACGTCACGAAAAACGCTGACGATAAGCGTGCGCGATATTCGTCCCGGTGTGTACAGGCCTTAACATGAAAAATAACAAATTTCTCCGTGAAATCATGTAGTGAAGCAGGGGCGGTTCTAGGATTTCCATTTTAGGGGGGCTTAGCCCCCAGGGTGAGGGTATTTTAGGGTCCAAATTGCGCTATTAACTAGTAGCTTACTAACATGCATATCCATTGGATGGCTGTTTATTAATACTTATAAAGCAATACTTATAAAGCTCCCCCGAGAAAATGTTTATTTCTCTGATCTACGTATCTGCATTTTAAGATGTTCTGAAGGCCAAAAAATTTGATAAAAATAGCTTGAAAACCATGTCACTGGGCAGTAGATTATTTGTCTTTCTTATCTCCACATCTCTTTTTCTCTGTTTTTATCTTGCCCAGTCTCTTCCCCCTCCTAACGCTGAGCTTTGACTGATATAGTTTTTCCATTTTCGTCAGTGAAGAAAGTAAATATGGTTTACATATTAACATACTGATATTTATATGTTTTATGAATACTTTTCTTAGACACGTTAATTTACTGTTTATTAAAGTTTTAAGTTTATTAAATTAATTCACAAAATAAACACATTCATTACTAAACTTATACCCAATACAGGCTGAAATAGCTGAGCTTTTTTTATTTACTGAAGGCTACAAATGGAATAATATTAATTTACAATATGTACACATTCATTATTAATTGTATACCTAATCTGAAGAAAACGGTTTTGTTAATATTTCTTGTTTGTTAATTACATTATGAATCACATTGGCCTATTTTCAATTCAAATTGGCGAAATTAGACAAAAGTGTAGGCTATTCATTTGCCTGAATATTTTAGTTTAACATTTCTGACTTAAAGAAGCAGCTGTCTTAGCTTACATTTCTCTCACTTGACGTCGAGTCGTGCTGCTAAAATTCGCGTTTAGCCATGGTTTAGCCTCGGCAGATTCTGTGTGAACATAAAGCCCGCCTACTCTGATTTGATTGGTTTTCTCGAATATTTTGACATTGACGAGCGATGACACAGACCAATGAGGCTCAGATTAACGCACACACCTCTGCTTCTGACGTGTGCTCTGCTCGACGCCGCTGCGAATTGAAGAACACGCAGAAAGACGGGACGAAGCCGAAGCCTCCCGCCAGTTTTAAAGGATAATCACACATTTTTTAGGGGGGCTGGGGCAGAAGTTAAGGGGGGCTGAAGCCCCCCTAAAAAGGGTCTAGAACCGCCCCTGTAGTGAAGGGTTCCGTGTTTTACAATCCCCATTTGACATCCAGCGCTGTGAAAAAAACCCCAAAAACATGAAAACACATCACTGCCAGAAGTTTTTTCCCAAACTTCAAAGACCTGTTTAAATGATTAAAACTAGAGGCATATCTTAACTTTAATGTTACTTTTATCATGTAAACTACCTATATACTGCATGTTATAGGCCTACGCATATTTGTTTTGGACAGAGGGGAACACGGTCGCATTCAAAGCAGATACATGCTGCCCATCATAAATAAAAGCATGAGACAGGGAGGAGAATACCAGAAAAGGTGACAGGATGGACGATATTAATCTGTATTTGCACTACACAAGCCGCGGTTCAGCCACGGTTCCTATCGGTAATTCTGTCTAAATTGTTTTAGCTATAACATCCAGGCTTAGTAGTTGCGGTAGTAATAGTATTTCTGTTCTGTTGTTGTTGTTAATGGATTCAGATTGTGTGGTTTTTAAGCAGACGCTACTGTGTCTTCAGAGGTAATATTAATATAAATGCAGGAGTGTCGTTGGAATTGAATTGAAACTACGATCAGCTTATGCCTGCACAATCTTCCTGTTCTCATCCCCAAGACTTTGTGTCTAAAATGATGTCGCCAGGAAGAGTAAGGATCAAGCAGGCTAATCTTCAAACAATTCTGGCCTCCTTAACTTTCAGAATCATTTCTTATGCTTAAATAATTTAATGGAAAGCAGCTTAAATTTTCAACCTCTCTTCACAAAGACCAGCCGTAGTCAAATAAAATTAAATTCTGCTAATCTGCACACTCAATAAAGATCCATTTTCTGCTGCAGCATGTTTAATCACTAGGCTGCTTTTATAAACTGCGATATGCACGCTTTGTTGATAATTGAAAGATGTTGGCTACAAACTCCAAATGTGTTCTAACCAAAATGTGATGACTGACAAGTTACAGGCAGTTGTGCTGACAAACCTTAAAGGATTACTTCACACAAAAAGGAAAATTCGTAATTTACTTTTTCTTTCTTCTTTATAATAAAAAATAAGATTTTTTAAGAATGCTCCCACAGCTCTTCTCTGTTCAAAGTGACCTAATAGCAAATACTTGTAGCACAATGCTTCAAGAAGAAGTGGAAAAAAAGAGTAATGCTTCGTGATCAGACTAAATAGTGAAACAACACTCCAATAATCTATTACTCAAGTGTAATAAATATTGTATTCATGATTAGCAGCTATGCAATATATGTAGACAGGCTTTGCACCCATAATAAAGGCTCATGGCTAGAAATCCATGGCTTTATAAAGAGGCACCTTCCTGGGAAACAACTTAATGCAACTCCTCTTGCAAAGTTGCACTGCACAGTGAATTCACTAAAAGACTTTTACTTGCAGTATTTCAGCACAAATCCTTGCATCTTATGTCTTAACCACCCACAATTTAGTTAAACCAGCTAGATGCTGATACAGCAATGGTGAAATGTGTGTTATTACTATTTAAATAATGTCATTATCGTTATTTTGATTGTGCAAACAACTCCTTTCTATGCAAATTAGTGAATAAAGCACAATCAGTAATATTCCTAAATTCAATACTATTTGCCCGGCACAGTTAACATGATGCTGTCCTCAATCATAAAAAGCAGGCTGTAAAGTGGATTTTCTTTAAAAGAGATGTTACCTTTACTAGTTATCGTGGTGGTATTAATCCATCAAATAATGATGATGAAGAGCATTATAACAAAATATATATCCAAATATGCAGCTTAGCGGAACACACTTTCTTCATTTTAAAGATTTAGGTGTCTAGATCTCACTGGTGGAAAACCATGGCAGGTTGCAAAAGTCTGCTGCATCCTCCACAACTTAGCACTTAGAACTAACCTGCAAGTTGAGTGTCAGTCCTTCACTGGGCTCCCTCTCCACAATTCACATTTCCTGGAAAATTAATTACCCACACCTTTATCTCATTATACCCGCATTTAAGGACTGCACAAAACTTACCTCAGTCACACAGTCAGCATCTGGTCTCCAACAAGGATAGTCAGACTTCTTTCCATCGCAATTTACCATGAAACCTATGATTATTCTTTCCCGTGTTTATTATTGTCTGTGTGACTTACTCTCTGGTCTCCTGCAAACAAAACATCATTACTTCTCCAATTAAATGCTCATAATTATCATTGACTGTTTACGTACCAGTACCAGTACCAGTACCAGTATTCATCTTGGCAATAAAACTCCTGTTCTCAGGTTTAACTACATATCAGCGACTGTGTATTCTTAACAAAAGACCAGACTGCTATTATGGACTCAATGGAAGAAAATCCACTTACCAACTCAGATCAATTTGAAGGCCTCATCAGTCGGATTTCATAGACTCTCTTTAGCACTGTTACAGCTTCATGTAATCTTGCCAGTTCATCTTCCTCAACCCCTTCACCATCCGACATGCAAACATCTTTGTCACTTTGTCTCTGTTTTGGCAGTGTAGACTGCAGTGGGTTTCCGCTTCAGTGTTTGCTCACCCTGGAGATACAGCCTCATCACTTTTCCACCAAACAGCCCAAGGTAGCTTTTATTATTTCACTTCTGATGGGATGGGCTCTGTAGTGGACAAAAATAATATGGAAGTTTCGTAACTCTAGTTTATAGTTGCCGCCTTCATCAAGCACTTCAAGGAGGTCTTCAGAAATTAGTTTTTACCCCTTTTCCACTGACACGGTTCACTGCAGAAAAGGTAGTTCTGGGCCGGAAAGTTTTAACTCCAAATCCACACAGTAGTCGACCAACATAGACATCAAACTGATCTGGTTATCCTTTGCATTGGTTTCACTCACTACAAGACTCTTCCCTTCCTCATGTTGGAGTAGTCTATGGCTGATATCATTCTGGGATGCCCATGGATCATTCAACACTCTCCTGTGGTTTTCTGCTCCTCCGGTGGAGTGCTGTCTTGGGGCCCTGCTTGATTCAAGGAGAGTCTTATTTTCTAATGAAAGTCACTTAGGGTCAATGCCACTTTAGTGGAGTTTCCAGTATGAACTTCCCATCAACATTCCAGAATCTAATCAGCAATACCATGACGTATTTAGACCCTAATGTGCCTCACAATTACCACCTTACTGACTGTGATAAGGTGCTATTGAACTGTCACTGGGAGCGCCACTGTCGAGAGAATGTTTGATAGTATGGAAGGCCATCTTTTCCCATCAGGGTATGTGAGTCTACCGTCATGTTACCGATCACAGACTAAAGTGCAGTCAGAGAGAAAGATAGAAAAGATTGGACAATCCCTGTATACCCCTTCTCACTTCCGGAACAGACGGCCATGGAGGAGTCTGTGGAGAAGACATTAAATCAGGGTAACATTCGTCACTATACTTCCTCTCCCTCTGCCAGTTTTTTCTTCATGGTCAAGAAGGCCTTGCTATCCTGGCTTGCTATACTGCATTAATAACCATTCCCTCAATAACATCACAGTTACTGTCTTCCCCTAGGTTCTTTGGAATTATTATGTTTACAAGGCCTCTTCATACAACAGTAAAAGATCTGCAACGCTTCCTGGGTTTAGCCAATTTCTCTAGAAGTTTCATCCATAACTACACGACTCAATGCTCAATTAATTTCATTACCTCATGCCTCTGTCCTGTAATCCCAATGCCTCCTACACCTTCCGAGGCTTGAAGGATGCCTTTACGAGTCACCCAATTTTTGTCCATCTCAATCCTGTTTTACCTATTATTGATGCAGTGGACGCATCCACCACAGGCAAAGGAGCAGAATTGTCTCAGTAGCAGGAGGATTCAACTGAACTCCATCCATGTACCACCTTCTTTTGTAAACTAACCTCAGTGGAACTACAACAGAACTACAACATCAGCAATCTCCAAGAAACAAGACGGTTGAACCCTCGCCAGGCCCGGTCCTGATTCCATTTATTAGATGTATGTCTTCAAGAACCAGAAATCATCCTTACTCCCATGATCATCAGTTCCATCCAATGGACCCTGGACTAGCAGATTGCAGCTAGCAGAAGCTACCACCAAAATGTTCCCACTTTTATCCATTACACTTTTTCTAGACTCTGAAAATTCATCACAGTGGTCACTCCAGCATCCATTAACCCTCTTGCTCCTATGGAACTGCTATTGGTTAATATATAAGGTGTGTGCCATCTCCATATCTCTACATCATTTTCCAGCAGGCATACCCCTTCACTGCCCATTCCACATTATCCCTGGTCACACCTGAAAATAGGGCATACAAAGAAGAATGGAAAGACAACTAACATTATTCGTTCATCCTACCTGGTTTTGTGAATGCAAAGCCGATGTGCCATATCTGCAACGAAGTTGTCACTGTTTGTAAAGAATTAAATATCAGACGGCACCACGAGACGAAGCATGGCACCTTTTTTTGCTGGTTGTCTTGTCAATATTTTTGATTAAAAGTAAGCTGAATGTGGTTTATTATTGTTCACGTGTTGGTGCTGAGGCCCCGCGTTATAAGCAAACGTTTCAATAGTTCACTGTTCGTTTTTTCATACCACACATTTCATGACGGCTATTTTAGAGCCGTGTCTAGCGATCCATTCCTCTTTTGAATGTCTTTCAGAACTTTTCAAATTAAAAGCTCTCAATTCATCCCAAAATAAAACTGCTTTTTTAAAAGTCAAAATCACTTAAGAAAAATTGATTGTTGTGAGTAACTGTAATCTCTCTGGTTCGCACCGCCCGCTCAAAGCGGTGCTCGAACCCGTGCCTTACCGCATGGGATGTTCTAACAATGAGGCTAAAGGCTGCAGCTTCTAACATCAGTCACTAGAGCGTCTCTTGACATCACACTATCCCACATCCGTTACACTATCATGACAGATCTATTTCAGAACCAGCCGCTATCAAAATAATCTGGCTGTGGGCACGGGCCAGATATTATTGCTGGCAGGCCAATTTTGGCCCATGGGCCGACTGTTGCCGACCACTGTCTTACATGCTCACAGCAGTGAGTCTTTGAATCTTTTGGCATTCGCGAGCAGCAGGAGTGTGCATAGTCCACCAAGACCAAATACTTTAACAATGTCATATCCTTTAACATGCTAAGACCATTCAGAGAGATTGCATTTTTTTAATTATATAATATACATTCATTAGAGTCAGCTGTCTAAAACCATTACAAATCAATATAGAGCTCTCAGAATTCCTCACTGGTGCCATAAAATGTTTGCTACTTGCTGATTCAGAACAAGATAGGAGAAATTTGTGAGGAAAAGTGAGACATACAGAGTGTAATCACATCCTCCTATGCCTTAGAGAGCAGTCCAGCATGAGGCCCTCTTCTCTGGGCATTTCTCGCTAAACGTCTTAATTTTCAGGAAGACCCCACAGAGACACAGTATGACCAGATGGCAGAGGATGTCCATATCGACATCATATTTCTCTCCCTTAAATAGTAGTTTCAGCTTCAGACAGCACAGCCACAGTTTGTTCACAGTTTGATACGTAATGCGAACAAAACTAGCTAGATCTTAAAATCAGCTGTTCCAATTCTGATTTCTAAGCGTCTACTCAATTTACAGCATTCTTCCCCAAAATAGCATATAAAAACAAAACAAGCTGTGGTTAGCTGGTTTACAGGTAAGTTTAAGATGTCGTTTTTGTAAATAGTGCCAAGTCTGACTTTGTCAAAGTGGTCCATAATACACAGAGAAAACTACTGAAATGGCTTTTCAGGCATTTCAAGAGACACTGGTCATTACTTGATTTTATCTATTCTCTTCCTTTTCTCTCATAATCACTTCACTTGTAATAAATAATTTTATATTTCATCCAATTTGGTAATCTCGTCTACGCATACGGTCATAATGGTGAAATAAAAGCTTGCTGTAAAATGAATTGATGGAAGAAAATTAAAACTCCTATTAGGCCATGCAATTTTATGGGAATATGTGTTAGGCGTGAAGTGTAAACTGGGGTCCACACTCTTATAGCTTGAGGATATTTATGAACTCAGCCATTTAAAATAAGTTGAAGGTGATATTTCAAATTATATGACATGCAGTATGTTTATGTTCATCATACTAAGTACCCTCAGTTTAAAGAGCTATAACATCTCTTTCACGGCGTGCACACCACATAGTCATGAGAAATTACAGCAAGTAATTATTGTACATAAAGTGTATGACTGCAAAAGCTGCACTTTCCCTAAATCACAAAGTTATGATCAACCACTGATTTTAAAAGATTGTGTGAGAGATGTCACTACTTAAAGGGCATATTGCATGTAAAAAAAAATCAAAATTAATGTAAAACCTTGTATTAAAATACCATAAGAAAAGGTAATGCAGGATTTAAAAAAAAAAATTGTAGATAAAGTGGCCGTTTCGTTGACTGTTTGTAAAAAACAAGTTTTTATTTCAACATTGCGTCATATTAAGTCACAAGGAGTCATTTGCTGGGTTTTGCGTTGGCTCAGTGCAGAATAGGTCTGTATTTAGTATGAGTCTGTGTATTTTTTAGTAGTTTTTCTAAAGTTCTTCAAAATTTATTGTGTCCAGGACATCGAGTCCACAGGTTTCCTAAAAAAAAAAACCCTGCATGGTGGCATTTTGTGCGGGTGGAGAGACAGGACTTCACTTCTGCATCTGCTTCGAAACACGCGGTGGTGTGTAGCGTTCACTTTAGACCGGAGGATTATCATCCCGGCGATATGATGGAGTTCAACATTGTAATACTCATGTAAAGGATGATATTAAATAAATAAACATCCACATGCGATGCTTCTTTGCTGTTGTTTTTATGTGAATCAATTTCAACATTGATGAATACAAAGTATGTACATTAACACAAACGCATACAGTCTCACACTTTTCAAAAAAGTTTGGACTTATGTGCTGGTAATGTAAATATCTTATTCATATCATATATGTACATTCAAGTTCACTCAAATACAGTACATACTCATAATGTCATATACATCCTTACACTATCTGTGAATCGGCACGAAATAAACCTATAACACAGAATGAATGAATATAGGATAACATAAAACACACACAATAACACTAAAAGTTATACCGTCTGTGGTTCGGCCGCCGGCGGGATTCGTCAGAAATGCAGCTCAAAGAAAACGTGAACTGTGCACCGTGAGTCGTGTTTTTTAAACATTTGCTAACTACCAAATCGTAGCAAGTCGTGATGAGAAACTGCTAACGTTATAGACGTTTCATCAGGGCTGCGTTCAGCCCCAACAAAACGTTGCAAAACGTTTTTTAAACGGAAACGGTGCTGCGTTGAACACCCTGTTCTGAAGACGCAGGAGTTGCAACTATGGCAGCTGAGAAGGCCATTCTTTGTGTTCTTTTTGAGGAATTTTTGGAGCCTGATGAAATCGATATAAATACGTGTTTAATACTGTAAAATACATGCAATCACTTAAAAAAATAAAAACATGTAAATTAAAAGTATGTTTCCTAGTTAAAGTGAAAGATTATAGCGCATAAGAAAGATAATGCAGCCTCTGTTGTTATTGATTCTTTGCGGACGTCTACCGGAAGTTAAGTTTGGGCCACAAAAGCGCGCATGCGCAGTAACGTTTGTTTATGTTGTTGCCATTGAAACCGTCTATATCACATAACGTTTAGTGTGAACTTATATTAACGAGTGTGACTTATGCCTGATGGTCAAAGCTTATTCGTTTCTGTTATTGGTAAATATCAATATTCCTAGATGACCAATACCAGCTTTGCGATTGCCTGATACATGATAATAATCTGTAGAGTACTGTGATCTGAGCACAGTGTTCATATCGTTAGCTAGCATGTATATATCATTAGCTAACACTGGTCTCTCACCGAGACACCTGCTCTCCTCACACAGCAACTCAATTTGTCTCCTCTAATCGTTTTTCTGTCTAATCCTGGCCTGTCGCTAATTGTGTGTCATAATTGTATGGCTGTGGGTATTAATAAACATTTATAATTTCCCCAGCGTCCGAACTGTCATTGCGATCCATTGTTTTGCTATTGTTGAAATTCACCGCACTCCCTTACGGTTTTGGCATTTTTTGATGCAGAAGTACAATTTTCTCGAAAGACTCCAAAAGCCTTAGTAGCGTATTTATAAATATATTTTAAATAAAATCTATAGTTCCTAAATTATTTTTATATACAGTGACTCAATATGCCCTTTAAACAGTCCATATCGTGATAAATCCAATTTGCCTTGATCCTTTGAAATAAAAAAATGAAAATCTCCACAAAATGGTCACTTATCTCAAATGCTGAGCCACTAGAACAAAAACTTCAGTTAAAGGGTTAGTTCACCCAAAAATGAAAATTCTGTCATTAATTACTCACCCTCATGTCGTTCGACACCCGTAAGACCTCCGTTCATATTCGGAACACAAATGAAGATATTTTAGTTGAAAGCTGATGGCTGAGAAAGGCTTCACACAGGCCTCCATTGGCATTCAGTACATTGACACTTCCAAGATCCATGAAAGGCACTTAAAACGTCGTTACAAAGTCTATCTCACCACAGTGGCTCTACAATAATCATACAATGCGACGACAATAGTTTTTGTGCGCAAAAAAAAATCAAAATAACACCTTTATCCAACTTGTTCTCGACTTCCGTGTGCGCCTCCACGACGCATGCGCGAGAATATGACGCAGATCCGGCGTTCGGACATATGACCCAGAAGCGATTTGTTTACGAGCAGAGGAAGACGCGCGTGTCTAAGCTGTTGGATTCTACATTGATCGTGCTTTAGGTCTCGGCGTAGTGCTCAAAATGGAGCTTAAGTGTGTATTTCATCGATTCCCGAACACCGGCGCTACGTCATATTCTCGCGCATGCGTCGTGGAGGCGCACACGGAAGACAAGAACAAGTTGGATAAAGGTGTTATTTTGATTTTTTTTTGCGCACAAAAACTATTGTCGTCGCATTGTATGATTATTGTAGAGCCACTGTGGTGAGATAGACTTTGTAACGACGTTTTAAGTGCCTTTCATGGATCTTGGAAGTGTCAATGTACTGAATGCCAATGGAGGCCTGTGTGAAGCCTTTCTCAGCCATCAGCTTTCAACTAAAATATCTTCATTTGTGTTCCGAATATGAACGGAGGTCTTACGGGTGTCCAACGACATGAGGGTGAGTAATTAATGACAGAATTTTCATTTTTGGGTGAACTAACCCTTTAACATGGAACAAACAGTCTTTGTGTTTTGTTTTTTACATTACATTTCGAAAACAATATTTTCTCAGCAGCCCACCCAGACCGTGAAAATAATCTGCAGACATGACTCATTTTGAATGTCAGATGAATATCGAACATCCACACAAAGTATATGTCAACAACACATATATAATGGCCATAAACAATGCAATGGGGCAGTGTAAACTATAAAACTGAAGAGAACATTTACATATAATTATATTAAAAACAGCAGTAAAATGCAGATTGTTTCATTCTAATGTGGCGTTCACACCGGACGCGATTCGCGCGAATAATTCGCGCTAATCGCGCGAAGGTGGACGCGTGTACATTTTGAGTTTACTCGCGCGAATCGCGCGTGAAATTCGCGCGAATCGCACGTGACATTCACTGCACAACAGATGCGAATTCGCGTCATGGGCGGGGCTTCCGCCAGCAGCTCGTCTCGTTGAGAAATGGCTGACATGGGCTGTGTTTACATGTCTTTTTTTTTGTTCATATCTACTGTTAATGTGTGACAAAACGTAGTTTTAAGACTTTTTCAGTCGATAATGTAGTTGTTTAAAGCTCAAATCTGTGGTGTATTTACATAAACAGTGCCTATTTGAACATTTTATCTGCCGTTGTCGGAGCTGTGAGCTCCAGCGGACAGCGCGCTCAGCGCACGTGAAAGCCGGTGAGGGCAACCTTTCCTCGGCCAGTCCTTCTGCCGTCTACCGCTGGCTCTGATGTCTCTGTGGTGTGTCTCGAGCTTTAATTCGTCTTGTAACGGCCGATCTTTGGTCTCATGGATCTATAATTTGTTCCCTGGCAAATCGTTTAGGCTGAGGGCAAAGATAAGTTTCATTACTTTATATTTTTAGGCTATAACTGTATGTTGCAGTTGTAATGTTAGCCTACTAGCACTGACTTTGAATGTTTGACTGCATTGTTTGCTTTATTTCATGTATAGCTTGTTATACATTACTTATACTTTTGTATTATTGATCATACATAAACTTGCATTTAACAAAAAGAGACTGGGTTGTGTTTCATGTCATTTAATGTTATCACAGTGATAATCATATTGTCTGAACCAGATATTAATATACAGATTTTCTCCTCATTGTTGTCACTACTAGAGCAAGCTCCTGATTGGTTAACGCGGCGCGAAACGCTCAAGTCGCGTCCTTCTCGCCGCCTCAATCGCGCGAATCGCGCGAATCTCGCCGCCTCATTCGCGCGAATCGCGCTGCAGAATGCCATTTCGCGTCTCTGCATTGACTTAACATGTAAATCACTCGCGCGAATCGCGCGAATCGCGTCCGGTGTGAACGCACCATAAGGGTCAGAGAGCGTGTACGGCGATCTGGAAAACCCAAAAACAACTTTAGTTAGTGTGTAATGTTGCTGCTTGAGCATAAACAGTATCTGCAAAGTTACAGCGCTGAAAGTTCAATGCAAACGGAGATATTGTCTTTTAAGATATGGCAGTTTATTGCCTACAAAAACGGCCGGTTTGGACTACAACAAGCTTCTTCCCGGGTTGGTGACATCATAAACACTTGCTATTATCACAAACACTGCCCCCGCGAACACGCAACAAAGTGGGTGAGGCCACGTTGCAGTCATTACGAAAGAGATAGAGCTGTTGCAGAACTACAAACTACATTTGGCCATCTAACCAATCTAAGACCATTGCGTTTTTCAGAGGGATGGGCTTCATAGAAGCAGGAAGCAAATGAGCCGTTAAAAGGACCGTGGAGACAGCGGTTCAAGTTCAAGTTCAAGTTCAATTTTATTTGTATAGCACATTTCCAACAGCCCCCAGGCTGACCAAAGTGCTTTACAGAAGAGCAAAAATATCACACATACATAAAAATAAAAATAAATAAACCACATAAGAATATAAAAACCACCTATAAAAAAGTTTAACAAATCACCATAATCAGTACACTAAGGAAAATAAAAAAGTTTTTAGCAGGGACTTGAAAATAGACAAGGAAGGGGCCAGCCTAATCTCTAAAGGCAGGGTATTCCAAAGTCGTGGCCCTGCCACCGCAAATGCACGCTCACCTCAACGCTTTAGTCTAGCGCGAGGAACGACCAACAAAGCCTGATCACAAGAACGGAGGCTTCTGGGTGGAGTATAGGAGTGAAGGAGTTCAGATAAATAGACAGGAGCTTTGTTATGTAGGGATTTATACACGAAGAGTAGAATTTTGAAGTCTATTCTCTGACAAATCGGCAACCAGTGAAGGGATCTAAGAATCGGAGTGATGTGATCATGTTTACGACACTTTGAAAGCAGTCTGGCAGCAGCATTTTGGACAAGCTGAAGTCGCGCAATTTGAGATTTAGATATACCGCAATATAGGGAATTGCAATAATCTAAACGCGACGTAACAAACGCATGAACAGCCATTTAGAGTGTTTTTGGGGAGAGAAAGTTTTTAATTTTTGACAGTAGACGAAGCTGATAAAAACTGGATCCAACAAAAGAGGAGATATGTCTGTCAAATTTTAAAAGCTGGTCAAAAATAATACCCAAGTTCGTCACCCGTGTCGATCTAAAAGCGGATAAACTTTGAAAAAGCGGTGTGGAATAAAGGTAAAATATAAGAAAAATATGGCGTTTTTAAAAAAAAAAAGTATTAAGACATGTTATACTGCGCCCCATAAACACAACCAAGCCTAGAAAAAAACCACGGAACCACCCCTTTAAGAGAACTATATGATATGACCCCTTTAATGTATGTTGTATTTCAGTATATACAGAACCAACGATTTACTTGCATGCATTGTCTGTTGTATTTAACATTTTAGCATATTCTAAAGTAAGGCATATTAAATAATTAGCTTCATTATTATATAATGAAGGGAAGGGGATTCATTAAATTGCAAATGCGCAATAATGGTTTAGGCTGTATAATTCAAATATATTCCACACACAGGAGATGTCTGCACCTGTTTTACATTAATGGCATACATTGACATTGGTTTACTTATTTTCTTGGATATATTCTGATACTGATCAGGCTGTGATTGCATTTGGTGTCCATTTGTATTCATGTCAGATCTGATTCTATAATCCTCAAATAAATAAACATTCCTCATGAAATCATGCCAAATGCTGGTCAGGTGCGAGTACCACACACGTAAAAATAAAAGAAAAAATGAATGGAAAGCATGAGAGAAATAGTGAATTTGAGAGGGTGGAGAGAAAGAAAATGTGACAGCACATGTCGAGTCCTGACCTCAGCTTGCTGAATAAGTGATATTTCGGTTCAGTGGAGCGAGAGGGGCATTGCTTCATTGTTTTTATTTCTGTGAACATAGAGGGCAGTGTTTAAAAATCACAGAGTGCAGCTAGCAGGTACTTATAGATGTACTCACTCTCCAGCTATAGGTGTGAACGTCTCTGACAAATACACCTTTATTTTGAACAACAAACAAGTCATGTAAGTAGACAAATGGACATGTGCAAACAAAGACCACGTGTGGGTTGGGACAGGCTCTTTGCGTCTTCCAGTAACACTTCTCACTCAAAGCACACAGACTTTACAATTGATTAAAATAGATTTCAAAATTTGCATATTGCTAATATAATATAATTTAATAAATTGCTAACATTAAAGCAAAAAAAAAAAAAACTTAATGAACAGCGCGAGGCAAGGCAAGTTTATTTATATAGCACATTTCATACATTATGGTACGGTGGCCCAGTAATGCACAACACAACGAAATTGAAAAAGCATACATAAGTTCACAATGCAAGCCACAACACAACGGAAACAAACCACTACACAACGGAATCAAGCCACATCACAACGGAAAAGCCACAACACAACGAAAAGGCCACAACACAATGAAAAAGCCACAACACAACGAAAATGCTCCCCACCACTAGGGGGCTCTCGGAGTGCGGTAAAGTTAGTTGTCCTTGCTATTGTTCTATAGATTCGTCTTACAAATATATAAACACTACGATCAGTTTTAAGTGTGCAATTGTAAATCGACATGAAATATCAATTCAAAATCACCTATGTGCATTATAGCTGCATATTTATACTCGAAAATGCTTTGACCCGATACCACGGTAGATGACGCCCAATGGAACGCTTGCCAATTCCACCAAGTGGTTGAAACGTATAATTGGTATTAATTAAAATTACTTTTAACATTTAAAAACAGACATGTTAAAATTCTAAAGCTTGATTGAATTGGTAAAACTGACTCAGTAATGCACAACACATCATTGGAATTTGAACATTAAAAAAGTAATTTTAATTAATACAAATTATACGTTTCAACCACTTGGTGGAATTGGCAGACGTTCCCTTAGGCATCAAGCACAGTGGTAGTGTTGAAGCATTTTCAAGTATAAATATGCAGCTATAATGCACGTAGGGGATTTTGAATTGATATTTCATGTCGATACAATTGCACACTTGAAACTGATCGTAGTGTTTATATATTTGTAAGACTGGCGAATCTATAGAACAATGGCAAGGAAAACTAACTTCATCGCACTCCGAGAGCCCCCTAGTGGTCGGGAGCATTTCCGTTGTGTTGTGGCTTTTTCATTGTGTTGTGGCTTGTTTCCGTTGTGTTGTGGATTGTTTCCGTTGTGTTGTGCCTTGTTTACGTTGTGTTGTGGCTTGATTCTGTTATGTTGTGGCTTGATTTCGTTGTATTGTGGCTTTATTTCGTTGTGTTGTGGCTTTATTTAGTCGTGTTGTGCACTTATGTATGCTTTTTAAATTCCGTTGTGTTGTGCACTACTGGGCCACCGTACTATGGTAATTCAAAGTGCTTTACACAGAAAAGGGAATTACAATAATCACGAAATAAAAGTAAGGGAAATTAAAATAGTTTTAAAAGCAATTAAACGAGATACAAAGATAATAGAGTTATAAAAGGAATTAAAAGACTAAAAAAGATGATACATAGATAAACTTCTCATTTGGTAATTGGTTGTCACTATTTTCTGTGGATTTCTTTTGGCATGCCTAAATAATCTGTCGGACGTCTCCAGCAGGTCCGATCTTTCACCTAATATCGCCCGGGCAGAGCTAGGACTATTTCAGTCCACGCTCCAATTTATCACCCACGCAGTTTAAATTTCTCTTCCAGAAGTTTCTTAACTGTGCTGCATTTACCCACGTGATCTCAATTTTTCTTCCAGAAACTTCTTAACCACGCTACATCACCACAGAGGCAGCTCAACCACTATGGTTTGCCCCCCGCCCCCATTTTTTCTTCATAAATAAATAAAATTGTAACCAAAAATAAAAACACGGTTAAATTGAAACATATAAAATAATGTGCAAGCAGTTCGGACAAAGCACAGAGCTCATTTAGTAAATGAGATGTTTTGAGTCTGGATTTGAAAGTGGCTACTGTTGGAGCACATCTGATCTGTTCTGGAAGCTGTTTTTGCACACACAAATATCAGGTAAAAAAACTTTGTTTTGCTTTTCACACGGCATTACTGGCTGGTCTGAGAAGGATACTTGCAATTCTACCTGAAATTTTCATCAATGAGGCATCTTAAAAGCCTAACCATGCTGCTTGTTTATTGGAAAAAGGCTTGAGTAGTAAGTCCACCAATGCTGACTTAAAATGTTGCCTAGGTAGGCAACTCCATAGGTTTTGAAACAGAGCCTATGGATCTTTGTTGAAAGAGTGTAACGATGAGGGTATGGCTGACAGACTCTCAGTAGAGGTCACTGACGTCCTCTGCTACATTATTCTGTCTAGTTCTCATGGCTGTTTCATCGCTGAACCCTGTGATAGAACAGAAACCAAACCGCTCCTGACAGTAAATGTGAGTTTAAAAGTACCAAGGGCAGAGGCGACTGGAATACCAATGTGAAGTTGGCACTGATGTTGATTAGGGAGCAGTAGCAGAACATTAAAAGCCCAGGATATGTAATTAACACAGGAAATATCTAATGGTTATTTTCCTGTTGGCTTGAAAACAATGGAGTTCGAACTTAATCAGAAAGCAGTTCTCTTCAACATCAGGAAGCATCACAACAAGGCCAAGAATCTCAGATCACTTGCTATTGGTTAAAGAGCGAATGCAATTCTAAATATACTTTCGGATTTATTGCACCATAATATAATATATGCATTACATTATGACACAATTATTTGCCATAATTGGAGAACAAATACGAACATAATACTTAGGGTTAGGAGTTTGTCCAAATCATTAACTTCAAGAGGGCAACACCTTTAGAAAGCAGCACATTATGATTCCGTTGTCATTTGTAAATGTTTATAAATGTTTACTATTAATAATTTAGTACCTTTATGGACATTGGACTTTTAGCTGCTGTAACAATGTTTGTGTAAAGGGTTGGTAGTTAAGTTAGGCTAAATGCTTGCTAAAGACATAACACAACATAGTTGTAATCTGGGTGCAAAACATGTTTTTAGTGCCTCAACACTTTGTTTACTATATCATTAAACAGGATATTCCTTAAATCACACATCAGCAGGAGAAACATATTTTTTATTTATCAAAACATGTAATATAAGCAGTTTAAACAGTGTTCCCTTATAGTAATTGACCCCTGTACACCAACCTTTAAACCTACTCATACCACAAAACCTGTCCCTAACCTTACCTGTATAACTCCTCAATAGCAGCAAAAGTGTTTTGCAATAGAACATGAACACAATAAGTACATTGTACCAAACCGTTTTTTTTTTTTTACGCAAGTACATAGTAGTTAAAGACACCTAATATAAAGTGGGACCAGTCATTCTTATATTGCTCAATATTGTTCACTCGCATGCCTTTTTGCATTTGTACAATGGTAAATGTAAAAACAAGTGCATTAGGTAATGCATGAACTGAAGTTTAATGACATTTGTAATAATTTTAATTCACATAAAATAATGACCTGTTAATCAACATGTAATGTTTAATAAGTTCATTAGTAAACATTAACTAATTATTCGTTAAGCATTATATAATGTTTGTTGATGATCAATTAATGAAGCTTTTAATCACTGTAAACCATGTGTGAAAACCATTTGTAGATTTTTTTTAAATTACTTGATCATATGAATTAAAAGTGTAATGAAATTTGTAATAATTTCAATTTTCATTAAATATTGGTCTATTAATTATGTAATGAGTTCATTTGTAAACATTAACAAGCACATTATCTAATATTTCTTGCTATGTAATTATATTATGATCTGTTACGCATGAATAATGTTTGTTAATGATTCATTAATGAAAGTTAATATAAAGTGTTACCTAATAATGGAGCATTTTCAAGCTTCATAGAAACTTATGTTTGGTTATAAAAAAAGAGCATGTTGAATTTTCAAACAAAATGTAACTGAATACTAAGATAGTGATACTAGTTTTATAGTGTGTTGGTGTATCTTCTGGATGTGCTGAGGTCAAGCCCAAAGCTGTCTTAGGCAGCATGATCCTGTCAACAATGCTCATCCTTAATACCACGCACCATTGATCACAGTGTAGTCATAGGGCATCATTCACAGAGGGGAGGAGTGGAACATGTTGACACCTTTTCCAAGGCCAATTTTGATTCTACCACTTCATGAAAGATGCATCAAATATAGCTGAAACATCTTCACAGTTTTCACCTTAATTTATATAGTGCTTTATACAATACATATTGTTCAAAGCAGCTTTACAGTGATAACAGGAAAAAATATGCATTTTGGCTGTTGTTCAGCTGAAGTCAGTTTAGTGTTGATCAATTATTAAATTAATTAATTTAATCTATAAATCAGTTCTGCAAAAAATTATGCCATTGTCCAGCTCAGTTCAGTTCTCATATAACAGCGTTAGTACAGTCAGATCAATAATATTGTTGAATATTAAGTTTCCCCAACTAAGCAAGCCAGAGGCGACAGTGACAAGGAACCCAAACTCCATCAGGTGACAGTATGGGGAAAAAAATTTGTGGGAGACAGGCCAGCGTACAAACACAGTGTCATTATGATTCAGGCTGCATCACAAGTCAGAGTTCAGATCAGGATCGTAGCATTCAATATTTCATCCAGTTCCTTTTGCTTGAAGATCGATTCATCACGCTAGTATAGAGCCGAAGCTGGCCATAGGGTCTGTGCGGAGGACCTGTCTGGTTCTTGTGGTCTCTGCAGAGGATCTGTGCCGATGGCTGTCATGTCAACAAGGTCAACATGGGATTTTCTAGTAGACATGGTCTCTGGTGACATTCAGGGCTGCGTTGTGGTTGTGTCTAGGTGCAGGTCCACTATCTGATCTGGATATGGACCGGATCCAGCTGGTAACCTCGGTAGTAGCATTACTATTATTATAGTGTGTCGGGCAGGAAATCCAAACTTTCGCCTATCATCCATCAACCTCAAATATGGCTTATCATTTGAAACATGTAAGTAGTATTAACCTTACTTTTCTAATTTCAAGCGGGAGAAGTTTCTTGGTTTGGAAGATGACTCTTTGCATGATCAGAGTGGGTTTGCAGCTTTGTGTGCCATTAAACTCTGTAGTGCATTAGTGTAACAAGAGTCTCATTGACGTTATAAAGACGTGGTATAGTACCCTGAAGGCCTGTTCACACCGGGACGATTTTCGCGCGCGTTTATCGCCGACATTTAACGCCTCGTGACTAAACAATGGCCGCCAATGTGAGTGTTCACACCGACGCGTAAAACGGCAGGCGTAAAAGCGTCATTTAAAAAAAAACGCCTCGGGTTCGTTTTTTTATTTTGACGCGGCGTGTTAAAAACTGGCCGACCAATGAGATCAGCGCTTTTGTTCACGTGCCTGGAGCTGCTGAAGTGACAGTAAAACACGACTTGGTGGCGCTCAAGCACAAAACGGTCTTGCCGAGCACACACTGATACGAAGAAGAAGTAGTAAGTAGACAAAGAAGAAGATGGGCTGCTAATGCTGCTTGCCAGTTAGCAAAAAGTGTGTGAATGGTTTTGCCATAGACATAATATATCTGTGGTTTTGGCAAGCACATAAATACTGTCTCTCCTTTTCTTCTGTGTGACAAGCGAGTGTCAGAAGCATAAGTGCCGCAGCACCACCTTGTGTACCGGGAGCGCATCTACTGAATGTGCACGTTCACTCGCCGCATCGCCAGTGGAAATCGCTTGGGTGTGAACACTCAAGACGCGCCGAAAAACGTCACGAAAAACGCTGGCGATAAGCGCGTGCGATATTCGTCCCGGTGTCTACAGGCCTTGACGTTGTCAAACTCAGATTCTAGTCAGAATATGAGTCTGATACTGCTCCATTGGGCTGTGATTATAGGGTGTGTTTCAACTGAACCAGGAAAGAAAATGCCTCTGTACTCAATTGGACAGACCTACAACCAATCAGAGCAAAGGAGCTTAGTTGACAAACAGAACTCGACTGCACACACGCTGGAAGAAGTTGAAGAAGAAGATGATTGTAAACAATCTTTGTCGGTGTAGTAAAAAGTAATTTAAGGATACACAGAGTACTTACCAACACGATAATCATTTTTGAGAGAAATAGTAAAGGTGAATACGAACAAGTTCTCCGCTTAGGGTTAGAACTAATTCAACCCAAGCACTCTTTGGTAACATGCAAGATACGTACGTCACTGTTGATCATCTGTCCATCATCGTGTAAAGGCCGCACTGACAATTTCATTGGTTCGAACAGCTCTGGTTCGAGCATAGTTGCTACACAACGGATCAAGTCCAGACCGAACTTCCCGACCTCAAATGTTGTGGGCGGGGCTAAGTTCTGCTGGCATCCAGGCTAGTGGTATAGCCCAATTTCCGTGATACTAATAAACATTTTGAAATCAAGCATGGTATAGATGAGGTTATGTTAAACATGCATAAAACAGTATACAATACAAAGGTTTGTCAATGAATTAATGGAATGAAATCCTTTTTATGGGCCAAATGTGTCTGTTTCAATAGGGAATGCAGTTGAAAGCTAATTCTCCCTACATTCCTTTGGATTGTAAAACCAGTCTTTGTTGCCATGGTAACAAGGGGCCTGTTCTTCCTTTTGGGGGGTTGTTTACAGACACCTAGGCACCGGTTGTTGGGTGAGGGTTCTGTTGCATTATTCATTAAATATAACAAATAATTGAGTGCCTTATTGGTCCAGCAGCTACAATACCAACTGACGTACAGCTGCAAATTTTGATTCATTTAAATAAAAGGTATTCAAAGTGAAAACATGAGTCATACTTTTACTGTCAATTGCTGTTCCGTTTATTCTTTAAAATATTCTACAAAATCCTGTGACAGACACTGCCAGATGTAGGGATGTAGTTAACAAATATTTTACACATGTCATAAGTGCATTTGAACACTTGAATTGGCCGACAAATTAGATTTTTTTTTTCTTGCTGTTGCTGTTGAAAATGTGCTATTGACACTGTAGTTTAAATAATTTTTTGACATTTCCAATTGTAAAGTTGTTTTAATTTTTTGAGTTTGAGAAGTATTTTGTACATACAGCGGAAGTCAATAGTCTCCAAAACTGTTTGGTCATCAACAAAATATCTTTTGCATACAGATTGGGAACGACATGGTGAGTAAATAATGACACATTTTTAGGGGGTGAACTATCCCTTTAAATTGTTTTAATTATTTTTTAATTTAAGGTTTTAATTTTCTAGGTAAAAAGGAAACAATCATTATAATAAAGTTAAATGAGGGTATACCTTCTATAACCAAGACAATTGAATAAGCAATAACTGTATGGCAATTAATCTAATAAACAGCTATTCCTTCTCATGCAGGCTTTTTAGTAGGGCTCTTCCAAATCGCCCATGAGTGCATGAGCCTGAGTCTACCCTCACTCATTAAGATGTTGTCTATTAGCTTTCCACACAGCTTCACAGTACATAACCTTCAGTGATACATTAGCAGCTTGCTGCCCCAATAGAGATGTGCTTTCTGAAACACTTCATGGACCACTGTCTCTTAACAGCATCAATGCTATTCCCATGTAATTTATAATCCCATATGACTGTCATGTTCAACAAAAAAAGCCACACCTGCCAAGCTTTTAACTCTCTCTCTGCACACAGCTGAATGCTAATGAGGCATCGTCTTGCGCTGTCAGAACCTATGTATGATACAAATGAGAAGTGACACGAATTAGGTGGGAAGGGGAGATAGGGTGGTCTCCATCTCTGACAGATATAAGGATGGAAAGATAGATGTGAATCCGTAAGGATCACTGCTGGGCTCAACAAACGTGACCGCTCACAGCTCTCAGAAGTGTAATCCGCAAGGGCCCTTTATACAAAGTGCAGGATACAGCATATCAAAGGAAGAAATAACTCCCAAAAGCTTCTCATAATAGATACATATAGTAAGGCTTCATCTATAGAAGACAAAAGTATTGTTCTCAACGAAGTTTGAAGGCCATGAAGAGGACATTTATTTATGACTAAAGAGAGAATAAAATATATGGGGTAGAGACAACTGATTTTACCTTCGTCAAGTCACATTTATTTATATAGTACTTTATACAATACAGAATGTTTCAAAGCAGCTTCACAGTAATAAACAGGAATGTTTTTCCAATAATGAAATAAATGCAATTTAAGCTGTAAAGCAGCACTAAAAAGACAAAACTGTCAATATTCAGCTCAGTTTGGTTCAATGTTGATTCAGTTTAGTTCAAATGTTGCAAAATTCGTTAGTTATGAAGTGAACTTAATTCAACTATAAAGCAGCTCTAAAGAAGATAATAGTGTCATCAGTTCAATAAGTGTTCGTCTAAACAAGCTTAATTCAGTTATAAGTACCTCTACAGAAGGCAATAATGTTATTATTCAGCTCAAGTCAGTTCAATGTTGATTTAATTTAGTTTAAGAGCACTGTTGATGTTGCAGAGTTCATCAATTATGAAACCAATTTAATTCAGCTATAAAGCAGCTCTACAGAAGACAATTGTCATTATCCAGCTCAATTTAGTTCAAGTTTGGTTCTCTTTCAATAGTGTCAGTGCAGACAAATCGAAAGTATAACTGAATATTAGGTCCCATGCTATGTGTGTACTTTGTCCATATCGTGTGTGATATGATAAAATATTACATTTGTATGTTAATACAAAAATATCATTATTTACAACACCTATGTACACCGATCAGGCATAACATTATGACCTAATATTGTGTTGGCCCTCCATTTTGCTGCCAAAACCGCCCTGACCGATTGACTCCTCTAGACCCCTGAAGGTGTGCTGTGGTATCTGCACCAAGATGTTAGCAGCAGATCCTTAAGTTGTGAGGTGGGGCCTTCGTGGATCGTACATGTTTGTTCAGCTCAACCCATAGATGCTCGATAGTTTCCCAGGAGAACATTTCCCAAAGCATCCATCACACTGCCTCCACTGGGTTGCCTTCCTCCCATAGGGCATCCTGGTGCCATCCACGTGATGTAAAAGAAAACGTGATTCATCAGACCAGGCCACCTTCTTCGATTGCTCCGTGGTCCAATTCTGATACTCACATGCCCACTGTTGGCACTTTCGGAGGGGGACAGGGGTCAGCATCTGATTTTTATGAGCACATTCATTCCTGTGTCAGATGTTCAGTCATTTTTATGGCATATATTATATTACTTCATTTTTGTTCAGTATTGAAAGACCTTTGTCTTGCGGACCATTAAAAACGTTGCCTGAGGAAGTGTAACGCTGGGGTGCCCAGCTAGGGAATGAAACTCAAGTTGGTTTGAGACATGATAACTGACCTCTAGTCAACCACACAGGACTAGAGTTTTTGAAACCAAGAGTGAGTTTGGCAAATTTTTTTAAAGGACTGGAAGCAGAGAATTAACCAACATTCAAAGTAGAGAACACACATCAGATTGGAACTAGGAGCAAATAAGACTTGAAAACCAAACAAAATGTTCATCCCCAAGAGTTCCACCAAAAATGGAAACTCTGTGACTCAGGAACAGGACTCCCACATAACTCATGGTGTGTTTCAATACCCTACAGTTTAGTGTTAGCATCTTAGCTAACCCTTAAGAAAAATAAGTTTATTCAAGTGTACTATTAGTATACTTCTTTTAAATAAATAAAAAAGAAATTATACTTTCAGTATTTCAGTCTACTTTATATGAACTTCTCATATATATACTTAAAATTGTAAGTATATTTGGGCTATACTTGTACTTAAAAATAGGCTATAATTAAGTATTCTAAGTATACTTGGCTTGTAGTGGTGTGTACTTTTTTGATTGAGTAGCCTATTAAATACTTTTTTCACATTGTTTTACATACTTATAAACTTACATTGTTTGAAAATATTGATGTATAAAGAAAATAAAGATATATTCCTAATTCACAGTATCTGAATTATTGTGTAGGCTAGTCCACTGGTAGTGTACAAAGGAATGTACATCAAATCTACTTTACTCTTTCCCTGTCACTAACTGAATTTCCCGGCTATCCATGTTTTCATTGTTATATAGTAGAGGGTGCTATTACACCAAGTGTACAGAATCTCTGAATCAAAACACAGGTGAAGAAGAAGCAAATGAGAGAAGATTGCTTATGCAAATGTAAATTAATGCGATCATCAAACATTAAACAGCATATGAATCAAAACTGCCAAATGTTACCAAATGAAATGTCGACCCAGGAAGGGTTTTGATGGACTCTATCTATTCCATCTGTGTTTTGATCAATGTTCTGAATCCGATCTGGAAGGTCTTTGACAAACATCTGTTTTTCTCAGCTCTTTTTTTTAAAATGTTGCTTTTTTTTAAATGAAACTTATTCATTCAAGTGTTGATAAAAAAACACAAAGCTAGAATAAAATGTTTTTAAAATGGAAAAAGTTACAGTAAATGTATATTTCAAGTAGCCTATAAAAACGAATAGCTAAATAGGAACATAGTAAAGTGCAAAAATAACATAGTAAACTAAAAGTTTGTTGTTATGTTAAAGAAAACATAAGTTAATTTGTAGTACATATGCAGTACAAGTGAGAAACATTGTTGTGAACTATAGCTGTGCACTTAAAGTTTACTACTGTTACACTTATCGCCACAAACACCCTGGTTCCCTCTCCTCCAGAGGGTCTCCTCCAGCTTCTCTTACCCACCCAGATAGGCCTCTGGTGGGCTTGGGTGACCGCCACAGACACCCTGGTTCCCTCTCCTCCAGAGGGTCTCCTCCAGCTTCTCTTACCCACCCAGAGGGGCCTCTGCTGGGCTTTGGGTGACTGCCTTCAACCCTATGGTTCTCCGGTCAGTGTTTTGACCCAGAGTGTTTTTCTCCCCTTTTGTCAAAAACCTGATGGCCTGTTTTGAGTCCGTCTTTGCTCTGAACCACCCTCCAAGAGGGCCCCACCCATCGGACCATGCCCAGGACTAGGCATCCTCCCTGGGTTGGCCGGGGAGGTCTGAGAGCATGGAGCTCCCAGGCGCATTTGGATTTTTGGGACCTGGTTTATTTTGGGTGACAGCCTTGAACACCCTGGTTCTGACCGCCTGCTGTGTGCCTATGCTGGGTTTGGGTGACCGCCACAAACACCCTGGTTCCCTCTCCTCCAGAGGGTCACCTCCAACTTCTCCTACCCACCCAGAAGGGCATCTGGTGGGCTTGGGTGACCACCACAAACACCCTGGTTCCCTCTCCTCCAGAGGGTCTCCTCCAGCTTCTCTTACCCGCCCAGAGGGGCCTCTGGTGGGCTTGGGTGACCGCCACAAACACCCTGGTTCCCTCTCCTCCAGAGGGTCTCCTCCAGCTTCTCTTACCCGCCCAGAGGGGCCTCTGGTGGGCTTGGGTGACCGCCATAGACACCCTGGTTCCCTCTCCTCCAGCTTCTCTTACCCGCCCAGAGAGGCCTCTGGTGGACTTGGGTGACCGCCACAGACACCCTGGTTAAGTAGACACTTAAACATATACTTTTATATACTAAAATGTGGGCCAACTTAGTCCCAAGAAGGATTGAAATAGTCCACTTACAAGTATACTACTAGTAAATTGATAGTAAGATACTTACTACATAAAGTATACTTAAAAATATACTTGGGGTGCTTTTCAATATCCCCCCTTATTTGCTCGCTCCTCCGTCCTCCATCCTATGGATCGATGAGTGAGGAAGCTTCCTGAGGAGTCATGAGAGAGGTGTACCCTTTGCGGAAGTGTTTTATCGACTAAACATGACGGAGACATAAATGCTCCTCCTCCTTCACATATTGCCACAGTTTATTAATTATTATAATTATCATTATTGTTTACATGTACAAGACACAAATGTATGTCAAATTACAACAACTATAGTAGGACAGTTATAGAATTGTACAAAATAATTTAAGTATGCACAGAGTACTTACCAACACGATCATAATTTTTGAGAGAAATAGTAAAGGTGAATGCATATATGAACAAATTCTCAGTTTAGGATTAGAACGAATTCAACTCCCGCGCTCTTTGGTGACGTGGATGGTTACATTACTGTTGGTCATCTGTCCATCATCGTATAAAGCCCGCCCTGACAATTTGATTGGTCCAAACAGCTCTGGTTAGAGCATAGTTGCTCCACAATGGATCAAGTCCAGACAGAACTTCCCGACCTCAAATGATGAGGGCGGGGCTAAATTCGGCTGGCATCCAGGCTAATGAGCTAGCCTGGCTCCGCCCTCCTACGTACTTCTGCTCAATTTAAATTTTCCTTCAGTACTCCGTCTGGGACTGCTGTACATGCTTAGGTTTTCTCCGAACAATTTTTTACCAGTCCAATCAGCGAACAGAGGGAGTGACTGAGTACGATGACGTTGATGTCGTGTGCTAGTTTGAGTTGTAGTTCAGTAATGGTGGCGGAGAAAGATGCGAGTGAAGTTATTCATTCCTGGCACCGCTGCCGAATATCCAGAAGTTAAAGCCAGAGCAAGAACAATCTTTGCTGAGTTTTATTGGTGGCCATGATGTTGTGGCCCGGGAAAAGTTTGATTTTCCAGCTCGCTCCGTTAGTGGTGAAGGAGTTGGCTGAAGCCGTCCATCTCCCACCACCCACGTTAAAATCCCCGGCCGAATTACCTACTGTTTTAGACAAACACCAAGGTCGTGTGGTAATTTAATTTTGTTCTTCGAATCCACATCTCTGAGTTTTCAAGAATATATCTTATATCTAATCTATATCTTTGACCAGAATATAACCTTTTTGACCACTGCAGAGCATTGTGCGGTTGCGTGCACTGTAATTTGGATGCATTTCTAGACTTGTATTTCTTTAAATGCTGGCAAGTGTTTACAAGAGCAATATATTTCATCGCCGTTAAAAAAATAAAAAGAAGAAAAGCATGTAAACATTTGAATTGGGCCGTTATTTACAGCAGCATTTATTCTTATAATACCAAGCATATGACAGCATATTTACAGCATATACAATCATGTTACGGACCACGAGAGCAGTGCGTTCCCGATCACAAAACTCTCCCCGCCACCGTGAATAAATCACAATCCGAATGCACAAGTTTTAGGTTTTAGGTGGTGTGCACATTTATTTGAAAACTTTCCTCCTGTGAGAATCAAAGGTGAACGGCGCATGACACACGTCACGACCAAACGTTAGCGATTGGTTATGGCAGATCAGAGTGACACTGAGCTGATCCAATAGTTTTAAACTTCAACAGAATACCTGCCTTCAAGGAAGTAAACACTTGTCAATGGAGAGTGGCCAGACTCTCTGTACAAATGAATTGTATGAGAGTCTGGTAAGACCAGGCTTACTAATGAGCTTCCTTGGTGAAAAAAAATATATACTTCTTAAATATATAAAAAGTATATAAGCATCATATTTTCACAATACAACTTTTAACACACTTTAAAATAATTGTATTTTAGTGTTTTTTTATATTTTTGTATATTTAGTATATTATATTTAGAAAAATATACTTAAAATGAAAGTTCTGTGTACTTTTTAAAGTGTACTTACTTGAACATTCCTTTAAAATATATTTTTGTATATTTTAAACTGTATGCTCAAAAATGTCATTGTAACAATGTAAAAACACAATATTTATTTATTCATGCTTTAAATTCACTTCCTTACTTTATTGTATTTTACTTTCAGAAAGTGTTAAGTGTTATGTATGACTAATGCATTAAAAGTCCATGTTTTAATATATACAATGCAAAAGTGTCTACTGTAGTTGTAATTTAAGTGTAATTTTGTTCACACTGGCAGAGAAGAATCGTATTACAATCGTACACACAAATCTATATTAAACCAACAGCACACTTAAAATACAGGTAAACGCAAGAAAATATGAGTTAAGTCTTATCGGAATTCAAATGTCTCTTCAACTTGGTCTGTGACCAATCAGATTTTGTTGCACACTGCCTACAGCCAATCAGAGGCAGAGCTGCTGACGGCTCACTCACGGGAGGTTTGCAGGGGAAGTACAATGTCGCTATACAATATTTATTTAATAAAACATTGAAAGCGGAAAGTACATCGCTCATTCTTGGGAATTCGGACCAATCAAGTGACATCGCAGCCTGACCTTGATGGCGACGATAACCGGCTCGGAATACAATGGCCCAACGTTACGTGGTCCCGAAAACAACCAGAGAAAAAGTCCTGCTGTTTGGAGGTAAGTAATAAGACTAATGGCTCAGGCAGGTCTGAAAAAGGCCAGGGTGGAGCCAGAGGGACAGACCCTGCAGACAACCAGGGTGGGATCTGTCAACCCGGTGGGATCAATCAACCTCTGGTGGATATGGAGTCCTGGCTGAGGGCCAGGCTGGATCAGATGGGTCTGGATGCTTGACAAGGGCTGGCTGGGCAGGAGGCTTGAGCTGGACCAGCAAAACAGGATGCTTGAGTGGGACCAGCAGAGCAGGAGATTTAAGAGGTGTTGGCAGGATAGGCAGATCAGACTTTGACAGGACTGGAATCAGGGTGAGGAAGGAGAAGCTCACAAAGACGACTGTTCCAAGGGAAGCATGGCCAGTGCAGTGGGCACAGGGCAGACCGTTCTCTGGGACAGCAGTCTCTGGGACGGCCTCTGTGGCTGAGAACATGGGCGACTCTGGGGTGGCTTCCTTGGCCAAGGCTGACTCTGGGGACTCTGGGGTCGAAGCCAGGAGGGATGTGTCTGTGGCCCAGACACACAGAAGGGCAAAGGCATAACAGGACAGAATGGCTTCAACCGCCTCCATTGCCATATCACGGAGAGTGGGTTGCTCGGCGACAGCCTCAATGGCCATACCAGGAAGAGCAAGCTGCTCGGTGACAGCCTCCAGGCAGGAAGTGGGCTCTGGGTGGCAGACTGATCCCGAGTCAGAAAAAGCCCTGTGGTTATTCCAGGCCTGCAGGACAGCCAAAGCATAAAAGAGCAACACAGCCTTCTTGGCCATGGCAGTACTGACAGGGTTAGGGTTAGTCTCTGTGGCTGTGACAGGAAGAGTGGGCACCTCAGGGATGACTTCTGTGGCTTTGAAAGGGGAAGTGGGAAGCTCTGGGACCCCTGGGCTTGGGAGCTCTGCTGTCAGGTCCTCCTGGACCACCGGACTTGGGACCACCGAAGTCAGGTCCTCCTGGACCACCGGACTTGGGACCACCGAAGTCAGGTCCTCCTGGACCACCAGACTTGGGAGCTTAGGAGTCGGGTCCTCGGAATTGGGTGAGCGACAGGAGCCCTCCTTCTCCTGCACTTACGAGGGTGAGATGATGTGGGGACAACCACCTCTGGAGAAGCTGCAGAGATCACAGACACCTCATGAAAACATGCAACAGTCCCAGCTGCCATGGGAAAGACTGCAATGTGCTCAACCACCTTTGGGTAGGTGGCAGATGAGGTGGACCCGTTCTTCCTCCTCCCTCTCCCTGAAGGAGTCATCAGAGAACTGGGGACCTGACAATTTGTGAGAAGTGGGGAAGGACCAAGAGGTGGAAGGCCACCCTCCTCTCCACTGTGGTATACATACCCCACAAACGGGTATTCCCATCTCCCTGGCTCTGACAGGCTCGTTAAGGCTGCTGTTAAAAATGTCCTTGAGCACTGCATCACCGCTGTTGAGCAAACACAAACTGCTGCATTGATCTGCCATCTGATGAGCGGAAGGGCAGGGAGATGGTAAAAGGAAGATGCCCATCTGCCATCTCTCTGCTGTGGCCTTCTTTTGGCTGGATCATACTGTCAGGGTTTTGGGTGAGATGAAATGAGCGAGGACTTGGGTGCAGAAGAAATGGGCTTTTATTAATAATAAAAATAAAAACAAACAGAAACAACCCAGAGGGGGAAAACAAGAATTGACTAGAACTTGACTCAAATTGACTTGACACAAGGAGCAGGAAAAGACGAACAAACTACGACAATCCAGCACAGGACTGCAAACACAAGGAGAATAAATAGGGAAGCAAACAAAAGAGGGCTACGAGGGAAGACAGGTGGGACAAATGAACCAATAATCAGGAAACAAGATGGACGGGGTTAGACAATGGACAGGAGAGCACATGGCACAAAACATGTGACAAGCCATGTGCTCACACCAAACATGACAAACACCAGCACATGGCCAGCAGAGACAAATTGCAAGCCATGTGCTCACACAAAGACAAGACAAAAACAGGAGTGTCAGGGCTCTGTCACAAAACCAAGAATAAACTAGACCGAAGTGACAAAACCCTGACAATTAGCCCCTACACAGGCATACACTTAAAGTGTACTAAGTATACTTGAAGTTGTTCCAATTTAGCACATACAAGTACACTAAATACACTTAAAGCTATGCTTTAATACAACTTAATTACAACTAAAATATACGTAGTACAAAATTAGGTAACCCTCTGGAGTCTGGGCTCTTTTGGGGCCCTTTAGAAGTTTTGACATGCTCTTACATTTGTGTTTTTTTCAGTTGCTTATTGTCACGGTTCATGGGTTCACTGACTCGCCCTCGTGTGTTTGTTGTGAGGCGTGGTTGAGTTGAGCGCTGATTATCAGCAGCTGCGGTTCCTCGTTAGCGCTCTATTTAACGTGTGTGTTTGCGTGTCCTGTTTGTCAGTTCGTTACAGACGCTGTCCGGGTTGGTCTCTGTCCTTGCTCTCAGTCTCCCAGAACGGTGGTTTCCAGGAGTCTGTATTTGCCCGAGGACGTTCCCGTTTGTGCCTGACCTTTCTGCCCATTGTGGTCCCTGCTTCACTGATCCTGCCCGCGACTTCAGACACTGAGCCTGCCTGCACCAGATCGGAGTCTGCCCGATACTTTTCGTTCACTGAGTCTGTCTGCGACTACCACTCTCTTCAGCCTGTGGGCTATATGTGATTCTGAGTATCTGTCAATAAACATCACTTTGCACTCGCTATTGGATCTTCTGTTTTTCCTACAGTGTATCGTGACAGAACGAACTGACCAACATGGATCCAGCGAGAGCAACAGATCTGCAGGATTATCTTACAAGGAGCGCTCTCAGGATGGACCAGCAGGATGAGCAAGCTCTCGCAACAGCTCGGGCGGTACAGGCCTTGGTGAAGCAGGTGTCCAAGCTTACTACCCAGGTACAACATCTATCGACACCCACTGCGCCACCCACACCGCCTGTCCCTCCCCAGCTTCCTCCCGCGAGTGGTCAACATGAGCCTAGGATACCGACACCAGAGAGATATTCCGGTGAGCCTAATCTTTGTCAGGCATTTCTAACAAAGTGTGACATATTTTTCTCGTTGCAACCTGTGACATTTGTGTCAGAAGCATCTAAGGTGGCCTTGGTCATGACGCTACTATCTGGACGTGCGGCACTGTGGGGGACAGCGGTGTGGGAGAACCGTCATCCTTGTTGTTCCTCGTTCGCTACACTCTCCGTGGAGATGAAACAGGTCTTCGACCGGGCAGTGGCGGGACGTGAAGCGGCCCGTCACCTAGCTGATCTGCGTCAGGAGGGGAGACCGGTTTCGGATTACGTCATTCAATTCCGCACTTTGGCAGCTTTGGCAGGAGATATATACTTTGGAGTTACCGGACAAGCTTGATGGTTTGATCGAGTTAGCACTCCGAGTGGACGCTCGTTTACAACGACAAAGGGATCATTCACGCCCAGTCACGAGTTTGGAGTTCCAGAGATTTCCCAGCGGAGACGTTGGTAGTGCGGTCAGTCACCCTGTCGATCATGAGACCATGCAGGTGGGTAGGGCTCGGCTTTCCCGGGAGGAGAGACAACATCGGCGTGAGAGGGGACTGTGTTTGTACTGTGGAGGGTCTGGACATTACCTCAGGAAGTGCCCAGTAAAAGACCAAGCCCGACAGTAGGGAAGGGGTTACTGTCGGGTGGGATGTCTATGGGCAAATCCTCATCAGCCACTCTCCTCTCGGTAAGGCTGCAATGGGCAGCGGGATTCCACTGCTGTCAGGCACAGGTGGACTCGGGAGCAGAGGGTAATCTGTTGGATTGTGTGTTGGCAGAGAAACTCAACATTCCAGTGGTTCCCCTCAAACAGACTATTTCAGTGCATGCACTTGGTGGACAAAGTTTACCCGACATCACCCACACCACTGGTATGCTCACGCTCATAACTGCCGGTAACCACACCGAACAGACTTTTTTTTTTATTTCCAGGTCCCCGCTCGTGCCAGTCGTGTTGGGTCATCCTTGGCACACTAAGCACAAGCCCGGATCGATTGGGGACAAGGAACGGTGTCTAATTGGAGCAGAGAGTGCCACGCGGATTGTTTAGTGTCTGCCTGTTCGTCTGTTTCATGTTCTGTGTTACAGGAGGAGTCGGTGAACCTGTCTAACGTGCCAGAGGAATATCTCGACCTAAGGAGGGTGTTCAGTAAGTCCCGGGCTGCTTCTCTTCCTCCGCATCGTCCTTATGACTGTGCAATAGAGTTATTGCCAGGAACTTCTCCGCCTAAAGGCAGGTTATACTCACTTTCTAACCCGGAGAGGGAGGTCATGGAGAAATATATTTCTGATTCTTTGGCAGCTGGGCTCATCCGTCCTTCCTCGTCTCCTGCCGGCGCCAGATTTTTTTTTGTGGGTAAGAAGGATGGCTCCCTGGATGTATTGACTATCGAGGGCTGAACAACATCACGGTAAAGAATACTTATCCTTTGCCGCTGATGTCTTCAGCTTTTGAGCGGTTGCAGGGAGCGTCTGTTCACGAAATTAGATCTGCGCAATGCTTATCATTTGGTTTGCATAAGGGAGGGGGATGAGTGGAAAACGGCATTTAACACCCCCAGGGGGCACTTTGAATACTTGGTCATGCCTTTCGGCCTGTCCAACTCCCCTTCCGTTTTCCAAGCACTCGTTAATGACGTGTTGAGAGACATGGTCGATCAGTTCATATATGTCTACCTGGATGACATATTGATATTTTCCTCTTCTCTCAAGGAACATGTTCAGCACGTCAGACGAGTGCTCCAAAGGCTGCTTCAGAATGGGCTTTTTGTCAAGGCGGAGAAGTGCACGTTTCATGCACAGTCAGTTCCGTTCCTGGGGTACATTGTGTCGTCTGAGGGGGTACGCATGGATCCTGACAAGGTTAAGGCTGTGATAGATTGGCCAATCCCAGATTCCCGTAAGGCCCTGCAGAGGTTTTTGGGATTCGCTAATTTTTATTGGCGTTTTATTCACAATTTCAGCCAACTAGCCGCTCCTCTGACTGCCTTAACCTCCACCAGAACGACGTTCAGGTGGTCTAATGCAGCTGAGACTGCATTGTCCAACCTCAAGAGCCGCTTTGTTTCAGCTCCCATCCTTGTAGCCCCTGATCCTTCACGTCAGTTTGTGGTGGAGGTTGACGCGTCAGAGGTGGGGGTAGGTGCAGTGCTCTCCCAGCGGACCGCCGCAGACGATAAGATGCACCCGTGCGCATTCTTTTCTCATCGCCTATCGACTGCCTAACGCAACTATGATATTGGTAACAGAGAGGTGTTGGCAGTAAAACTGGCATTGGAGGAATGGCGTCATTGGCTAGAAGGGTCGGGGGTGCCTTTTATCATCTGGACTGATCATAAGAATCTGGAATACATCAGATCCGCCAAACGTTTGAACTCCAGGCAGGCTCGGTGGGCTCTTTTTTTCGGTCGTTTCGATTTTTCGCTTTCGTATCGTCCGGGTTCTAAGAACATCAAACCCGATGCGTTATCTCGTATTTTTGATTTTTCCGAGCGCCCGTCCACTCCCGAGTGTATTTTACCTGAGAGACTGGTTGACTCTTCACTCACATGGGAGATCGAGTTGAAGGTCCGCACGGCCTTAGATGGGGTAACGCCTCCGCCCGGAGGTCCACCTAGCCGATTATTTGTGCCGGGGGGATTATGGTCAGATGTTATTCGGTGGGGTCATGTTTCCAATGTGGCTTGCCATCCAGGAGTTTCTCGTACCAGGTTTTTGGTTAAGCAACGATTCTGGTGGCCTTGTATGGCTCGTGACGTCCGAGATTTTGTTTTGGCTTGCTCGGTCTGCGCTAGTGGTAAAACTTCCAATCGTTCCCCTGATGGTCTTCTTCAACCGCTGCCTGTCCCTTCGAGACCCTGGTCCCACATCTCGCTAGATTTCGTTACTGGTCTCCCTCCGTCACAGGGCAATACAGTGATTTTAACCGTAGTGGACCGATTCTCGAAGGCCGCACACTTTATTCCCTTGCCCAAATTACCGTCAGCCAAGGAGACAGCGGTTGCTGTCATTGATCACGTTTTTCGTATTCATGGCCTCCCGATTAACATGGTTTCTGACAGGGGATCTCAGTTTACTTCTAAATTTTGGAAGGAGTTTTGTAGATTATTGGGAGCGACTGTAAGTTTATCATCTGGGTTTCATCCCCAGAGTAACGATCAGAGCGAGAGAGCCAACCAAGATTTAGAGAGAACGTTACGATGTAGAGTGGCTCAGAATCCTTCCTCCTGGAGCCAACAACTTTCATGGGTGGAGTATGCGCATAACTCGTTACCAGTATCATCCACGGGTCTTTCGCCTTTTGAGTGTAGTATAGGTTACCAACCACCTATTTTTCCCAGTTTGGAATCTGAAGTCGCGGTCCCCTCTGCTCACGCCTTCATCCAGAGGTGTCGTCACACATGGAGAAGAGCCCGTGAGACTCTTCTTCATGTAGGAGCACGCACCAAGGTCAAAAAGTGTGGCTTTCCTATAAGAACATTCCGCTACGATCCGTTTGTAATAAACTAGCACCTAAGTTCATTGGCCCGTTTCCTGTCACTAAGATCATTAGTCCGGTGGCAGTTCGCCTCAAGTTCCCTCCTGCGTACAGGAGAATTCATCCCTTCTTCCATGTGTCCAAAATCAAACCCGTTATTCATTCCCATATTAATCCGCCGGTCCTGGTTCCTCCCCCGCCGCGTCTTATAGATGGGGAACCAGCTTATTCGGTTCATCGTATTCTGGATGCCAGGCGGAGGGGACGAGGATTCCAGTACTTGGTGGATTGGGAGGGTTACGGTCCGGAGGAGAGAAGTTGGGTTCCGGCTAGGGACAATCTGGATCACTCCCTGATAGATGATTACAATCTACAGGTAGGTTCTCCTGGGAATGCCAGGAGGCATTCCTAGGGGAGGGGGTACTGTCACGGTTCATGGGTTCACTGACTCGCCCTTGTGTGTTTGTTGTGAGGTGTGGTTGAGTTGAGCGCTGATTATCAGCAGCTGCGGTTCCTCGTTACCGCTCTATTTAACGTGTGTGTTTGCGTGTCCTGTTTGTCAGTTTGTTACAGACGCTGTCCAGGTTGGTCTCTGTCCTTGCTCTCCGTCTCCCAGGACGGTGGTTTCCAGGAGTCTGTATTTGCCCGAGGATGTTCCCGTTTGTGCCTGACCTTTCTGCCCATTGTGGTCCCTGCTTCACTGAGCCTGCCCGCGACTTCAGACACTGAGCCTGCCCGCGACTTCAGACACTGAGCCTGCCTGCACCAGATCGGAGTCTGCCCGATACTTTTCGTTCACCTAGTCTGTCTGCGACTACCACTCTCTTCAGCCTGTGGGCTATATGTGATTCTGAGTTTCTGTCAATAAACATCACTTTGCACTCGCTATTGGATCTTCTGGCAGCAGGACTTGGAGAATCTGTCTATCACCACAAGGATGCAGGTAAAGTTGTCTGAGACAGGGAGGTCGGTGATGAAATCCACTCCTAGGTGTGACCAGGGGCGATTAGGAACGGGCAGAGGATGGAGTTTACCAGCAGGTAGATGACGAGGGCTCTTGGACATGATGGATTCCTTGCAACCCTGCACATACTTTCTGACGTTGGATCTCATGCGTGGCCACCAGAAGCGCTGTTTTATCAGCGAAAGGGTTTCATTGACCCCAGGGTGGCCAGTGCCCAGTGACATGTGGGAGGAGTGAATGAGAGGAGTGCGTCGTGGAAGGGTGATGAACTGCAAGCCTGGTGGACAACCCGGCGGAGCGTTGGTGGAAGCATTGGCAGAGGGCTGGGTCACTTCTAACCAGATGATGGGGTTGACGAACAACTGGTTGGGCAGAATGGGCTTGGGATCTTCAGGTCTTTCCTCTGGACTGTAGATGCGGGAAAGGGCATCCGCCTTAACGTTCTTGGAGCCAGGCGGGTAGGAAATTGTGAAGTGGAACCTGGTGAAGAATAACGCCCATCTTGCCTGGCGGGATTCAGACGTTTGGCCTCACAGAGATAACCCAGGTTTTTGTATCGGTGAGAACTAGGAACGGATGTTGAGTCAGGCTAACCAGGGCCTCCACTCTTCCAAGGCCAGCTTGATGGCAAGGAGTTCCCGGTTGCCGATGTCGTAGTTGACTTCCGCTGGGTTGAGCTTGCGGGAGAAGAAGGCACATGGGTGGAGACAACTGGGGTTCCCCTGCTGCTGCAACAGGACTGCTCCCACTCCAGTTGTAGAGACGTCCACCTCCATGACGAATGGGAGTTCCGGGTCAGGGTGGACGAGGAGGGGAGCGGTTGTCAAGGCAGTCTTGAAGGCTTCGGTGGCAGAGTCCAGGACAGATACTTGGACTGATTACGGAGGAGGCTGGTGAGTGGACTGGTGATGGAACTGTAACCCTGGATGAATCGATGATAGAAATTAGCAAAGCCGAGGAATCTTTGGAGCTCTTTGATTGTGGAGGGAATGGGCCAGGACCGGATGGCTTCCACCTTCCCCTCGTCCATCCGGATGCCACTGTGGTCGATGTTATATCCCAGAAACTGCACTGAGGACTTGTGGAAAGAGCATTTCTCGACTTTCAGGAATAGCTGGAAGCTCCTCAGGCGTCGGAGGACCTCCGCAAGGTGGTGGCGATGTTCGGCCATGCTCCGGGAGTAGAAGACCTTGCTGAAAGGGGCGTAGCAGGAAGGGACGTTCGCCGAACGTTTCTCTACGGGGCTTTCGATGGACGTGGCACAGACAGGGAGATCTTGGGAACTTGGAGATCGACAAGCTGGAAGTTCAGAGAAACAATCCAGAAAACAGCTATCACCCCACTTCAGGACTTCTCCCGTCTTCCAGGAGAGGACAGGATTGTGCTGCTCCAACCACGGGCGCCCTAGGATGATGTCAGCGGTGGATTCCTCCAGAACCAGCAGATGTAGATCTTCCACATGGAGGACACCCACTTGGATGCTGATGGGACCCACGGAGGAGCATACCCGTCTTCGGCTGAGTGGTTTTCCGGTTATCGACTGGATTTGATAGACTGTCAGAGTGGCTGACGTCCAGAGCTTCAGCTGGCGGCAGAGGGTGCCCGAGATGAAGTTGCCGGCTGACCCAGAGTCAAGGAGTGGAACTGGAAGAGACATACCAGCAGCAGTAGGGTTTACAGTAGTGGTTAGTTTACATTTTTCTTAGTGAAGGGATAATGGCACTCACCATGGGACATGGAGGACGAACAGGGCACTCAGTGATTAAATGGCCTGGAGTGCCACTGTACAAACATAGATTCTGGGTCAGCCGCCTCTGCCGCTCAGCCGCCGACAGTCGAGAATTCTCCAGTTGCATGGGTTTGTGGGCTGGTTCTGGAGGGCTGGAAAACTCTGATTGGCGGAGGGTCGGAGAAAGCAACGGCTGGCCCTGGTGTTCTTCGATACACGACTGCATACGAGTGGCGAAGCAGATGGAGAGTTGGATGAAGCGTTCGAGCCCGATGGTATCCTCGTATGCAGCGAGATGCAACCGCACCCAAGGATCCAGACCCTGCCGTTAGGTCGTTAGCAGGGATTGCTCGTTCCAGTCACTGGCAGCAGCGAGGGTTCTAAACTGGAGGGCATACTCATTGACAGACACTGATCCTTGTTTTAAATGGTAAAGCTGCTCACCTATCACTGAGTCCCAGGAGGGTTTTCCAAACACTTCCTTAAAATGGGTGGTGAAACTGGTAAGAGATTGGGTTAGTGGGTTATTTTGAGACCTGAGAGTTTCTGCCCAGCGAAGCGCTTTAGCAGATAACTGAGCGATGATGAACGCTACTTTAGCGCGATTATGTGGGTACCGGTGCGGCTGCATCTCCAGGACCAGCGAACATTGTAGGAGAAATCCGTTGCAATCCTCCGCTGAACCAGAGAAGGGCGCCGGTTTAGCCATGGGACTGGCGTACTCCGGAGGCGAAGAAGCGGTGGTGTTGTTCCCGGAAGTGCTCGCTGGTGAAGGTGCAGGTGGGATGGTGGTGAGAGCTCGCCGAAGAGTGTTGACAAGCTCTTGGAAAGGATCCGGGGTGCTCATCCTGGTGCTGTGCGGGGTTGGTCCGGTCCTCTTTTACAAACAGAGGGACATGGAGAACAGATGATGAAGGTAAACAGTGTTTATTGATGAAACCAGGTAGTGAGCGGATCAGGTTGAGTGAGCAGGAGTTCAGATGATGGTAGATGATAACTGGGTAATACTATACTCTTGCTTTGCAGATGGTGATGGCGTTCAGGCAGAAGGAGCGATGGAGACGATGGAGACAGGATGAGGAGACACACTGGAGACTTGGAGACATGATGGGAACAGGTAAGTATCATACAGGAGTCATTGAGATAAGCAGTATCGTAAGCTTGTTGCGAACGAGACCGGACAGTGAATGACTGTGAGCGTGGTGCTTAAGTGCAGGCAGTGATTACGGTGATGATGAGGTGCAGGTGCGTGTGATCAGTACTCTGGTGATGGAGTGCTCTGTGACTGGTAGAGGGTGGAGCCTGGCGGGCTTGTGACAACTGATCATTAGTCTGGCTGCAAGTATACTTTTTTCACTAGGGTTGCTTCTTCTGTGAAACACAAATGGTGATGGTGGAAATTCAGACTAATGTGTTGTATCCTAAGTTTTTTTAAAAGCCAAACGTGCCATATGACCTGTGTGTGTGTTTTTTTGTTGCCATATTAAGTAATAATAACAAAATAATATTTTTTTTGAATTTGAAATTACATTTTATTTAAAAACAAGATATTCCAAAGTGACATTTGGTTTGGAGCTACAGTAAACTCTGCAGGACTGTGGGCCTCCAGGAGCTATACAGTAAGTTTGACAACCCTGTTGTAGATCAGTCTTGCTGTAATTTGGAATCAAACTTGAATTTCCATGGAGAGAGATCTCTAAATTATCATGCATCACTGAAGCCTGTGAACCCAGCACAAAACAAAGAGTAGGAACACAAAATAGGAATGACATCTGGCAAACTTTAGTAAGTATAGATTAGGACTGAGATGCACACAGAAGAAAAGTCAGGTTGGAGCTTAAATAGAGACAATCACTGGTGCAATCAATAACTAAATAACACGGGTGAAAACAATGATTAAGATCAACTGAATGAAAAACATGTCTCTATTGATGGAACAAAGAGCCTTTGCTTCATTGTGTTTTAACAATTTTTGTGTTTTGTGACACAAAAACATCTCTTCATAACCAAACTAAGCTTTAGAAGATAATTATTTTTTATTAATCTATATTATTGTATAATATAGTGATATAAACAATAATCTTTTAGAAAGTATTTTTACCACAAAAAAACCCCCCTAAAACTGTGGCAATGTAATAAAACATTTTCAATAAAGTTTTTTTGCAGTATGGCCCTGTATGACCTTATAAAGGGCGGAATTCCTTATATGTGCACTTCTCCCGGATGAGCATGTGTGCACATCAACCAGAGCAAGAGCAAGAGCAAGAGCACATCGATCAACAAGCTTAGTTCGGTTACAGAAGCCATCGGCAGTGCTGTCATTTTGTTTTTAGACCACAAAATCAATGTCACTAAAGAAGTGTGTTGTGAGGGAAAGATAACCTTGTTCAGCTTCCCAAATAAACCACCATTAAGGAAACATGGATACAGTTTGTTTTTCCAGAGCAGCAACGGAGTTCTGCAAGTGTGTTTGTTTTTTTCTCTGGTCATGAGTTGAAACAGCAGGCAGTGAGTGAAACTGCACCAAATGTGTAACTTTCAAAGACACAAACGTACATTTCTGTACCTTTGGATAGGTGCTGAAACTTAAAATATGGACGTATTGGCAACATTTAAACGTAGCATTATTACGTATTTAAAGCTAAAAAACATAAAATATTTATGAATCTTTCATTTCATAAAGATATCTGTATAATTTCCCTTTTACCATTTTACGGATCCCCTGACCCTAACCTAAACATACCAATTTTATACAGAATATATAAAAATAAAACGTAATGGACAGAAATGTGTAGGAAAATGACAATTTTAGTAACAATATAGCATTAAAACAATATTTTGAGTCGCTAATCCTACACCTACCCCTAAACCTACCCATCACCATTTCTCAAAACTTCTCAAAACTTTTATCAAAACTATAAATAAAAGCATAACGGACAGACAAATGTTATCAGAATGTTTTTTGTTTTTTTTTGCGAAAATGTCAAAAGCTCCCTAAAGTAGTTCAGCTGACGATGTGTTGCAGTCCCATTTCTCTCTGGTGGTATAATTTTGTTGGAGGTACAGAGCAGAATTTAAATTATCAATCCATGAAAATTTGAATCCGGCTTCTTTCCGTGAAGGCGCACATTTCCCATTTCAAATGTACATTGACTAAAACACGACATGTCATGTGACGAAGCAGACGAGAGCCAATGAGCATTCGATACCACTACCGTAAAGCATGTCTTAACGCTTCTTGAGGGCACCCTTTTTAAAATGTTTAATTCATAACAAGTCAAGCACAGGGTTTGAAGTTTATGGTCGCTGCTTGGAATGGAGATGAAGATCGCTGGATAAAGAGCTAAATTTGGATCTGTTCCTGGCAAACATATGGATTCTAAAGATTTGGATTACACCAAAAAAATAAAATATATGTCTTTTGTGAATTTATATTGTGTGTTGGTGTATTTTATGATTGTACAGGATTTGCACAAAAGTTGCTTCACAAAGATGTAACAATACCAAACCTTCGTCATCCAACTTAATATCCAGCACACGCAAGTACTGCACTTTATAATGTGTGTGTTTGCAAATCGCCTTTCTGAATGTGCTAATGTGGCTAAAGTTACCATTTTCTCTTACTGCAGGGTTGCCAACTCTCACGCATTTGCCGTGATAGTCACGCTTTCAGGCTCAGTCTCACGCTCTCACGCTGCCCAACTTAATCTCACGCCAAATTGCCAAACCTGCTTTTGATATTAAACAAAGTCTAAGCTTTTACATTTTTTTAAGTTTTAATGCGAAATTCAAACAATAAATAGTGTTTTGTCGCTAATATCGCATAACAGTTAAAGCCAGAGTGTTGAAAAACGGTGGCGCGCGCGGCCACGTGCTTCACAGAGCTCTCAATCCTTCTAGCGCTGTGTCAATACATTTGCATGGCTTGATACACAACATCTCCACTTTACAGGTGTGTGCAGCAAGTTTTGGTAAACAGTACAACATAGTGTGCATTGATTATTACGTCAACCATACAGGATCGTTTTATAATGGAGAGTGATGGAGATGCAACAATGTTAACATAAATGTTAATGTTTTTTATTGTATTTAGCCCTCAGGTATTCCTTACTAATTGGTCACACTCATACTCATTGATGGTCAAATGTGACCATACACCTTAACTATTTTTCAATTGAATAAATGTTCTATATTTTAGTTCAATAATATTTATTGAATATTTTGAGATATTTTGGTACTAAATACTATTTGTGCAATAATTATGGTCCATTAATGACCACTTAAAATATTTTTCTTCTAATATTTTTAATATTTATATTACAATTAGTAAAGTAATTAAGGTTAAATTAGAGAATTCTTATTCAAAGAGGCAAATTAGAGTCATCTTGTGGCTCGAAAAATAATAATTTCCATTTGTAATACCATTACCCACTGGTGCCTTTATGGCTCTTTAATCAATATATATGTATCTAATCTAGTTGCTCAAAAAAGAATGGCAGTTTTGCATTTTAATAAATATTTAGATATGATCAAACACTAGAAATCTAAATCGATATACCGTCGTATACCGTCATATACCGTAATGATGATAAATTCAGCTTTGATCACAGGAATAAATTACACATTACTATATATTCACATAGAAAACAGCTGTTTTACATTATAATATTATTTTACAATATTTCTGTTTTTACTGTATTTTTAATAAAAAAAAAGCAGCCTTGGTGAGAAGAAGAAACTTATTTTAAAAACAAGAAATGTTGATTTCTTTCAAACATTAAACAGAGCTTTTATTTTGACGGAAATAACATTTTATTTTTTGTATTTTAAAATAATAACTTATAATTTCAAGGGAGAAACTGGAAGCTATGCTGTCTACTCTGTCCAAAACATGAAGCACGTCAGACAATATATTCACGCTAAACCATATAGCGCATTCTCAAATCCATCCATTCATAAAAAGGTTACCGGGCAACTGACGAGTACGTTTTAGTGCCGATTTTTCCACACTTTGGACTTTGGGCCCCACTTTAATTAGTTAATTAGTTAATTAGGTGGCCTTAACTACTATGTACTTACATCAAAAAATAAGTACAATGTACTTATTGTGTTCATATTGTATTGCAAAACACTTTTGCTGATATTGAGGTGGAATATGGGTAGGGTTAGGGACAGGTGTGGTGGTATGGGTAAGTTTTAGGGATGTGACGGTGAGGAAATTTTCCCACCGGTTAATTGATGTGTGACAACACCGGTAATACCGGTATCACCGGCGGAGGCTTTTAAATCACTAATTCTATCTAACCGAAAGTAACATACACACGACCGGTCTGAACTGAAAATGCGCCAGTGTTGCGTATTCACACACCGTGAATGACAGCTCGTCTGTAAATGCGCGCTATGTGAGGCCATGGTTGCGTCTCAATCAGTTCCTAGTTCAGTAGTCAGGGCACTGATCAAGCATTGATCAAGCATTGATCAGTCTATGATTGAGATGCACGCCATGAATGAATAACCGTTCGTCTGTAAAGCCTCGTTTATACTCGACGCGTCCGCACGAGCGCCCGCAGTCAGCGTAGCGCGGAGGCTCACACTGCGGAGCCAGGCGAAAGTAAACAATGCGCGCTCTGTGCGGCCGTGCACATTTTACTTACTTTACTTTCGTTTTGAATAAGCGCCAATTCGGCTGCGGGTTGCTTGAATTATGGGTTCATTAGCCTATAATTTTTAATGAAAAACACAACAACAAAACAAGTGACAAACTCCCATAAATAGGCGCTTTTGCGTTTCGCTTTGAAATCAAATCTTCCGCGATCATCTCCGTCAGCTCCTCACTCTTAAATCTGATGAATGACTCCTGCCGCTGCCGAGACTCACGGTCGGATCCTGCTTTATTAAGCAGATACATTCAGTTTTTATTTGTATTGTCTGTTCTCTAACTGAACTAAATTATTTTATTACTATAAAAACATAAAAAAGACGGTGGGCTGTGCCACGGTGGGCAAGTGATATAACCGGTGTTGAGTCTGGACACCGGTAACACCGGCAACACCGACTATCGTAGCAAGCCTAGTAAGTTTAAGGGTAGGGTTAGGTGTAAGGGAAGTGTCAATAGTGTAATTACAAATGTAACTACAGAAATTAATTACAGATGTAATTACATACAGGTATATTTAAAAATGTAAGTACAATGTAAATACATGATGTATACAATAAGTACATTGTATCAAATGATTAATTAAAATGTTAGTACATAGTAGTTAAGACCACCTAATATAAAGTGGGTCCGGACTTTGAACCCTGACTAACAAGCGAATAGTGTCCAGCCGATGGCGCCGCAAGCTCGTGCAGCGCTGTCAGAATCAATCCGTGCTTATATTAGAAAACTTTTTGCAATTTATTGCAATAATTGTTTAAGGCCATTTCGCGATTTCAATCATCATAAAATAACTTTGATGGAGAGTAATTTCTTATTCTCTGGTGGCCGAGGGGGCCCTAAGCAGCTGCTTAGTTCGCTTTTGCCTTGGGCCGGCTCTGGAAGGACCTTAATAAGACCCAAAAATAACTTTTTAGTTTGGTCCCCTAAAGGTCCTGCAAACGTTATGGGAATGTAGTGTAGAGACCACTGCACTGAACAAGATATGTTGCAGCGCAGTCCCGAATTAAATGTCCCCATATGACTAACAGGGAAACGTATGAGTACGTTCTGTTAAAGGTCCTGTTCTTCGTGATCCCATTTTTCAAACTTTAGTTAGTGTGTAATGTTGCTGTTAGAGCATTTATAATACCTGTAAAATTATAAAGCTCAAAGTTCAATGCCAAGCGAGATATTTTATTTAACAGAAGTTCCCTTTCAAAGCCTACAGCGAACGGCTGGTTAGGACTACATCCTGGTATTTCCTGCTTTAATTACGTCAGTAGAGCAGTATGTCGACTAACCTCCGCCCACAAGAACACGCGAAAAAGGGGGCGTGGTCTTGTTGCTCCCGCGTGGAGAATAGGAAGTGTTGCGTTCGGTTGCGTTCGTATAGTTTGTTTGTTGCCATGTCGTCGAGACGCTGTTATTTTCATCCCGGAGTCAAGTCACCTTTGTTTGGCTTTCCCAGGGACGCTGTACTTAGAGATCATTGAGCGCATGCATCCCCGTTATGGTGAGAGGCGTGACCTTTCCGGTAACGTGCCCTCTGCGTGCGCTAAGCTGCTGTCGAATCACAACACGGGAACCGCTGGCACAATCAGAACTCGTTACGTATTTCTGAAGGAGGAACTTCATAGAACAGGGAAATCTTTCAAGCCTTTTTGAGGACAGTGAAAACAGCAGTATACAGATAAGTAAATTGTGTGAAAAATACTGTGTTTATTTACACATGAAACATGAACACATGTTATATTGCACACTGTAAACACAATCAAAGCTTCAAAAAAACACGAAAAACGGGACCTTTAATGTTCCAAATGTCCTCTTTGTAACGTTGCTATGTGACCATAGAATAACCCAAATGGAACAGTCCCCTAAAGATTTAAACTGACAGAGTGTTTCTGTTTCCCGAACAATGCTAGGAAGACTGTTCCACAGTTTTGGTGCTAAATAGGAAAATTACCGACCGCCTGCAGTTGATTTTGATTTGCTAGGTATTATCAACTGGCCAGAGTTTTAAGACCACGTTTAAGACGTGATGGAGTATAATGCGTTAAGAGCTCACTCAAGTACTGAGGAGCTAAACCATTTAGTGCTTTGTAAGTAATAAGCAATATTCAAAATGTATATGATAGTATAAATAGGGAGCCAGTGCAGTGTTGACAGAACTGGGCTAATACAGTAATACTTCCTGGTTATACGTTCCTAGTAAGAACTCGATCTGCTGCGTTTTGGACCAGCTGCAATTTATTTATTAAGCGAGCAGGGCAACCACCCAGTAGAGCATTGCAATTATCTAGGCTTGAGGTCATGAACGCATGAACTAACTGTTCAGCATTTTGCATTGAAAGCATGTGCCGTAATTTAGATATATTTTTAAGATGGAAGAATACAGTTCTACAGATGCTAGAAACGTGGCTTTCAAATGAAATATTGGTATCAAAGAGCACACCCACGACGACGAGGACTTGACAGTGCAGCCATCAAGTGTTAGACAGCCTTTCCCTTCTGCTGGCCTCCGTAACAGACGAAGAGCTGCTCTGAGGTCCTGAAGCTTTGCGTTCTGTCCACGTAAGTCTCCGAAGGCAGCGCTTACAGGCTCACCACCTGGTCCCGGAAGGGAGTGGTGGAAACCTTTGGCACGTATCCGGGCCGGGGTCTCAGGATTACATGAAAGTTACCGGGCCCGAATTCCAGGCACGATTCGTCGACCGAATATGCCTGCAGGTCCCCTACCCTCTTGATGGAGGGCAACACAGTCAAGAGTACTGTCTCTAGAGACAGAATCTTAAGCTCAGCTGACTGCAAAGGCTCAAAGGGCGCTCTCTGCAGTGCGGTTAGCACCAGAGTTAAGTCCCAAGAGGGTATAGAGGGAGGGCGAGGCGGATTTAGTCTCCTCGCCCCCCTCAGGAACCTGACGATCAGATCGTGCTTACCTAAGGACTTTCCATCTAACATGTCATGATTAGCAGCAAAAGCTGCAACATAAACTTTGAGGGTGGAGGGAGACAGCCTTCGCTCCAACCCATCTTGTAGGAAGGAAAGCACAGAACTGATCTAACATCTTCGGGGTCTTCTCAGCGAGAAGAGCACCAATCGACGAACAGGTTCCACTTCAATGCATAGAGCCGTCTCGTAGAGGGAGCTCTAGCGGAAGTGATGGTGTCTACCACAGCCTGTCAGGAGGTCCTTCCTCAGAGGAATGGGCCAAGGAGGTGCTGTCGCGAGGAGCACTAGTTCCGGGAACCAAGTCCGGTTGGGCCAGTACGAAGCGACCAACAGGACCTGCTCCTCGTCCTCCCTGACCTTGCACAGTGCCTGTGCGAGAAGGCTCACTGGGGGAAATGCATGTTTGCGTAGGTCCCGGGGCCAGCTGTGTGCCAGGGCATCCGAGCCGGGGGTCCCCTCGTTCAGGGAATAGAACAAATGGCAATGGGGTCGTGTCCGGGGCGGCAAACAGGTCTACCTGTGTGGTCCCGAAGCGACTCCAAATCAGCTGGACCACCTGGGGTGGAGTCTCCATTCTCCGGGAAGCACTGGCTGTCGTGAGAGCTCGTCGGCCGCATGATTGAGCAGGCCGGGAATGTGAATGGCACGAAGCGACCTCAGATGCTTCTGACTCCACAAGAGGAGATGGCGGGCGAGTTGTGACATGCTACGGGAGTGTAGACCACCCTGTATGTTGATATACGCAACGGCCGCAGTGTTGTCCGTACGGACCAGAATGTGTTTGCCTCTGAGCGGCACTTTGAGGTGGCTGAGTGCAAGACGAACTGCTAAAAACTCCAGGCAATTGATATGCCATTGCAGTTGAGGCCCCGTCCACAGACCCGAAACTGCAAGCCCGTTGTACGTAGCACCCCAACCGGTGGATGAGGCACTCCTGCCTGTAGAAATGAAGGGTCCGACCACGGGCTGAAGGTTTGGCGGCATCTCTGTGTCACAGAGACATGGAGAGTCCCGCTGTGCCACGCCCATCTCGGGACTCGGTCGTGTAGCCACCGTTGAAGCGGTCTCATATGAAGCAATCCCAATGGCGTTACTACGGCTGCAGATGCCATATGCCAATGTTTCAGTGGAACGGCTGTCCTGCGTTTGAATGAATTCACGCAGTTCAACACTGACTGGACGTGCTCCTCTGTGAGGCGCATAGTCAGGGCGACCGAATCCATCTCCATACAGAGAAAAGAGATCCTCTGCTTAGGGCAAAGTTTGCTCTTCTCCTAGTTGACCCGACTGAGCACCATGTCCCTGTGTTCGCACAACTGCTCTCGCGACTGGGCGAGAATCAGCCAGTCGTCGAGGTAGTTGAGGATGCGAACACCACGCTTTCTCATGGGAGCAATGGCCGCCTCCGTGACTTTCATGAAGACATGGGGCGACAGGGACAGCCCGAAGGGTAGGACTTTGTACTGATATGCTCGTCCGTCGAAAGCAAAGCGTAGGAACGGTATGTGACGAGGGAGAATCAAGACATGAAAGTACGCATGCTTCAGGTCGATCGCTGCAACCAATCTTGGGGACAGACGCACCGGAAGATGCGTTTCTGCGTTAGCATTCTGAACGGCAGCCTGTGAAGGGACCGTTTCAAGAATTGCAGATCCAAGATCGGCCGTAACCCGCCGCCTTTCTTAGGTACAATGAAGTACAGGCTGTAGAAGCCGGACTTCATATCGGCTGGAGGGACCGGCTCCATCGCGTCCTTCGCCAGTAGGACTGCGATCTCCGCCTGAAGCACAGGGGTCTCCTCCTTCGGCACAGAGGTAAAGTGAACACCCCTGAACTTGCGGGGACGCCGGGCGATCTGAATCGCATAGCTGAGTCTGATGGTACGGATGAGGCAACGAGAGGGGCTGGGAAGCGCTAGCCAGGCTCCCAGCGACCGTGCAAGCGGGACCAACGGCACCACAGACGTAACCGCAACGGGGCAGCGAAGCGGCGTGCAGGGACCCAACGTGGGCGGCAATGGAGAGGCCCGAAGTGGGGTCTGAGTGTGCTGTGCAACACTTACCTGCTTCCGCTGAGGGGGCGGGCAAATGTGGGGAGGCAGCTTGTGTGCGTCTCGACAGCCAGCACCCCCTGCTGGCGATAGGAGAGGCACCTGAGGGTGACAAGGCATTGTAGCGTCGAACTACACCAAGCCCACTCTCTGGGCACCCAGAGATGTTGGAAACTGCTCTTTTATTGATAATTTGGGTACCACTGGGGCCAGGGGCGGAACAGAAATTAAATTGGAACAAAGGATTTTCTCCCGGCCCTCCTCTGGGAGAAGGAGTGGTGCTGCAGCCATCTCCTGAAGAGCAGTTTCCTCCATCGGCGTCGCAAGAGACCCTGAGACGGGCCACCACGACCCGTCTCAGGGTCTCTTGCGACGGCGCTTGCCACCTGGCTTGGTAGCGGCCTGAGCGGGCTGGACGTCCTTCCCACGGCCGGCTCCATGCCTACACCCGGGTGGAGGCTGCTGCTGGGCTGGGGTGGGAGCGGGGGGTGGCGGCGGCGGCGGGCGGACGTCCTTAGTGACGAGCAGGCGGAGGTGCTGCGGAGGTGCTGCGGCTGGCAGCGGGGTGGAGGCAGCAGCTGACTGAAAGGGCACTAACATCATGATTGCATGTACAGGGTGAAAAGCAACGGTCCTAGCACTGAGCCTTGCGGTACTCCATACTGTACTTGTGATCGGTATGACATCTCTTCATTTACTGCTACAAACTGATAGCGGTCAGATAAATACAAAGTTCAGTCATGAAACTCTATTAATCGCCGATTGGTTCTTTCAGTTCTACGACACCAACCAATCGGAGGTACTTCCTCATCTACGTGGCTTTACTTATACCGTATCCTAGCAGCTATCCGCATGTTGCGCAATTATGAGAACTCCGATAATATATTTACTCCTATTACAATCTACAATCTACTACTTAATTCTGATATAGCAGCCCTGATTCTGACCCAAACTCTCCTTTCACTGGAACGATCCAGGCAGCTCCTCACAGCTCCATTCGCCGGAGTGCTCATCTGGCACAACGCCAGGCTTCTATCAACGACTGGCCAGTACATAAGATTCTGGAATACCTCTTCAATCGTAACATCACGCCAATAACTGGTTTATCCCACCAAGAACTTTTTGCTCTCTTCCTCTCTGTTCCTGAAGCCACTCCAAGCCATCTTCTTCCTCCTCCATCCAGCCCTGCACCGGCCAAAGCTAAGGCCAAGCGCAAAAATACAAATCCACCTGCTTCTACTCCTCCAGCAAAAAGGCGCAGCGACCTCTTGGATGACAACGATCCAGTTCTTTCTGTTCTCGTTCAAATCAGGGACTCCATCGGGAAACTGGAGAACAGAGTATCAACCCTGGAAATGAATGGCCCTTCTCCTTCGACATCCAGCGCTCTTCCAACAGATCATCATAAGGTCGACGTAACACCGTGCATCATTCCAGCTCCACGGCACACCCTCGCTTCAGTGCTGCCAGCTCCATCAAACAGGTCTGCGTTCATTTCTCCAGCAGCAGCAATCCCTCACAACCTGAGAAACCAGATCATTGCAGGTAACAATATCAATCTCGTGAAAATCCTGCTTTTCTCTACTAATGCAATCGATAAACGCATTGTTGATTGTGGAGACATTTCTGTCTTCCTTAAAGATTGCGACCCAAAACTGTCCAAAAGTTTATCTCTAGCCGAATTCAACTTAGCTTTTGGGTTTACAGAGACACTTTATGCAAAGTTTTTCCCAATAGAAGAGCTGAATTAGACACGTACCACGCCATCATTTCTGACCTTGCGCTTAATTATGGCGGCTCACTCTTCTACGAATACCATAAGTCTTTCTCAGCAAAAGCAGCTTTGTATATCTCCCATTTCAACCAAAAACTTGATTGTTCAGTTATAGACCTCGAACTGATCAGCCGGCACTTCACCGGCCACAGGGCGATTTTGTGCTCAGTTTGCGGTTCCTTCTCTCACACCGAAAGCTTATGCCCCAGATTAATTCTGCTGTTCCTCTATGTATTAACTTTAACGAATCAGTGTGCCCTTACACCAAATGTAGATTTCTTCTCTGCTGTTCTTTGTGTGGCGACAGTCATCCTAGAAATTAGATTAGATTAGATTAGATTCAACTTTATTGTCATTACACAAGTACAAGTACAAGGCAACGAAATGCAGTTTAGGTCTAACCAGAAGTGCAATAGCAGCAAGTGCAGGATATACAATGGATGCGTAAGTGCAGGACATGGATATGTACTGAATATGTATAAATATGTATAAATAGAGAGACGTTATTACTATAAACAGAACTGAATTTACAGGTGAATATGTACAGGGAATAAATATACAGATGGCTATTACTATAAACAGAATTTACAGGTGAATATGTACTATGAATACAATATACAGATGGCTATTACTATAAACAGAATTTTACAGATAGAGGTATACAATAATATGCTAGGCTAATATGAGGAATAGCAGTGGATTAGGGTAGTGCAATAAATTATGGACAGAGCTATCCGGAAAAAAAAGTGTAAAGTGCAGTGGAAAGTGGTTGCATATTACAGTTAGAAGTACAGTGCAAAATGCAAATGTAAACATTGGTACTATAAATACAGTCGGCAGTGCAAATGAGCATAATCCAGTTAAGATATGGCAGTGCAAGATGCATATGTAAACAGTTGTTACTGTGATAAACAGTCGGTAGTGCAAATAACAAAGTGAAGGAAGATGTGAGGTAGGAGAGTTATCAGTTTATGAGGGAAGTGGATCAACGGGGGTTTGAGTTCAATAAAGAGACAGCTCTGGGGAAAAAACTGTTCTTTAGTCTGCTGGTCCTGGTCCGGAGGATCCTGAAACGCCTGCCAGAGGGCAGGAGAGAAAACAGTCTGTGGGCTGGGTGAGAGGAGTCCTTGAGGATGCTGCGAGCTCGATGCAGGCAGCGTTTCCTCTGGATGTGTTCGATGGCAGGCAGTGGAGTCCCTGTGATGCGCTGGGCAGTTTTCACCACCCGCTGCAGTGCCTTGCGCTCCGCAACAGAGCAGCTCCCATACCATACTGCCACACAGTTGGTCAGGATGCTTTCTATTGCGCAGCGATAGAAGTTCACCAGGATAGCCGAGGAGAGCTGATTCTTCCTCAGTGTCCTCAGGAAGAAGAGGCGCTGGTGAGCCTTCTTGACCAGGCTGGAGGTGTTGGTCGTCCACGACATGTCCGCCGAGATGTGGATCCCCAGGAACTTGAAACTGGAGACACGTTCAACAGCCATTCCATTGATGTGGATGGTGTCGTGTGTGCCTCTTGACTCCTTCCTGAAGTCCACGATGAGCTCCTTCGTTTTGGTGGTGTTGAGGAGCAGGTTATTATCAGCGCACCATGTGGCCAGGTGCTGGATCTCCTCCCTATAGGCAGTCTCATCGTTGTTGCTGATGAGCCCAATCACCGTAGTGTCGTCCGCAAACTTGACGATGGAATTAGATCCATACACAGGCTTGCAGTCGGCGGTGAAGAGGGAGTAGAGAAACGGACTTAGCACACAGCCCTGTGGTACACCAGTGTTGAGTGTGATGGATGTGGAGCAGGTGAATCCTGAACGAACATTCTGGGGTCTGTCAGTTAGGAAGTCCAAAATCCAGTTACACATTGAAGTGTTGATGCCCAGGTCTCCAAGTTTGGCTATTAACTTGGATGGGATGACAGTGTTGAACGCTGAGCTGAAGTCAACAAACAGCATGCGTGCATACGTGTTCTTATGGTCCAGATGGGTGAGCACAGAGTGCAGTGCCATGGAAACGGCATCCTCTGTGCTCCTATTGCTGCGGTAGGCAAACTGGTGTGAGTCCAATGTGGATGGTATAGAGTCTTTTAGGTGTTCCAGGACCAGCCGCTCAAAGCACTTCATAACGATGGGTGTGAGTGCTACAGGGCGGTAGTCATTAGGGCACCTCGGGTTAGAGTGTTTCGGCACTGGCACAATGGAAGTGCGTTTAAAGCATGTCGGTACAGCTGCTTGGGCAAGAGACAGGTTGAAAATGTCTGTAAAAACCCCAGCGAGCTACTCCGCACATGCCCTGAGCACACGTCCAGGGATGTTGTCTGGTCCAGCAGCCTTGTGTGCGCTGATCCGGCTCAGTGCCTTGCAGACATCTGTGGAGGAGAGTGTGATTGGTGGGTGGTCAGCTGAGGGTTTGAGCTTGGTGGCAGTTTCTCTGTTGTCTCTTTCAAAACGAGCATAAAAGTAATTTAGCTCGTTCAGGAAGTTGACATCAGTGGCTGCGGGGGTGGAGTGGGGGGGTTTGTAGTCACTGATGGCCTGGATGCCCTGCCACATGCGTCGAGGGTCAGAGTTGGAAAAGTGACCCTCTATCTTTAGCTTGTAGCAGTGCTTGGCCTTTTTGATGCCCCTCTTCAGGTTAGCTCTGGATGTACTGTAGGCTTGTGCATCACCTGATCTGAAGGCAGTATTGCGTGACTTCAGCAGGAGTCGAACTTCCCTGTTCATCCAAGGCTTCTGATTAGGGTATGTGGTGATCTGTTTCTGGGTTGTAACACTGTCGATGGTGGTATTGATATGATCCAAATGAATATGATAGAAATGTTTGTCCCCGCAGGTTCAAGAACCCGCAACATTTCAAAAGATGAATAAACATCCTTCTACTCCCGTCAATGTGAAAGAACTGTCAAAAAATGTATCTTCTCATCCAAATCGCTGTTGGATTAATTTCCTCATTACAGGTCTAACCCAAGGTTTCCTAGCTGGGCTGGTCTAATTCCTTCCTCCATACATGTTTGCAAAAATTTACTGTCAGCCACAAATCAACCTGAAATCGTTGATAATCTAATTCAAAAAGAGCTAGATAAAGGATATCTAACAGGTCCTTTTAGTAAATCTCCGTTTCCTACCTTCCGCATTAATCCTATAGGTATCGCTACTAGGAAATATTCAGGAAAGAAAAGATTAATTGTTGATCTCTCTTCTGCCCACAATTCTTCTACACCTAGTATTAACAGCTTATTCCGGAGGATATTTTCTCTCTTTCGTACGCTACCATAGATCACGCCATTCAATTAATCAAAACAGCAGATGAAGCCGCATGTTTAAGCAAAGCAGACATAACAGACGCATTTAAAATCATGCCAATACATCCTTCTCAATGGCACCTTTTCGGTGTCAGATGGAGATCTAAAATGTACCTCGCAGTGCGTTTAACTTTCGGCTGCCGCAGTAGCCCTAAGATTTTCGATTGTCTGTCGGAAGCTTTATGCTGGATTCTGCTTAACAAATGTAAACTCCCTTTCGTTTTACATTTATTAGACGATTTTCTTGTGGTCGATTTTCCCAACTCTCCCGTTGAGCGCTCTCTATCTAAACTCAAGAGAATTTTTTCAGAATTAAAAATTATCTTGTCAAAAGAAAAAACAATCGGTCCATCTACTCGTCTCGAATTGTTAGGCATCATATTGGATAGCAAAACAATGCAAGCATCCCTCCCAGAAGAAAAGCTCAAATGCATTCACCAAATTATCTCCGAATTCCAAACTGTTCGGTCTCTTTCGAAACGAGATATGCTGTCTTTGTTAGGTCACTTTAATTTCGCTATGCGAATCATTCCTCACGGCCGTGCTTTCATATCCAGACTCTTAGATTTGTCAAAAACAGTTGACAATCTACATGATTTAATCACGTTAGATGAAGGATGTCTTTCCGAATTACGTTTCTGGACCCACCTACTAAATGAATGGAACGGAATATCTTTCTTTTACAACGACACTTTTGAAACTTCCAGCTCCCTCCAATTTTTTACAGACGCCGCTCCATCCACAGGTTTCGGGGGGATGTTCGGGAACAAGTGGTTCACGCACAAATGGCTGTCCGAGATCATTAAAGGGTTAGTTCACCCAAAAATGAAAATTCTGTCATTAATTACTCACCCTCATGTCGTTCGACACCCGTAAGACCTCCGTTCATCTTCAGAACACAAATGAAGATATTTTTGTTGAAAGCTGATGGCTGAGAAAGGCTTCAGATAGGCCTCCATTGGCATTCAGTACATTTACACTCCCAAGACCCATAAAAGGCACTAAAAACGTCGTTACAAAGTCAATCTCACCACAGTGGCTCTACAATAATTTTACGAAGCGATAACAATAGTTTTTGTGCGAAAAAATAAATAAAAATAACGACTTTATTCAACCTCTTCTTGTCTTCCGTGTGTGCCTCCACGACGCATGCGCGAGAATATGACGTAGCACCGGCGTTCGGGAATCCATGGAATGCACACTTTAGTCCCATTTGAGCACTACGCCGAGACCTAAAGCACGATCAATGTAGAATCCAACAGCTTAGATACTCGCGTCTTCCTCTGCTTGTAAACAAATCGCTTCTAGGTCATGTGTCCGAATGCCGGATCTGCGTCATATTCTCGAGCATGCGTCGTGGAGGCCTACACGGAAGACAAGAACAAGTTGGATAAAGGCGTTATTTTGATTTTTTTTTGCGCACAAAAACTATTGTCGTCGCATCGTAAAATTATTGTAGAGCCACTGTGGTGAGATGGACTTTGTAACGACGTTTTTAATGCCTTTTATGGGTCTTGGGAGTGTAAATGTACTGAATGTCAATGGAGGCCTATCTGAAGCCTTTCTCAGCCATCAGCTTTCAACAAAAATATCTTCATTTGTGTTCCGAAGATGAACGGAGGTCTTACGGGTGTCGAACGACATGAGGGTGAGTAATTAATGACAGAATTTTCATTTTTGGGTGAACTAACCCTTTAACCTCGCATCAGATATTAAATCTACCGCGCTATTCGAAATCTACCCCATTATCATATCATGTCTACTCTGGGGAAACGAATGGTCTAGGAAAAAGATAACCGTTCTGTGTGATAACCAAGCTGCCGTAGAAATAATCAACAAAATCTGTTCATCTATTCCTTATATCAATCGTTTAATCAGACGTCTTATCTGGATTAGTATCACAAAGAATTTCATTCTTAAAGCCACATTTATTCCAGGTTTTTACAGTAACAAAGCTGACGCTCTTTCCCGTTTTAAATTCCAGGAATTTCGCTCCCTCTGCCCAGACGCCCTTCCTTTCAGCGCTCCATGCCCTCCTTTTTGCCTAACAGTCCTAGATTGAATAGCCTCGCCTCATATCTGGCAGAAGCAAAAGAACTCATGAGAAAGGGAATGGCTAAATCCACCCTTAAATCTTACGACTCAGCCTGGTCTCATTTTTCTCTGTTTTGTGCAGCCTTCGCATTCTCCCCTTTTCCAATAAATTTCAAAGTGCTAGCCGCTTTCATGGTCTACTGTGTTAATTCCCGCAAATTACAACCCCCTTCCATCAAAGCTACACTGGCAGGCATTCAGTTCCATCTTCATTGCATGGACCCAAACGCACCAAGCCTCTTCAAACATCCCGCTATTCGTCTGCTATTGAACGGTGTTGTGAAGACTTCTCCTGCAACCAAAGACAAACGGTTACCCATTACTCTACCTCTTTTGCACAAATTGCTTCTCCGTCTTAAAAAGGGTGTTTTCAATCTTTATACCAACACACTCCTAGAGGCAGTTTTTCTTTCAGCCTTTTATGGGTTTTTAAGGTGTGGGGAATTCACAAGCAAATCCTTATAATTTAATCCTGATATAGATCTTAATATAGCCGACCTCACCTTCTTCAAAAAACATTTTTCTTTACTCTTAAAGCACTCAAAAACCGACCAATCCAATAAAGGGTCGCATATTTAATTATCCAGAATTAATTCTGTGTTTTGCCCTTTTTCTTCCATGTCACGATATCTACAATCCCGGAGAAACGCCGCCCCCAAGACCCGCTGTTCCTCACAGCAGACAGCAAACCTATGACCAGCGCCTGGTTCTCCGCTAAACTGAAACAGCTATGCCATCTTTGCGGATTGAACGGCGAAGTATACACCCCTCACTCTTTCAGAATCGGCGCAGCAACGACAGCCACTCCGAGCGTTGAACCCTTAAAGAGATGGGGCGCTGGAAATTGTCAGCATACGAACATTACATTAGACCTAATTCCAAAGACATCTTGGAAGGTCAAAAGCAAATGAGCATTTAATAAATAAAAAATAAAAAATACAAAAATTAGGTGGCGCGGGTTGGGCTCCAGTAAAAAAACACTACATCTATGCAATAGGTAAGAGGCACACTTACAGGTAAGCCCATTAGTGTTAAGCCATTCGGGAAAGCAGGCCTATGCACACATAGATAGCTGTACACACGTTTATAGCTCTAAGGAGCAGCAGCAATACACATTTTTGGCGTACAGATCTGTGGGGTGGGGGGTTTTAGGCCATAGTAATTCGGCCGCCTCCTTTATGCAGCATGGACCAGTAGGTCCACTGCTTTGAGGGGGTTACATCATTCTGTAGCAGCCTTCCTTGTTGTTATCTTGACTAAGCTGAACATTATGTATTTGCTCAGCAGCAGCAGCGTAGCAGATCTCGTCCGCCAAAATCAAGCCTATGTACATTCCATGCTCTATGCTAATAAAATGCTGGTTGAATTTATTTCACTCCGAAAGTTGTCATGATTGAAATACAAAGTTCAGTCATGAAACTCTATTAATCGCCGATTGGTTCTTTCAGTTCTACGACACCAACCAATCGGAGGTACTTCCTCATCTATGTGGCTTTACTTATACCGTATCCTAGCAGCTATCCGCATGCTGCACAATTATGAGAACTCCGATAATCCCACCTCCTCCCCAGCGTCACCTGTAGAGATCTGCTTGGGGGTTACGTCATTCTGTAGCAGCCTTCCTTGTTGTTATCTTGACTAAGCTGAACATTATGTATTTGCTCAGCAGCAGCAGCGTAGCAGATCTCGTCCGCCAAAATCAAGCCTATGTACATTCCATGCTCTATGCTAATAAAATGCTGGTTGAATCTATTACACTCCGAGAGTTGTCATGATTGAAGTATGATTTAAAACAATGCCAATGCATTTCCACTAATGTCAACATAATTTTCGTGTCTATTCAGAAGAATGTTGTGGTCGATAGTATCGAGTAACACTAATAGAGAGATACAGCGGATGATAAGAGTATCATTTGTAACTCTAATGAGAGCAGTCTCAGTACTTTGATACGGTCTGAATCCTGACTGGAAATCCTCACAGATACCATTTCTTTCTAAAGAAGTAGCATAGTTGTGAATACACTGCCTTTTACTAGAATTTTTTGACAGAAACGGTAGATTTGAGATTGGTCTGTAATTGACTAATTCTGTAGGATCAAGTTAAGTTTTTTTAATAATAGCTAGCTTAAAAGTTTTCGGGGCATATCCTAATGACAAAGATGGATTAATGATATTGTAAATCTGAGTGAAGCAGAGGGGCGCACCAGACTCTTAGAGCTCTGACTAACATACAACGCTTGGCTTGCTCAGTTGGGGACTCAATTTTCAACTGAATATCCAAATTAATCTAATTAGTAAACTAAATTAACTATATAAACTAAATTACTGATCTGCCCACATTGTCACTGTATGATAATTGAAATGAGCTAGATGACATCCCCATTTTCTCCGGAGCGGCTGTACAGCCGAATAAAATTCTGTTGCATTATTTTCCTGTTTAACACTGTGAAGCTGCTTTGAAACAATCTGCATTGTAAAAAGTGCTATATAAATAATGTTGACTTGACTTGACATTGGCATTAGTTAAGTATACTTAGGGCCCTATCTTGCACCCAGCGCAATTGACTTTGTACACCGACGCATGTGTCATTCCTATTTTGCACCCGCGCAAAGCGCGCTTTTCCCTCCACAGAAGCACGTCGCTAAACTAGTGAATGAACTTGCGCTACCTGGGCGGTTCAGCGCAAAAAAGGAGGCGTTTTCCGGCGCAAACAATCCCTGGTGCTATTTTGCTGTTCCATTAAACAATTGCGCCACTGACCAGAAAAAACCTAGTCTAAAGTCAGTGGCGCATTGCGCGTTGTTCATTATGCTATTTTAAGGGTGCATGCTTGACCATAATGTATAGCGTGCACAACGAGCATACACTTTGCTCATGTAATCTACACAGATGCAACAGTTATTTTTGCAAATAATAAATTGTTACACTAAAAAATATTAACACATGAGATGACGGAAATCATTGTGGTGTGCCACGAAGATGTGAAAAAATAGGCATAAATCTAGCTTACAAATTATTCAGGCTAATTGTAGTCTAATAATTAAGGAGACCTGTTTGCCCAATAGTGGCAACTTCTGGCAAGACATATATGTATATAAGGACATCTAACAAATTGGTTTGTCCGTCAAGAACCAGGAAAAAAAATCGGTGAGGGTGGACGCAGCGATGTCCTCTGCTGGCGTCAGGTCCTGAGTAGAGGCAGATCCACCTCCCGTTACACGGCGTGCCCGATTGATGCTGGCAAGCTTGGACTTTCCCCGTCTTCTGATGTCATTGTAGCGCTTGCGGCACTGGTGCGACGTCCTGGGGATGCCAGCTGATGAAACAATTGTGGCTATTTCCTCCCACGCCTGTTTAACCGACGCTATTTTGGGTGGGTTTCTCCCATCCCCATACAACACAACTTCTCTGTCTTTCACTGCTCTTACAAGCACATCAGTCTCCTCGGCTGTGAACCGCTCCTGGCGTGCGCCTGGTAAATACGCCATAATAATAGCAATCCATAATGGAACTTGCGCACCTGCTTTTACAGAGAATGTTGGATGACGCTCTGATTGGTTTATTCACGTTACGCCCAAACCACACCTATGAATAATGAAGCTACTTCAGACCAACCCATTTTAGATTTGCGCCGGGCGCAAGAGCCATTTATCCCGCCGGGAAAATAGCAACAGCGCCGAGACCCGCCCACAAAGTTACTTGCGCTTCGCGCTTTGACACTTGCGTTTCAGATCGTTAAAATAGGGCCCTTAGACTGTAGAGGCTAGTAGACCAAATGTAGTAGACGCTCCGCTGGTCGAACGTAATGGCGCCGCTGTTGATTGTGGGAACGTGTTTACTAGGTGGACCGTTCGACTGCAGTAGGCTGTGAGAAAGTGAAAATGGAACTCGTGAACAGAAAACATGTTGTTTGGCAGTACTTTCAGTCAAAAGAAGACAATTCAGGTCGAGCTACATGTTCAATTTGCAATACCGATTTTTTCTCGTGGTGGCAAGGACCCTAAACAATAGCCGCTGTTAAAACATTTGCTTATGAAACAAACATCAGAAAGAATACGAGTTGTGCATGAAGGAATTTACAGACAGCAGCCAAAATGCAGCAACTTCAGGTACGGCAAAGGAAGGACAGTCATCCTGGCATAATGTTGCCTAATCTTAATTAAAATGTAATTAAATTAAAAAATACACTGCTGTAGGGATGCTCATTTCAGTTAATTTTCCCAACCGAAAACCGCTGCTCATTATCCGATTATTAACCGTTAACTGATAAGATTATAATATCGAATTGCCATTAAATAAAAATACTATTGACGAGTGTCTGTGACCCTTTTTTTCACGTGTTTATTTTACCGTGCAAACAGCAGCATACAGATCAGATAAAATATAAATAAAAAGCATAACATAAATAGGCCTTCGCTAAATATTTTTCTCTTAAATAATTACCAATTTAAGATGACAAAAAGAAAATACACTGAATCCGTTTGAAGCTTTGAAGAACCATTATAGTTTTGTCAAATAAAAATAGCAGGCCTACCTCAATCTCAAACCTCAACACCTTGTATCAGTTTTTACTATTTAAAAAGTAACATGTCCAAGTGATATGGGTTAGTCTGGACAGCAGCCCGTTGAGAGTTAGACCTGTGGCAGAAAACATCCCTACACTGCTGTGGACGTTGTTTACATCATTAATGTGTTTACTGTGATAATGGACTGAGGATGGGAGTAGGATTCGGTATTCGGTTTCGGATTTGGCAGAATCTTAACCAGTGGATTCGGTATACGGCCGAACCCCAAAAATCTGGATTCGGTGCATCCCTAACTGATACAGAGAATGATAGTGATGTTGTTACTATATTTTAGTCAAGAAAATGCACAATTTAATGTTCCTGAGAGTGGGTTGTACCTGAGCCCATGGACACACCTATGGGATCAGATTCCCGCCTAATGTATTGCGGTCATGCATCAAAAAATAATAATAAATAAATAATAAGAGTGAATCAAAATGTTAAAAACACATGTGAAAATAATGCACAAAACTGAAAAATTAATGCAAAGTTAACCCGAATCACAAACAACGCAGAGAAAAAAAACACTTTTAAAATTATATTGCTCAAAACTGAATCATGAATTCAAAATTATCTGAATCGCTCACAAAATCATGTTATCTGCTCTTATTTTCATTTTTTGTATGCCTGTGCTCTTTTCTCCTTTGCTCTTGTTTCCACATTCTGTGCTTGCGTTTCCAAATGTTGCCATTAGAGTTTCATATAAATTAGGGTGGGTCTTAGCATCACCATTGGTCCACTAGTTCCAGTGGTGGAATAGTGGTTTACTTAGGTACATTTTTCACGTATCTGTACTTTACTTAAAGAGCACCTATCATGGAATTTTGAAATTTACCTTTCATGTAGTGTGTAACATAGATCTAAGTGAACAAAAACATCCTGTGATAGCTTGACATATGACAGTGCACCGTATATATAGTTATTTTCTTTCAAAAGTAAGAGTCGACTCTGAGTCATTTTTAAGAATTGAAAACGAAGCTTTTTCTCTGACTAGATGACGTCAACTTGTCAAGTTATTTGAATACGATACGCCCACTTATTGCGCTCCAAGACGCCAGTGAAAACTAGAAAACATCATGGCCACGAGACGCTGTGTTCTGAAGTGCGACTCAAAAGCAAACTTTTTTCATCTGCCCAAGGATGAGCATTTGAAGACTAAGTGGCTTGAAGACAAACCATACATCGTCGCGATTGAGTGTTTATTATTAGTCGTCAAATGTATGTTTCGCGATCTCAGGAAGCTTTTATTATGGACTTTTATTATGGCACATGGTATCTTCTTCGTCTGTCTGTACCATATATGGATTACATGTGCACAGAGCGCCCTCCGGCTGCCAGTATGAATTGAAAACAACACATAAGAGACTCAATCGCTCATGATTAGGCTATTTCTGCCCATTTTGAGGAAGTATTGAATAAAAAATACTCCTCTGTTTAGAAATTTGACACAGACATATGAGAATCTATCAATATGTCTCCTCATCTGCACACTTTTGAACTAAAAGCCCTGAGGGATGTTGATTTGTCGCGAGTCTTCGTGAGGAGTTTTTTTATGAATGAGATCAGCTGAGGCTCATATTAAAATCAAACAGTACCGACGCGGTTTTCATATTCATAACTCCTGACACATATTAACAAATTACTGTCATTATAAGACTTTGATGGGCGTTCCGTTTCCGAGAATATCTGCACAGACTATACCAATCACAACTGACTGGGTCATCTGACCAATCACCGCAGATTAGCGTCACGTAAAGGCGGGGTTTTGAAAAGTGAATCACTAAAGGAATCATTTGAGAATCGCTGTCAAAACAGGTAAAAATAAATGCATATTATAAGAAAACTAAAGTCTTTTTTGTCATTGCATGCATGCAAAACTGTTGTTGGGGACTTCTAAAACAATATTTGGAACATTTTAAATGCCATGATAGGTGCTCTTTAAGTAGAATCAATAGTGCATACTTTTTACTTTTACTTCGTTACATTTTGCAGCAATTATTATACTTTCTACTCTATTACATTTCTACAACGTTTCGTTACATTTTCGTTACATTTTCTGATCAGTTTCAGGGCTCGACATTAACGCGTGTCCTCTTGTAATGAGCTGACGGTAAGGTTGCGCTTTTGAGGCTCGCACAGCCTCATGAGGAGAAAAGGAAACAAATCAGCGCCGCTCACACAGATAAACTCAGTCACATATTGCAATAATGATTCAAAATGTGGACTTTTTATATTTTTAAAACATATAATAGAGTTAAAAATATAAAATGACCAAGAGTTCTGTTTTCCTGAATGCCATCACGACTGAAAATGTGTCACTGGTTTCATATGACAATGACAGTTCCATAAACAATTAATTAACAAAAAGTTACTTACATTTTAAATGCGACATGAACTGTTTTTGTTCTATTTCAGCAGCGAAAATAGTTCCAAACAAAGCAGCAACAGAACGTTACTGAATGATTCAGTGTTTTGAATGAATCGGTTGAATCAAAGAATCAATGACCTGTTCATAAACGACTGCCTCATTCTTGAACAAATCAGCCGTTTGAACGAATCGACTCAATGATTCACTCATTAATACCTGCCGCCACATACTTGCAGTTTAGTTTCATGTTAAAACATTCTTTCCAACATTTATAATTTGTATTCAAAAAAATATTTAAAACAATCTCATAACATAATTTAATTAAGTTGTAATTTTTCAGTGTAAATTATTTAATTTGATTGGTAACAGCCCTATATTGTCTTATTCTAATTTAATGTATTGATACAATTTAAGAATATAAAAGAAAAGCTGAAGCATATCCTATATTTAATAAGATTAGGGGGAAAATGCCCTTTATAAAAGGTAAAAATATCATAAATATGCAGAAAAATACGTCAAAGGTGTTCACTAAACACTAGAGTGCGAATATTGTTTCAGAATAATGATATTTAACTCTGCAGATCACCCGATAACCAGAATTGTAAGTCAGAATATAAACTGGGCCACAGATGGTAAGCACAATTACATGAACCCAAAAAAAATCCTTTTTTTAATTATTAGAATAGACATTAAGAGAATAAATTGTTATGCAAGTACTTTTACTTTTAATACTTGAAACTAAAATCAGGTACTTTTTACTTTTTACTTAAGTAGGGTTGTCATTGTGGTACTTCTACTTTTACTAAAGTAAATATATCTCTGGTTATTTGTACTTTTACTTAAATACTGAGATTCAGTACTTCCTCCACCACTGACAGCTCATCTGCTAGCCAATCAACTGAAGAGGGAAGTTGACGTCACTGCAATGCTACTCATGCCGCAGTTCAGCCAGCCGCTGTTGAGCTACGAGTATAACGCGTTCTCTATCACTGTATCTGCAAGGAAATACATTATTGTATTGTTATGAATATAGTCTTAGGAATATTTTTTGATAGACGTTAAGGGGGGTTTCTCACAATTATAGCAGTCAAATGAACATGACCACGACTGGGTGCTTACTGACGCTTGGCTGTGAGTGAAACGCATACACTATAGGCCAACTGCAAGGAAATATATTTGTTTACAATCATAAATATATTATTTAATATATTAATTTACACAATCAACATTTTAGAGAGGTTAATCAGAAATTGGTCAAATGATCATGACCCCAAATAGTTGGTTATTGGCACTCTCATTCCAAATAAAAAAATGTTTGCAGTGGTGGAATATTTGAATAAGAAACAATATCAGGTTTATAAAACACGTCAAAACTCGACGAAGCACAACAAGCATGAGAACACTCGTTTAAACAACATACACACCGGGACATTTGACTGCACATCAAATTTTTTACATTATTGATCCTTCTTGCAATCGTAATGCAATAGACTAGGACTAGGGCCTACATTCTGCGGTTCTTCAGAGGTGCTATATAGCACCTTAGTCAAAGAACCGGTGAAGAACCTCTGAAGAACCACTGAAGAACCACTGAAGCACCAAAATTGGTGCTATATAGCACTAGAAAAGGTTCCCCAATGATTACGAGCCAAGAACCATTTTCGGTGCCATATAGAACCTTTTTTTTTTAGAGTGCATTACTGGGAACGTCAAAACGTACACAAAACGTCATATCCACCATATGCCGTGGGGGGAAACAAGCCATTAGAATGAATGCACATAGACCTTGTTAGACGCTTTATCTTTACTGTTTGTAATGATTACAATGTATTTTTGCTTGGTGTAGTCCCGAAAAGTTGCCATGTGGCATTCTGCACCTCTAATAAGTTAAAAAACCCTGATCTGAAGTTTTATACTGCCGAATAAACAGACAGAGCCGTTCGTTAATTCCGAAATCCTGTGCAATACGTCCATTACAATTAAACATTTGCACTACATGATGCTGGTATTATTGTAAAGATGAAAAAAAGAGATTTCATTAATTGCAATGGCAAAAGTTTGTTGAACAAAACACCAATAAAGTCAAACTTGTCATGGGACTCGTTAAAGCAGTTTTTCATGATGAACGATCACATAGCCACATAATGCGTGAGGTTATTAATGTACAAAACATTCAAAAGTCTTCTTTATTTCATGATGAGAAGGGCTGGGCTCATGCTTGTGCTTCAAGCTGATAGTCACATGTAGAACACTTGTACATTTTCTCGTCAAAATGCAGCTGCTCCCACAAATATTACACAATATAATAGCTAGGCTACTTCATAAATCACATTCATCACTTTTGATGAAGACGGTTGCTATAAAAAAAGTAAATAAAAAAACTTCCCTATTGTCAGTAATTCTAATAATTATATAAGAATTAAGTAATTCATATAACTACATATGTGATTTTTGGACTATCCATCCATCCATCCATCCATCCATCCATCCATCCATCCATCCATCCATCCATCCATCCATCCATCCATCCATCCATCCATCCATCCATCATCTTCCGCTTATCCGGGGCCGGGTCGCGGGGGCAACAGTCTAACAGAGACGCCCAGACTTCCCTCTCTCTAGCCACTTCCTCCAGCTCTTCCGGGGGAACCCCGAGGCGTTCCCAGGCCAGCCGGGAGGCATAATCCCTCCAGCGTGTCCTAGGTCTTCTCCGGGGCCTCCTCCCGGTGGAACGTGCCTGGAACACCTCCCTGGGAAGGCGTCCAGGAGGCATCTGAAATAGATGCCCGAGCCACCTCAGCTGGCTCCTCTCGATGTGGAGGAGCAACGGCTCTACTCTGAGCTCCTCCCGAGTGACCGAGCTTCTCACCCTATCTCTAAGGGAGTGCCCAGCCACTAGGGATGGCGAAAACTAAACATTTTCTTGACCGACCACCGAGCCTCATTAGCCGGTTGAAAACGGTTAACCGATTAGTTTAAAATATGCTGCACTATTTGAAATAACAGCCGCGAGCCGCCCCTGCAATTTCGCAGCTCTGTCGCATCTCTCTGCCGCTCTGCCTCCCGCTCTCACACACACACTGTCCCGGCTTGTTTGTAATCGGAGGACAAATGGCTCCTTAGTTTCGAAATGGTTTGGGTACAAGGTGATCGCGTTGAAAATAAAGGCATTTGTCTAGCGTTAGAAGCTCATTTGAAACATTGCCGCGGCTCATTTAAGAAAATGACAGCTCCGAAAAGACGCCGCTTTAGTTCGAGGTAGTGCTAACAATAATAAAGAAAGATGATGATCAACACCTTATGTGTTACCACTGAAAGGTAGATGTAATATATTTCCAAATGTAAGCCCATCTTATGCGGAATGTTGTCTAATAGACTGCAACACGATAAAACCAATGGATAAAACAGGCACCTTCAGAATGCGTAAAAGACGCACCGGGCCAAGGCAGGTCTAACTCACTGTGTGCCTTCTAATTAAGCACTGTATCACAAAGTTAAGTTGCAACTTACATCTGTGTCGTTCTTTTTGGTGAAATGGTCCCACACTCTACTTTTCTTTGCACGCTTCATACTGTCGTCTGCCCTGCTAACCTCGAGTGTTTTAGCCTGTTTACTTTTTGCAAACCTTGTGAGCGCGCAAACCCAAACGCTGTGACCTCGCGCCAAATGTTTTTATTGGTTTATTAAGTACAAACAGGCGAGTTATGAAAAATTGAGTTTGAGGGATTTGTTCACTTCACACAAAAAGATTTTGGAATGAGATCGCTAACTGTAGTAGCGTTTAGTCCACTGTCTATAATAGCCTAATTTAGAGATCACTTTTTTTTTTTTTAACCGACAACCGACAACTTTGATCGGTTAACGTTGATACAGTCAACCATCGGTCAAACGGTCATCGGTTAACATCCCTACCAGCCACCCTACGGAGAAAGCTCATTTCGGCCGCCTGTATCCGGGATCTTGTCCTTTCGGTAAGAATGTAGATTGACCGGTAAATCGAGAGCTTTGCCTTACAGCTCAGCTCCTTCTTTACCACGACAGACCGGTACAGCGACCGCATTACTGCAGAAGCTACACCGATCCGTCTGTCAATCTCTGTCCATTTTTGGACTATATTAACTGTAATATTAATAATCTCTCAGTTTCTAACCAGAATCAGGTGATAAGCATAATGGTCATGTTTCAGGTCAGTGAGGAAAGCAGAAGCCACATAGTTTAAGAATAGAAGGATACAAGATATTAGTTTATGTCTGAATTAAATGCTCCCTACCACTCTGGAGTTGCCCATGGTGAGAGGTGGAGGGCTGTAGTGGGTTTGCTTATAGCCCCCCAGCTCAGCCGCCATGTGTTGGAGTTCACCCCGGTGAACGAGAAGGTCGCTTCCCTGCGCCTTCGAGTCGGGGAATGGCCCAAACGGCAGTGCGGAGTACCCGGCCCTCTTGGGGTCTCTGGGAGGGGTGCTGGAAAGTGCTCCAACTGGAGACTCCGTCGTTCTACTGGGGGACTTCAACGCCCACGTGGGCAGTGACAGTGACACCTGGAGGGGCGGGATTGGGAGGAACGGCCCCCCTGATCTGAACCCAAGCAGTGTTCTGTTATTGGATTTCTGTGCTAGCCACGGTATAACGAACACCATGTTCAAGTATAAGGGTGTCCATCAGTGCACGTGGCACCGGGACACCCTAGGCCGGAGGTCGATGATCGACTTTGTGGTCGTGTCATCAGACCTTCGGCCATATGTCTTGGACACTCGGGTGAAGAGAGGGGCGGAGCTGTCAACTGATCACCACCTGGTGGTGAGTTGGAACCGATGGCGGGGGAGGAAGCTGGACAGACTCGGCAGACCCAAACGTACTGTGAGGGTCTGTTGGAAACGTTTGGCCGAGCCCCCTGTCAGAGAGATCTTCAACTCCCACCTCCGGCAGAGCTTTGACCGGATCCCGAGGGAGCCTGGAGATATTGAGTCCGAGTGGACCATGTTCTCCACCTCCATTGTCGCTGCGGCCGCTCGGAGCTGTGGCCGTAAGGTCTCCGGTGCCTGTTGAGGTGGCAATCCCCGAACCCGGTGGTGGACACCGGAAGTAAGGGATGCCGTCAAGATGAAGAAGGAGTCCTATCGGGCCTGTATGGCTTGTGTGACTCCGGAGGCAGCTGACAGGTACCGGCAGGCCAAAGCGGACTGCAGCCCGGGTAGTCGTGAAGGCAAAAAATCGGGCCTAGGAGGAGTTCGGTGAGGCCGTGGAGAAAGACTATCGGTTGGCGTCGAAGAGATTCTGGCAAACCGTTCAACGCCTCAGGAGGGGGAAGCAGTGCCCTACCAACACTGTTTACAGTGGAGATGGATACCTGTTGACCTCAACTGGGGATATCGTTGGGCGGTGGAAGGAATACTTCGAGGATCTCCTCAATCCCACCGACATGTCTTCCGTTGAGGAAGCAGTGGCTGGGGACTCAGAGGTGGACTCGTCCATCACCCGGGCTGAAGTCATCGAGGTGGTAAAAAGCTCCTCGGTGGCAAGGCACCGGGGGTGGATGAGATCCGCCCTGAGTACCTCAAGTCTCTGGAGGTTGTGGGGCTGTCTTGGCTGACAGCATCGCATGGCGGTTGTGGACAGTACCTCTGGACTGGCAGACCGGGGTGGTGGTCCCTCTTTTCAAGAAAGGGGACCGGAGAGTGTGTTCCAACTATAGGGGGATCACACTTCTCAGCCTCCCCGGGAAAGTCTATGCCAGGGTACTGGAGAGGAGAATTCGGCCGATAGTGGAACCTCGGATTCAGGAGGAACAGTGTGGTTTTCGTACCAGTCGTGGAACACTGGACCAGCTCTATACCCTTTCCAGGGTGCTGGAGGGTTCATGGGAGTTTGCCCAACCAGTCCACATGTGTTTTGTGGATTTGGAGAAGGCATTCGACTGTGTTCCTCGTGGCATCCTGTGGAGGGTGCTCTGGGAGTATGGGGCCTGCTTAGGGCTGTTCGGTCCGTGTACGACCGGAGCAAGAGCTTGGTTCGCATTGCCGGCAGTAAGTCAGACCTATTCCCGGTGCATGTTGGACTCCGGCAGGGCTGCCCTTTGTCACCGGTTCTGTTCATAATTTTTATGGACAGAATTTTTTAGGCGCAGACAAGGGCCGGAGAGTGTCCTGGTTTGGGGACCACACGATTTTGTCGCTGCTTTTTGCAGATGATGTTGTCATGTTGGCCTCCTCAGACCAGGACCTTCAGCGTGCACTGGGACAGTTTGCAGCCGAGTGTGAAACGGTTGGGATGAGAATCAGCTCCTCCAAGTCCGAGGCCATGGTTCTCAGTCGGAAAAGGGTGGATTGCCCACTTCAGGTTGGTGGAGAGTTCCTGCCTCAAGTGGAGGAGTTCAGGTATCTTGGGGTCTTGTTCACGAGTGAGGGAAGGATGGAACGGGAGATTGACAGACGGATCGATGCAGCTTCTGTCGATTCTGTCGAAATTCTCTCGATTTACCGGTCAATCTACGTTCCTACTCTCACCTATGGTCATGAGCTGTAGGTCATGACCGAAAGGACAAGATCCCGGATACAGGCGGCCAAAATGAGCTTTCTCCGTAGGGTGGCGGGGCGCTCCCTTAGAGATAGGGTGAGAAGCTCGGTCACTCGGGAGGAGCTCAGAGTAGAGCCGTTGCTCCTCCACATCGAGAGGAGCCAGCTGAGGTGGCTCGGGCAACTATTTCAGATGCCCCCTGGACGCCTTTCCAGGGAGGTGTTCCAGGCACGTCCCACCGGGAGGAGGTCCCGGGGAAGACCTAGGACACGCTGGAGGGACTATGTCTCCCGGCTGGCCTGGGAACGCCTCAGGGTTCCGCCGGAAGAGCTGGTGGAAGTGGCTAGGGAGAGGGAAGTCTGGGCGTCTCTGCTTAGACTGTTGCCCCCGCGACCCAGCCCTGGATAAGCGGAAGATGATGGATGGATGGATGGATGGATGGATGGATGGATGGATGAATGAATTAAATGCTAATTATATACAGCCATTTTTGAGGTTTCTCTACAAAGACAGGGATAGTGAAACTATTCCGTAACAAGGTTCAAATTTTGGTATAAAACTCATTACAGTAAATGGCTGGCTATGTTTAAAAAAAAAAATCTAAATGAATATTAATTCATTACTTTTGTCATAGTTTAATTTAATCACAGACCTTTAAATGACTGCTGGCCTGTATTACTGTCCCACAGCAGTTACAATAATAAGTTTAAGTGAATTATCAAATCCTTTTAAAATAATACAAATAAATAAAATGCATAAATAAATGCATACATACTTTGTTCAAATTTGTATTGGCTTAGTCGGAAAGATTATAGATTCGACAGAACAGAACACAACCTCTGTTCTGTATGTAATGTGAGTAATACAGCATTTCTGTGAACAACAGTCATTATTCAGAAAAATTTGACTGCTGAATGTATCTACTATAATCAGTAAATTAATCAATATATTACTTTACATAAACTCCACAATTTTGCTTAACTCATAATTGATAAAATACCTATACTGTATGAGATCAGGCTTAGATATAACAAATGGAGTGCTACCATTGCCAATTTTATTATTACAGACTTATTTGAGAGCAGTATTTCACACAGGCACAGGTTGTGAGCGCGTTGTTTGTGTTTGGAGCTCCGTCAAATTGATTCATAATCTTTGATTTTCTTCTTAACACTCGCTTACAAACTAATACTTTCTATTATTTACAGCGTGTGAACATATGTCCGATACGATCCTCTATAAAAAACGGATTTTTATATCAGAATATAACAGAAATCGGATTGCTTTGATATCGCTACTTATATCCGAACTTCCGCTACTAGCCGTAGCCCGCTAGCATTGCACGCGTGGTAACTTGTTTACACCCGGTACCAACTGAAACCTACAATTCGCCATCGTAGCACATCTGCTACAATGGCGAATAACTCGGATGTGTGTCTAATGTTACCTTTGAGTGCAGGTGAGGACACGTTCGAGCTGCATTCGGTGCAGTTGGAGTTGGAGTCGTTGGAGAAGCAGATTCGCGGCCTTCTAGACAGACAAGGTGTGCTGAGAGAGCGACAAACAGCGCTTGAAACATCGCGCGCCGATGCTCTCAAGTCAGTGGATAGTAACATTTTGACTCCGACCTCGTCTACTCCGCGTGTTTCTCTGCACAGGACCCAAGCACCCAGGACGCGATCATCATCCCTGGTTTCGTTCACTCCGGCACCGACACAGCACCATGGACCCTGGGTGTTTCCACAGCGGAAAAACGCGAGCCAGGACCAGAGCTAGGACCTCTCCGCCCCTCCCGGTCTTCGAGATCTCCACCCGGAACCGCTTCTCCCCTCTTCGCGAGACGGAACGCGACGCTGTGGTCATCGGTACTTCCATCGTCCGGCATGTCCACGCTACCTCAGGTAAAGGCAAGGTTATCACTCACTGCTTTCCTGGTGCTCGTGTTCTCGATGTCGCTGCGCAGGTTCCCGAGATCCTGAATGGTGACGAGCGCATCGGAGCTGTCGTGCTGCACGCGGGAACGAACGACACCAGGCTGCGGCAGACAGAGGTTCTGAAGAAGGACTACAGTAGTCTGGTCGAGACGGTGCGCAGAACATCACCTGAAGCAACGATCATCGTATCTGGACCCCTTCCCACGTACCGACTAGGACATGAAAAGTTCAGTAGATTATTTGCTCTAAATGAATGGTTAATGTCATAATATAATTTATTACAGTAACAACTGTTTACTTATGCATTCTGCACCACCATACCGTAACTGGATTATGCTCATCTGCACTGCCGACTGTATTTACAGTAACAATGTTTACATTTGCATTTTGCACCGTACTTCTAACTGGAATATGCAACCACTTTCCACTGCACTTTTACACTTTCTTTCGGATAGCTCTGTCCATAATTTATTGTACTAACTTAATCCACTGCTATATTCCTCATATTAGCCTAACATATTATTGTATACCTCTAACTGTAAAATTCTGTTCAAGTAATAACCGTCTGTATATTTATTCATAGTACATATTCACCTGTAAATTCTGTTTATAGTAATAGCCATCTGTATATTTATTCACTGTATATATTCATCTGTAAATTCAGTTCTACTTATAGTAATAACCATCTCTCTACTTATACATATTTATATATATTCAGAACATTTTTATGTCCTGCACTTACGCAACCATTGTATATATCCTGCACTTGCTGCTATTGCACTTCTGGTTAGACCTAAACTGCATTTCGTTGCCTTGTACTTGTACTTGTGTAATGACAATAAAGTTGAATCTAATCTAATCTAATCTAATGAACAGAAGCTGCTCTTTGTAAATAATTGGAATCTGTTTTGGGAGCGACCTAGGCTCTTCCGTCCTGATGGCCTTCACCCCAGCAGAATCGGAGCGGCTCTTCTGTCGGACAACATCTCCAGGGCGTTGAACACAATATGACTAGTAAGTCCAAATCACAGTATTTGCTGTCCTAACTTAATTGACATAAGTACCAATGTAGAACATTACATAGAAACTGTGTCTATTCCTTGTTTAGTGAGGTCAAACATTAAATCTACTGTAGGATCTAGGAAAAATCTAATTGTGATTAAACCAGAAAATCTCAATATTAGTGAACAAAAACAATTTTGTCCTAACTTAATTGATATAAGTACCAATGTTGAACATTATATAGAAACTGTGTCTATTCCTCGTTTAGTGAGGTCAAACATTAAATTTACTGTAGGATCTAGGAAAAACCTAATTGTGATTAAACCAGAAAATCGCAATATTAGTGAACAAAAACAATTTCTAAAACTAGGTCTTCTAAACATTAGATCGCTCACACCTAAGGCGGTTATTGTAAATGAAATGGTCACAGATAATAGTTTCGATGTACTTTGCCTTACTGAAACCTGGCTTAAGCCAAATGATTATTTCGGTCTTAATGAGTCTACTCCACTAGGATACTGTTATAAGCATGAGCATGATTGAAAAATTTCAATCAGGATTCAGGCCGCATCATAGCACAGAAACTGAGCTCGTTAAAATCACAAATGATTTACTTCTAGCTTCTGACCAAGGCTGTATCTCAATACTAGTTCTACTCGATCTTAGTGCTGCGTTCGATACTATAGATCATAAAATACTCTTAGATCGACTTCAAAATTACACTGGTGTTCAGGGACAGGCATTAAACTGGTTTAGATCGTACTTATCAGACCGCTACCATTTTGTCTAAATGGGGAAAAAATCAAAGATAACGTCAGTAGACTATGCGGTGCCGCAAGGATCCGTGTTAGGCCCTCTGCTATTCTCAATATATATGCTGCCACTTGGTAATATTATAAGAAAACATGGAATGAATTTCTACTGTTATGCTGATGACACTCAATTATATATTTCATCACGACCAGATGAAAACGCTAAATTATCTAAACTGACAGCGTGAGTTGAAGATATTAAATACTGGATGACGTGTAATTTTCTGCTATTAAATTCAGATAAAACGGAGGTATTACTTATTGGTCCAAAAAACTGCCCACAAAACCTCTCACAATACAACTTTAACTTGGAAGGATGTCCTGTCACTTTATCCACTACAGTAAAAGACCTGGGTGTTATATTAGACCGCATCTTGTCTTTCGAAAATCATATTTCATATGTTACAAGAACGGCATTTTTCCACCTTAGAAACATTGCTAAGCTACGTAACATGCTATCTATTTCTGATGCAGAAAAGTTAGTTCATGCATTCATGACCTCGAGACTAGATTACTGTAATGCTTTATTAGCTGGTTGTCCTGCATCATCAATAAACAAGCTACAGTTAGTCCAAAACGCAGCTGCTAGAGTTCTTACTAGGTCAAGAAAATATGATCATATAACACCAATTTTATCATCTCTACATTGGTTACCTATTAAGTTCCGTATCAATTACAGAGTATTGCTACTGACCTATAAAGCCCTAAATGGTTTAGCTCCAGTGTATTTAACGGATCTTCTATCGCCCTACAATCCATCGTGCTCTTTAAGATCATTAAACTCGAGGCTTCTGGTCATTCCTAGGATATCTAAGTCCACTAAAGGAGGGAGGGCATTTTCACATTTAGCTCCTAAACTCTGGAATAGTCTTCCTGATATTGTTCGAGGTTCAGACTCGCTGTCCCAGTTTAAAACTAGATTAAAGACGCATCTCTTTAGCCAAGCATTCACATTCTAAATACGTTTTATACTACAGTTAAATCGGATCAAAAGCATTAATATTCTGAACAGCAGCTATGCTAATTATTTCCCATCTGCTTTTCTGTTGTTATCTCGGGACACTAGTCAGTCAGTTCGTCAGCTCCAGTTTGTATCCAGCCTCTCATGGAGACTTCAGATGCCCCAACACCTGTGATGAGACGACTCGACGCCTGTGAAGAGACGACTCAAAGCCAGCGTTGTTATGACCTAAAATAATACATGATTGATTAACTTATTCTAACATTTTTCTTTAACATTCTCTTTCTAACATTTTTCAATGTACATTTATGAAATGCACTTTCTGTAAAGCTGCTTTGAAACAATGTGTATTGTGAAAAGCGCTATACAAATAAATTTGAATTGAATTGAATTGAATATTTGCCTGGAATTAAGCGGCATTTGAGAGTATCATGAGCATTATTTTTTTTCTAACCATTTAAAAACATTGCATGACATCCAATTATGTCAAATAATTCAAACTCATGCTAAGGAAGATTAATATAATGTAAAATATCAAATTTCAGCCTACAGATTAAAAACTAAGGAATTTACTTTGCTTAATACTTTTATTTAATTATTATTTCAGGAGTACTCTTTACAGATGTGTCTCCAGCGAGATGCCTGACCTCTCAATCCTCCAAGTGGCCAAGCTGTATTATGATTTTGCCAGCGCCATCACAATCAAGATGTTCAGTGACGATTTATTGGTGGATTCTGCGTTTGGAGAAAAAATCTGTGTTTGCAGATAAAGTGATTTATATTTACATTATTGCAGTGCAATCAAAGTGATTTATTTTTACATATTTACATTATTGCAGAGCAAGTATCAAAGTGATTTATATTTACATATTTACATTACTGCAGTGCTGATCACAACATAATTTATTAGGGGTGTAACGGTATACGTATTCGCACCGAACCGTTTCGGTACAGGGCTTTCGGTTCGGTGCACGCCTGTACAGAACGGTTTCCGAGTGCAATCTTTAACAGTTAACAGTCAGCTTGTTTTAAGCGCGGAAAACACTTCAATCCGAGTTCCTATCCGAACATAAGTATTCAGTCGATTTTATCAAGAAATTCAAACGATAAATGCCATTTTAACGCTCTATGTGGCGTGACTGATGACTGATCACAGTTCAAGCGGCCGCGCGATGTGAACGCGATCATCTGTGAAGGCGATCGATCATCTCTTCCTAAAGAATAAACATGAATGACCATCTGAAGGTATGCTGAGGATACATTAAAACTTACTGTCACGTATCATATGTGGTGTAATCACTAAATCAGTGTTTCAACGGCGGAAAGACGTCAATATAACTGCTTGTAAACTAAACAATGTCATGTAACGTTAACGTTAGCATCATTTACCTCAGTCAGTCATTCAGTGTCCACAGAATTGTATTCACTAGAAAAATCAACTCTTTCACTAAATATATGCTCTATATTAGCCTATATATTCATTATATTCTACTGAACCTGTTAGTGATGTCTTGATTATTTCATGCATGTTAAATAAACCTGTCTTGAAAAAGTGTAATACAATGTGTAATTTGAGTGTTGATTATTATACCTAAAAATAAATAGCAACTGAATTTAGGCTAATAGTTTGGGCTCTGTTGTTAACCTTTAATATTAATGTGCAAGTATGGGCTCCCTATATAATTTACAGAAATATCTTCAATAAACTTTCAGTTATAATTGTATTATAATAATTAACAGTATTATAATAATACTGGTTAAGATAATTGTATTTGAATTATAACCAGGGCTGTTTTTGCCGCCCGCTCGCACTCAATTGTTATTGATATTGGTGGATATTCGCACTGCAAGTGAGTCATAGTTTTGCTTTTGAGCTGAGCCATTGACAGGCTGTTCCCTTGATTGTTTGGGCGAAATACAAAAGCGTCCTCACCTGTTCTGACTGTAGTGATTAGCATCTATTTAATACGCTCGTTAACGCTGTCATGGAAGCGTCAGCCGGAGCGTTCAGCCTCTGTGTGAAGACCGAGTCGGGTAAAGACATCGACTCTCCCTGCGACTCCCCTGAAGAGGCCACCGGTAAGGCACCCTAGTTTTTCCTTTCTCTTTCCTCTCTCTTACCAAGTGCTTTCAGTACATTCCTGTTGTCTCTCGACCACGTTCCTCTACTACACGCCGAAGGCAGCGCAACACTGCTAATCTGCATCCTATTCCCTCCTCTGTTAATGCTCCTTCCTCTTTTTCTGTGGGTTTATGGAATTGTCAGTCAGCTGTCAACAAAGCTGACTTCATTCCAGCCTTTGCCACTCAATCCGCTCTTAATATCTTGGTCTTAACTGAGACTTGGATCCGTCCAGAAGACTCAGCAACCCCTGTTGCTCTCTCTAACAACTTACTTTTCTCTCACACCCCTCACCACACTGGGAGGGGTGGAGGCACAGGTCTTCTCATTTCTAACAATTGGAAATACTCAACACACACCTCTCTATGCAACAACAACTCATTTGAATACCATGCGATTACAGTTACATCTCCAATTACAACCCCTATTATAGTCATTTACCGCCCTCCTGGCCAATTAGGCACCTTTGTTGACGAGTTGGATGCGCTACTGTCCTCATTCCCAGAGGATGGCAGTCCACTTATAGTCCTCGGTGACTTTAACATTCACATCAGCAAACCGTATGATCTCACCCACCTCAACACCACACATACCCACAAATCTGGCAACCAACTTGACCTCATCTACACACGCAACTGCACTACAGATAACATTGTGGTTAAACCACTTCACATCTCAGATCACTACTTCATCACATTTAATCTACAATTTACTACTCAGGCACCACCAGCTCCTCTACCAGTTACTTTTAGGCGAAACCTGCCCTCACTTTCTCCTTCTCATCTCTCCTCTGCTGTGTCATCTTCTCTTCCTTCATCTACACAATTCTCCTCTATGGATATTAACACCACTACAGACACTTTATGCTCCACTTTAACTTCTTGTCTATATAGTATCTGTCCTCTGTCCTCCAGGCCAGCACGTGCTACTCCCTCTAACCCTTGGCTATCTGATGTCCTTCGTGAACACCAGACCAAACTCAGGGCAGCAGAGAGGAAATGGCTTAAATCAACCGACCCGTCTGACCTAAGTAAGTATCAGTCTCTGCTCTCATCCTTTTCAGGTCAAGTCCATGCGGCTAAATCTTCATACTTCCACGACAAAATCAACAGCACCTCAAACTCACGCACACTCTTCAGAATGTTCAACTCTCTGCTCTGTCCTCCTCCACCTCCTCCCACCACCTCCTTATCTGCCAATGACTTTGCCCATTTCTTCACAAACAAAACAACATCCATAAGCAGTCAGTTCTCATCCCCCCACACAGGATTTTACATCAGCCAAACCCACAGCCGATCATCATCACTCCTCATTCACTACTCACTGAGGCAGAAGTATCTAAACTTGTCCTCTCCAGCCATCCTACCACCTGTCCTCTAGATCCCATCCCTTCACATCTCCTTCAAACCATCTCTCCTACACTCCTACCAGCACTCACACACATCATCAACACATCTCTCAGCACCGGCATCTTCCCTACCACATTCAAGCAGGCTCGGATAACTCCACTGCTTAAGAAACCCACATTAAACTCTTCACTCATAGATAACTACAGACCTGTCTGTCTGCTACCATTCATAGCGAAAACACTTGAACGAGTGGTTTTCAATCAGGTTTCATCCTTCCTCTCACACAATAACCAGTTGGACATCAACCAATCAGGTTTCAAAAGCGGACACTCCACAGAGACTGCATTACTGTCGGTCACTGAAGCCCTGCGGATAGCTAAAGCTGACTCCAAATCATCAGTCCTTGTCTTCCTTTATCTATCTGCTGCCTTTGACACGGTCAGTAATCAGATTCTTCTGTCCACCCTTTCATCACTGGGCATCACAGGGATTCCACTCCACTGGTTTTAGTCCTACATCACAGGTAGGTCTTTCAAGGTTGCCTGGAGAGGGGAGATATCCAAAGCACATCAGCTGACCACAGGGGTTCCTCAGGGTTCAGTACTTGGACCTCTCCTCTTCTCCATTTAGACTACATCATTGGGACCCATCATACAGACACATGGCCTCTCATACCACTGCTATGCGGATGACACTCAGCTCTACCTTTCATTCAAACCAGACGACCCCACAGTAGCTGCACAAATCTCCAGCTGTCTGGCGGACATCTCGGCATGGATGAAAAAACATCACCTGCAGCTCAACCTGGCAAAGACTGAACTGCTCGTCTTCCCGGCCAATCCGACAATACAACATGACGTCACCATCCAGCTAGGTTCTTCTCGGATCACCCCATCAGGGTTGGTCAGAAACCTTGCTGTAATCTTTGACGACCAGTTGTCCTTCAAATACCACATTTCAAAGACAGCTCGCTCATGCAGGTTTGCGCTCCACAACATCAAGTCAAGTCAAGTCAACTTTATTTATATAGCGTTTTTAACAATGTAGATTGTTTCAAAGCAGCTTTACAGTGTTAAACAGGAAAATAATGCAGCACAATTTTATTCAGCTGTATAGCCATTCTGGAAAAAACGCTGATGTCATCAGTTCATTTCAATTATCATACAGTGACAGTGTGGGCTTTAGATCAATAATTCGATCAGTAATTTAGTTTAAATGGTTAATTTAGTTAATTAATTAGATTTATTTCAATGTTTAGTTGAAAAATTGAGTGTCCCCAACTGAGCACGCCAAGCCAGAGGCAACAGTGGCACGGAAACCAAAACCCCATTAGGTGACCTAATGGAGAAAAATAAACCTTGGGAGAAACCAGGCTCAGTCGGGGTGCCAGTTTTCCTCTGGCCAATTAACAAACAGCGTATTATTATTATTATTCTGGCAGCTTTACAGCTCAGAGGTCATAATAGATCAGAATATTCGAGGAACCGGGGGCAACATGCTGGAGACGGGTTTATTGAGGATGATGTTGATTAAATAATTATTAAAGTGTAATATTCGAATGATCAGAGGCAACACGCTGGAGACGGGTTTATTGAGGATGACATATCGATTTAAGTATTATTTAATTGTAATATTCAAACAATCTGAGTCAACACGCTGGAGACGGGTTTATTGCGGATGACATATCGATTTAAGTATTATTTAATTGTAACATTCGAACAATCTGAGTCAACACGCCGGAGACGGGTTTATTGAGATACCGTGTCGATGAGGCAGTTGCAGGGGGAGTCTAATCACGGTCTCTGCAGACACTTCGGGGTCCTGTGTTGGTCTTCTCTGGGCGCAGGTCCACCATCTGAACTGGATACGGCCCGGATCCGGCTGACTGCAGTAAACCTCGGGATAAAACAGAGAGACTATCATTAGCGTAGATGCCATTCTTCTGATGATGTAACGAGTACATCAGGTGTTATGGGAAGTGTTTCCGGTTCCGGCTGACCTAGTTAATGCAGCCTAACAATCATTTCATTGAAAAAGTGTTTTATGTGTATGCCACAGTAAAGAGATGTGTTTTTAGTCTAGATTTAAACTGACAGAGTGTGTCTGCTTCCCGAACAATGTTAGGAAGACTGTTCCAGAGTTTCGGAGCTAAATAGGAAAACGATTGACCGCCTGCAGTTGATTTGGATATTCTCGGTATTATCAACTGGCCAGAATTTTGAGACCGCAGTAGACGTGATGGAGTATAATATGTTAAGAGCTCGCTCAAATATTGGGGAGCTAAACCATTTAGTGCTTTGTAAGTAATAAGTAAGATTTTAAAATGTATGCGATGTTTAATAGGCAGCCAGTGCAGTGTTGACAGAACGTCTCGGTTACGGATGTAACCCTTGTTCCCTGAGGAGGGAACGGAGACGTAACGTTAGTGACTAACGAATGGGGGTTTCGCTTGGAAGCCTATCAACTTCGAGTTTAGAGAAAACGCCCAATGGCGTGCCAATGCCATGGGGCATGCGGAATTTGCATACGTAACTCCGCCTCACTGCGTGAGTATATAAGGAAGTACGAGGCAATATCGCATTATGTTACCTGCTTGAGGAGCCAAGACTGAACTCCTGCGTTCCAGGTAGCACAGCTGATGTGGCAAGGGGACGTTACGTCTCCGTTCCCTCCTCAGGGAACGAGGGTTACATCCGTAACCGAGACGTTCCCTTTCGTTCAGTCACTACGACGTAACGTTAATGACTAACGAATGGGGGTCCCAATATAATCCCGCCACTCAGCTGTCTTCCAGCGCCCTGCGTAAGTGTGAGTACCCTGTCGTAAGACTAATATGGACAAAGGACTCCCACTTAACACAGGAATACCAAGGTACACTGGGAAGCATATCCCAGTGAGGGAATGCCAAAGTGCCTACCCGTGGGGAGGACTTAAGAGACACATATAACCCGCTAAGGGCTGCATATGGAAGATCTCTAGGGTACCAGCCGAAGGTGGATTTTTAACCCTAGGGGTGGCGGGGACACGCCAAGGGAAGAAACCCGCTCACTGCGGAGACTTACGGTGAAATACACATGTGGGGGTCGCCGGAGGGAACCATGCACATGGGGCACCTGGCCGGACATGAGGGTCTGGGCTCGAAAGGGCAGACAGAACTGATGTCGGCGTCGACAGTGCTGGAGGAGCTCAGGGCTCTCGGGGAGCTCACCTGAGGAAATATCGCACGTATCCAGTCCGTGGAGTGGAGTGGCGAGCAAGCGAAAACACCTGAGCCTGATCCATCACCGGCCCCTCGGGGGAGCGAGTACATAGTCGGACACTGGCTCCACTCGGAGATTGTAGAATCTGGCGAATGTGTTGGGTGTCTCCCAGCCTGCAGCTCTGCAGATGTCTGCTAGCGAGGCGCCATGTGCTAGAGCCCAAGAGGAGGCCACACTCCGGGTGGAGTGTGCCTTCACACCAAGGGGACATGGTCGACCTTGCTGCTGGTAAGCCAAAGCAATGGTGTCCACTATCCAGTGAGACAGTCTTTGCTTTGAGAGAGCACTTCCCTTATGGGCGATCTTGGGCTTTGTTGTAAATAGTTATATACAAAATGTTCAATAAAAATAGAATCACAAAAAGAGAGAGCACTTCCCTTCCGCTCTCCACCATAACAGACAAAGAGCTGGTCTGAGGTCCTGAAACACTGCGTCATGTCTACGTAGGCGCGGAGGGCGCATACTGGACAGAGCAATGCCAAGGCTGGGTCTGCCTCCTCCAAAGGCAGCGCTTGCAGGTTCACCACCTGGTCCTTAAACGGAGTGGTGGGAACCTTGGGCACATATCCAGGCCGGGGTCTCAGGATCACGTGAGAGTTAGCCGGCCCGAATTCCAGGCACGCTTTGTCAACCGAAAATCCCTGCAGGTCCCCGACCCTCTTAACTGAGGCCAATGCGGTCAGCAGAACCGTCTTCATAGACAGGAACTTAATATCAACCGACCGCAAAGGCTCAAAGGGAGGTCTCTGCAGAGCAGTTAACACTACTGCGAGGTCCCAAGAGGGTACGAGAGGAGAGCGAGGAGGATTCAGTCTCCTGGCTCCCCTCAGGAACCTGATGACCAGGTCGTGCTGACTTACCTTTTTGCTCTCCAAGAGATCGTGGTGGGCAGATATTGCGGCCACATATACTTTGAGGGTGGAGGGAGACAGCCTTCGCTCCAGCCCCTCTTGGAGAAACTCAAGCACGGACCCGATCGGGCATTTCCAGGGGTCTTCTTGGCGGGAAGAGCACCAGGTGACGAAGAGGTTCCACTTCAACGCATAGGCATGCCGAGTGGACTCTGCCCTAGCGGAAGTGATGGTGGCGACCACCGTAGGTGGTAGGCCACTCAAACCTGCCGCGTCCCGTCTAGGAGCCACACGTGGAGGTTCCAGAGGTCGGGACGCGGGTGCCATAGGGTGCCCCGTCTCTGAGTAAGGAGGTCCGGTCTCAGAGGAATAGGCCAGGGAGGGGCTGTCGCAAGGAGTACGAGTTCGGGGAACCAGGTCCGGCCGTGCCAGTACGGGGCGACCAAAAGGACCTGCTCCTTGTCCTCCCTGATCTTGCACAGGAGCTGTGCGAGTAGGCTCACTGGGGGGAACGCATATTTGCGTAGGCCCCGCGGCCAGCTGTGCGCCAGTGCATCCGTGCCGAGCGTGCCCTCGGTCAGGGAATAGTACAGGCTGCAGTGGGAAGAGTCGTGGGAGGCAAACAGATCTACCTGTGCGTCGCCGAACTGTTCCCAAATCAGCTGAACCGTCTGGGGATGGAGTCTCCATTCTCTCGGGAGAGGCTGAAACCGCGAGAGCTCGTCGGCTGCGTGGTTCATGGACAGCACGAAGGGACCTCAGGCGCTTCTGACTCCATAGAATGAGATGGCGGGCGAGTTGAGACATACGGCGGGAGCGTAGACCGCCCTGGTGGTTGATGTACGCTACTACGGCCGTGTTGTCTGTCCGGACAAGCACATGTTGGTCCCTCAGCAGCGCTCGGAAGCGGTGCAGGGCAAACCGTACTGCCAGCAACTCGAGGCAATTGACATGCAGGAGGCGCTGGGGTCCTGTCCAGGAGCCCGCGGCTGCTTGTCCATTGCACATGGCACCCCAGCCCGTGGCAGAGGCATCCGTCGATACGACAACATGCCTGGAAACTCGTTCTAAGGGCACACCGGCCTGAAGAAAACTGAGGTTCGACCACGGGGTTAGCGTCTGTAAGCAGGCCCGAGTCACTTGGATCCGGAGCGTGCCAGACTGCCATGCCCATCTCGGGACTCAATCGCGAAGCCAGTGCTGAAGCGGTCTCATATGAAGCAATCCGAGCGGCGTTACCGCGGCTGCAGATGCCATATGCCCCAGGAGCCTCTGAAATAGTTTCAGTGGAACCGCACTCTTGCTCTCGATTTGACGGAGGCAAGTCAGCAGAGACTGCGCGTGCTCGCTCGAAAGCTGCGCGTACATGGCGACCGAATCGATCTCCATACCGAGAAAAGAGATCCTCTGCACGGGGCAAAGTTTGCTCTTTTCCCAGTTGACCCGAAGGCCCAGACGGGCTAAGTGGTGGAGAACCAGATCTGTGTCCGCAAACCTGCTCTCGAGAGTGGCCCAGTTTGAGCCAGTCGTCGAGGTAGTTCTGGATGCGAACCCCGTGCTGCCGAAGGGGCGCAAGGGCTGCCTCGGCGATCTTCGTGAAGACGCGAGGGGAGAGAGATAGCCCGAATGGGAGAACCGCGTACTGATATGCCCGCCCCTCGAAAGCAAACCGTAGGAACGGTCTGTGTCGAGGAAGGATGGAGACATGGAAGTAGGCGTCCTTCAGGTCGATCGCTGCAAACCAATCGTGAGGACGAACGCATTGGAAAAAGGCGTTTTGCAGTCAACATCTTGAACGGAAGCCGGTGAAGGGATCGGTTCAAGATGCGAAGGTCCAGGATTGGTCGTAACCCACCAGTTTTCTTGGGTACAATGAAGTAGGGGCTGTAGAACCCCGACCTCATTTCGGCTGGAGGGACAGGCTCGATCGCACCCTTCGCCAGTAGAGTGGCAAAAAAATATGGGGGCGTTGAGGAAACGGGTTCGCTCAGCGTCGCGCATATCGGCCAGGGTGAGCCATAGGTGTCGCTCCTGGACCACATTTGTGGACATCACCTGACCCAGGGAGCGTGCGGTCACCTTCGTCGCCCGGAGAGCGAGGTCAGTGGCGGCACGCAACTCATTGCTGAGTCCTGGATCAGCCCCCCCCTCGTGCATATCACACAGCAACTTGGCTTGGTAAGCCTGAAGAGTTGCCATGGTATGCAAAGAAGCGGCGGCCTGCCCCACAGCTCTATAGGACTTCGCCACCAGGGATGACGAAAACCTACAGGCTTTGGAGGGGTGCTTTGGGTCACCACACCAGGACGAAGCGCTCTGTGGACACAGTTGCATCGCAACAGAACGTTCGACTGGGGGGACCCCAGTGTACCCATGAGCCGCGGCTCCATCGAGGGAGGTGAAGGCGGAAGAGTTCGCCAAACGTTCACGGGAAGACAACGGGGACTTCCAGGAACGCGCAACCTCTTCATGCACCTCAGGGAAGAAAGGTATTGGAGGAGCGGCCGGACGGGTGTCCGGGCGTGCCGCCCCCAAAAACCAATCATCCAACCGCGAACGTTCGGGCTGAGGTGGAGGGTTCCACTCCAGTCCAAGCGCTGCGGCGGCCCGAGACAGCATGGCTGTCAATTCTGGGTCCGACTCGGGCAATGCTGGCGCACCCGAAGGTGGCAGCACAGCCGAATCATCATCCTCAGATGACTCCAGCCCACCTTGTGATGCGGCGATAGACATCACTTCCTCTTCCGCCGTGCCAAGCGCCACAGTCGGGACAGCCGGAGCCGGCCCCGATGTAGACGCCTGAGCACGGGCCGGGTCAGGTGCTTGAGAGGGGGGTGTGGGCCGAGGAACTAGCTTCGGAGCTTTGTTCCACACCGTCACCCTCAGATCACCCTGGCCACCAGCCAAAGTGCCACCTCCGGGGGAGACCGCAGATTGGGGGGTGGCAGAGGGGACTCTCGTTCCGGCATCAGCACGAAACTCACGGAGTCTTGATCGAAGCACCGAGATGGCCAGGTTCCCGCAGAGGGAACATGAGTCATCCACAAGCGTTGCCTGAGCGTGCTGAAAGCCCAAAAACGTCACGCAGCGCTCAGCCCGTCGAAAGAAAAAAGGGATCTACCGCACCCAGAAGTGCACGGACGAAACATCCTGAAAAGGACGTGTCACGTGCAAGCTCTTTTTGTGAGAGGAAACTTTTGCAGTCGATGCCGAAGCGCCCAGGCTGTCAGGCGGACCACTGCACAGATCAGCAGGCAGGAAGTATGCGATCACTGGAACGCGCCGTCACACCAACACCGACTGGAAAGCTGCTCGTCTCGAAGAAGCTGACAGAGTCTCAGAAGGCTGTAGGAGTGAAGAGGTAGGTACTCTAGGCTCCGAAAGCAGAAACATAATGCGATATTGCCTCGTACTTCCTTATATACTCACGCAGTGAGGCGGAGTTACGTATGCAAATTCCGCATGCCCCATGGCATTGGCACGCCATTGGGCGTTTTCTCTAAACTCGAAGTTGATAGGCTTCTAAGCGAAACCCCCATTCGTTAGTCACTAACGTTACGTCGTAGTGACTGAACGAAAGGGAACTGGGCTAATATGGTCATACTTCCTGGTTCTAGTAAGAACTCGAGCTGCTGCGTTTTGGACCAGCTGGAGTTTATTTATTAAGCGAGCAGGGCAACCACCCAGTAGAGCATTACAATAATCTAGCCTTGAGGTCATGAACGCATGAACTAACTGTTCAGCATTTTGCATTGAGAGCATGTGCGGTAATTTAGATATATTTTTAAGAAAGCAGTTTTACAGATGCTAGAAACGTGGCTTTCAAACGAAAGATTGGTATCAAAGAGCACACCCAGGTTCCTCACTGACGACGAGGACTTGACAGAACAGCCATCAAGTGTTAGACAGTATTCTAGGTTACTACATGTGGAGCTTTTTTATCCAATAATTAAAAATTCTGTTTTTTCTGAATTGAGTTGCAGGAAATTACCGGTCATCCAATGTTTTATATCAGCTATGCATTCCGTTAATCTTGTGAATTGGTAAGTTTCTTCAGGGCGTGAAGAAATATAGAGCTGAGTATCGTCAGCATAACAATGAAAACTAACGCCATGCTTCCTAATGATATCTCCCAGTGGTAGCATGTACAGGGTGAAGAGTAGCGGTCCTAGCACTGAGCCTTGTGGTACTCCATACTGAACTTGCGATCGGTGTGACATATCTTCATTTACTACTACAAACTGATAATGGTCGCATAGGTATGATTTAAACCATGATAAAGCAATTCCACTAATACCTACATTATTTTCGAGTCTATTCAAAAGAATGTTGTGGTCGATAGTATCAAACATCAGGAAGATCAGACTTTTTCTAACTGAGCATGCAACACAACTTCTCGTCCAGGCCCTGGTCATTTCTAGGCTTGACTACTGCAATGCGCTTCTGGCTGGACTTCCATCATGTGCGATCCAAACGCTCCAAATGATCCACAATGCAGCAGCACGTCTTATCATCAACGAACCCAAAAGGGCCCACGTCACACCACTCTTCATCTCTCTGCACTGGCTACCATTTGCTGCTCGCATCAAGTTCAAGGCGCTAACGCTTGCTTACAGATCCACCACAAGCTCCGCTCCTGCATACTTTGACTCGCTCCTACAAGTCTACACCCCCACCAGAAGCCTTCGCTCAGCTAAGGAGCAACGGCTAGTGGTACCATCACAGAGAGGCAAAAAATCCCTCTCCAGAGCATTCACATACACCGTTCCCTGCTGGTGGAACGATCTTCCCACCTCCATTCGAATTGCAGAATCACTGACAGCATTCAAACGACAGCTGAAAACTCACCTCTTCCACTTAACCTTATCTTAAAAAAAAAAAACACTTTCCTTTTCCTAATTCTCCTTCCTCTACTTCTTCCCTGCCCTAGTGTGTGATGCTTTGTGCGATGTCCAAAACGTAGTACTTCAGGCACTTTCTGTGTTTTGCTGCCTCCTCATGATGGATCGCTTCCTGTACTCCTCAGTTGTCGCTTTGGATAAAAGCGTCTGCTAAATGCATAAATGTAAATGTAAATGTAATAATTTAATTCATTCAAGGACAGACACTTTTTTTCTTCTTCAGTAAAACAGTTTAATATAAATAAATAAAAAGCCATTTTGTAAAACTGCTGTACCGAACTCGTACCGAACCGTGACTTCAAAACCGGGGTACGTACCGAACCGTCAGTTTTGTGTACCGTTACAACCCATATAATTTATATTTACATGTTTACATTATCTACATGTGTACAAATAAATGAAAATCTTCCATCCACAATTTCTCCATTAAATATTATTTTAATCAATATTGTGCTGTTATTTTGTATTGTTGTGATGAGTGTTGATGCTTTGTGGAATAGCCAAAGATATAAAACCTGCGGGGATAAATGCAGTCTGTCACTAGTGTTTTAACAATGCTTTTATTAAGGTCGTTGTGCTGAAAAAAAGTAGATATTCTACTAGAATAAGGTGAGTAATAGCCCCTTTCCAGTAATGTTAGGCAAAACTACCGTCTTCCACCGTTAATATGTAAACTTTCAGGAAGCAATTACTAGAATGACATTATATGTTATATTGTTTATATTTATAATGATACTTATCTAGAAAATACTTGCATAATTATTTTTGTTTGCAATACCTACGTGAGGAAAGCTCTGCCGCTAGTACACTCAGCGATATACGGAAATGGAGTCGCTGTCTGAGATTCTACCGGAAATACGTAAGCAGCGTTCATGCATAGAGTCTATAGGACAATCTACACCTGCAGTGCAGATTCTAACGCCCGTTTCACACATACTCCGTTTCCAGTGCGTTTGCGGTGCATATTTTTTTCCGTACCCATGTTAACGGATTACAGCTTTCACACTGCGCACGGATGCTGTCCGTAAGTCCGTTCCAGCTGCGGTGCCTCAGCAGCAGTGTGGCGATCGTTTCCGTACAGAGTCTATTTTTTGCTGTGCTGCACTGTGGAATTAAAGTGACAGCACATTGTTCGCTTTAAAATAAACATGTACTGACGTGAAAATCTAGTAATTTTACCACAGATGCATATAATTTAAAATATACTCTGTTTCAAAGTCAACACATGGCTTTTTTTTCTCGGGTAAAGCAAGGAAACGACACCTTACCTGGCATTGAGGTTAAAAAAATTGAAATAATGGAGAGCACGTACGTTCCTGGAGGTAGAAAAACAAAGGTCTTTATGACCTGCTTTTAAAAGGGTTTAAAACCAAAGAAAAGACGAGAGTCGGCTGTTTTTGTATATAGCCTATTGTAAGTTTCTAATTTAAAATGTTTATAGGCTATAAGTTATATTTAAATGTTTTGCCACTTGTGTGAGCTAAATCTAAAGTATAGGCTATATAAATATAAAGTAATTAATTGAATAAAACTTTGTTTAAATGTACTACGTTGAAACGTGACATCTATGAAAGTGTAAAGAAAGAGAATTGCAATTCTGACAAGCCATATTCAGTAACAACTTTTGCATTTGAAATAAACAATAATAAATAAATGCTGTGTTTGTGGTATAGGCTACAACCGCGGATCAGTTGCGCGCTGCAAACGCAGCATATATGAAAGCACAACAGCGCGTGCTGCTCCTGCACCGCATACGCACTGCAGATGGAGTATGTGTGAAATGGGCGTAACTCTAATTGGATATATTTTACTGCAGTAATTTGTATATTACTAATATAATTAATAAAGCATTTTATTTCTCTAAATTTTCTCTGTCTTTTTTACATATGAACAGTTTTACTAGAAGGGTACATTTGCAAAAAAATAGTATTCTCCATTCCATACAGAAATTTAATATATGTACATATATGTCCCTATATCAGAGTAGTGATGTCATATATGTTTCATATAAGTCAATACATTATTAGCACATTTATACATCCTCACGATATATGAAGATATAGATTTATACCATGTATGAAATACCCATAGAAGAATCATTATATATACATATATTAAAATGATTTATATAATGATTTTTTATATGGTACTGTATGTTAATACCATATATGTAAACAATATATGTCTAATTTATATATGTAAGTTTATTTAAACAACATATATGCAAACATTCAGTATGCTTGTATAGGATTGTATATGGATTTATATAGTGGTGTTTGAATCCTGGCTTTTCATTCAAGTTTGGTTCTGGTTCAGGCTTCGTACATTAATGCTCCATGTGTTTTTCCCCCCATTATGAGCATACAGTATGAGCATTTGCTTGGTCTCGTGTGAGCAAGTAGTTTGACTTGGGCAGTGTACACTCTTTTGTCCTTGTGTTGTGTGTTTGTTTAGCACGCGGCTCGTGCTCATCATCAGCCTTGTACTTTCATGTTTTGTTCTGTGTAGTGTGTAATGGTTACCCTCTTACAGGGCTGAAATTTTTCATCCTGTCCTCTAGAGGGCAACAAAGCGAGGAAGTGGTTTTAAGGTTGCGAGTAGCATAGGAGAGTCATGGCGCTGGAGTATGGGTGAAAATGTCTGGAATCACTATGGGTGCTTCTCAATATCCCTCCTCGTTTCCTCGCTCCTCCATCCTCCGTCATATGACCCGAAAACCGACCGAGCTCAGCCATCTTGTAGGACATCTCAATTCTCTAATTGCATCGCGAGGAGGCGAGGATCGAGGAGTGAGGAGGCTTCCTGAGGAGTCATGAGCGAGGATACACAGGTGTATCCTTTGCGGAAGTGTTTTATCGACTAGACGTGACGCACGTATTCATTCTCCTCCCCCTTCACATCTTGCCACAGTTTATTGAAACAAATGTATGTCAAATAACAACAACTGACAGTTGCAGAATTATATCAAAGCACAAGAAAATGAAAGAAACAAACTTTAATACTATAAACAACAAATAAAAAGCAGTTAATAATTGGGAATAAATAGTTGTTATTAATAACTGGTAATATTAAATAAAATATGGACAAATGTGGTATTTTGTAGGTGTTGAAACTATTACAATATAAATAATTATCTCTAATGTTCAAGAATTCAACCCATTGGTGTAGAGTCATCATTATTTGACGACCCTTTTAAGGGACACTAAAGGGAGCGAGGATATCATTTCACTTGATTCAATTCCTCCGTCCTTCAGTTTCCCATACAGAAATATAATATACAGGTGCTGGTCATATAATGAGAATATCATAAAAAAAAACTTGAAACTTGTATATTATATTCATTCATTACACACAGACTGATATATTTCAAATGTTTATTTCTTTTAATTTTGATGATTATAACTGACAACTAAGGAAAATCCCAAATTCAGTATCTCAGAAAATTTGAATATTACTTAAGACCAATACAAAGAAAGGATTTTTTGAAATCTTGGCCAACTGAAAAGTATGAACATGAAAAGTATGAGCATGTACAGCACTCAATACTTAGTTGGGGCTCCTTTTGCCTGAATTACTTCAGCAATGCGGCGTGGCATGGAGTCGATCAGTCTGTGGCACTGCTCAGGTGTTATGAGAGCCCAGGTTGCTCTGATAGTGGCCTTCAGCTCTTCTGCATTGTTGGGTCTGGCATATCGCATCTTTCTCTTCAATACCCCATAGATTTTCTATGGGGTTAAGGTCAGACAAGTTTGCTGGCCAATTAAGAACAGGGATACCATGGTCCTTAAACCAGTTTCTGGTTGCTTTGGCACTGTGTGCAGGTGCCAAGTCCTGTTGGAAAATGAAATCTGCATCTCCATAAAATTGGTCAGCAGCAGAAAGCATGAAGTGCTCTAAAACTTGCTGGTATATGGCTGCGTTGACCTTGGACCTCAGAAAACACAGTGGACCAACACCAGCAGATGACATGGCACCCCAAACCATCACTGACGGTTGAAACTTTACACTGGACCTCAAGCAACGTGGATTGTGTGCCTCTCCTCTCTTCTGCTGGGATGCTGATATCCAAAGGAAATGCAAAATTTACTTTCATCAGAGAACATAACTTTGGACCACTCAGCAGCAGTCCAGTCCTTTTTGTCTTTAGCCCAGGCGAGACACTTCTGACGCTGTCTGTTCAAGAGTGGCTTGACACAAGGAATGCGACAGCTGAAACCCATGTCTTGCATATGTCTGTACATAGTGGTTCTTGAAGCACTGACTCCAGCTGCAGTCCACTCTTTTTGAATCTCCCCCACATTTTATTTTCACTTTTTGAATGGAATTAGTGAAATAAATCAACTTTTTGATGATATTCTAATTGTATGACCAGCACCTGTATATTACATTTCTGTATGGGATGGACTACAGATTGACTAATTTGAATCTGGATTACAATTGCGACTGAATTAAATGTAAAAAAATAAACTGAATCCATTTTCTCCAAATTCTCTGGGCGGGCAAAGCAAAGAAAGGGGAGATAAACTTTCCCTGTATTGGCCCATCTGAGCTTTCATTTTCTCAAAGGCAGAGCAGGATACCCAGGTCTTGGTTTACACCTATCACTATTTCTAGCCACTGGGGGACCATAGGCAGACTAGGGGAACTCATAAACTGAAATTTTCATGCCATGGGACCTTAAATTCCACTACCATTTCATGCCATGGGACCTTAAATTCCACTACCATTAAACTCCAACACAGTGGTAGTGAATAATTGGATGCTTAAATGAGACCACCCTACCTTTCATGACTTTGAAAAACACTTGAGACCAGATATACCAATCACACTTGCTGACATTAACCCACTTTATGTTTTTGTTTTGTTGCATTATGCATTCTTATGCATTTCCTTACGGCTTTAAGTCAATCAGTTTTCAGTCGTCAAGTGGCCATTAAGATGCTTTTCGGGTGTCTAACACCAAGCAGCGTGTAAATAAGGAGAAGCCTTCCACCTATTGAAGTCTGCCCAGATAACTGCACCGTTGGAGGTGAGAGGATTGGACAAGAAGGGTCAGATTATCATTGGGAAGGTGCTACAGAAGCAGAAGTTTATCCATGAAGGATTGAAACGTTAACTGAACAAGTCACAAGGTCCCAGACTGACTCTATGAACTGTGCTTACATGCTGTGCTGAACCACAGGTAGAAAACCTGAACACATTCCTCCACCTGCTGAACTCAAGCTACATATACCTGGTGAGACTGGGTGTTCTGCAGGTGAACACAGAGACCTCTGAAGGTCTCTACAGCTGCCAACATTGCAAAGACAGTTTCTGATCTACATCTCAAGAACTACAACAAACGTCTAACAGTGACTCCGTAGGAACTCCTCTGAATTTGACCCATGGCATCAAGGAGGGAATTTTAAGCCTGGAGAAACTGGAAGAACTATAAGAGATGGCGACTCTCTGAGAAAACAAAGGAAATTAACATCTGAACTCACTCTTGTGCATTTAGCGTCCCCATCCAAGACGACGTCACACTGAGTTGATCACCCAAGATTTGCCTTAATTTACATGTCTTTACCTTCACTGCCTCTTCCCCCATCAGGGGAGTGAGCTTTACTCGCACAGCTCTTACTTGCTGGCATCTGTTTCACTCATGCTCCTAAACCCTGAAATGCATTTGCATAGAGTAGGCCTATGCTTCTGGCATGAAACTATAGCCTATAGAATAAAGAGTGCATAGAATAATGCTACAAACAACAGCGTCCACTGACATTATGTCGACATTCAGTATTTACTGTTCCATTTTTTCACAAGTGTATTAATACTTAAGAGTCGGCTGTAGCCACATCCAACCATGAGAGATGTCTAGTGAGAATGATGACTAATGGCAGATATTAATACCTCTATATCCCTCACATTCATGGCGTGTTTTCTCCATGGTAACCCTCAATTACTCCATGATCATGCCCTCCACACAATATTTAGAATGTCATGTAGCATTACAGCACTGTCCATCCTCATGAGTAGACTGATTCTGGCTTTTGAGACTTTGATTCCATACAATTGGAATGTCTGTCTTCTGTCACAGGTGTTTACAATTCATTCCCTAAGCAAGCTGCCCTCGCAGGGGCATTGTTGGATCAACACTGTTTCAAAATCAGTTGCCAAAAGTGCTTAAGTTAGATTTAGTATTTAAGGCATAATGTTACATGTTACATGTTACATATTACTATATTTAAATCAGATTTAAAATTCAGACTTTTGTTTGACTACTCACAAGATCATAAACAAATGAATCCTGTCACTCGCTCGTTCTTTAATTTTCTTTCTTATTTTTAATGGGCTTTTGCATTTATAGTGTGATTAGAGAGAGAGATCATCTTTTTTTCAGCAGCAGATAGTTCCAGAAATTAAACAGTGTTTAAAAAAACACACACAAACAAAAAAACAAATTCAATTATTTTGAACATTTCTTCTTGTAAAACCATTGTTAGTCCATTGTATTTTCTCCCTTTTCCTCATCATATTTTTCAATGCTTGAAATGATTGTGAAATACAAATTTAGTTCCCCTTCGAGGGAACTCGAACTGCGTCATCGTGATGACACTTTGGGGAACGCCCCTCGCGTTAAGCATCTGAAGAAACAGTAGAATCAGCCCAATCCGATTGGTGTTGCGTGATGACGTAGTATGTGACGGCATACCCGGCATACGCATCCCTCACTGGTTGGGACACGGTCATGGAAGGCCGCTTTTTCAGAGGTCTGTGGGAGACCCGGCATTTTTCCTGGCACATCAACTGCCTGGAAATGCTGGTGGTCTACAAAGCTCTGAGGAGCTTTCTCCCGGACCTCCGCGGCCACCATGTCCTGATACGATCCGACAATATGTCGGCAGTATTGTATCTAAACCACCAGGGGGGCCTGAGGTCGCGCCCTCTTTGCAGACTGGCGCATCAGGTTCTCCTGTGGTCCCAGGGGAGGTTGTCATCCCTCAGGGCGATGTACATCCCCGGGGACCAAAACTAGGGAGCAGACATCCTGTCGAGGGAGGGGCTGAGGCCCGGGGAATGGCGACTCCACCCCGAGGTGGTGGAGGCTATGTGCGAGCGGTTGGGCCCGGTGGAAGTGGATCTATTCGCGTCTCAAGAGACGTCCCACTGTCCGCTGTGGTTCTCCCTCACTCATCCGGCCCTGCTGGGGCTGGATGCCATGGCACAGATGTGGCCGAGGCTACGTCTGTACGCTTTTCCCCCAATCACTCTGCTCCCGGGAGTACTGGAGCGTGTCCGCCGGGAGGGCATTAGCCTTCTCTTAGTAGCACCCCGGTGGCCCACTTTAGTATGGTTCTCCGACATCATCTACCTGCGGGACGGTCCCCCATGGCAGGTCTCTCTGAGGAGGGATCTGCTATCTCAGGCCGAGGGCACGATTTAAGCCTACCCCCGGCCAGAGGTGTGGGGTCTCTGGGTCTGGCCCTTGAGGGGGCCCAGTACCTAGTAGAGGGCCTGTCGGCGGGTGTCGTATACCCCTTTTCCACCAAAGCAGAGCCAGAGCTAGATCGGAGCCAGAGCCTAGTTTCAAATCGGTTCTTTGTGTTTCCACACACAAAGCCCCAGCTCCGAGCCAGGAAAAGTGGTTCTTAAGTAGCACCAAAACATTGCTGGGCTAGAACAGGGCTAGAAGTAAGAACCGATTACGTCAGGCGCTGGGGGCGGAGTCAACAAGACAAACACAAACTTTAGATCCACCATTTTTGAAATAGCAGCTAATGGAGCTAACAGCTGCTGCTCGTTTGTAATCTCCGTCTATACAAATTACGGCGAACTGCATGAATGCGTTGGATTCGCTGTGTTTGCGTTGTGTTTTGATGCCGATGTAGGATCGTAAAGCCATGTGAATGAATAGTAACGCAACGTTTGCATTGTTGATGGAAGGCTTGTTCGCAGCGGTGCTGTGCAGAGACCGATCACCGTATGATAACGAGTCCAGCGAGAGCATATGACTCCTTATGCTTTTGATTCACTCATGCCTTTTTTTTATATTATACGTGGATCGGTCTGCGCACTGATGATGCATCTCGAACAAGCCTGGTGTGTTTGTGTTTCCCGCTGCCCAATTGCTACTCAAAACAAACCCAATCGCGTTCCAGGGGGGGATTCCCCAGTAAAAATCACATTTGGGGGTAAAATATGTGTTTTTTTGGCACTAAAATTCGCATTCCTGGGGCTAAATATCACATAATTGGGGTCGCTTCATCCCGCGGACATGAAAAAACAGCCCGCGGCAAAACCACATACTTGGCAACACTGCCGCTGCCTTGCTAGCGTAGCTGAGAGAGATGAGACGTATACAGTGACGTAAGACATGACTCTGTTGTGGCTCTCAGCCCGTGGAAAAGCAAACCGGTTCTTAGAAGGCTCCTCAGTCGAACCAACTATGAACTGGGACTAGCTCTGGCTCTGAATTAGCTCTAGCACTGCTTTGGTGGAAAAGGGGTAGTAGAGACCCTACTCAGCTCCAGAGCTCCTTCCAGCAGGAGGTTGTACAGCCTGAAGTGGTATGTTTTCCACTTGGCGTAGAGAGCGGGAGGTGAACCCAGTTATCTGCCCGGTGGCTTCAGTGCTGGAGTTCCGTCAAGACCGCTTCTCCGCCGGTCTTTCCCCGTCCACACTTAAGGCGTATATGGCTGCCATTTGGGCTTTCCACGCACCTCTAAGTGATGGGCCGTTGGGAAGGCTCTATCTGGTTGTACGATTCCTCCGTGGGGCTCGGAGGATGAGGCCTGCGGCTCATTCCAGGGTCCCAACCTGGGACCTGGCGGTGGTGCTCGAGGGTTTGGCTGAGGCCCCCTTTGAGCCGCCGGAGTCGGCTGAGGCGAGAATACTGACCTTAAAGGTGGTTTTTTTCCTTGCCATCACTTCTCTGAGGAGAGTGGGGGACCTCCAGGCCTTGGCTATCACGCCGACTTGCCTGGAGTTTGCCCCTGGCATGGTAAAGGCCATCTTGCATCCCAGTCAGGGCTACGTGCCCAAGGTGCCATCTATTGTGGCACGGTCAGTGGTTCTCCAGGCTTTTCATCCTCCACCTCACGTGACGGCGGAAGAGAGCAGACTTCACCTCCTCTGCCCCGTGCGGGCATTGAGGATTTACTTGGAGAAGTCTGCTCAGTGGAGAAAGTCAGACCAGCTGTTGGTGTGTTTTGGTTCACCCAAGAAAGGGCTGCCTGCGTCAAAGCAGACGATCAGTAACTGGATTGTCCAGGCTACAGCCATGGCTTCTCGGGTGCGCAAATTGCCTTCACCTTTAGCCGTGAGGGCCCATTCTGCCAGGAGCATGTCCTCCTCGGTGGCCCTCCTTTCTGGAGCCTCTATGCAAAAGATCTGCGAGGCGGCTGGGAGGCCACCCCTCACACCTTCATTCGTTATTATAGTCTGCATCTCCCTGAGACGCCTGGCGCGAGAGTGCTCGCCCCCTAGTTGTGCCTGGTTTCCAGCTTCACACTGGGGTGGGTATGATTGGTGCGGGATAGTTGGTACTCGTTCCCCAAAGTGTCATCACGATGACGCAGTTCGAGTTCCCTCGAAGGGGAACGTCTCGGGTTATGACTATAACCCTTGTTCCCCGAGAAGGGAACGAGACACTGCGTCTCGTGTCCACCCAATCATCAGAGCGCTCGCTTCATCGCAAAGAACGCTATCTCTGTTGCGTTCAGACGTCTCTTTGTATCTTCCGGGTATGCCCTCACATACTACGTCATCACGCAACACCAATCGGATTGGGCTGATTCTACTGTTTCTTCAGACGCTTAACGCGAGGGGCGTTCCCCAAAGTGTCATCACGATGACGCAGTGTCTCGTTCCCTTCTCGGGGAACAAGGGTTATAGTCATAACCCGAGATGTTATCATCATAATATGTCTTTTTTGTCTAATTTTTATGTTGATGAAACTATTTTGTCAATGAATTTGTCTTTTTTGTAATCTTTGACAGTCACATAAACATTGTATTAGTAGTTTGAGAATAGAGGGAGACTGACTCAATTATATCAGTCACAATGCTTCATGAAAGTAAGTGTTGGAGTGGCTTCCTGTAACAGAGACTTCTCTGATTGGTGGATCTCTCTTGTGGATTATTGGTAGTCTACAATGTACACTTAACACAATTTGTAAAATACATAAATTAATTAATTAAATCACACTGAATTGTGGCTTCTATAGAAACATATATCATCACTTGACAACCAGTTCTGTCTGTTTTTGTTATTGCTAAAATCAATTTCTCTATGGGGATAATGAATAGGATTTTTACTTCTGGAACATTACTTTTGCGCTTTGTACCATTTGTTGGCAACCTTTTTTTACTCCATGGACCTCCATTGTCCACAACAATATTCAGTGAAATACAGTATTAGTCAGGCTAATATGTTTCTTCTGGTACATCTGCTGTAATTACCAAGGTCTAGAAACCACACTTTTAAAATTAGGCCACCTCATTTATCCAGGTTTTCCAAGACAGTGGGAATCCTGGTTCTTCAATGTTCAAAAACGTATTTTCATGATTATGTTGTATTATTTTAAACCATTTTTAAATCATATTTTAACCCCCTTGAAAGTTATCACATGACACATCAGGACACATTTTCTGTTCCTTAGTTTCTATTTTTTTTTAAACAAAAGTTGTTTAGATGTTCTGTGATGGCATGCAGTCCACCAAAAAAAAAAAAAAAGTAAATAATAATAATAATAATAATTAAGCGTCGAAAGGGCCCTCACACCCTTGGGAAAATAGGTAATAGTGGTAAATATAGGAGAAATATGGCAAAGTCACTTCGATGTGCCACACTTCCTGCTGCCAGCAGGTGGTGCTTTGACTATAACTGAATATTGGCGTGTAGATGTCTTCAGGCCAGCTCTTTTATCAAACATGTGAAGTTTAAAGCCTAGTTCACACTGACCGATTTTATCCCTGATTTCGACTCGCCGACAGGTTTTGCGAAATCGCCGTCAAATGGCCAAAATCATAGGAAAATTGATGCTTGTGCACGTGAGTGACAATCACGCAGTGTGAATGATCACAGACACGTTCAGAGAGAACCGCCGATGAGTCGCCGACGCCAGTGAGATATTTGGCATGCTAAATATCTGGACCTGTCAGTGATTCAAACATGTGCTGTGTGAAATGTGTTCTGACAGAAAAATAAATCGGCGATGACCTACAGCCAATGAGAGAGCAAGATACAGGGCAGCGGGAGGTTCGGGGAGGAGTTATAGACCATAATATTAGCATTTTAATAGATATATGTTAGTTATATCAAACAGAAACAAAGCACACACATTTGCTTGATCAGCCGCAACAGTAGCACATTGCAATGTTCTTTATTTACCTCAAACTCTCTTTGCAGAACACAATCCTTGCTCCCTGTGTCTCCCCAACCATTTCCTCCACCATAATCTTTTTTATTTTTCTCCCTTTTGCTGCAAATCAGTTGTTGCACGCTGTTTCCTTCTCACTTCTCGCGTGTGCTTTGTTGTGAAACGTAATTTGCCGACGGGACAGAGCTGTCGGCGATTATTCCTCTTGTATAGTCATGCAGTGTGAAACCCCCTGTCGCCGATCCATCGTGAAATGTGAACACAGCAGTGACTGAATGCTGGCCCAGATAGTCATGCAGTGTGAAAAGAGCAGTGATCCTACGAGTTTGAAAATCGTGCAGTCTGAACTTGGCATAAGACAGATCAGACGTATGCCTGAGCTACATCAACGTCCTCTTTTGTGGTGTTAATCGCATACATTAGCACTTAACCAAGTGTTGCATGCTTTAATGTGTTTTTATTTGTCTTCAATATGACAAATCTGACTGATTGGAGTCAAGTAACATTACATGCATATCATTTTGAGAACCAATGAGAATGTTCTGGTAGCATAAGCTCCCATTTGGGCAAGTTTGGAGAATCATGACTGTTAATGAAGAGGGAGGGATTATTGTTAATTAGCCAAAATCTGTAGAATACAAAAAGACCAAAGGGCATCATCTCAACAGTGTAACTAGCTGTTGAACAATGACAGAAAGTTGGTGTGCTGTTCAATCTCTGGCACTTTGTGTGTGGTTTTGTGCTTTTTGTCATGCTGTTCCACAATGGAGTAATCTGCCCCATAATCCTCAAGCTCTGATGTTACAGCAAACTGACCAGTGGGTTCAACAACAAGCTAGTCAACAGGTTCCTCAGCAGGTTCAAACAAACTAGTCAGCAGTTTCCTCAGCAGGTTCAACAACAAGCTAGTCAACGGTTTACTCAGCAGGTTCAGCAACAAGCTAGTCAACAGTTTCCCCAGCAGGTTCAGCAACAAGCTCGTCAACAGTTTCCTCAGCAGTTTCAGCCTAAGCAGCCAGTGGCGCAAGCAGAGCCCTTGACAAATGTGCTGTAGCTGATTATGAGCAGATCCAGTGTGGCCCACCTGGTATCAATGGTGCTGAGTGTGAAGCTATCGACAGCTGCTTTAACGGACAGCAGTGGTTATATGGGAAGGCAGGTAAGAGTGAGTCAATGTAAAAGGTTTCATGTTAAACTGCTCCTTAGTAATAACCTGTTCTTGTACCTTGCTTCAGTGACTGTCCAGTGTATAAGAGATGGTCAGTTTGTGGTAGTGGTGGCTAGAGATGTTACACTACCTCGCTTGAGCCTGGATTCAGTCCGTCTCCTGTGTGGAAACGACCCACCTTGCAGTCCTGTGGGATCCACACCTTCCTTTGCTATATACCAGTTCCCTGTCACTGCATGTGGCACAAGCATGATGGTGAGTAGCTGCTTGTGGTTCTGTTCCGCATGGCTTAGAATGGACTGGATGCCAACAGTTACTATTTGCAAGAGGACAGTGGATATGAGTGATGTATGAGAACCGAATTACCTCCTCATATGAAGTGGGTGTCAGACCACTTGGTTCCAACACAAGGGACAGCCATTTTGAGTAGATTTTTTTAAGTTTTTTTTTTTTTATAGCAAAAATGTTAATCCTTGACAAATGCTACAAGCTCACTATTTGTTGTCTAGGCTTCTCTTCCAGTGTAGGTACTCTGTTACTTCTGTAGAAGCTCTGGTTGTGGAGGTCAACACTATTCCTGCACCTCCATCAGTAGCGGCTTCTGGACCCCTCAGGGTGGAGCTTCGACTGGCAAATGGTCATTGTGTCACCAAAGGCTGTGCGGAAGGTAAGTGTCTGTCCCAAGTATGCATAAATATTTTCTAACTCCAGGTTGCAGCAGTTTCTGGTTAAAAGCCGGTATTCTTCCTCAGGGGGTGAGGCATACATGTCTTACTACGGTGATGCTGATTATCCAGTCACAAAAGTCCTGCGGGAGCCTGTGTATGTTGAGGTGCGCATTTTGGAGAGGACCGATCCCAACATTGTCCTAATGCTGGGACGTTGCAGGGCGACATCAACCCCCCCAGTCCACTCAGTCTACCCCAGTGGGACCTTCTGGTCGATGGGTGAGTAAGGCCAGTCTTTATCCATCTAGTGTGCTGGAAGGCATTTCTGACTGCCTCTTTGCCTTTCAGATGCCCTTACCAGGATGACCGTTACCTGACCACATTGGTTCCGGTAGCTGGATCTTCTGTTCTTCAGTTCCCAACCCACTACAAGCGCTTTCTTGTGAAGATGTTCACATTTGTGGATCCAGCATCACTGGCTCCTCTACAGGAAACCGTATGCTCTGCAGCCTTACCTAAATCATTCATTCATTCATTCGTGTTGTGTGTGTGTTTTTTTTTTTTTTTTTTTTTTTGTATAGTGATTTCTATGACTTAACCCTTTCCCCCTCTGTTAGATCTTCATCCACTGTAGTACAGCAGTGTGCCATCCCTCTTCTGGCTCCATGAGACTTTGGTTTTAAATGCCTCTCACGATTCTAACATTTCTTTTCCAGGAAGAGATGCTAATGTCAAGATCATCTCTAGTGGGCAAACTGTGGTGTCTAGTGGAGTAGTTAACCTGGTCATGTGACTTTAGTAGTTTTAATAAACTTCTTAAATCAACCGCGTCTCTTTGGTATTGGTCTTTCATGACTGTTCTCAGTTTTATTTATTGGGCCACACTACTAAACCAGGGTTCCCTTTTTTGCTTCAAGGTTGTGCTTGACTTGAACTAAACAAGCCTGTCCCTGTTCTTAATGGTATCAAATTAGGGGTTGTTTAATCAGTTTTGGTCTCTACTTGTGGCTTTATGGCTGGACTAACTTAACTGCCGGTATTGATATTCACACATTGCAGGTCTGTGTACATTTGCATAAACTGCTGATGTTAAAGAATAAGAAGCTGAGGACAAGTGGACAAAAATGGATGGCTGTTTCAATTCACTTTTTCATGCCCTTCCCTCACTCTTTCCTCTGTGTCGTTGGCTCAGATGTAAATTACATCATTGCTTACATTGCATGATTGCACACTACTGGTGGAAACCTTGCAATAGAGAATGGGAACGTGACGTCAGCAACGCAATGCATTCGTGGTCTTTAGGACACTGCACTACATTAGAGAATGAGTAGTAGTGGAGGTAGACTTTAAAACTTGTATTATACAGTTAAAAACACATTTGAATGGTCACCGCTTGCTGTGTTATGAACTGCCATAGCCGCTATTTTACAACCTGCGTGGTAAACATATCTCAAATCACGCGCAATATTTCAGTTTACCAGCTTGGAAATAACAAGAGTAAGTGAAAGTAATGCTACCTTCACGTGCTATCGGAAATTTGACAATTCCCACTTCTGAAGTCGTGATTACGAGCTCATCCCATTCATATTTCGAAAGTGGAGGGCGTTCATGTGCAATTTTTACCAAGGAAACTCCTATTCACGATAATTCAGAGAGCACGTGAAGGCAGCATAACACTCGGAAATAAACAACTTAGCCAAAATGTGTCTTTATAATTTGTATTTATTATTTATAACAGATATATTACAGATGAATATTTTCTGAACCGCTTGAATGTGCTCACACCATAAATAATGCATGAAACGCGTCTGGAAATGCTTCATTGTTCAGCTTCTCTCAGTAGAAGGAAATCTTGTACTTGTTCCATTTAAGTCCAGTAAAACTTTTTAGTACTGTAGGCTAAAGCGCTTTCAAATACAAATCATTTCAAAGCTGCATTACGAGCCATAATCTGTTATCCTTTAATGCACGTTAAGGAATTAGGGCGATATGATATAGGCTATGTTGATTGAGTAAATGATCCACTGGCTGAGATCAAGCTATAAGTATATTTACTATTTTATATATCAGCTACAGACTTTTTAGTTAGGCTATTAAAAAATAAACTGCAAAAGACAAACCAATGTGTGGTGCGATAGAAGGCGGCCGTCTGATTTCTCATTGTATGAAACGTGATGAATATGTGCAGGATCCTGGCCGCACGACTGAGCGCTCATGTACGTAAGAGATTCCAATATTAGTCAATTTATTATAAGTGAGTGCAAGCAAGAGTTCTTAAAAAGTATTAAAGTAAATACAGTCGTTTATTCCTCTGGTGATTCGCATTTGTTATCATTGTACGCTCCTGAGCGTGTCCTAAAACATGGCGGCGACTACCCATAATGCAATGCGCAATGACGTAGTTTCCCAGACTCTATGGGTTGAATTGGAAAGTACCAGTGTTGGGAACGTAACTTTGGAAATGTAATCGCTTTACAGAGTTACCCTATTTAAAATGTAATAAGTAATGTTACTATTTCAGTTACTTAAAGTAATGTACCTGCTTACATTTGATCACTTTTTGATTACATAATTTACAGTATTGGAATGCATTTTACTTGCCATGAAGGCATCTCTCAAACAGAATGCAGCCTGATTACTCGAACACATAAAACTAATATCTAACACAAACACATGCACACACACATTTACACGTGTTGCAGAAAGGAAGAAAGTGAGGAAAGAATGAGTTTTAACAGAGTGAAATGATGAAATCCCAAGTTTCTAGCAATATGTGCATTTATAACACATGGCCTGAATGAACCATCAATCATTAATTTAACCCTCCTATTGTCGTCCTAACGCGGGGTTATTCAATTTGATATCAATGCACGAGTTCAGTTAGAATCTGTAGGTATTACTTGCGTTTGTATCTCGTATCGTCTTTGAAAGGAAAGTAAGATGAGAGTATTTAGATGGCTTGAATGAAATAGACCAAGATCAGAGAAAATGGGTTATCTCGTCATCTGTCTCTTTGAACTAACTCTTTGTTCGTGTTCTGAGATTATAAACTCAAAATGTCTGCCCATCCTCGTGGATAGGTTCTGACCAATTACGTATCATCTTTGGTTCCGAGGTGACTGTGTCCCCACCCCTCAGCATAAATTGTTATCTCTGGTCTCCTAACTTCCCGCTCTTAAGCAGAGTATAGTTAGACATGATTTCTTATAAGAGGATGACAATTACATTCTAGACAAATTTCATTCAAATCAGAAGCAAACAAACATAAAGATACCAAGCAAGGTGCACTTTCACTCACTCATTCAATAGTTACATAATTACAGGAATTGTGAGGTTTATATGTGCATAATGGTCACGTGTATTGGTTATAAACATGATATAGAATTATGCAGTCGAAGGCTGTTTGAATGCAAGTCCGACTACCAATCCTTTTGAATGATTTGATGCAGTTTATATGTAACAACAGTTTGTGGATTTTCCTGTGGAGTGTAACCGTGTCCCTCAGAGTTAATTTAAAGAGTTAATTTCACACCGAAATCACCCCACGTCCCAGTGTGAAGCTGGAGACCAAGGCACACTCAGGACGCAAGAACTCGAGCACCAGGCGTCACCGGGAGGTGCAGACTGTAAAAACGTATGAAGGTGTGCGGGGTGGCCCACCCGGCCGCCTCGCATACCTCTGGAAGCGAGACGCCAGAAAGGAGGGCCACAGATGAAGCCATGCTCCTGGTGGAATGGGCCCTCACGGCCATGGGTGAAGGCAAATTGCGCACCCTATAAGCCGTGGCTATAGCCTGGACGATCCAGTTACTGATCGTCTGAGTTGACGCAGGCAGCCCCTTCTTGGGTGAGCCAAAGCACACCAACAACTGGTCTGACCTCCTCCAATGGGAAGACTTCTCTAGATAAATACTCAGAGCTCTGACCGGGCAGAGCAGATGAAGTCTCCCCTCTTCCGCCGTCAGGTGGGGAGGGGGATGGAAAGCCTGAAGAACCAGAGACCGGGCTCCCTGAGATGGAACCTTGGGAATGTAACCTGGTCTAGGGTGAAGAATGGCCCTTACTCTGCCGGGGGCAAACTCCAGGCAGGTTGGCGTGACCGCCAAAGCCTGGAGATCTCCCACTCTCCTCAGAGAGGTAATGGCGAGTAGAAAGGCCACCTTCAAGGTCAGGTTCTTAGGCTCAGCCAGCTCCAGTGGCTCGAAGGGGGCCTCAGCCAATCCTTCCAGAACCACCGCCAGGTCCCAAGTTGGGACTCTGGAGCGAGCTACCGGCCTCATCCTCCGAGCCCCACGGAGGAACTGTACAACCAGGTGGTGCTTCCCCAAAGGTCCATCACCTAGAGGTGCGTGGAAAGCCCCAAGGGCAGCCACGTACACCTTCAGGGTGGACGGGGTAAGACCAGCGGAGAAGCGATCTTGGAGGAACTCCAGCACTGAAGCCACTGGGCAGTTAACTGGATCCACCTCATGCTCTCTACACCAAGTGGAAAATACATTCCACTTGAGGCTGTACAGTCTCCTGGTAGAAGGAGCCCTGGAGCTGAGTAAGGTCTCGACTACCTCTGCTGACAAGCCCGCCTCTAGGTACCGAGCCCCCTCAGGGGCCAGACCCAGAGGCTCCACAACACTGGCCGGGGGTGAAATATTGTGCCCCCTGCCTGAGAGAGCAGATCCCTCCTCAGAGGAACCTGCCACGGAGAGCCGTCTAGCAGAGTTATGATGTCCGAGAACCATACTCGAGTGGGCCACCGGGGTGCTACTAAGAGCAGGCTGATGCCCTCCCGGCGGACCCGCTCCAGAACTCCCGGGAGCAGAGCGATCGGGGGAAATGCGTATAGACGCAGCCTCGGCCACGTCTGCATCATGGCGTCCAGCCCCAATGGGGCTGGATGCCTGAGAGAGAACCACAGTGGACAGTGGGACGTCTCTCGAGACGCGAACAAGTCCACTTCCACTGGGCCGAATCTCTCGCATATGGCCTCCACCACCTCTGGGTGGAGTCGCCACTCCCCGGGCCTCAGCCCCTGCCTCGACAGGATGTCTGCTCCCTGATTTTGGTCCCCGGGAATGTACATCGCCCTGAGGGACGATAACTTCCCCTGGGACACAGGAGGATTTGATGCGCCAGTCTGCATAGAGGGCGCGACCTCAAACCCCCCTGGTGATTGAGATACGCGACAACCGAAGTGTTGTCTGAGCGTATCAGGACATGGTGGCCGCGGAGGTCCGGGTAAAAGCTCCTCAGAGCTTTGTAGACCGCCAGCATCTCCAGGCAGTTGATGTGCCATGAAGAATGCCGGGTCTCCCACAGACCTCTCGCAAAGCGGCCTTCCATGACCGCGCCCCAACCAGTGAGGGAGGCATCTGTTGAAACGGCTTTCCGGCAACATGATGCTCCCAGCACTGGCCCCTGGGACAGGAACCAAGGTTTCCGCCATATGACGAGGGAACGAAGGCATCTGCGCGTTACCCTGATCATATGAAACGGATTTCCCCTCGGGGAAAACCCCTTGGCCCTCAGCCACCACTGTAGGGGTCTCATATGCAGCAGGCCAAAAGGTATCACGTTGGACGCTGCTGCCATGAGCCCCAGCAGTCTCTGGAACTGCTTCACAGTGAGGCTGCGGCCTGGCTTCACTCTGGAGACCTTCGCCAGTATGGATTCCACGCGTGCGGGAGACATACGTGCCCGCATCGACGTGGAATCCCACACGACTCCCAGGAACGTGGTCCTCTGGGAGGGCGTCAACACGCTTTTCTTCGCGTTGAGTCTCAGCCCCAAGCACCTTATGTGGGCCAGAACGACATCTCGATGCCGAACCGCCATCTCGCGCGATCTGGCCAGTATGAGCCAGTCGTCGATGTAATTTAGTATATGGATGCCCTGGAGTGCTGCATCCATACACTTGGTGAAGGTGCGAGGGGAGAGTGCCAGGCCGAAGGGAAGAACCCGATATTGGTACGCTTCGCCCCCGAAAGCGAACCTCAGGAACCTCCTGTGGGTTGGAAGGATGGAAATATGGAAGTATGCGTCCTTTAGATCTATCGTGACGAACCAGTCCTCGGACTGGATCTGACTCACGATGGCTGGAATTGTGAGCATCCTGAACCTGAATCTCCTCAGAGACCGATTCAGGAGCCTGAGATCTATTATCGGACGCAACCCACCATCCTTCTTGGGAACTATAAAGTACCGGCTATAGAACCCGGAGTCCCTGTTTGCCAACGGAACCCGCTCTATGGCTTCCTTGGCTAACAGGGCCTGTACTTCTTGTTCCATAACCCGAACCTGCTCTGGGCCGACCACAGTCCGGACCACCCCGTTGAACCTCGGGGGAGGAGAACCGAACTGTAGTCTGTCACCCAACTCTACAGTCTGCAGGACCCATGTGGATACACTCGGAAGGCATGTCCATGCGCCAAGATAATCTACTAAGGGAACCAGCCTCTCGAGGCTGGCCACGGGTGTCAACCGAGCCTCGGCTGACCGGCAGGGAGAAGTCGGGAACGATTTTCGGTGGGTGCACACGTTTGCTGTCCAGCCGCAAGTCCTGTTGGAGGCAGCGAAGACAACACGCGTGTGCGGGAGATCAGTGAGGCCCGAAGCGTCTGTGACGGCGGGAACACAGCACTGATCTCCCGAGAGCTCCGGGGGGAAGACGACCTCGGTCGTTCCAACCCGGGGGGGGCAGCTCTGAGCGATCCAGCCGCAGCTAGGACCGCTTAGTGGCAGCCTTCTTCGCCTGAAGGACGGTCCTCAGATCGACCTTAGGCTCTGAAGGCTTGCCACGAGAGCGCCGCCTCTTTTGCCAAGCTCCCTCAGGAGGGGCGCGAGAAGCAACGCTCTCTTTCTGCACCTGCCGGTGCGAGGAGCTAGTAGACGGCCGAGGCTGTCCCTTTGAGACAACCTTCCCCGAAGAGCTGGATCGACGAGGGAGATACTGCTGGAAGGCCGCCGCCTGTTTTCTCACCTCCTGGAACCTCTCGACGACGGTGTTAACCGCACCGCCGAAAAGCCCAGAAGGCGAGACCGGGGAATCTAGGAGAAAGTGTTTCTCTCTCTCCTTCATCCCCGACAGGTTTAACCAAAGATGCCTCTCCACACACACCATACCTGCCATGGAGCGGCCGATGGAACGGGCCGTCTCCTTGGCAATGCGGAGAGACAAATCGGTGGCCTTCCTGAGTTCGAGGACATCGTCCGGAGACGGGCCCCCGCCCTCGTTGAGCTCCTTGAGGAGGTCGGCCTGGTAGGCCTGCAACACCGCCATAGTGTGCAGGCAACTACCAGCCCGCCCAGCCGCCATATATGCCCTCCCTACCAGCGCTGATGTATCGCGCGCTGGTTTGGCGGGCAATACCGGGGTCTTCAGGGACGAAGCGGCCTCGGGAGAGAGGTAGCTCGCGAGAGCCTCCTCTACCCTCGGCAGTGTCCCATAACCCTGTTCGGCCGCCCCCAGTACGTTACCGAAGTCGAGTACTGGAGGGCTGGTTAGTTTGGCCGAATAGGGTTTATCCCAGGACCTACACAACTCATTGTGTAGGTCCGGGAAAAAAGGCAGACCCCGGCGTGGAGGTTGAGGCTTGCGCCTGAAGAACCGTTCATCCAGCTTACTGGGCGGCTGGATTTCCGGTTCTTCATGCGGCCAATGGATGTTTAATTTGGCCACAGCGCGTGTCAAAACCTCCACTAGCTCCTCTGGAGCGGGTGCATGAAGCGATGGCTCAGGCTCCACTGCACCCGCCTCGACGCTCAGCACATCCGACTCCTCAGAGCCAGACAGCTGAAGCATCGGGTTCTCCGCCCCGCGGGAAGAAGCCGCATCGCGGGCTTCCGCACGGACCGGGAGAACATCGGAGTCCTCGGACGAGGATAGGGAAAGTGCCTCAGCAGTCCCATATCCTGTCACGAGGTCCCGCTGCGAGCCCCATGATCTACGGCGCCGCCGTGCCTCAGCAACAGCGGGCCCAGAACCCTGGGGCTCGCGGGCTTGGCCGGTCTCACTGAACACAGCCAGCCGTGAGCGCAACACCCTGAGCGGCAGCTTTTCACACTCACTACAGGCGGCTCCCTCGAGAGCCGCCTTAGCGTGCTGCACGCCCAGGCATTGTACACACAAAAGGTGTGTGTCCGTGCCCGAAATGAATCGCGGACACGGGTGCACACACCTTGTGAACTGTTGCTCACTAGCCATCTTGTAAGGATATATTTGTGACAAAACAACACCAAATAGACAGACAATTTTTACATATAGCGCTTCGCTGAAGAGCAAAAAAGCTAGTGTGTGTTTGCATCAGCTTCCTTTTTGTATCTTCCGGGTATGCCGTCATCTACTACGTCACGACGCACCACCAATCAGATTGGCTTGATTTCATTCATACTTCAGATGCGTAACGCTGTGGGCGTTCCCCAGAGTGTTGTCACTCGACGACGCAGTTCGAGTTCCCTCGAAGGGGAACTTTTACTTCACTACATTCCAAACCATATGTCATACTTTTTTTCTACATTTCATAAATTAAAGGTTTTAATTTTTCCCCCTTTTAATACTTAATTACATTAAAAAAGTGGAACTTTCTTACTTGTACTTAAGTAAAACTTTGAATTACTTTTACTTGAGTAAATAGTGTAATAAAGACAATTTGACCCCCTATTCTAAAGTGAAAGTTTTATCCACATTAATTATGGTACTTATGGAGTGATATTTAAGTTTTTTGACCAGAATAAGCCACTAATTAAGCCTAACTACCATTAATACAGTACTAATAAAGGCAATTTGACCCCTTATTCTAAAGTGAAAGTTTTATCCTCATTAATTATGGCACTTATTGAGTGATATTCAAGTTTATTGACCAGGATAAGTCACTAATTAAGCCTATCTACCATTAATACAGTACTAATAAAGGCAATTTGACTCCCTATTCTAAAGTGAAAGTTTTATCCTCATTAATTATGGCACTTATTGAGTGATATTTAAGTTTATTGACCAGAATTAGCCAATAATTAAGGCTAAACTTCCACTAATTCAGTACAAATAAAGACAATTTGACCCCCTGTTCAGTCCTGGTGTCTATTGTATTGTAGTGGACAAAATTCATGTCAAGATTAATTTATACATTAGAGAGGAGCAAATATCAAGTGGATTTTTTCTCAGTGGAAAAGGTCTGCATGGGGTTCAATACACAAAAGCAAATCAACATATTTATTTCTACAAAAATCGTTTTCTAGGAACCAAAGATTGAAGAAGCCATGTTACACCATCCCATGTGTTTCCCCCCTTGCTACAAATATACAAAAAAAAACGTCTCGGTTACGTATGTAACCCTCGTTCCCTGAGGAGGGAACGGAGACGTACGTTAGTGACTAACGAATGGGGGTTTCGCTTAGAAGCCAATCATCTTCGAGTATTCAACAGCGCCCAATGGCAGTGCCAATGCCATGGGCATGCGGAATTTGCATGCGTAACTCCGCCCCACCTCGTGGGTATATAAGGAAGTACGCTGGCAACATCGCATTATGTTACTGCTGCAGGAGCCAAGACTGAACTCCGCGTTCCAGTGCAGCACAGCTGACGTGGCAAAGGAAACGTACGTCTCCGTTCCCTCCTCAGGGAACGAGGGTTACATACGTAACCGAGACGTTCCCTTTCGTTCAGTCACTACGACGTACGTTAGTGACTAACGAATGGGGGTTCCAATACAACACGCCACTCAGCTGTCATCCAGTGCCCTGCGTAAGTGTGAGTACCCTGTCGTAAGACTAGTACGGACGAAGGACTCCCACTTATCACAGGATTACCAAGGTACACTGGGGAGCATATCCCAGTGAGGGAATGCCAAGATGCCTACCGTAGGGAGGGCTTAGAGAATACACATATGACCCGCTGAGGGCTGCATATGGAAGATCACTAGGGTACCAGCCGAAGGTGGATTTTTAACCCTAGGGGTGGCAGGAACTTGCCAAGGGAAAGACACCTGCTCGCTGAGGAGGCTTACGGTGGAAATACTCGTGTGGGGGTCGCCGGAGGGGAACCATGCACATGGAGCACCTGGCCGGACATGAGGGTCTGGGCTCGAAAGGGCAGACTGAACTGATGTCGGCGTAAGCAGTGCTGGAGGAGCTCAGGGCTCTCGGGGAGCTCACCTGAGGAAATATCGCACGTATCCAGTCCTTGGAGTGGAATGGCGAGCAAGCGAAGACACCTTAGCCTGGCCCATTACCGGCCACCCGTAGGGGCGAGTACATATTCGGACACTGGCTCCACTCGGAGATTGTAGAATCTGGCGAATGTGTTGGGTGTCGCCCAGCCTGCAGCTCTGCAGATGTCTGTTAGCGAGGCACCATGCGCTAGAGCCCAAGAGGAGGCCACACTCCGGGTGGAGTGTGCCCTCACACCAAGGGGACATGGTCGACCTTGCTGCTGGTAAGCCAAAACAATGGTGTCCACTATCCAGTGAGACAACCTCTGCTCTGAGAGAGCACTTCCCTTCCGCTCTCCACCATAACAGACAAAGAGCTGGTCTGAGGTCCTGAAACATCGCGTACTGTCTACATAGGCGCGGAGAGCGCGTACTGGACAGAGCAATGCCAAGGCTGGGTCTGCCTCCTCCAAAGGCAGCGCTTGCAGGTTCACCACCTGATCTCGGAACGGAGTGGTGGGAACCTTGGGCACATATCCGGGCCGAGGTCTCAGGATCACGTGAGAGTTAGCCGGCCCGAACTCAAGGCACGCTTCGTCAACCGAAAATGCTTGCAGGTCCCCGACCCTCTTAAGCGAGGCCAATGCGGTCAGCAGAGCCGTCTTCATAGACAAGAACTTAATCTCAGCCGACCGCAAAGGCTCAAAGGGAGGCCTCTGCAGAGCACTTAAGACTACTGAGAGGTCCCAAGAGGGAACGAGAGGAGAGCGAGGAGGATTCAGTCTCCTCGCCCCCCTCAGGAACCTGATGATCAGGTCGTGCTGACTTACCTTTTTGTCTCCCAGGAGATCGTGGTAGGCAGATATTGCGGCCGCGTACACTTAAGGGTGGAAGGAGACAGCCTTCGTCCCACCCCCTCCTGGAGAAACGAAGCACAGACCCGATCGGGCATTTCCAGGGGTCTTCCTGGCGGGAAGAGCACCATGTGACGAAGAGGTCCCACTTCAGCGCATAGAGGTGTCATGTAGACTCTGCCCTAGCGGAAGTGATGGTAGCGACCACCGCAGGTGGAGGGCTACTCAAACCAGCCGCGTCCCGTCCAGAAGCCACACGTGGAGCTTCCAGAATGCTGGACGCGGGTGCCAAAAGGTGCCCCGTCTCTGAGTAAGGAGTCTCAGAGGAATAGGCCAGGGAGGGGCTGTCGCAAGGAGTAGCAGTTCTGAGAACCAGGTCCGGCCGTGCCAACGGGGCGACCAACATGACCTGCTCCTTGTCCTCCCTGATCTTGCACAGTACCTGTGCGAGAAGACTCACTGGGGGAAACGCATAATTGCGTAGCCCCGACGACCAGCTGTGCGCCAGTGCATCCGTGCCGACCATAGGTCAGGGAATAATACAGGGAGCAATGGGAAGAGTCCTGGGAGGCAACAGGACTACCTGTGCGTCGCCGAACCGTTCCCATATCAGCTGGACCGTCTGGGGATGGAGTCTCCATTCTCCAGGAAGTGGCTGAAGCCGTGAGAGCTCGTCGGCTGCACGGTTCAGGACTCCCGGGATGTGGACAGCATGAAGGGACCTCAGATGCTTCTGACTCCATAAAACGAGATGGCGGGCGAGTTGAAACATACGGCGGGAGCGTAGACCGCCCGGCCGTGTTGTCTGTCCTGACTAGTACATGTTGACCCATCAGCAACGCTCGGAAGCGGTGCAGGGCGAACCGTACTGCCAGTAACTCGAGGCAATTGACATGCAGAAGGCGCTGGGGTCCTGTCCAGGAGCCCGTGGCTGCTTGTCCATTGCACATGGCACCCCAGCCCGTGGATGATGCATCTGTTGATACAACAAGATGCCTGGAAACTCGTTCTAAGGACACACCGGTCCGTAGAAACTTGAGGTTCGACCACGGGGTGAGAGTCTGTAAGCAGGCCCGAGTCACTTGTACCCGGAGCGTGCCAGACCGCCATGCCCATCTCGGGACTCGATCGCGTAGCCAGTGCTGAAGCGGTCTCATATGTAGCAATCCGAGCGGCGTCACCGCGGCTGCAGATGCCAAATGCCCCAGGAGCCTCTGAAATAGCTTCAGTGGGACCGCATTCTCGCCCTCGATTAGACGAAGACAAGTCAGCAGAGACTATGTGCGCGCTCGCTGGTAAGCAGCACGCACCTGCGACCGAGTTGGAAACCACACTGAGAAAGGAGATCCTCTGCACGGGGCAGAGTCGCTCTTCTCCCAGTCGACCCGAAGGCCCAGACGGGCTAAGTGCCGGAGCACTTGGACTCTGTGTCCGCAGACCTGCTTACGAGAGTGACCCAGTATGAGCCAGTCATCGAAGTAGTTCAGGATGCGAACCCCGTGCTGCCGAGTGGCGCAAGGGCTGCCTCGATAGACTACGTAGAGTCACGAGGGGACAGAGCTGCCCGAATGGGGGGACTGCGTACTGAATGTCCGCCCCTCGAAGCAAACCGTAGGAACGGTCCGCGTCGAGGAAGGAGACATGAAGTAAGCGTCCTTCAGGTCGATCGCTGCAACCAATCTACCGGACGAACGTGTCCAAAGAGGCGTTCGCTACCGACATCCTGAACGGAAGCCTGAGAAGGATCGGTTCAAGACGGGCAGATCCAGGATTGGCCATAACCCACCGGTTTCCTAGGGTACAATGAAGCAAGGGCTGAGAAGCCGGACTTCACTTCGGCTGGAGGGACAGGCTCGATCGCACCCTTCGCCAGTAGGGTGACAACCTCCGCACGCATGACAGGGGATAGGCCCCATCATAGCGGGCGGCCTCCCCAGAGCGGGGAGGAACCTGCGCGAACTGAATCGCATAGCCGCGCCTGACGGTCTTCGCGACCCAGCGGAACAGTCCCGGAAGCTGAAGCCAGACTCCCAGGAACTGCACCAGCGGGGTCATTCGGACCACAGACGTACCCAGGGTGGGGCAGCGAGGCAGCGTTACCGGCCCGGACATGGGAGGCTGTTGGGCGTCCCGGTGCGGGGGCACGGTTAACTGCTGCGTCCTGACAGAGGAGACCAGGGAAGGACGCATGTTCCACTGGGGTCTGCTCTGAGAGGAGGCTGGCGAGAGACAGGGACGAGAGTGGCGCGGCCCGGAGGCGGCACACACTGCCATCACCGGTCTCTGGTTCCTCAGAGACAGGGACATGAGTTCTTCCCAAGCGCTGCTAGCCCGGGGGCCAGCAGCGAAGGATTTTTCCCCCGGCCCTCCACCGGGGGAAGGAGAGGCCCTGCTACCATCCCCTGGGAAGAACTGGAACCCATCTCTGAGTTGTCCACCTCCAGCCTGGCGTTTAACCAGGCTGGGGAGCGGACTGGGCGTCATCCTCAACCACCTCCACGGCGCGGCCCAGGTGAAGGCTGCTGCTGGGGCCGGGTGGGAGGAGGGAGGGCGCCCTCGGCGGCGAGCAGACCGAGGCGACTGAGCCGGTGGCTGGGTGCAGCAGCTGGCCGCCGGGGCAGTACGTGTTACAGCCTCAGTCTGCTCTGGGGCGGCCGAGAACCGTTGGGCGCAGTTCTCAGCCGCGCCACCGAAGAGGCCAGCCTGGGATATGGGTGAGTTGAGGAGGCGGGCCCGCTCAACGTCCTCCACATCACCAGGTAAGGCCAGGTGTTCTCCCGGACCACAGCTGTGGACATCGCCCCGACCCAGGGAGCGTGTGGCAACCTTCACCGCCCGGGGGCGGGATCAGTTGCGGCACGCAGCTCATTGAAGAGCCCCGGGTCGGCTCCACCCTTGTGCATGTGCAAAGGGGCGGCGGCCTGCCCGTAGCTCTGCAGGACCACGCCACCGAAGTAGACGAGCCCACAGGCTTTGGGAGGGTGCTTAGGACAGCCACACCACGCCACGTCAAGCCCTCTGTGGACACCGTAGTGCGCAACAGAGAGTTCAACAGTGGGGGTGAGGGGGCCCCAGTGTACCCTAGGCCGCGGCCCCATCAAGGGCAGAGAAGGCGGAGGAGGCCACCAAACGGTCGCGGGAAGCACAGGGACTTCCGGGACCGCGTGATCTCCTCATGCACCTCAGGAGCGAAAGGCATTGGGGGCGGGGCCCAACAGCTGTCGGGTGCCGTCCCCAAAAACCAATCGCACAACCACGAGCACTCGCGACTGGGCGGAGTTCCACACCAGTGCGAGACCCGCGGCTGCCCGAGATGACATGGCTGTCAACCTTAGGTCGGATCAGGCAGTGCTGACACACCCGGAGGCGGAGCACAACCTAATCGTCATCCCCAAAGGACTCCAGCCCACCTTGGGATGCGGCGATCGACATCTCACTGCTATCTGGAGCGTGAACGAAACGAACGAGGCGTCAGAGACGGGCCGCTGTTTCAGTCCAACACTCGCGGGTTTAAGCAATGTGCGAGAGGGGGCGTGGCCCGAGGAATGATCGTCGGGGTTCTTAATACCACGGCACCGCACTCAGGTCACCCTGGCCACCAGCCAAAGTACCACCTCTCTCGGAGACGGTAGATTGGGGTGTGGCAGAGGGGACTCTCTCTCCTCACGGAGATCACTGAGTCTCGACCGCGACATCGCGATGGTCACGTTCCCGCAGTGGGAACATGGCGCATCCACAAACACTGCCCGAACGTGCTGAAGCCCAAACACATCGAGCAGTGAATGTGCCCATAGACAGCAACGGAGATCGATCGCACCCGGAAGTGCACGGGCGAACCGTCTTGAAAAAGACGTGCCACGCACAAGCTCTTTTTGTGAGAGGAAAGCTCTGCAGAGTGCCGAAGCGCCCAGGGAAACACACACACAGTTGTTGCAGATCACTGCACAGATCAGCAGGCAGGCAGCATGAGATCGCTGGAACGCGCCGTCACACCAACACCCTGGAGAACCGCTCGTCTCGAAGACTGAAGAAAAGACTTCAGAATTCAGGCTTGAAGGAGTGAAGAGATACTCTTGGCTCCAAAGTAGAAACATAATGCGATGTTGCCAGCGTACTTCCTTATATACCCACGAGGTGGGGCGGAGTTACGCATGCAAATTCCGCATGCCCATGGCATTGGCACTGCCATTGGGCGCTGTTGAATACTCGAAGATGATTGGCTTCTAAGCGAAACCCCCATTCGTTAGTCACTAACGTACGTCGTAGTGACTGAACGAAAGGGAACTGCTCCTCATAAATCATCGTGATCATCTCATGTGTGTACTTAATACTCATTATGTTTCTTTAGTCAGATGGAGATGAGACATTCATCAATGTCATCCTTTATCATGCTGTGCTTTAGTGACGGTGTGTAGCCTACATTTTAGGGGGATGAAGCAACAAACATGAAATCTTTATTAAATTCTGCAAGCTGTTTATTTCTGCAGCCATACCGGATGGTATCTGCCCACCTGCTCGACAACAGCATGCTAGTGGATCAGCAAAACTATTAGTCTTTTTGTTTGTTTGTTTTTGTTGATGTTTGTTTACTTGCCAACCAAGTAGTTTTTAACTCTTTACTTACTGTATAGTTAAATTATATGTATTTTATTTATAATAATATGTAGGCCTATAATATGTATTGCAATTATAATGTTACTTTTTTATAGTTATAGATTCCTTACTGTTTACTTACAGTTAACAAATATTGCTATTCCCATTTTATGAGTATTGTATAATGTTCTTTGAGGCATAAGAAAAAAAAGTGCACAGGTATTCCTGTATTTTAGATGCACAGAGCTGCTGATGGTACTTCTAAAAAACTGTTCCCCAGCTAAATTAGGTTGGTTTTTGCACACATTTTGACAGTTTTATTAACTGTAACATGTTGCAGAATGATTTATAAAATTAATGGTACAGTTTTTTAAATGTATTAATTATAAGTAAAAAATGTGGTGGTTTCTCACAGTAACCACTCTTCACATGCAAAAAACATAAGCATAAAATGTGGTTACACACAGTAGCCATAATGCAGAATTACATGGCAAGAGGGGTATAAAATTTTTTTTGTTTGGTGTGCCTTGGGTGTTCACAAATTAAGCCAACAATGAAAAATTGATAATTGTATTCTCACATGATTCTTTGATTAGGATATGTTTGAGCAGATTATGCCACATAATCAGGAAAGACATTCATTGTGAAGTTCATTCAAGAAGAAGTTCATATTGTTTTGCAAATCAATGCACAACATGTACACTCATCAGCTAAAATGTCTGTTTTTACAAAACCAAAAAGTTATTAATTGAAAGAACCTTCTATACTGCACCATCTTAATGGACACTGATCACTAGTAGATGGCTGCCTTGGAAATGACCTCAACCCTATGGAAGTCTCACCCATGTACATTTTACGTTTTGATGATTATTTCACATTATTGGCAATATATATTAAAGGGGTCCTATTATGCCCCTTTTCACAAGATGTAATATAAGTCTCTGATGTCCCCAGAGTGTGTAGGTGAAGTTTTAGCTCAAAATACACAGATAATTTTTTACAGCATGTAAAAATTGTCACCTTTTTGAGGGTGAGCAAAAATGCAACATTTTTGATTGTATCCCTTTAAATGCAAATGAGCTGGAGCTCCTTGTCCCCTTTTCTAGAAGAGGGTGGAGCTTCAAGAGATTGTGTAAGCATTTCTGATTACCTCGCAGACAAGCACTGAAAATGTCAGAAACTGTGACAATGAGGGAGAGACTTATGATGAAGTGACATGTAGAATGCAACAGGACGTTTCTGAATGGTTAGTTGATTTATTTATGTATCTGATGTGGAGTTAACTATCTTTAAGTCATCGATTAGTATATTCTGTCATGCTAATCTAAAAATAGTGGGAACTGTTGTAAGATGCCTTCAGACACAGATAATATATGCTGCATGAAGATAAAACAGGCATATGTTGTCATCTTGCAAACAGCAACATTGCACACTAACTAAAGTTAAAAAAGTGAAATCCTTATTGACCCCTTTAATATCTGAAAGACACACTACCTCTGTGCCAGAAAGGGCTATGCTGTTGTTACAAACAGAGGTGACACGGATAACAGAGGCAGGTGAAAGCAGAGTTTATTTGTAGAACCAGGATGTGAGCAGATGAGGTGAGAGTCAGATAGAGTGAATCAGGTGAATGCTGGATATGCTGGTGATACTATACGTTTCTTGATTGTAGAACAACGGGACAATGAATCGAAGGAGACGAGGACCAGGAGACAGGACGAGACGAGGAGACACTCAGGATACGAAGGAGATCAGGTAAGTAGTCAGGTGAGTCCGAGGAAGCAAGCATGAGTAGTAGCATGTGCAAACGATACCGGACAGTGACAGAGTGTGAGCGTGGGGCTTAAGTGCAGGTGGTGATTGCTGTGATGATGTGCAGGTGTGTGTGCTCAGTACTCTGGTGATTGGGATCGTTCAGGTCGTGAGAGGGTGGAGCCTGGCGTGCTTGTAACATTACTCCCCCCTCCACGGCCATCTCCTGAGGGCCGAGGACCCCGACGCCGTAGTGGTCGACCTCTTCCCAGAGGAGCCGGCCGGTCAGGGCAGGCAGCGTGGAACGTCTCCAGCAGGTTCGGGTCAAGGATGTCATGCCTGGGTACCCAAGATCGTTCTTCTGGGCCGTACCCCTCCCAGTCCACTAGATACTGGAGTTGACCACCACAACGCCGGGAGTCCAAGATGTCTTGGACCTGGTATGCTGCGCCGTCATCAACGAGGAGTGGAGGAGGAGGCTCCGGGGTAACACCAGGCTCTGGGGAAACAGAAACAGAAGGGAAGTGAGGCTTCAGGAGAGACACGTGGAAAGTGGGGTGAATCCGGTACTGAGGGGGTAACTGGAGTTTATACGTCACCGGATTGATCTGCTGCAGGATGTTGAAGGGGCCAATGAATCTGGGACTCAACTTATTGCACTGCAGACGCAGTCTGATGTCCCGGGTGGACAGCCAGACCTTCTGGCCAACCTGGAATGTCGTTGCTTCTGAGCGGTGAAGGTCGGCTGTCAACCTGCGTCTGCAGAGGGCCCGTTGAAGTTGGTGGTGGGCTGAGTCCCAGACCCTCTCACTCTCCCGGAACCAGTAATCCACCGCAGGGACGTCGGAGGGTTCCCCGGACCACGGGAAGAGGGGAGGCTGATAGCCGAGTACGCACTGGAACGGGGTCAGGCCGGTGGTTGGTTATCGGAGGGAGTTCTGTGCGTACTCGGCCCATCCAAGGAACTGGTTCCCGGAGTCCTGGTGGCCGTGACTGAAGGTACGGTGGAAACGGCCAATCTCCTGGATCTTTCTTTCCGTCTGCCCATTCGTCTAGGGATGGTATCCTGATGTGAGGGCTACGGTCACACCTAGGAGCGAGAAGGCTTTCCATACCTTGGAGATGAATTGGGGACCTCTGTCTGATACGATGTCCTCGGGGATGCCATTATACCGGAAAATGTGGTTAAACATGGCTTCTGCGGTTTCCAGGGCTGTGGGTAGTCCTCGTAGTGGGAGCAGTCGGCAGGACTTCGAGAAGCGGTCAACCACTACGAGGATACAGGTGCAATTGTTGGATATGGGTAGGTCTGTGATGAAGTCTACCCCTAGGTGTGACCACGGACGGTTGGGAACGGGCAGAGGTAGGAGTTTCCCGGCAGGCAAGTGTCGAGGGCTCTTAGCCATGGCACATTCCCGGCATCCCCGCACGTACCTTCTGACATCAGCTGACATGTGTGGCCACCAGAAGCGCTGGTGTAGCAGCGAGAGGGTTTCATTGACCCCAGGGTGACCAGTGCCCAGTGATGTGTGCGAGGAGTGAATGAGAGGGATGCGTTGTGCTCGTGTGAGGTACTGTAAGCCTGGAGGACAGCCCGGCGGCACGTTGGTGGAGGCATTGGTAGAGGGCAAGGTCTCCTCCGACCAGGTGATGGGGCTAAGGAAGAGCTTCGTAGGGAGAATGGGTTCCTCTTCTTCCTCGGACCGTTCCTCGGGGCCGTGGATGCGGGAAAGGGCATCCGCCTTGATGTTCTTGGCCCCAGGTCGGTACGAGATGTGGAAGTCGAACCTCGTGAAGAAGAGAGCCCATCTGGCTTGTCGAGGGTTGAGTCGTCTTGCCTCGCGGAGATACCCCAGGTTTTTGTGGTCGGTAAGGACCAGGAATGGATGCTTGGCGCCCTCTAACCAGTGCCTCCACAGCTCCAGTGCGAGCTTGATGGCGAGGAGTTCACGGTTGCCAATGTCGTAGTTGATCTCCGCCGGGCTGAGCTCGCGGGAGAAGAAGGCACATGGATGGAGACGGCTGGGGTTCCCCTGCTGCTGAGATAGGACCCCACCCACCCCGGTGGTGGAGGCGTCCACTTCGACGACGAATGGGAGGTCAGGATCGGGATGGACCAAGAGGGGAGCTGTCATGAAGGCATCCTTCAGGGTCTGGAAGGCTTGGGTGGCGGATGGGGTCCAGGACAGAGACTTGGGCTTGTTGCGGAGAAGGCTGGTAAGGGGGCTGGCGATGGAGCTTTAATTCTGGATGAAGCGTCGGTAGAAATTGGAGAATCCTAGGAATCGTTGAAGTTCCTTGACAGATGATGGGGTTGGCCAGGACCGGATGGCTTCCACCTTCCTCTCATCCATCCGGATGCCACTGTATCGATGATATAGCCGAGAAATTGCACTGAGGGCTGATGGAAAGAGCATTTCTCGGCTTTAGGGTAGAGCTGGTATTTCCTCAGGCGTTGAAGGACCTCCGCAACGTGACGGCGATGGTCGGCCATGCTCCGGGAGTAGATCAAGATGTCATCTATGTAGACCAGCACGAACCTGTGGAGACACTCCTGGAGCACCTCATGTATGAAGTCCTGGAATACGGAGGGGGCGTTGGCGAGTCCATATGGCATCACGAGGTACTCGTAGTGTCCTGTGGGCGTGACAAAGGCGGTCTTCCACTCGTCCCCCTCACGTATCCGGATGAGGTTATACATGCTGCGGAGGTCCAACTTCGTGAACACAGTGGCACCACGGAGATGTTCCAGGGCAGCTGGGACGAGAGGAAGGGGATAACGGAACTTAACTGTGATGTTGTTAATGGAGCGGTAGTCAATACAAGGCCACAAGCCTCCGTCCTTCTTTGCCACGAAGAAGAAACTCGAAGCAGCAGGGGAGATGGATGGACGGATGTAGCCTTGCTCCAGCGCCTCCTTGATGTAATCCTCCATGGCCTTCTCCTCCGGAAGGGAGAGGGGATAAATTTTCCCCTTGGGCACTGGTTCACCTGGCAGCAGATCGATGGCACAGTCCCATGGCCGCTGGGGAGGCAGCTTAGAAGCCCGTTGGGGACAGAAGACGTCATTGAAGGGGGCTTAACAGGCGGGGACATCCACCAATCGTCTCTCTACCGGACTCTCGATGGACGTGGCACAGACAGGGAGATCTTGGGGACACGGAGAGGGACGCGGAGAGGGACGAATCAGTGGAGATGGGAAGCAGTCCGGGAAGCAGTTGTTGCCCCACTTCAGGACTTCTCCCGTCTTCCAGGAGATGACTGGGTTGTGCTGCTCTAAACATGGGCGCCCTAGGATGATGTCAGCGGTGGACTCCTCCAGAACCAGGTGTAGTCGCTCCATGTGGAGGATTCTGACTTGCACTCCGATGGGACCCACGGAGCGACTAACCTGCCTCCGACTGAGTGGTCTACCAGTTATCGACTGGACCTGGTAGGTCGTCGAAGTTGCAGTCGTGCGGAGCTTGAGCTGGCGGCAGAGGGTTCCCGAGATGAAGTTCCCGGCTGACCCAGAATCGAGGAGGGCAGTAACTGAAAGGGAAATTCCAGCAGCAGTAAGGTTCACATTTGTGGTGAGTGGCTTCATCTTATTTAGAGAAGGGATGATTGCACTCACCATGGGTCGAGGAGGACGGACTGGGCATTCGGAGATGTAATGCCCAGGTAGACCGCAGTACAGGCAGAGATTCTGGGTCAGCCGTCTCTGCCGCTCAGCCGATGTCAGTCGGGTGTTCTCCAGTTGCATGGGCTCGAGGTTGGGTTCTGGAGTGCTGACATCACCTGGTCGGCGGAGGCATGATGACAATGACGACTGGCCCTGGTATTCTTTGAAACACGACTGCATTCGAGTGGCGAAGCGGATGGAGAGTTGAATGAAGCGTTCTAGCCTGATGGTATCCTCGTATGCAGCGAGATGCAGCCGCACCCGAGGATCCAGACCCTGTCGGTAGGTCGTAATCAGGGACTGCTCGTTCCATCCACTAGCAGCAGCGAGGGTTCGAAACTGTAGAGCATACTCATTAACAGTGGAGGTACCTTGTTTCAGATGATATAACTGTTCTCCGATCAATGAATCCCATGATGGTTTCCCAAAGACCTCCTTGAAGTGAGACATGAACGCTGACAGGGTCTGGATCACTGGACTGTCGGTGGACCACATGGATTCCGCCCAACGGAGCGCTTTACCGGAAAGTTGAGATGTAATGAACGCCACTTTAGCGCAATCGTTGGGGTACAGGTGCAGCTGCATCTCCAGGACCAGCGTACATTGCAGAAGGAATCCGGAAGGAATATAAAAACCCTTTTTACCCCCTTCACAGCAATGTCTCATATAATTCTTCTTAAGTTCTTAACAGAGAAACAGACTTGATCAACTGGTTCACTGAATGATTTGTTGTTGTGTTCTTATAGCAGATCAATTAGCACAACTGAGCAATTGTGTTGTCTCTATTATAATCAGTCTGGAGTGCAGTATGCATCCAATGTTGACCTGCGGTGAGATTTTGGTTTGGATTTATCTGTATGTCTGACTGTCTGTCGGTATGTTGGTTGATTGGTTGATTGATTGATTGGAAGAAATGTTCATACATTTATGTTCATTAGAAAACTGTCACTAAGCATCCAAATAGTGGTCTGTGTTTTTACATGTCCTAATAATTAATATGATATTATAATTAATATTTAAATATATTAGTTCCGTGCTGCAGATTCTTTAAATAATTTTTTTAGCATATTTTTTATACATTTCTATAAAAAAATGCCTGGTTTCATTAACAATACCTTTTCTAGGTAGAATTTAACAAGCAGTTTTAACTTGGCATTCAGTGGTATTGTTTATGACAGTGGTTGTATAATGTGTCATATTCACAGTGGAAACAGAACTGCATTTTCAATCAGCATTCTCAAACTATACACAAATAACATAAAATTTTTCTCCATTTCACAAGCCATAAAAAGGACTTTAATCTGATGCCAAACAAGATCCAACTCCCAGAACTGCTAGGGGAAACTTTGGCAAGCTCAAACCTGGCTATCAGGGTGAAGTCCTGTCACGACAAAAGAGTAATTAGTGGAACAGGACCCCAGTCTGCTAAGAAACATTTGGGTAAATAATAGGCCCGAAAACAAACCAATAATTTTTCCTCTTTTTCTTCTAAAAAAGCCTTTTTATTATGCCAATAAAGCTACTTGCCCTGCCCGCTTAATAAACAAACTCCAGCTGGTCCAAAATGCAGCAGCTAGAGTTCTTACTAAAACCAGGGAGTATGACCATATTAGCCCGGTTCTGTTAACACTGTATTGGCTCCCTATTGAAACATTGAGCTAAATGGTTTAGCTCCCCTGTACTTGAACAAGATCTTAATGCATTTTAGTCCTTCACGTCTATTGTGATCTCAAAATTCTGGCCAGCTGAGGCTAGATCACTAAATAATTTTTCGACGCGCAGGGTGCTTTATTTATTTCAATGAGAAACCTTTGGCAGCAAACAAAGACGCGTTGGGCAAGGGAACCTTATCGTCATGATGAAAATATATATCGGGTTATGATTTTGCCATTATGACATGTTGGAATGTGATTCTCAATTTAATCAGCCAGCATCACTTTATTTACACTATTTAGACACGTTTGAACATGTAACCCAACCTCATCCCATCCCTAAACCTACCCATTTGTGAATTATATGTTATAAAATACAGGATTTAACAGGCAGATACGACTGCATGCACAATTTATTAAAAAATAACAAAATATTCCAAGTGTTCTGGGGCCAAACGATTGATATGTGTGAAATTGCATTGTGAAACTGCATTGGCTCTCGTATGTCTCGTCACCAATTGCATCATTACGTCAGCTTTGATTGTAAAATGTCATTGGCTCTTGTGTGTCTTGTGACCGATTGCGTCATGCTAAAGAGTCAGGTGTATCATTTGAATGAGATATGAATGAGCGGCTGGATCATCATTTCAGTGATTAACACATTAAGATCAACTCTGTTCTTTACATGAAGATATTGTATGACTTAGAATACAATACAGAAAACTTGGAATGACACGAGTTAATACTTTATACTGTGAAGTTGCTTTGAAACAATCTGCATTGTAAAAAGCGCTATATAAATAAAGGTGACTTTAATTGACATGTAGTTGCAAAATTATTTTAGTCAACAGAATGTTCAAAAGGGACCATCAAAATAAAGTGTTACCATTTTTTTTCTCTCAGCAAAAACACCACTGCTTTTCAAGAAATTAAACTTACAGATTCACAATTAGCAGTTAGTACCTGCACAGATGCAGACAATTTACATATGCTCAAGTCAAGTCACCTTCATTTATATTGCTATATTGCGCTTTACAGTGATAATAGGAAATTAATGGAAGAGATTAAAGAGTTTTGCAAAAGTTATTGTCCTGCTAAAGGAAGTTTTCGATTAATTTCCGTTGTAAAAATGATCCTGATGACGACGCAGTAGCTAACGTTACAGCTGTTACAACGTTACAGTCTGTGGTTTGTCCAATGATAACAGTCTCTGTGTCCGTCAGACTGGAGAAATTTTACCGGTAATGTGACCAAAAATATTTAAGACCCATCAAATCTGAATTTAAGACTTTTAAGACTTTTTAAGGCCTTATTTAAGGAAAACCTTATTTAAGACATTTTAAGACTTTTTAAGGTCCCACGGCCACCCTCGATAATGCACCATGTCACAAAGCTCGAATCATTTCAAATTGGTTTCTTGAACATGACAATGAGTTCACTGTGCTAAAATGGCCCCCACAGTCACCAGATCTCAACCCAATAGAGCATCTTTGGGATGTGGTGGAACGGGAGCTTCGTGCCCTGGATGTGCATCCCACAAATCTCCATCAACTGCAAGATGCTATCCTATCAATTTGGGCCAACATTTCTAAAGAATGCTTTCAGCACCTTGTTGAATCAATGCCACGTAGAATTAAGGCAGTTCTGAAGGCGAAAGGGGGTCAAACACAGTATTAGTATGGTGTTCCTAATAATCCTTTAGGTGAGTGTATGTATCCTCTTTTTACTCTTTTAATTCCTTTTATAACTGTATTATCTTTGTATCTCGATTAATTCCTTTTAAAACTGTTATACTTTTCCTTACTTTTATTTTGTGATTATTGTAATTCCCTTTTCTGTGTAAAGCACTTTGAATTACCATAGTGTATGAAATGAGCTATATAAATAAACTTGCCTTGCCTTGCCTATGGGTATTTTATACATGGTATAAACCTATATCTCCATTATATCGTGAGGATGTATATGTGCTAATAATGTATTGCCTTATATGAAACATATATGACATCACTACTCAGATATATGTACATATTACATTTCCGTATGGGTATTTTATTGATAAAAGTCATGGGGTAGCACTGACAATAAGCTTCTGTCCCCTCTCTCAGACTCAACTCAGCATCTTTTTTCCTCTTTCTCAGGGAACAGGGTTACAGTCAAGTAACCCAAGACTTTCTGAATGTTTCTCTGTGGACTAGTGTCTGTGTGCGAGTGACTGCATGGGCTGCAATGAAGGCTTTTAATGTTTTGTGCTTTTAATGTCTTTATGCACACATTCAGCCAATCAGAATCAAGTATTCAGACAGACAATACTGTATAATAGGTAATATTTCAACATCAATATATTAGATGGAGGTCAATTTGACATTTGTTACAGGTACTATATTTATTTTAGGTTAAAATTTTGTTTAAGATTTTTTAATATTCAGGCTTTCCATATATCAATGTATATTTCCTTAGAGATTTACAAGCTATAAGGCAGCTCATCTCGCTGCTACCATCTCTTTGCACATACAGTCCGACTGGGTGCACTATGGTGGGTATCTGTATGGGAATCATGTCTCATTGCAGACTCAAGAGCAGAATACATCTTTTGCCAGCGTTTTTCATTCTACTAGACCCAAAATTGAAGTCACCTCATTTGAGGGACAAAATAGATGGGCAAATGTGAGAGTGCCTCTCCCCACAGGCTGAAGTTTGAAGAGAGAAAATCAGGAGTGAGACTTCTGTCATTAAAACTAATCTTCAAAATCATGCCTGTGGTTTCCTTTCAATATATCAGAGATCTTTTTTAAGATACAGAAGTGTAAGGCTGGAGGAAATAGTAGACAATATCCTTCTGTTATAGATAATCATCATTTTAATATAATATAACTTAATGTAATATAAGAGACACAGTAGTCTTTTTAGCTCAACCTGGAAACAAACAGAATATTGAAAACTTTAAAACAAAGTTGTCTACGAAATTAAAATTAATTCTTTAGAATGTCTAGGTCTCTAATGAAATGTAAGCTAATTTGTGACAATGATCATCCAAATTTTGTTGTACAGATGTGGGCGGTCAGATGATTCCACAGAAGGATGCACTTTTCATTCTCATCAGGCTTTGTATGAAAAAAAATATGAAAATTTAGTGAATTGAGTGAATACATAATTAATCCTTCTTCCAAAACATGTCTTTATCTTACCCTGATTCACTAAGTTAAGCCTATTATATGCGTTTATGTTTTAGACCTGACAGGATTTTTTTCACAACTCCATAAATAGAGAGAAGTTGTTCCAGCTATTTTGACACCTGGTCGTAATTTAGTTTTGACTAGTAAAAATTCCAATTCGAGATATCAGTTTTGAATCGTCATAATTGGGATTAAGATATCTACGTGATTATGAATAGTCATTATATGCATTGAAGATATCTACAATGCTATTTTACATCATATTCGTCCCATTGACTTCCATTGGAAAATATTTTCTGATCTACAAACAAGTTTTGACTATTAAAAATTGTAATTAAATATATCTATAAGTGATTTTGTACTGTGAATATGTCTAATTATATATATATATCAAATTAAAATTATACTAGTGATAATTAAAATAGAGATATTTCTAACTGAATTACCAATAGTAAAAAACGTCTCGGTTACGTATGTAACCCTCGTTCCCTGAAGGAGGGAACGGAGACGTACGTCGGAGCTGACCGACGAATTGGGATCTCTGAAAACAGCCATATATATATATATAATATAGCCAAAAGTATCGGGACACCCCTCCAAATCATTGAATTCAGGTGTTCCAATCACTTCCATGGCCACAGGTTTATAAAATCAAGCCACGGCCACATGTTAAAATCAAGCACTAGGCATGCAGACTGTTGCTACAAACATTTGTGAATGAATGGGTCGCTCTCAGTGAATCCAAGCGTGGTACCGTGATAGGTTGCCACCTGTGCAATAAGTCCATTCGTGAAATTTCCTCACTACTACATACTACATTCCACGGTCAATTGTTAGTGGTATTATAACAAAGTGGAAGCAATTGGAAACAACAGCAACTCAGCCATTAAGTGGTAGGCCACAAAAAATCACAGAGCAGGGTCAGCGCATGCTAAGGCGCACAGTGCGCAGAAGTTGCCAACTTTCTACAGAGTCAATAGCTACAGACCTCCAAACTTTGTGTACCATAGCCGAGCAGCTGCATCCAAGCCTTACATCACCAAGTGCAATGCAAAGCGTGGGATGCAGTGGTGTAAAGCACACTGCCTCTGCACTCTAGAGCAGTGGAGACGTCTTCTCTGGAGTGACGAATCACGCTTCTCTGTCTGGCAATCCAATGGACGAGTCTGGGTTTGGCGGTTGCCAGGTGAACGATACTTGCCTGACTGCATTGTGCCAGCAAAATATGTCTACTTCGGCGAATAGCCAGGGTGACCTGAGGATCACGGTTAGGGCTACCCCGCGAGGCAAACTCCGTGAGCCCCTAATCCCTCTGTAGCGCCGCAGCCGGTGAAGTTACCGAGAGAGCACGCTGGCCACCTCCCATGGGTGTCCAGAAGTGCCATTCGGGGCTCCGGCCGATGACAGAATGTTGATCGCTGCATCAGAGGTGGCGCTTCAGTCTTCTGGGGATGAAGACTCGGCTGTGTTGCCTCTCTCTGGGAGAGAAGCGTTGCCTGAGACAGACCCAGAGTTGACGGCTAGAGTTACCTGGGCTGCCGAAAAGGTTGGGCTCCCTCCACTGTATGGAACCCTCCACCGTGTCCTGAACCTTCTAGGTTGGGTAATTGATATCTTGCGGTGGCCCACGCTGGTTCTCAGCGCCCCGCCCCAGTACCCTTCTTCCCGGAAGTGCATGAGGAGATTACTAGATTGTGGATGGCACCTTTTTCTACCTGAAACCAGTCTGATACCTTCTCCCTCCTTTCTACCCTCGATGGCAGGACAGCCAAGTGGTACGTGGAGATCCCCCCGGTGGAACGGGCCATCGCGAAACAACTGTGTCCGGGGTCCACTTCCTCCTGGTGTGGTAATCCGCGTCTCCCATCCAAGGCCTGTAAGATTACGTCCACTCTAACTGGGCATACAGAGCCTGTGGACAGGCTGGGTCCACCTTGCATGCCATGGTGTTGCTCCAGGTTCACCAAGCCCATGCACTCATGGACATGCACAAGGGTAGACCTGACCCTGAGGTGCTGAAGGAGCTCCGGGCAGCGGCGGACCTCGGCCTCTGGGCAATGAAAGTCACCGATTGGTCAGGCGATGTCCACCATGGTGGTCCAGGAGCAACATCACTGGCTCAACCTGGCGGACATGAGGGAGGCCTATAAATATCGGTTCCTGGACTCCCCCATTTCTACGGCCACCCAGAAGCAGACGGAGGCCATCAAACTCATCCTGCTCTGGTGGATTACGGCCAATCTTGGACCTGCGGTTCTTGAATCAGACCCTGCACAGGTTGCTGTTCAAGATGAATGTGTGCTCACTTCAAGTGACGGCTTGCTGCGCCATTCCCCTCCCGATGGATCTGATAAGTGCGCTTTATTGCTCCAGTAAGTTCCCTGGTTATGCAAACTCTATTGAGTTCCTCCACCACCATACGGCTGTCAGATGTGGCAGAGCATCTGATGCCAGGCCCAGTAGCCTAAGTGAACCCCAGAGCTGTGCCCCCTGCTGAGCTAGATGCCATATGTTGTGACCCATATGGCGGTCCCGTATGTGTATTCTTCCACGATTCTTCCCTTGACAGAGTCTGCTCTGCCGTCTCTGTCCGGTGTAGTCTCCTGCCTACGTTGGCCGGGGTCACCCCAGAGATATGCCATATGTTGCACTGCCCAGATGGCCAGTCCATATGAGTATCTTCCACATGATACCTCCCTTCGTTCGGATGTGGATTCCGCAGCGTCCCCTCGGGGCACGTTTTCCCAGCATCATCCAATAGTCTGCTGAGTGCATGCGGAACCGCAGCAGTGACTCTCCTTGCGTAAGTTTCCGCCCAAACTTACGCAGGGTGCTGGAAGTGGCAACAGCCGTGGCATTTTCCATAGGGATCCCAATACGTCGGTACCGTCCCATCGAGTCAAGACTGTGCTTCTCGGCTGAAAAACAAATGTGCGCTGCATCTGCTTTCAAATTTATACCTGCGCTGGGGGGCGGAGCGCAAGATGCAAATCTCGCACGCCAATATGCATTGGCTGGTTCTGTATACACTCAAAGCTGATAGCTCCCAGAAGTGGTCCCAATACGTTCCCTCTTTCAGGAAATGAGGGTTACATACGTGACCATGACGTTTTATGTATTTGCAGGACTGTGCACCCAACACAATACAAAATGTTGTGGAAACAGTGCCTCACTACACTGCTAATTGATTGAAACTAGTTAGTTATTGGAAAAGCTACACTAACAGATGAGCTTCTGTCATATTGCTGAAAAAAGTAGTGTCACTACCTGTATGTATAGTAGTTACTCCCCAACACTGCATTATAAGATTGGACAAAATGTAATATTTATAAATATATAAACATCTGTTGATTCATCACCCATTGTATGCTTGGAATTTCTCAAGGGGGTTACTGCAAAAAGAAACATGGTTTAAAACCATCTGTACAGGCTGAACAATTTGCCTGTCTGGTAGATGTTGACTAGGAACAATGATACCAAGTGCATATGGTTGAGAAAAAAATAGAAGGTCCCTCTCTTGATCTCCAGAGGAGCAGCTGCTGGTGTAAAACTCTGGGAGAAAGCAATAAAAGATCTCTCAGATTAGCTGTGAGTTGGAGTTGAAATTGAAATTGATCAACTACAGAGGCTATGAATCTGAAATCAGGGGGGTGAAATATCATGTCCAAAAATAGTGTCCAAAGTTTCCTTTGCTCCTGCAATTTCTGTGCCCCACAATATTATTATTGCTAAGAGCTGTAGAAATTCTCCACAATAATCAATATCATTGATCATGACACTTTAAGAAGATTGGGTAATAATGTGTTTAATAAAAAAAAAAATATTACGTAAGGTATTTTCCCTACAAAATGTGCTTGCTGTACAAAACAGTTCAGCAGAAATGCAATGCTCCGTCATGGAAATATTTCTCTTTGTGAAAGAAATGTCAAAAATGCAATATATGTTCACTCAGATGATCAATACTGCTCACCTCTGCAAGTGATATTAGTGAGCCTAGTAATGCTTTGGCATATTTTTAACCTTTTTTTTATGAAAGTGCCTCCCCTGAGAGTGCAGGGTTTCATGCAATGTAAAATAAAACATGATGGAAATGATGGTGAAACAGGATTAAGAAATGCTGCAAGTCGGATTCAAATTAGTACCAACCCTATGAGATCAATGTGTGTCCTTATACGATCTATTCTATACAGTGATAGGTCATAGAGACCACAGCCTCTAAAAAGGCAAAAACAAAACCATAAATGTGGTCAATGAAACTTTTGTGCTATATTCCAAGTGTTCTAAAGCCATATGATAGCTGCAATTCCCTGATCAGTTTGCCCTCCGACAAAACTCTACAATCTGATTTGTGATCAAATTCAAGTAAGGCATATCCACAATCTTGTATTTCTAAAATGTAGGAGTGTGCATAAGATTCGAGTACTGCAGGGGATGGGAAGATTTTCAGTGAGTAAGGATATACATTTTTTATTTATATTTTTATTATTTTGATTAATAAAAAAAGGGGGTTTCAAAATACATGATATTATTATTTCTTTTTTTTTTGGTAGACAATTCTTTCAATTTACAAGAGATTATTTGCTAAATCAGATTCTCACAAAACGTTCAGATATGCTTCTTAATCTAAACACGTTTTCAATACTACTTGTTTAGACCTTTAGGCCAAGACACTATCACAAATTTAACAGTCTTCTGAAGTATTTCCAAATCTCCTAAGCTTAATACATCTTTGACCCCTGTTCCCCAGGCGACTACAGCATAGATCTCTCAGGTTCTGGGGCATAGTAAATGGATTGCACCTTCCCCAGCTTTTTGTCCGTTTAAGGGCAATTCACATTTCCATTTCAACCAGAACATGAGCAATCATCCTTATTTATACCTCAATGTTTTCCATTTGCGAGAAGCAGAGGCCGATTTCACAGTGTAGATCGTGGGCATTATTAGCTCCCCAGCCAAATATGACCTTGTTTGTTTTAGTATCTGTGCAAAATCAATTTCGGATCTCTCTATCATTTTGTCCCCCGCAACTTGTCAGGGAAGATATGTGGCATCATTTCCACTGCAGATCATGTGTTCCAGGGACAATAAAAAGACAATGATGCCCCCTCGTTGCTCATCCTTTCTTTATTGAGATTCCTTGTCCTCAAGACATTTCTTATTGGGCCAAAGAGAGAGGGGCGGTATTTCCGTTTAAGCCATTTATAAGTATAAAACCCCTCAATATATAAAAAGGACTGCTGCAATTTCTAGCTCAGTGTCAGGGGAATGGTTCACAAGCTCTTAAGACATCCATTCTTATCCCCTCCATTGAGCCATAGGGTGCGCTACCCCCATGATTGTAAACAAAAGAAAAAATGATTGCCTTTTCCTTTAAGGTTAACAGATTAAGCATCTTGGCAGTTTGGACCAAAGGCAAGGTGAAGCACCGTCCACAAATTACAGAGATTTATGTTTTGTGTCATCAAGTGACGTTGCACCCCCCCCCCCCTTAATGCTGTAGAAATGTTTGCTATGGTGTCATTAACGGTCTGTAGCTTTGGGTTGCATCTCCTCTCCTCTCCTCGGTCGAAAGAGCCACACACACTCACTCAATCTAAGACTGAGTATGAGGCTTTTATAGTGATGTCAGCTGTGAACATGTGTTATAAGATCTGTCTTTAACATATGATGATGTATAGCTTTGATAAACACCAGCCACCCCTCTGAACAGTATGGATGTTTTTGTTCTCCCAAAAGACACCTAGATGACGCACCATTTGAGTTATGCCCCTCCGTCCTTGCTCTGAGCAATTGGCTGTTGCTAGGAAGTCTGGGCTGCAATATAGTGTTTATTACTCTGCGCTCGTCCTTTTTTCATTATTATTTACGTGAATTGCAGTTTGTAACCAATTTTAATCCTCTAGTGACTTATTTCAGACAAACATTCAGTGAGAGAATTTTTTTGGGGGGCGTGACCACTTTATTCACTGTGTAGGATAGTAAATGAAGAGACACTAAAAGTTTACCAGCATATGGACCATCCCTGCACCCAACGCACTTTTGATCACTGGACAAGTAAAAAAATAGTAATTTCTTTCAAAATTTCATATTATAATTTTGATTCCTTTGAGTTACATTTACCTTGGAAGTGATTATAAGTAAAACAAAATGGAAATGACTAATATGTATATATATATTATCTCTTCATCACGGCACCTGTTAGTGGATGGGTTATATCAGGTAGCAAGAGAACATTTTGTCCTCAAAGTTAATGTGTTAGAAGCAGGAAAAATGGGCAAGCGGAAGGATTTGAGCAAGTTTGAGAAGAGCACAACAATGAGTTTGAGGTGTTGGCTTGGCCTCCAAATTCCACAGATCTCAATCCAATCAAGCATCTGTGGGATGTGCTGAACAACAAGTCTGATTCATGGAGGCCCCACCTCGCAACTTACAGGACTTAAAGGATCTGATGCTAACATCTTGGTGCCAGAAACCACAGCACACCTTCAGGGGTCAGGGCAGGTCAGGGCTGTTTTGGCAGTATTTTTTTTTTTTTTTTTTAAGTAGGACTGATGTAGGATACAACATAATATATTCAATTTATTGATGACAATATATATATATATATAATTGTTGTGGTCCCCCTGCAGCTGTGGTCCCCTAGATTTGTTCCCACCTTTCACCCCATTAGCAACAGCCCTATGATAGTGTTCAGCCACCGATGACTAATATAGCCTTTGCTCATGTGTGCAGATATTATTGTGGAAAAAAATTCCATTAGATTGTATGACAAATAGATAAACTATTTGTTGTTTACAGCCATTAAGTCTTTCCAGCATCTGCATATTTTTATGCCTTTATGATTTGATTAACTCCACTCTTAATTATCATTCTCATGCACATGGATTATTTGTGAGTTTTTGACACTGGGTAGAGGGGACTTTTTCGGTGAAGCGTTGTCTTGAGACTGACAAATACCGGTGTTAGCTAGATGACATCCAGATAGCTATGTTTGCAATGGAAGATCACAACTAATCTAGGCAATAGGGAGGAAAGATTGTCTTCCTGAAAACTAATCAGTCAGAGCAGACTCTCATTTTGCATATGGATTCACAAACCTCTGTGTGGATCACCGGGGATGTTTGCCTTGCTAAGTCATTAAGGCAGCAGCCTTTCAAAGCACACCCGCGTTAATCTGATGTTGAAAGAGAGAAAGAAATGCAATTGGTTTTGGGCAATAAGATAAATTGATGAAACCTTAGAAGAAAACAAAAAGTTATTTTAGATAGGCATTAATAATAATATAAATAGATTCAAAACACTTATAAAACTTTTTGAGTAAACTTTTCTAGGTTAATTAATAATTCAAAAGGAGAGTTTTTGAAAAATCTTCCAGTTTTCAATCTGAACATGATTGTGAATGAGATATATAAGATTATACCATGGCTTGTCGTGAATACTCGATTCTGATTGGTGGGAAGGTGCGTGTTAAAGGTGCAATAGGTGATCTAGAAAATGTTAACTTTAGCCTGCTAGCACTGACAGCATACGATTCCACCCTCCCTGCAAACCGACGCCCAAAGCCACGCCTCCTCCAAAACACATCGGTTACATAACATTATTGGATTACAACATCATTCACGGGTGAGACAATTTTTCAGTACAGTGAGAGGGGAAATAGAAGTGCTTGCTTGCATACATACGCATGTGATTGTGAACTGACTCCAGTTCAGAAGTTGACCTGTTGACATAAAGGAAAGAATGCACTGAATTTCAGGTTTATTATGTGATTTCTGAATGATCTACATAGGGCAAAGTCAGTGGTACATAACTGTACTATCAAACCTGAAATATAGATCCTTGCCACTTGTTGTTGGTTCAGAATGAAAGTTAGGTTGTTGCTGTTTGTCTGCCATTCTCGCTCTAGCATACGTGAAAAGTGACTTATGATGTCTGCATGAACAGTGGTATGCAAACACATGTTGACTGACAGGGAACATGACAGGGATGATATATATTGTTCCACATTAATTTCGCTAGTCTAGTGTTCTCCCTTCATTATTGCAGTGTACTTTTTACATTTATTTACATTTAAAGAATGCAAGTGAAATATGAAAATATGGGGCACATTGTAACATGACCATATGACATCTAATTTAATTAAAAAAAGAGAAATAAAACAAACTAAAATATTTTGTCAATAAAATATAATAATTAACTTATTCAAATAAATGTTTAATTTAAAGGTCCCATGGCATGGCATTTTTCTATTATTTTACAATGTTTCCTGAGGTGTACTTATATTGTTAGTATGATTTTTACATCATAAAATGTCATAATTTAGAAATAAAAGGCTTTTTTTTCTATACTGCTGTGATGTGAGTCTGCCGATGTTGAGCAGAAACTCATGACTGTATGCACATTGTAGAACAGATAGACGCAACGAGGACATACAAAAACACTGACTCACAAGATAGAAAACACGAAAGCACCGTTCTGTCGGGAGAGAGAGAAGCCGCAGTGTGTGCACGAATAATAAATAATTAGCTACACATAAGAAATCACTGATCACAGATCAGAAGGAACTGAAAAAAGACTTCTGTTTTCATTTGTACATCCAAACACTGAGAAACTGCCAGCATTCACTCGTTCACAAGCCATGATCGAGGACAAATATAGCGCTTGCATGGGCGTGCCAAATTCTCTGGGCGGAGGAAAGGGAGGTAACCGTTCCTGTGTGGACGTCAAACCAGGAGACTTCAGGATTGGCTCGTCTGGCCTGTCATTTTCTCAAAGGCAGAGAAAGACAGCCAGAACTCGGTTTTACACCGATCAACATTTCTATCCACTTGGGGACAATATTCAGGCCAGGGGAACTCATTTTAATGTTGAAATACCTCATAAAATGAAAATTTCATGCCATGGGACCTTTAAAAAATAAAAAAAATATTCAGACATTCAGAAAACATAGAACTGAACACAACACACGAACCTAGCCAGAATGCTTTGAATTTCTTGAAATAATTTCTGAACATTGAATATTGACTCTCTTTATTCACCTGTTTCTCAAAAAAAAAAACATCATAAAATTAATTAAAGGATTAGTTCACTTCAAAATGAAAATTTCCTGATATTTTACTCACCCCGATCTCATCCAAGATGTTTATGTCTTTCTTTCTTCAGTCATAAAGAAATTAAGTTTTTTTGAGGAAAACATTCCAGGATTATTCTTCACATAATTGTTTTCAATTGCAACCAAAATGTTCAAGGTCCAAATCAATGCCGTTTCAGAGCGCTTCGAAGGGCTACAGGCGCTCTGCGCGATCCCAGACGAGGAATAGGGTCTAATCTAGTGAAACGATCGGCCATACATTTTTTTTTTTTTTTAATTAAAATAAAAATTCAATATACTTTTTACCCTAAATTGCTTATCTTGCGCTGCTCTGTGACATTCTAGTGATTGTGCCATCACATCGAAAACGTTACACTAGATGTAGACAGAAGTACCGCCCCAAGTGATCGTGCAAGGACTAATACAAACTACCTTTACCAAAAAACACTTCATCTTCAACTTCAAAATCGTCTAACATCGTTGTTTTACCTTTTTTTTTGTTTTGCTAAAGGGCGTTTGTATTAGTCTTCGCATGTGCACTTTGTAAACACGGGGGCGGTACTTCTGCCTACGTCTAGTGTGACGTTTTTTGAGGTGATTACGCAATCACTAGCACATCGCAGAGCAGCGCAAGATGAGCAATTTAGGTTAAAAAGTATATACATTTTTATTTGTTAGTTTTTAAATGGCCGATTGTTTCGCTAGATAAGACCCTATTCCTCGTCTGGGATCGCACAGAGCGCCTGAAGCCTTTCGAAGCGCTTTGAAACTGCATTGATTTGGACCTTGGTTGCAATTGAAAACCATCATGTGAAGAAAAATCCTGGAATGTTTTCCTCAAAAAAAATATTTCTTTTCAACTGAAGAAAGAAAGACATGAACATCTTGGATGAGATGGGTGTGAGTAAAATATCAGGACATTTTCATATTGAAGTGAACTAATCCTTTAATTTGAATTATAACTAATGCTATGATCAATGGCTAAATATTTACCATATTTAACACATACAACTCATACTCATCATTCTTCTTTTTCTACCATCTTATCCTATTCGGATCCCCCTCGTTAGTACTATAGCATTGAATAACACGACACCACAGGTCGACTTCTATAAGGGTTCTTTAAGCCGTATTTTTCATTCTTCAAAATGTCTGCATTTATATTCCATGGAGAGAAAAAAAATTATAGCATACAGGTTTGGAAAAACATGATAAAAAAATTACAGAATTACATTTTTGGGTGAACTCTTTAGAGGGATAAAATGAAGATTAATTAATAGTGGCATCCCCAAAGAAACAACTAAAGAGATGTGCATAAAACTTGGCCAGGAATGAACCATATAACTGCAAAGGGATTTTCAATATGAAAGATGGATTATTATTTGATAACTTCAGCCAACCTGCCAGTTCAGCCAAAGTATTTGGCTCCAGAGGCCCAAGTCATTAACGTCTCATGAAGAACCCTGAATAAAGGCATTATCTTTCACCGTTGGAAAATGAATGTCCTACACCAAAGATACATTATCACTCATTTGGGCAAGAAGCAGATAATTTAAGACAATGAATACCTGTTATTACTGAAGCCATTGTCTGGTCACATGTGATATCATGGAGACCCTGATTCCTGTGAATCCATCATCACAAATACAAGGGTCTGCTACATCTTCCATGTCAAAACCTGAGGGAGCCCAAGTAGTAGATTTTTTTATATTGTCTGGGCTTCCGTATCTGTGTGAATTCTGCTTAATGGAATCCTCGGATGGAAATGGACTCTGACAGAAGGATGGGTCAGGTGAAATATTGATAATCACTTTTGTTTTTTTTCTTCACCGAATGGCATGACACACGGCAATTCACATTTTCTATTACCAGCCTCCACCTGGCTCCATTATCGGCGGACAGCAGGTGATTGGATATGTTTCGGAGGTTGAGTAACTACTCTGTTTCTCTCTCATTCAGCCTGAGGAAAAGGGGTTCGAGGAGGCCAGCACAATGCAGAAGAGGGCCTAGAAATATCTCTGTTATAAAGAGATGATGGTAAATAGCATGCGCCGACAACAAAGAAGAAAGGGTCATTCGATTCTCTGATGCTTTCTGTGTTTTGTTTGTTTATTTTCCTAAAACCACCTGTTTATTTGTCAATATTTCATAGATATAGCTATTAATTAAACTCAAGGAAAAGACAATAGGATTTCTATCTAATTGAGTTGTCCCATAAAAAAAGAAAATTGTGAGACATTATGATGTCCAAAAAACAAGAACCTACATTGTAAATATAAGATGTAAAATGGAATTACAAGAATAAACACACCATGTGCATAATAAAATCAAAAAGAGTTTAAAAAAAAAACTGTAATAACGTACTATAATGTACAACATCACTCCTGCACTACAGGACTGGACAGATCACATTTCTCATATCTTTGGGTTTTTCACATTGACACAGCAGCCGATTGGTACATCAAGCACTGTTCTTCTGTCTTTTTCAATTTGCAGTAGCCTTTTTCAAATGTCGTGGGTACTGCAGGTCATTCAGCTGGAGGCCCCTGACAATCACAGGCCCTGGGGCATTGGCTCCATCGCCCAGTCAGTAATCCTTTCTCAGGTTAATCATCTTTCACCTAACTCAGGCACTGGATGCATACGGATGGTTTTGTGCACTACCCATGAGACACTAAAGTAAAAAATATTCCACAAGCATTCATTTTACTTAAAGCATGCTCTGTGCCTGAAACATACCTAATGAAAATCAATGAAACCACAATGCAAATACTCCCTAGAAAAGATACAGCATTGCGATCATGTCATTTTTTTTTCTTCCGCTCAGCACCAGCAGTTGGGTTGGCTGATGAACCATTATTGCAGGTATCAGTGTACATTAGCCAGTGTTGCCGTTCATGTTCTCTGCAAAGATGCACTCAATATTGTTCTTATTACTGTAATGAGGCTGTGCATGCTGAAGAAAGGCCTGGAGTAGAGAGCACTTCCCTGGATGAGGGGAATTCTTCATGCATTTAATCATGAACTACAAAGAACATGTAATGTAGCTGCAAAGACAATACAAGGTTTGATGAATGTTGGACTTAATATATAAAAACATGTATAATATATCAGTTTGAAAAGCTATATGATTGCAACAATTTTCTTCATTTTAAGTTTTCAAAGAATGCACATTTAAATGGATGCAAATGCTACATGGTTAATTTTATTCAGCAAGGATGCACTGAATGAATCAATTAAAAGTGATAGAAAAGATAAATGATACTCCAAAAAAGCCGATTCCTCAAATCTATATAGCCTTTGAGTCAAGGTTGACTCTAGCACAGGAATTGACTCTCATTGTTGACTCACTTGTTCACTCATTTTCTAATATTCCTATATGAATGGCAGTTGCATCAGCAATGAGTGAACAAAATTTAGCAAAGAATCCAGTCACTTATGTGTTGCATCACAGAGCTGAAGCTGTCACAAAAACAACTTTTGTCAAATACTATTGTCAATCACGTAGCTTACTTTAAGAAGATAACTGTCATAAGTACATCTGTGCCAGCTTTCTTGTATCATTGATTAATTCAATTAATATTAGTTGCCTCTTTTACCCTAAATTTGTGTTCATGACAGTGTTATCAATTGATTAAAAAGTTATAATCATTATCATATAAATTCCAGCAATAATAAGTATACATCATTGTATGTATTTAGTAATTTTTAACTTCTCCTCTCCAAACAATTTTTTTGCCCCTGAGGCAAGAAATGATCAATTAGCATAAGATAAGATATGAAATGTAAGATATATGCAGACCTTTGTAGGTCATCTTACATTTAATTCAGTTGATTGGTGACGAAACATGATGGAGGGCAATTCATTCTGCAATGTAGCCCATAAAATTCCCTTAAAATTAAAGATATCAGGGCTAAAATGTCTCATATTTATATCATATGTTATAGTTAATAGGGCTGGGTATTGATATTTTGAACTTTATAAATCAAATTTATATATATATATATATATATATATATATATATATATATATATATATATATATATATATATATATATATATATATATATATATATATATATATATTTTAAATATAATACTAACTTTACAATTGCATAATCATATGTCTACTCCAATTTGTTTTTTGAAATATAAATATTTCAATTCCATCATAAAAACTTGGCGGATTTATTCAAACATGCATTGATATTGAAGAATATAAAAAAATATAATAAATAGCCTTATGTAATGTGGTGCATATATATTTATCAAAATGCTCATCTCTAGAGTTTTTTTTTTTTGGCTGGCTAATGAGTTTATGAATGGCATAATCATATGTCTACTCCAATTTGTTTTTTGAAATATAAACATTTCAATTCCATCATAAAAACTTGGCGGATTTATTCAAACATGCATTGATATTAAAGAATATAAAAAATATAATAAATAGCCTTATGTAATGTGGTGCATATATATTTATCAAAATGCTCATCTCTAGAGTTTTTTTTTTTTGGCTGACTAATGAGTTTATGAATGGTTTTTCTCAGGTATATTGTAACATTAGGTGACATTGTTCACAAGCAGTTAAATTGACGGCTTTCCGCAGTTGAAACACTGATTAAGCGATTGCATGTGACGTAATAAAGATTTCAGTGCGTTGTCCTTTATCTTTTAACATACCTTGACGTTCATTCATGTTTATTTGGCGCTGTAACTGGTATTAAAGTGGAGGAGACTTTAATGTCTAACCACATTAAACAGTGCATGGTCTGATGCACATGGCACAGGTGCACTTAGGGCGTGTCTGAATCCACTTTTGCTAGTTTAACGATGGAAAAAATTGTCTGCGCGTCAGACGCATTGTGAAAAAGGGTTGTACCTAGTCTCTTAATGAGTCAGCTCATCACTGCAGCTTTCATGTGATGGGAAAGATCTAAAAATGAATGCTATAATCAACACTTTCATGATTCGTTAATCTCGACAGCTGTAGTAAAAAAATTTAATAAAAGTGTAATACACATTTCAAATGCAAAGATGTGAGCCAATCACAGCAGTGGGCGTTTACACTGAAGTCGTGAGACACGCCCCTTCAAACAGAGCATTCAAGCCAGAGGGCTAAAATCCGGATCGAAAAATGCCTTTTATTTCTAAATTATGACATTTTATGATGTTAAAAACCTCAGGAAACATTATAAAATAATAAATATTAAAAAAACACATCATGGGACCTTTAAATTTGATTTGGCTGGATTTTCAGTAATGATAAGTTATAACTTGATTGCTTCATTAAGGACAACATTAGGGTTTACAATGTACTTCTGATCTTTATTTCACACGTCAGAAAGTTGAAAAATTTAAAATTTATACAGTATCTATATGCATTTTGCGGTTTCATTCTTCAGAATTCACTGTTGCTATATGAACAGATTTAATTTAGGCTTTTATTCATATTCAAACATTCTTCAACATTGAATATGGTAAAGGAAGGTTAAAGCAGCACCAGGTAACTTTTCAACCTTCATAATATATTTTCAAGACTCTTGTGATGATACATCGACTTACAATAGGTTGAATGACACGTCTGCCATAGCCTGACGGGGTCTGTATCATTTTTAATCATACTTTTAAACTTCGGGTTTTGGGTAGTAACCCGAGAACAAAAAGAACGTCTCGGTTACGGATGTAACCCTCGTTCCCTGAGGAGGGAACGGAGACGTAACGTTAGTGACTAACGAATGGGGGTTTCGCTTAGAAGCCTATCATCTTCGAGAAAACGCCCAATGGCGTGCCAATGCCATGGGGCATGCGGAATTTGCATACGTAACTCCGCCTCACCGCGTGAGTATATAAGGAAGTACGTGGCAATATCGCATTATGTTACCTGCTTGAGGAGCCAAGACTGAACTCCTGCATTCCAGGTAGCACAGCTGAAGTGGCAACGGGACGTTACGTCTCCGTTCCCTCCTCAGGGAACGAGGGTTACATCCGTAACCGAGACTTTCCCTTTCGTTCAGTCACTACGACGTAACGTTAGTGACTAACGAATGGGGGTCCCAATATAATCCCGCCACTCAGCTGTCTTCCAGCGCCCTGCGTAAGTGTGAGTACCCTGTCGTAAGACTAATACGGACGAAGGACTCCCACTTAACACAGGAATACCAAGGTACACTGGGAAGCATATCCCAGTGAGGGAATGCCAAGATGCCTACCCGTGGGGAGGACTTAAGAGACACATATGACCCGCTAAGGGCTGCATATGGAAGATCTCTAGGGTACCAGCCGAAGGTGGATTTTTAACCCTAGGGGTGGCGGGGATACGCCAAGGGAAGAAACCCGCTCACTGCGGAGACTTACGGCGAAATACACATGTGGGGGTCGCCGGAGGGGAACCATGCACATGGGGCACCTGGCCGGACATGAGGGTCTGGGCTCGAAAGGGCAGACTGAACTGATGTCGGCGTCGACAGTGCTGGAGGAGCTCAGGGCTCTCTGGGAGCTCACCTGAAGAAAAATCGCACGTATTCAGTCCGTGGAGTGGAATGGCGAGCAAGCGAAGACACCTGAGCCTGGTCCATTACCGGCCCCTCGGGGGGGCGAGTACATAGTCGGACACTGGCTCCACTCGGAGACTGTAGAATCTGGCGAATGTGTTAGGTGTCGCCCAGCCTGCAGCTCTGCAGATGTCTGCTAGCGAGGCGCCATGCGCTAAAGCCCAAGAGGAGGCCACACTCCTAGTGGAGTGTGCCCTCACACCAAGGGGACATGGTCGACCTTGCTGCTGGTAAGCCAAAACAATGGTGTCCACTATCCAGTGAGACAGCCTTTGCTTTGAGAGAGCACTTCCCTTCCGCTCTCCACCATAACAGACAAAGAGCTGGTCTGAGGTCCTGCAACACTGCGTCATGTCTACGTAGGCGCGGAGGGCGCGTACTGGACAGAGCAATGCCAAGGCTGGGTCTGCCTCCTCCAAAGGCAGCGCTTGCAGGTTCACCACCTGGTCCTTAAACGGAGTGGTGGGAACCTTGGGCACATATCCAGGCCGGGGTCTCAGGATCACGTGAGAGTTAGCCGGCCCGAACTCCAGGCACGCTTCGTCAACCAAAAATGCCTGCAGGTCCCCGACCCTCTTAACTGAGGCCAATGCGGTCAACAGAGCCGTCTTCATAGACAGGAACTTAATATCAACCGACCACAAAGGCTCAAAGGGAGGTCTCTGCAGAGCACTTAACACTACTGCAAGGTCCCAAGAGGGTACGAGAGGAGAGCGAGGAGGATTCAGTCTCCTCGCTCCCCTCAGGAACCTGATGACCAGGTCGTGCTGACTTAACTTCTTGTTCTCCAAGAGATCGTGGTGGGCAGATATTGCGGCCACATATACTTTGAGGGTGGAGGGAGACAGCCTTTGCTCCAGCCCCTCTTGGAGAAACTCAAGCACGGACCCGATCGGGCATTTCCGGGGTCTTCTTGGCGGGAAGAGCACCAGGTGACGAAGAGGTTCCACTTCAACGCATAGGCATGCCGAGTGGACTCTGCCCTAGCGGAAGTGATGGTGGCGACCACCGTAGGTGGCAGGCCACTCAAACCTGCCGCGTCCCATCTAGGAGCCACACGTGGAGGTTCCAGAGTTCGGGACGCGGGTGCCATACGGTGCCCCGTCTCTGAGTAAGGAGGTCCGGTCTCAGAGGAATAGGCCAGGGAGGGGCTGTCACAAGGAGTATGAGTTCGGGGAACCAGGTCCGGCCGTGCCAGTACGGGGCGACCAAAAGGACCTGCTCTTTGTCCTCCCTGATCTTGCACAGGAGCTGTGCGAGTAGGCTCACAGGGGGGAACGCATATTTGCGTAGGCCCCGCGGCCAGCTGTGCGCCAGTGCATCCATGCCGAGCGTGCCCTCGGTCAGGGAATAGTACAGGCTGCAGTGGGAAGAGTTAACAGAAAACAGATCTACCTGTGCGTCGCCGAACTGTTCCCAAATCAGCTGAACCGTCTGGGGATGGAGTCTCCATTCTCCCGGGAGAGGCTGAAACCGCGAGAGCTCGTCGGCTGCGTGGTTCAGGACTCCCGGAATATGGACAGCACGAAGGGACCTCAGGCGCTTCTGACTCCATAGAATGAGATGGCGGTCGAGTTGAGACATACGGCGGGAGCGTAGACCGCCCTGGTGGTTGATGTACGCTACTACGGCCGTGTTGTCTGACCGGACAAGCACATGTTGACCCTTCAGCAGCGCTCGGAAGCGGTGCAGGGCGAACCGTACTGCCAGCAACTCGAGGCAATTGACATGCAGGAGGCGCCGGGGTCCTGTCCAGGAGCCCGCGGCTGCTTGTCCATTGCACATGGCACCCCAGCCCGTGGCAGAGGCATCCGTGGATACGACAACATGCCTGGAAACTCGTTCTAAGGGCACACCGGCCCGTAGAAAACTGAGGTTCGACCACAGGGTGAGCGTCTGTAAGCAGGCCCGAGTCACTTGGACCCGGAGCGTGCCAGACTGCCATGCCCATCTCATGACTCGATCGCGAAGCCAGTGCTGAAGCGGTCTCATATGAAGCAATCCGAGCGGCGTTACCGCGGCTGCAGATGCCATATGTCCCAGGAGCCTCTGAAATAGTTTCAGTGGAACCGCACTCTTGCTCTCGATTTGACGGAGGCAAGTCAGCAGAGACTGCGCGCGCTCGCTCGTAAGCTGCGCGCACATGGCGACCGAGTCGATCTCCCTACCGAGAAAAGAGATCCTCTGCACGGGGCAAAGTTTGCTCTTTTCCCAGTTGACCCGAAGACCCAGACGGGCTAAGTGGTGGAGAACCAGATCTCTGTGTCCACACACCTGCTCTCGAGAGTGGCCCAGTATGAGCCAGTCATCGAGGTAGTTCAGGATGCGGACCCCGTGCTGCCGAAGGGGCGCAAGGGCTGCCTCGGCAATCTTTGTGAAGACGCGAGGGGACAGAGATAGCCCGAATGGGAGAACCGCGTACTGATATGCCCCCCCCTCAAAAGCAAACCGTAGGAACGGTCTGTGTCGAGGAAGAATGGAGACATGGAAGTAGGCGTCCTTCAGGTCGATCGCTGCAAACCAATCGTGAGGACGAACGCATTCGAAAAGGCGTTTCGCAGTCAACATCTTGAACGGAAGCCGGTGAAGGGATCGGTTCAAGATGCGAAGGTCCAGGATTGGTCGTAGCCCACCGGTTTTCTTGGGTACAATGAAGTAGGGGCTGTAGAACCCCGACTTCATTTCGGCCGGAGGGACAGGCTCGATCGCACCCTTCGCCAGTAGAGTGGCAATCTCCGCACACATGACGGGGGCATGGGCCCCAGTCACGGTATAGCGGACTCCCCTGTAACGGGGAGGAGCCTGCGCGAACTGAATCGCGTAGCCGAGCCTGACGGTCCGCGCAACCCAGCGGGACAGCCCCGGAAGCTGAAGCCACGCTTCCAGAGACTGCACCAACGGGGTCATACGGACGGCAGACGTACCCAGGGTGGGGCAGCGAGGCAGCGTTACCGGCCCGGACAGGGGAGGCTGTTGGGCGTCCCGGGGTCGGGGCACGGTTAACGGCTGCACCCTGACAGAGGAGACCAGGGAAGGACGCACGTTCCACTGGGGTCTGTTCTGCCAGGGGGCTGGCGACAGAGAGGGACGAGAGTGGCGAGACCCGAGGGTGGCGCGCACTGCCGTCACCGATCTCTGGGGGCTCAGGGATGGGGTTGTCAGTTCTTTCTTTAACCACATTAGGGTGCTGCTGACCCGGGGGCCAGCAGCTGAACAAAAGATTCTCCCCCGGCCCTCCACCGGGGGAAGGAGCGGCCCTGCTGCCGTCTCCTGGAAAGAACTGCCCATCCCTGAGCCGTCCGCATCCGGAGCGCCGCTTAGCCTGGCGTTTTTTCGCGGGCTGCGGGGCTGGAGCGGACTGGGACGCCTTCCTGCGGCTGCCTCTGCGCGGCCCGGGTGGAGGCTGCTGCTTGGGTGGCGCAGAGGTAGAGGGAGCCGCAGGAGGGCGCCCTCGGCGGCGAGCAGGCTGAGGCAACTGTGCGGGCGGTGGGGTGGAGGCAGCAGCTGACCGCCGGGGCAGTATGTATTTTATAGCCTCAGTCTGCTTCTGAGCGGCCGAGAACTGTTGGGCGAAGCTCTCGACTGCTCCGCCGAATAGCCCATCCTGGGATATGGGGGCGTTGAGGAAACGGGTTCGCTCAGCGTCACGCATATCGGCCAGGGTGAGCCATAGGTGTCGCTCCTGGACCACATTTGTGGACATCACCTGACCCAGGGAGCGTGCGGTCACCTTCGTCCCCCGGAGAGCGAGGTCGGTGGTGGCACGCAACTCATTGCTGAGTCCTGGGTCAGCCCCCCCCTCGTGCATATCACACAGCAACTTGGCTTGGTAAGCCTGAAGAGTTGCCATGGTATGCAAAGAAGCAGCGGCCTGCCCCGCAGCTCTATAGGACTTCGCCACCAGGGATGACGAAAACCTACAGGCTTTGAAGGGGTGCTTTGGGTCACCACGCCAGGACGAAGCGCTCTGAGGACACAGTTGCATCGCAACAGAACGTTCGACTGGGGGGACCCCAGTGTACCCATGAGCCGCGGCTCCATCGAGGGAGGTGAAGGCGGAAGAGTTCGCCAAACGTTCGCGGGAAGACAACGGGGACTTCCAGGAACGCGCGATCTCTTCATGCACCTCGGGGAAGAAAGGATTTGGAGGAGCGGTCGGACGGGTGTCCGAGCGCGCCGCCCCCAAAAACCAATCGTCCAACCGCGAACGCTCAGGCTGAGGCGGAGGGTTCCACTCCAACCCAAGCGCTGCGGCGGCCCGAGACAGCATGGCTGTCAATTCTGGGTCCGACTCGGGCAATGCTGGCGCACCCGAGGGTGGCAGCACAGCCGAATCATCATCCTCAGATGACTCCAGCCCACCTTGTGATGCGGCGATAGACATCTCTTCGTCCTCCGCCGTGCCAAACGCCACAGTCGGGACAGCAGGAGCCGGCCCCGATGTAGACGCTTGAGCACGGGCCGGGTCAGGTGCATGAGAGGGGGGTGTGGGCCGAGGAACTAGCGTCGGAGCTTTGTTCCACACCGTCACCCTCAGATCACCCTGGCCACCAGCCAAAGTGCCGCCTCCAGGGGAGACCGCAGATTGGGGGGTGGCAGAGGGGACTCTCATTCCGGCATCAGCACGGAATTCACGGAGTCTTGATCGTAGCACCGAGATGGCCAGGTTCCCGCAGAGAGAACATGAGTCATCCACGAGCGCTGCCTGAGCGTGCTGAAAGCCCAAACACGTCACGCAGCACTCGTGCCCATCGAAAGATAGAAGAGATCTACCGCACCCAGAAGTGCACGGACGAAACATCCTGAAAAGGACGTGTCACGTGCAAGCTCTTTTGTGAGAGGAAATTTTGCAGTCGATGCCGAAGCGCCCAGGGAAACACACACCAGCTGTCAGACAGACCACTGCGCAGATCAGCAGGCAGGAAGTATGCGATCACTGGAACGCGCCGTCACACCAACACCGACTGGAAAGCTGCTCGTCTCGAAGAAGCTGAGAAGTCTCAGAAGGCTGTAGGAGTGAAGAGGTCCTCTTGGCTCCGAAAGCAGAAACAAAATGCGATATTGCCACGTACTTCCTTATATACTCACGCGGTGAGGCGGAGTTACGTATGCAAATTCCGCATGCCCCATGGCATTGGCACGCCATTGGGCATTTTCTCTAAGCTCGAAGATGATAGGCTTCTAAGCGAAACCCCCATTCGTTAGTCACTAACGTTACGTCGTAGTGACTGAACGAAAGGGAACTACAAAATTCGACTGCTTTACGGCATATACGTCACTTCCACCACCACCCCCACTTCCTTAAATTCGGACGTGCGAGCCCAACTATCGTTTGTTTGCCGGATGTTATAGTCATGGCCGAAGCAGTAGCACAGAAAAATAAGAAAGCAAAGGTTTTGTTGGAGGAAAGCAAAAAGAGGAAACGAGAAAGTGATCGGATTAAAGGCAGGACGAGGATCAACATTGGGCCAGCGTTTGCTCGTTGGCGTGAGCTGAAGGAGGAGGAGGGGTGGTTATTACCTACCACTCAAACATTGAATTTAAGTATCATATAGATTATGTAAAACGGTAACCAATAGACTAGGCTACTATAATGAAGCTGGCTTGTAAACGTGAGCATTGCGATCATTTGGCGTTTGAAAAAAATAAAACCCATGAAATTATATTCATATGACATGCTGAAACATATGCCACTGTACCTGGGATGAAGACATTTCACACGCGACGCAAGCAGAACACCTGCATGTGAACTCCTCCTGCAGTGTTCAGGGCTATCATTGTTGTCATGTCAACAAATGCACGTGCGCATCCCCTGATGTAGGATGACAGAGTTTACGACAGTAGTAGAGGACAATACTGTTTCCAAACTGTAGGGGGACCCCGAGAGCAAAACCAACCTGGTGCTGCTTTAAATGGCTGCTTGATTCACGATAATAAACCAAGTTGGTTCCTGATCATCAAGCAAGCACAATTGAACTTTCGTGTTTATCATATTTGATTAGCTCTATATTTTGTGAGTATGATTCTATATAACTACTGTAGTCTCAAGCTAATTCATATATTGTAATGTTTAGGACCGGTGGAAATATTTTTGAAATGGTTTGTATTTTTATGATTAATGCTTGACCCCATTTATGCTCATTGTAAGTAGGCTTATATTGACTTATTTACTAAGGTAATCGAAAATAATTTGCCTACAGATGTGATTGAAGTGAATTAAAACTGTACAAATTTGTGTACAGTCTGTACAACAACTCAATGGTGTCTGTTCAGGGATGCTTGCCGAGAAGTGCTGTTTAAACTTTATTTTACTCTGCCATCTAAACTAAGAACAAATCACGAAAATCTTTTTGAAAGTGGGACCTGCACAATACCTCAGGCATTCACAAACATTTGGAAATGATGCAGGAATGTAAACGGCAGGGCTGTTTGTAGAGAGGGGCAGGGATTGAAATTCCCAGACTTCATCTCTTTTCATCGACTCCTAATCAAGGAGACAAGCCATGTGGAAATGCAGCTGCATTGATGGAGGGGATAGAAGGAGGTTGAAATTCATGGGAGTATGCAGTTGGGCTTAATTGCATATTTGCCAGCTCTTAGCAGGCCAAGTGGAAGACAATGGCAAGCTGTGCAGACAGGTAGAGAGTGAGATTTTTTTTTACAGGACACTGACTGATATGCCTCTGGAAAACATCTGCGGGAAGCCCAGACTCCCTGGAGTCTGAGATTCAGGTTATCATTTCCCTATGCAATCCAATGTGCCAAAATGTAAAATTGCTGTCCTACCACTTACTCCCTATCTGAAATCTAGATTATTATGACTCTAGGTGACATGAAGCCTAGATCGTAATATCCTTTTGTCTGCAGACCACCATTCTGATAATTACCGTCAATGAATATTGCACAAAAATGGAAAGCACTTTCTTCATCTGACATTATTGATCTTCTAAAAATAATGGCAAAAATGTTGCTGTCCTATGACAAACACACACGTGTATGTGTGTGTGTGTGTGTGTGTGTGTGTGTGTGTGTGTGTGTGCATGCATGTGTGTGTGTGTGTGTGTGTGTGTGTGTGCATGTGTGTGTGTGTGTGTGTGTGTGTGTGTGTGTTTTATTAATATAACTTTATAATTGCCACCAACCAATGGTTAAAGTGGATGTGTCAATGTGCCCCCCCTGGCGTGATATCACCTATCCCAGTACAAGGCTATGCAGATGACGTCCAGATCGCCTCCAGAGACGAGAGCGTAATTAAAAACATGCTGGCCAGGACAGATTCTTTTATGAAATGGTCAGGCCTGGAGATTAAGGACACAAAATGTGCCGTTCTGTATGAGAGGAGGAGTGGAGGGAACAGGTGGTATCGCTCAAAAACTGATAAATGTCCAGAGTTCACCGTAGCAACTAAACCTATACGTGTATTCTCTCTTCATGAGACATACACTTATCTAGGACACAACATTAATATCGCAGGAGAATGGAAAGAGCAGGTAAACATCATCTGGTCAGGGTTCATATCCCGGTTGGAATTGATAGACAAATGTCCACTGCCTCTGACCATGAAGTTAGAGGCTATCAGACAGGTGGCGCTGTCTAAAGTACAACATCTGTTCTCCAATGTCCATATCCAGCAGAAAGTGCTGATGGACATGAACAGTAAGACAGTGAGCTTCGTGAGAAAGTGGTTTGGACTTAACACGCATAGCACCCGTGATGTTATTTTTCACCCCCAATGGGAAGGAGGGTTGGGAGCACCAAACGTGATCTGGATTTACACCAGCATGCGGATTTCCCACCTTCTGAACATGCTGGACAATGATGACAGAGACGTCAGGGAGCTGGCTCGATCCTCCATGTTCCTGGACCTCAGGAGACGTAAGGTGCCGTTGGCCAGGGACTCAGAGCCTCATTTCCTTGGTTTCAAAAGGAAACCAAGTGGGAAACTGGACACCCATTCAGCTGGCTTTGGTGTCTGGTCAGACTGGCCGGACCTGAACGACCTTTGTGTCCGAACTGGAGTAGAACTGGAGTGGGCGCGGTCTGACTCTGGGACTGTGAGGGTCTCAGAGGATTTCATCACTGATCCCCTGATCTATGTCAAGGCAACAGCCACATATGGTGGCCACAGCTACCCGCTAACATCTACAGGTGCCCGGCGAACTCTCCTGGACTTACACTGTGATAAATGTTCGTGTGGGGAGAAGGAAGAAGGCGGGGTCGGCGAGACTGGGACTTGCGGTTTCTTTATTTTAAACTCAGTATATCACAAACACAAAGGACGCACGTGGGCGTTTTCTGACTCATAAACTTTCTCCAAAACGGTTTCTCTGTAGCAGCTTGCTTTCCTCAGGCTCAGGTGCATCCGCAGTCCCAGTCAGGTCTCTCTCTTCACTCTCTCTCCAGACAGCGGCTTTTATGTCTCTCCACGCCAATCACTGGAACGAGACACAGGTGTTAATGATCTGCACTTGACCTACTTACTCACCGCTCGTCTCCGCAGTTCCTCTCTCCCGCTACAGACTTCGCAGAACCACGCCCCCTCCGCCACATACACCAACATCACCAAAAACAGCACTGGACTGGACTGAGCCTTCAGGGGAAACTGGCCTGTCTCTCCTGTGCTGATCACTCTGTCTCTCACTCGTTTCTGAAGAACACTGCACTCAGTGAGGACATCGTCACCTTCACAGTAAAAGCTAGATTACAAGTTCTTCCTACCAGACTCAACCTTTCCATCTGGTTTCCTACAACCCAGGCCCCTCACTGTCTACATCACACCACAGAACAGATCACTGAGACACTGCCACACATTCTGAACGGCTGCCATGCTTACAAGGGAATGTACATCGCACGCCACGACAGAATAGTGGACCTTATAGTCAGAGACGTATCAACACATCTCTCACCTTCAGTAAAAACATATAAACACTCTAGTGTAAAAGCATCCATGTTCCAGCATGGCAATGGTAACTTTGATACTTTCTCACATCTGTCTGCTAACACACCAGATGTGACTGTGGTTAATGAGGAGCTCAGTGAGGTGTTCATTCTGGAGGTGGCATGCACCTTTGACTCTAGCATGGAGGAAGCCTTTATGACCAAGGTCATTAAATACCAGCCGCTCTTAAACTCAATCTCAGAGATCGGTTATCGGGGCAGACTACTGGTGTTCATATTCGGCAGCTTAGGACACACACATAGGCTGGTGGTAAGAGGGCTTCAACAACTTGGGATGCCCAAAAAGAGGGCCAAACGGCTGGCGAAGTACTGTGCTCTGTCTGCTATCATAGGCAGCCGCCACATATGGAGGAGACGCTGCTACTTATACCCATAACCCCTGAGAGATGTGAAGATCTGTGTGTGCCACTGGGCCATGATTTTGTACATGTAATTTGACTGCACCTATAATGTTTATGTCCCTGTAAATCATTTCTTTCAAGTGGACTTAAATAAATTGTTAAAATGTGTAATTTCATATTTTGGGGATAGTTAAAAAATAAAATTAAATCTGTTTGTTTACATTTACTGATCCTCATGCCGTTTCCAACCTGTATGACTTTTCTTTTTCTTTTTTTTCTTTTTTGCTAGTTTCAGCCCGACGCAGTTATCATTTTTGCGTCCCAATGTCTTTCACGCACTCGCGCCCATCTGTTCCCTCCCTGTTCACTGGAGTGATGAGATGCTTAGCAGACTATCATCACTCAATGGCTGGACTATCACTGCCGCCACTAAAGATTCCTTTGTAAATAATCTTCCTCATCAGTTTCATCTCTTCAGCATATCAGATAGTCTAGAGGAACTCGATGTTGCAACAGAAACTATTTACTCTCTTTTCCAGCACTTTAGACACAGTTGCTCCCCTGCGCTTAAAGAAGATTAAAGAAAATAGTGTAATGCCGTGGTACAACAAGCACACTCGGGCCCTTAAAACAGCAGCCATAAAAATGGAGCACAGCTGGAAGAAAACAAAACTGGAGGTTTTTTGCATTTCGTGGAAAGGAAGCATGGTTGCATACAGAAAGGCCGTAAAAACTGCTAGATCTGATTATTTCTTGACTCTCTTAGAAAAAAACAAACACAACCCAAGGTATTTATTCGATACAGTGGCTAAATCAGCGAAAAATAAATCTTCAACTTCTGATGTTTGTAAACATCACAGCAGTAATGACTTTATGAACTTCTTTATGTGTAAGATTGATGATATTAGGAAAAAAATTATAACCATGCAGCCGTCTACTACAGTATCACATCAGACAGAGCATTGTAGTGTCACTGAGGAAAAACCACACTCATTAACTGCTATAGGAGAAGAAGAATTGGCTAAGCTTGTTAAATCATCAAAATCAACAACATGTATACCCTAATAAGAGATGCTTCCAGAGGTCATAGATCCTCTTTTTAATATCATTAATTAATCTTTGTCATTAGGATATGTACAGAAAATTTTTAAGTTTGCTATTAATAAACCACTTATTAAAAAAAAAAAAAACTTCGTACAGAATTATTAGTAATAGAATAATTAGTCAAAAATATCCTTTCTGTCAAAAATACTAGAAAAGGCAGTGTCCTCAGAATGATGCTCCTTTTTAGTATCTGTGAGGATTTCCAGTCAGGATTTAGATCGTATCATAGTACTGAGACTGCTCTCATAAGAGTTACAAATTATTTACTCTTATCATCCGATCATGGTTGTATCTCTCTATTAGTGTTACTCGATCTTAGTGCTGCATTCGATACTATCGACCACAACATTCTTTTGAATAGACTCGAAAATAATGTTGGCGCTAGTGGAAATGCATTGGCATTAATGATTGGTTTAAATCATACTTATCTGACCGTTATCAGTTTGTAGCACTAAATGAAGAAGTCGAATCCATATCGTAAAAGTATGTTTGTAAAGCCTGTGCTGACATTGCGACTGAATTAAATGTAAAAAAATTAACTGAATCAATTTTCTCCAAATTCTCTGGGTGGGCAAAGCAGAGAAAGGGGAGGTAACTTTTCCCAGTATGACAACATAAAGGGAAGATTCCAGATTGGTCTATCTGAGCTTTAATTTTCTCAAAGGCAGAGCAGGATACCCAGAGCTTGGTTTACACCTATCGTCATTTCTAGCCACTGGGGGACCATAGGCAGGCTAGGGGAACTCATATTAATGTTAAAAAACCTCATAAAGTGAAATTTTCATGTCCTGGGACCTATAAGTGTTCAGAACTCAAAATTACAGTTATATACATTATTCGCACTTCTTTGTTTGATGTATTTTGTCATTCTTGACATTCTTACTGACGACAGCGTTGATTGGTAGTAGCAAAAGGCGGTTTAAATTTGCTATGAGAATTTCCATTATGCAGCGGCTCTTATAAATTCATCATGAAAGGAGTACCCCATGAGAATGTTATTGGTAGGTATAGATTAATATGTATACACTTTTTCTTAAATCACCTTATATGTGTTATGCTATTTGCAAGTTTTTGTCAATGTTTAAAGCTGCAGTCTGTAACTTTTTTGGGTTAAAAATTATCCAAAATAATTTTTTGAGCAAGTGCATAACCAGCTAGTGTTCAATACTATCTGTTTACCTTAGCTCGATTCACAACGGTAAGCTTGTAATAATGCAATTCCAGTGGTACTGGTGGATTTCCGTGGGAAATTCAAGCATGTCTTTGCGTCATTACGTCACATCTGTACACATAAAGAAGGTGTCCCGGCTAGTAGGCTATATTGCGTGTGAGGATGTTGGAGGTGGAGATTTATAGCCTTTTCTCACAGCGCTTGATATAATTAAACTTATCAATTTGATGGCGGATCCAGAAAGGTTCAAACACAATCACCAGTGACATCTGGAGATTCACCTGTTGTAAAATGCAAAAGACTTTGGACTTTCGGGGTGTGTCTCAAGCAGCTCCTGGTTCAGTAGTCAGGGCACTGATCAGGACATAAGTCAATGGGCTGACTCCCTGATCAGTGCCCTGACTACTGAGCTAGGGGGCTGATTAAGACGCACCCTCTGAGTGGCTACAGAAAAAAGAGACTTCAACCGGGCCCGTGCGAAAACAAGGATAATAAGGGCTTTTGAAAGGTGGCATGAACTCCGTGTTTAAAAGGGGTTCAAAATGGACGCAGAGACCACTTTTTTTTGCTGGACAAGACATTTCAATGGTTCAATTATGTAACAGAAGCACACTTGTTCACTTAATTCATACAGTTACAGAGTTTTCTTTGTTGTGCCTTTCTCGTTTTGCTATGTGCATTATGGTAAATATCAATTATTTTATGCTAGCTATGAGAGGGAGCAATTCACCTCTACTCCACATGTATTTGACAGTTAGAAATTAGACTGCACAGAAATGGAAACTAAACTACAGGCAGCCCTAATACACATTAAATCTAGTCACGCAACGCTGATGTTGTTAACATTAACAATTGATAAACAAAGTACACTCAAAAAAAATATTTATGATGCTGTTGTTCACTTTATTTAAGCAATTCATCTTGATTTAACACCATTATATTAGGTTTCTGGTTCAAATGTAATTGATTCATGTTAAACTGACTTAAAACCGTTACTCTTTGACATAACTTGATGTTTTCATTTTGAAATAACGTGAATGTTTCAATCAAGTTACCCAAAGAAATAAGACTTTCACTTCCCATCATGCTTTGCAAAGTGGCTGAATTCGGAGACTACATTTTTAAATAAAGTGCAATTTGATGCATTTTTAACAAGATGAGAAAATTGAGAGACTTTTTAATGCTTAATGTTTTGTTATGTTGGTATTTAAAAGTTTGTGTTATGTTAGTGTTTTTGGAGGTTACCATTGTGGTGAAGTGTAGAGCATGTGCTTGGGGTGAGGACCTACTAATAACTATTAATTATTAATAATATTAAAACTACTCTGGGCATGCCATGGATGTAATAAAACCATCTTCTGGCTAGCCATAAAATCTTGTAAAAGGTTATGTAAATGCTCTCAAAAGCTATTTTTTGAATTAATGTAATTAAATAATGGAAAGGATTTCCATGTGATTAAATGGCTTTCTTTCAGCATTAAGTACTTTTGTTAGGCTAACCTAAATAAATTAGTTGGTCCAAAACGTTGCAAATTAGTTGGGCTGACACTATTAAATTAAGCTGTGCCTAACCATAGTAAATAAGTTGAATCAACCTTAATAAATTAAGTTGACACAACGTAATTACATCAAATTGGAATAACAGAATTGCATAACGCTGAAATAAAGCAAGTTAATCATGTGGAAATACTTTCCATGATTTTTTTATGTTCATTCAAAGAGACATGATAAGCGGTCGTTAGATTTAATCATCGTGATTTACTGCAATGTTTTTTTCCCCTTAGTTGGTCAGAACAAAAGTGGATGTTTTCTACCTACTTGTTCAGATGAAATTTTCCGGTGAAATTATTATGTTGTTGGTCATACTTTCAAAAAGTGACTGACAGCCGCACATTCTCCTCAAAACATTGGGTTCCTCCGCGCTGTGCCGTGCCGAGGCACAAATCATGTAAAGTTGATAATTCCGCGAATAACTGCAATTGCAGATTTCTAACAGAGATGGCGACAAAGAGGAAAAACTACGGACTGCAGCTTTAAAAGCTTTAAAACTAGTGTTTTCCTTATGCGGTATCTCTGGCAGACCATTTTATCCTAATGTTATTAGTAACATTAAAGGGTTAGTTTACCCAAAAATAAAAATTCTGTGATTAATTCCTCACCCTCATGTCGTTCCAAACCCGTAAGACCTTCGTTCATCGTCGGAACACAAATTAAGATTTACCCCTGACCCCTTGAGCCTGATTTCACACACAAAACGTACATATTTAGACGTAAATAAAAACAATCCAATACGTATATATCTTTACTATAAATATAGATAGGCATCAGTGATGCGCGGGTTGATCCAAAATGAGCGGGTGCCTGCGGTCAATAATTTTTAATGATATTCGGGTCGCGGTCGGTCGGGTCATCCTTATTTTCCTTTTGAATGTTGAGCTTATAACGCTCAACTCACTTTTTAATAATTTAATAAAACGCTCACTTTTTAATAAATACTGACGCGGGACAAAATGCCCGCTTTCCCAACACGTTGAACTGAGCAATGCCATTGTGCCATTTTAATAGGCTACTTTTAAACGCATATAGCTCAGAAAAGTCAGTTTTATGTATTTTCTGAGAGGGGGCGGAATTTTGTTGTCAGGGGAGAGACGCACACATCGATTAGACTGGATAAACACATGCAGCATCTTAATTGTTAAGAAAATGAAACAAAATAAATGAATAAATCAATCCATTAGGAGCGCAAACTGTTCTTTTTCTGAATGCTGTATGATATAGGCCTAGTCTAGTGTTAGCCTATGTAATAAACATGTAATTTAGTTGAAGCTTCTATTCAAAAGCAACTACATCACTCAGCTGGCATAAGAAAGTGAAACTAGCTCTTAAGGGCTTTCTCGCAGTTGACCTGCTGATGACCTTCAAGCCGGGTCGAAACATAAACATCGCGTTCATCAATAGTATGCATCTAGACAGCTGAAATGGAAAATGATGGGCCGCCTCAAGAACTGCCTGCTCTCGCCGCTGCACCTCTGAGCGCACCACGTCAGGGCCTGAAACATTTTCTCAATGGCCCAATGAGCTACGATGAGCATTTATTACTTTAAAAAATGCGGGTCAGGAAGCGGGTCGGGTACAATATTTTCGTCTTTTTTTTTTGCGGTCCGAGTTGCGGGCGGGTTAGTTGAAAACGTCGGTCGGGTGCGGGTTGTTTATACATTGACCCGCGCATCACTGATAGGCACTGATAGGCACAGAGGTGCAGCAGCGAGAGCAGGAAGTTCTTGAGGCGGCCCATCATTTTCCATTTCAGCTCCAGATGCATATTATTGATGAACGCGATGTTTATGTTTCGACCCGGCTTGAAGAATTCATCAGCCCACATTTGGAAAACATTTGGAAAAGTGTGAAAGCCCTTAGGAGCGCAAACTGTTATTTTTCTGAATGCTGTATGATATAGCCTAGTGTTATGTAATACAGGCTTGATTTATTCATTTATTTCGTTAAATTTTCTTAACAATTAAGATGCTGCATGTGTTTATCCAGTCTAATCGAAGTGTGCGTCTCTCCCCCGACTTTCCCAACAAAAATCCCGCCCCCTCTCAGAAAATACATAAAACTGACTTTAAATGCGTTTAAAAGTAGCCTATTAAAATGGTACAATGGCATTGCTCAGCTCAACGTTTTGGGAAATCGGGCATTTTGTCCCGCGTCAGCATTTATTCAAAAGTTAATAACGCTCAACATTCAAAAGGTAAATAAGGATTTATTGACGATCCGACCGACCGTGACCCGAATATCATTAAAAATATTTTTGGATAACTCGTAACCGCGGGTAACCGCGGGTGGCCGCGGGCACCCGCTCATTTTGGATCAACCCGCGCATCACTGATAGGCATCGAACCAAAATTACGTCCATATGATACATAAAAGGCACTATAGTATTATAGTGCCTTTTATGAATCACATGGACGTAATTTCGGTTCGATGCGTATCTATATTTATGTAAAAACAACCTAAAATATGTATAGATACAACATATCCATTAAGACATTTACATATGAAGCCGCTTTTAAATCCGTATCTGCTGAATTTATATTTAATTATTAATTTGCTACAAGGTCTTATGAAACTATAAACGTTATGATTCTGGGGTTTTGATTTAAAATTAATAATAATCTGACGAAACCAGTAAAGAGCGTGTTCCCGACCTGTCGGAGTCGGACTGATTTCAGAGTTGCAACAGACTCAGCTAACGTTACGGTTTTGACGTCTCGTTTTTCCAGGTGAGGACATTTTTTAAGATTTTAAGTGCAGTTGTTGAGTGCAGTGTTTTAAGTGCAGCCTAGGCTAATTATATAAAATATATTCATGTTTGCTTAGTACATATACATATACATACATATTTTATTTTACCCGCTCATCGTGGAAGACGCATACTAGATCTTGACTATACATTCAAATGGTTGTTATGCACAATTACCCTAAGTAGTTTTCTACCCTCACGTGCCATGGCCAAACTTTACAAACAAATCGATATGTATTTTCATGAGATCACGTTGGACCCCTCCATAGACTGATGTTTAATTAACACTCCAGGTCCAAAAAGGGTGTGAAAGACATCTTTAAAATAGTCCATGTGACTACACTCTCAGAAATAAAGGTACAGTGGAGGTACAATTTTGTTCCTTGGGGAACAAAACGTATAACTGTACCTTTAAAGATACACAATTGGTCCTTAGGGTACAATTAAACCATTGGCAGGCAAGTTCGGTCCTAGTGAGTCGCTGTCCTGCAGAGTTTGGCTTCAACCCTGAAAGAAGTCTATAGAAGCTCTTACTGAGAATTAACAGAGGTTTAGATGTTGGTTTTATTGAAAATATTTGGTCACCATTATGGTGATGAGTATTTCCTTTGGGCAGTTTGACTCTTGGCTTTTTATGTGAGTTTGTGGTTTTTGTTACAGTGTTAACAATACATAATCTGTTCAAATCAAATGAAGCCATAAACAAAAATTGTCATGAAGAAAAAGGTTTGACTAAACAAAAATAAATAGATAAATAAATAAATAAATAGTATTCACCAACAATACTTTCTTGCCACAGGGCAGGCATTCTGATTTTTGAGTTTTAAATACATTCTAGGGGGGAAAAGTCTAGACGCACACAGATATCAAGAATCAGAATGTGAATCTCAACAATGGTGACATACTTAATACTGCAATGCATGCTGGGAGCCATGAGTTTTATACTATGGTGGCTTAGTAGGGTTGGAGCTAAACTCTGCAGGACATCAGCTCTCATAGGACCGAACTTGCCTACCCCTGACTTAGAGGTACAACAATGTACCCTAAAGGGTACCACCCCAGTGACGGCCACTTGTAACTTAAAAGGTACAATTTTGTACTCTTTTTTTTTTGAGAGAGTGTACAGTGGTTCAACCTTAATTTGATTTATTAAAAAAAGCTGGACCTACTTTATATTAGGTGGCCTTAACTACTATTGTACTAACATTTTAATTAATAATTTGATACAATGCACTTATTGTGTACATAACGTTTTTACATTGTACTTACATTTGATAAAAATACCTGCATGTAATTACATCTGTAATTAATTTTTGAAGTTACATTTGTAATTACACAGTTGACACTTCCCTTACACCTAACCCTACCCTTAAACTTACCCATTCCACCACACCTGTCCCTAACGGATTATTATTAATCCGTTTTTATTATTATTCCGTTTTAATTATTATTCCAATGCATGTATAACGGCAATGCAACATTCAAACGTACTGTAAATCTTTTTTTTACAAACGTGGCTGGTTATTTTAATATTAAGGCAAATTGGTCTACCCGTATCCCACCTCAATATCAGCAAAGGTGTTTTGCAATACAAGTTGAACACAGTAAGTACATTGTACTTATTTTTTTATGTAAGTACATAGTAGTTAAGGCCACCTAATATAAAGTGGGGCCAAAAAGCTTTTTTTGAGAATACTTTTTGTGCGCAAAAAAAAGTCAAAAATAACGACTTTATGCAACAATTTCTTCTGGAATGTGTTCACTCTCTGTTTACACTACGTCAACAGCGTAAGAGTCTAACACACACTAGAGAAAATTGTTGAATAAAGTCGTTATTTTTGTTTGTTTTTTACGCACAAAAAGTATTCTCGTTGCTTCATAAAATTAAGGTTAAACCACTGGAGTCTCATGGACGATTTTAACAATGTCTTTACTATAGTGATGGGCAATCAATTAATTGTGATTAATGGCATCCAAAATAAAAGTTTGTGTTTACATAATATATGTGTGCTGTGTATAATTAATATCTATGAATAAATAAAACACACATGCATGCATATGTATATATTTAAGAAAAATATGTTATATTTATATACAAAATATTTAAATTTATATATAAGATAAATTATATAAATATATATACAGTACTGTATATACATGCAAATATTTCTTAAATATATGCATGAATAAGAGTGTATTTATATATACATAATAATTATACACAGTACACATTATGGAAACACAAACTTTTATTTTGGATGCGATTAATCTCAATTAATCGATTGCCCAGCACTTTACTATACCTTTATGGGCCTTGAAAGTGTTAATTAAATAGCTGTCTAAGGAGGGGTCAGAAACCTCTTGGATTTCATCAAAAATATCTTCATTTGTGTGCCGAAGATGAACGAAGGTCTTACATATTTGGAACAACATGAGGGTGAGTAATGAATGACAGAATTTAAATTTTTGGATGAACTAACCCTTTAACGTGTTCTCTCTCTCTCTCTCTCTCTCTCTCTCTCTCTCTCTCTCTCTCTATCTCGTTTCCCTTTTTATACATAATTGACATAAAATACATGGATGGAAAAAAATAGATATTGTAATATTTGCATTTGGAATAGTCTCCTCTCTCTCTCTCTCTCTCTCTCTCTCTCTCTCTCTTTATACATCTATTTGCATTCTGAAAATGTTCTAAACACAGAGTGCAAAGGAATGAAACAGAATACATGTCATGGACGTGTGTTGAAAAGCTGTTTAAAATGTGTTAGCTAAAGCCTTGAACTTAAACGTACCCTAAACTTTAACACTATTCTTGTGCTGCCTTGAAAACACTGCTTTTTCCTTCAGGAAATGCAAATCTAGTTACCATTAATGAGCTAAGTAACTCTCAAGCCACACTTTAAGTGCAGAACTCGGCAAGATGAGCTCATTTTTGAGGCCAAGTACCTTGTCACTTGCCTTAAGGCTCTGCTGTGTGTGCACTCAGGCTGATTTGGCATGTGTCAGGCCTCATTGTCTGCCGAGCCTGTAGCCCCTCTCTCACGCTCTCTGTCAGCATGCCGTGTGAATCTCTCTGTCCCATAGCCCCCTACCTCTCTATACACTGCACAGATACGTGCTATGACTGGAGGCCTTGCAGTTTTTTTGTGGGATGAAAACCTTGAAGGTTTTTGGGGAATGAGATTTTAAAAAGACTGGGTTCAGTGCCACTTTGAGTGCTGTTAACAAGGTGTAGGCCTGTCGGCTCTCCCAGAGTGCATGCAGCCAAAGCTTGGCAGGCTCTCGCTCTGGTTTGCAGTGATGGAGCGACTGTGTAGTTAGTGTAAGTTCTGTCATACGCTTACGAGGCAGTTTATCAGAGCAAGAAGTGATTTTAGTGAATTTTTTTATAAGCAAATGCAAATGCAGGTTCAGGGGAAGGCCATGACTGACTGCTCAAGGTCTTTAAAAGTTATTAAAAGTTGTTAAAAGTTAAAATATTATTTTAACTTAATTTCTGTGTAAAGCACTTTGAATTGCCACTGTGTATGAAATGTGCTATACAAATAAACTTGCCTTGCCTTGCCTTGCCTTGCCTTGCCTTGCCTCATAAAATGAAAATTTCATGCCATGGGACCTTTACAAAAATTAATTTTCGCCATGTTTTTAGAGTAAAAGGATTACTCAGGATAGGAATGATATATTCACAAATCCCTCTGTAAAAGCCTTCAGAATATAGTTAAGTATAAGACTGGAAAAGTTGGTGCTTGCAGGTGCTACTGAAGGGGATATATCTGACTCTGAGTGTGAGAAAAAAACTCATTTTGAGAAAACAGCCTTTAAATTTGTATATTGTATAATTTCATACATTTCTATTGAAACCCCCAACCTATTAACAAAATATATGGAATATATGGGAATTGATAAATGAATAGATTATTAATAGCAATAGCCGTAAGCTGAAGAGAACTACATTAAAAAACACACGCATAACAACAGTCACAAAAACTGTGAACGAACTGTTCCTGTTTGTGTATGTCCATCTATAACTAATTGAATCTAATTTTCTGACGGGGTTTCATTGTGTAATCTGTTGTATTTACTTTCTTTTTACTAGCTCTTGCAAGTTACAGCTGTTGCCGTCTTTTCTGTGAATGTTTATGAGCTGATTTCTACGGTGGCCCAGTATTGCACAACACAACGAAATATAAAAAGCAAACATAAGTTCACAACACAACGAAAACAAGCCACAACACAAAGAAATCAAGCCACAACCAAAACGAAAAAGCCACGACACAAAGAAATCAAGCCACAACACAACAGAAACAAGCCATAACACAACGAAATCAGGCCACAACATGATGAAAAAGCCACAACACAACGGAAATGCTCCCAACCACTTGGAGGCACTCGGAGCACGGTAAAATTGCCACTGTTCTATAGAGTCGGCAATCTTACAAAGATACCGACATTAAATATTAATTCAAAATCACCTACATGCATTATAGCTGCATATTTATGCTCAAGAATGCTTTGACCCCCTACCACAGCGCATGATGCCTAAGGGAACGTCTGCCAATTTCACCAAGTGGTTGAAACGTATAATTTGTATTAATTAAAATTACATTTAACATTTAAAAACAGACATGTTCAAATTCCACAGCTTGAATGTATTGATTAAACTGACTTAGTAATGCACAACACAACATTGGAATTTGAGAACATTAAAAAAAAGTCAGTTTAATTCATACAAATTAAACTTTTCAACAACTTGGTGGAATTGGCAGATGTTCTCTTAGCGTCGTGGTAGCGGATTAAAGCGTTCTCAAGTATAAATATGCAGCTATAATGCACGTAGGTGATTTTGAATTGATATTTCATGTCGACATACAATTGCACACTTAAAACTGATCGTAGTGTTTAAATATTTTTAAGACTGGCAAATCCATAGAGCAATGCAAGGAAAACAAACTTTCCCGCACTCCGAGAGCCCCCTAGTGGCTTTTTCATTGTGTTGTGGCTTTATTTCGTTGTGTTGTGGCTTGATTCCATTACATTGTGGCTTGATTTCTTTGTGTTGTGGCTTTTTCGTTGTGTTGTGTTGTGGCTTTGTTTTGTTGTGTTGTGAACTTATGTATGCCATTTAAATTTTGTTGTGCTGTGCACTACTGGACCACCGTAGATTTCGGCATTGTCTGCATTTTCTCTCAGGGGGAGAATAAACAAGAAAGCAGCAACGCGTATCACGTGACGCGTGAGAACCAATCATGTAGTCAGAAATTCACATTGACCAATCAGATGTGTTTTTCAGCTGTAGATTCCCCGACAAACTTTCGCGGTTGGTTATTTCTACAAAGGAAATGCCCATATTTGGATTAGACAGCGCTGTGTATGAGACTGAGAGCTTTACAATGATAGCAGGCATGACAGGTTTCTTTGAATAGAGACGTCACAGGAGCTCGCATTAGAATGCTAACTTTTGGTGATTTCCGGTAGAAATCTAAAGGCACAAGTTGAAAAAATATAATGAAATAACCACCTTGATGTGTATTTTTTATTTTGACATGAAAGCTTACATGTTAAGGGAGCAAAGTGTCCCAAAATCTCAAAATTGACAACTGCGTGAAAAAACTGTTTTCACCTGCCGTGTCTCGCCTTAAATGCAAATGAGCTGCTGTTCCCCACCCCGCTTTCCAGAAGAGGGCGGAGCCTTTACAGCTCTTTCCTCGTTCCGGATACTCTGCCAGAAGCTAACAAAACATCTGTTTGGTTTTGATCATCATCTATATTACGGCCACGCTCACAGAACATTGCAGTTCTTTGTCATCATGAAAGTTTTTTCATTTCCATGCATTTAATCTTATTTCAAAGGAACACGATAAGGTTGCTTGAGATTACACTGTTGTGGGGTTTGTTTCATTAGTAATACAGGGAAGGCCTGCATATCAAAAAACTGCTGACTTGAAACCCAGCATTTTCTTAAATATCTGAGAACAATGGCCAGCAGGTGACTGAATTTCTACGTTGAACCATAACAATCTAAAATTGGTTCACTGCCAAGTTATTCCTGAACAATTCTGTCTGCATCCTTCCCAAAAGCATAATGTGTGTGTGATGTATTTTTATGGCAGCCCACTCCATGAGCTCAGAAACAATGTGCACACTGATCTGTGTTATATAATGCAACCTTTGTATCCAGTTTTAGTGGGGCTTTGTTTTGAATATCTAACTGCAGATTCCACTGTCTATACCACTTCCCCACTCTGCATCTCTGGAGCTGTCTCTCTCGCTCTCCGAGGGCTCCGCAGTGCAGCCTAACTGATGGAGACGACCCACATTCTCCTAATCCTCTGTATTGTTACACTGTGCTGCAGAATTATGGCAGGCACTGAGCTAAAACAATGGAGAACCAAATTTTTCATATCCACAGGCCCAAACAACTCCTTTTTATCTCCGCACTGAGGGAAAACCTGCTCCAGATGACGTGACATCGCTCACAGGATAACTCATTATGCTCTGCTCTTCAACTCCGTATAGCTCAAACATTCCCTGTCAAGACTGCGACTCACATTTGCAGAACATAACACAATGTTTCAATTTCAGTTCGACTTAATTTGCTTAAACTGTCTGGTATTAATTTTCTTTCCTCTTTTACCTTCCTGGGCTGCTGATCTAGACATTATTTCTGATAAGTGTATAAAATTCACTAATCAGCAGTGGATGTATTCACAATACAAAGCATTCCTTTATACATCATGAGGGAAATGAGCTTAATGAAAGTAATAAAGCACTCAGAGTAATATACAATTATTGTCTCGGGGAGGAAAATCTGCATATGTTGTTGAGAGCATCAATATTTAAAGCTGAAGTTAATTTTTCAGGCCATGGACATGCTAGTGTCTCATCTCCGAATTGATTTTTGAAGCATGCAAGCTTGCACAATACAAATTATCAGAATATTACTTAATTATTATTATACTTTAAGCATACAGTATTATGAGAGTTTTCTTAACAGATTTGATGGTCAAATAAATAAATACTCTTAGTGAAGAGTGGGATTGGAAAGTTAAAGGCAATGATGAACATCATCTTCAGTAATAAAGATAATAAATTATCAACTGGAAAAAAATCATTTGCATAATGACATTTAATTTTCTTCTCTGTCATTTTTGTTAAACTCGGCTTTGATATTTTTGATCATTTCTTGCCACTAGATTGATTCAGTTCTTTTTGTAATAATTTATTTATTGACTGAATAACTTAAGATATTATGAATTGAATCCTTAAAATATCATTCTAGGCCTAAGGACTACCAGTATTGACCAACTGAGGAATACCAATTACTGCTGCAGGTGTAATGTAGGCCAGTAAGAGCTGTACGATCTGACAGAGAATCAGACCAAGAAGCAGAATTCCAACCAAATCAACATGCAGGAACCTAAATCAGACGATCTGTAATTTGAGACTCCATTCAATCTGAGCTAACTAATGAAACCCCCAGCTTAGTACTTTTATGACCATGCACAAATTCAAGAGTTCTTCCTAGCTAAAGGAAGAACGTGTCAACATTATGCAGTTAACCCAAGACTAATGGTCGAAGAGACAACACTGTGACTCGCACAAAGAAAACCATGGATTAACTCCAGAGTTTGTTTGATCCCCAAGACAGATATACAAAACAGACCTTCTTCTTCTCTGGGAGACCTCTGAGTGACCTCAGGGCTGAAATCTCTGAAACCTACTGAGACATATAATCAAACATTGTTCAACTTCATCATCCTATATCATGTCTACAACCTACATATGCGACTATTATGCTTAAATCATACCGAAGTCATGCAATTGTTATAACTATTGAATGGGTGATTGAAGGTGTTTTTTGTTTCCTACCTCCTTGATCGTCTGTTCATAACTCAGAAGATGACATATGAAATCTGTGTAAAATGTATTTGTGACAAGCAGGATGGGCGAGAGCCATGAGAGAGTGGCGCGAGGCCGGTACTTGATTGAAGATGAGCGCCAGCTGCACATCATAACGGTCTGGAATCCTCTCACAGAGGAGTTCGGAAGCATTTACTTTAAAAGTTGATTTAATGTTTGCCGGTTCCCCCCTCCTTCTTCCCATATCAACAAACCTCATTACATTTGTGCCAAAACCTGAGGGGGATCGCGGTGCTGCGGAGGTCGGGCAGCGTGGAAGAATGAAGACCGCGAGTGGCTGCACGAGGCGGTGGTGCTGGAGCAATTGAAGACCCGGTGGGAAGGAGAGCTCACTGCCATGCTCCTGGGTCAAGGTGGGGTGGCTGCTGAGATGGAGCGGAGGAGTCACCGGCGTTTGCCCTGGGCCAAAGCCTGCTGCCGTCCGCCATGATGGGGAGGAGCAGGGAGTACGGGAGGAGCTGCCAGCTGCCCTGGATGAAAAGTAGGAGAGGTAAGGTAATTAGCTGCTAACTGAAGACGATATGACACAGGTGTGTTTTGTCTTAGAATTTTGAAGGGACCATCACACCTGTGTTTTTTGCAGGGTAGACAGAGGCGAAGAGCATGAGTAGATGAGCCACACCCATTGACCAGGAAAGTAGTTGGGGCCAGGATGTCGATGCCGGTCAGCTTGTTCCTTTTGCCTTCGCACTGCTTGGAGGAAAACAGCCTGTTCCCAGACCACTTCACTCTGACGCAGCCAGTCATTGGCGGACCAGGGAAACAGAGGAAGTGGAAATCCCAGAATGCATGGGAAAGAATTAAGGCCATTGGTGGGTTTTCGGAGGGAGTTTTGAGCATATTCAGCCCAAACTAGATGTCGGCTCCAGTCGGTTTGGTTCAGATGGTAGTACATCCTTAGAAAATTAGTAATTTCCTGATTCAAGCATTCAATTTGACTATTGGACTATGGATGGTACCCTGAAGTGAGACTTATGTTGACATTGATTTGTTGGAAGAATGCTTTCCAGAGCCAAGAAGTGAATTAAGCCAGGGTGCAGAAACGGTGTCCTCAGGAAGACCATGGAAACAAAACACAGTTTAGCAGGTGGTCCGCAGTCTCAAAGGCTGTGGGAAGCCTGGGTGGTAATGAAGTCAATAACAATGTGGGACCATGGTCGTTGGTGAACGGGTAATGGTTGAAGGAGTCTGGAGGTTATGGAGCAGGTGTGACAGTTATTGATATACTAGGTGATGGTGTCTGCCTGCATAGTTCTCCACTCTTTGTACCAGGGTGGTAAGTGATGGTAAAATCGAAACACATGAAGAAAAGGGCCACCTCGCCTGTCTTGGGTTTAGTCATTTGGCAGAGTGCAGATATTTGAGATTGTAATGGTCAGTCAGAATGAGAAAAGGATGTCTTGCCCCTTCCAGCCAATGCATCCATTCCTCAAACGCTGCCTTCATAGCTAGAAGTTATCGATTGCCTAGATCATAATTTTGCTCAGTCGAAGAGAGTTTATGGGAATAATAGCCACATGGGTGGCGCTTGGGAGGGGTTCCATGGCATTGGGAGGAATGGCTCCAATACCAGAGTTTATGGAGAAGCCATAAACTCTGGAGAAGCCATAAACTTTACCAGAGAAGCGTCGATTCTAACTATGAATGGGATATCGGGGTCAGGGTGGTGAAGTAGCAGAAGGGAGCAGAGATGAAACAAGATTTTAGTTTTTCGAAGGACTGATGCCCTGACGGTGACCAACAGAGCTTGTTGTTCCCTCCCCTTACCAAGGAAATCAGTGGAGCAGCAACTGTGCTGAAGTTTCTGATAAAACGTTGGTAAAAGTTGACGAAACCTAGGAAACGTTTTAGTTCTTTTCTAGTGGTGGGTTGAGGCCAGTTTAGTACCGCATGCACCTTGTCGTCGTCCTTGACTACTCCCACCGATACTAATGATATAGCCCAAGAAGGATGTTGCAGTCTGATGAAATTCAGTCTTCTCTACCTTAGCATACAGTTGATGAGAGATGAAGCATTGGAGGACCGCCCTGATATGAGTGACGTGTTCAGTGAGTGAGTTGGAGTAAATTAGAATGTCCTCAATGTAAACAAATAGTCATCAATTCAGCATGTCTCTGAATGTGTCGTTGATGAAGGATTGGAAGAATAAAGTATGCATATGTGTCCAAATATGTTGCTATAAGTGCTGTGCTTTGCAGGCTGGTCCTTAGTTCCCAAGTCACAATCATTATTGACAAATCAGTCACGCATACTATCATCATAATTAGAAGCCTAAGAGCAATGCACAATTTCAGAAATTCCATTTCAAAACAAGACCTTTAACATATTGTCATTAATGACACTAGTGCAGGCAGAAATAATCTACAATGTAGCGCATTTCCAGAGAATTCCATTTATCACTGACATAATAAGAGCTTTAATGTTAGGCAGTAGAGAGGCCTGTGATGCAATGCTATGAATTATATTAAAAAGTAACCAAATTCTATATGAGCAAGGCTAAATAAGAACAATACGTCCAAATGGCATGAATGCCATGTAATGTTTCCAAAATAGATACATGCTAATTTAACAATCTACAAGTTTTCAAAGTTGTCTTCCAAACAGTAGTGTCATTAGCATATGTAAAATAACAAAGTTGATGAAAAACTGAAAAACAGAAACCCCTAATGCATCTTAAATGCTTCCAAACACAACCCACAAGGTCTCAAACAGACAGATGGAGAGAGAAACAGAGTTTGAGAGATCAGGGATTTTTATAGAGATACAGTACCTCCTTATTCCACAGCAGCAGGGTACAAACATTATGTTTAGATCAAACTGGAGGGAATGTAATTTCTTTTTACGCTGTGATTTTTAGAAAATATATTGGAAAACTGTCTGACACTGACATACAACCACACACACACACACACACAAAAGTTAATATTTGTGTTGTTTTAGACAACATTGTGTTGTTTTTAGTCTGTTTTGCTCAGTTTTGCCAACGAAGATATAAAGACAAAGCAGAACTGTTCGCCTCCGATTCCGAGCAATAAACAGCGTTTCATTTCTGAATCAATGGAAACCAATGATTCAATGGACCATAAAGAGAACCATTTAGCCTACATTTACCATTTTCATAAAGAGAACCATTTATTACATTGAATCGAATGAATGAATCAATTAGACATTTACCGCCAACTACTGGCCTACTGCCTACTTCTTATTTACTAACGTAAGGAAAAAGTGTAGCACCCGTGTCCGACGAGCGTAACAGGTGTGCAAAGTCGTAAGAGCATTTTGAACTGCGAGAGGTGCGGGTGCTACATTTTTCCTTAAGTTGAATATGGAAGGCGATTCGCCGGAAGCTAGATAATCTGCTTTGTGTCGTGCCCGCATTACCACCTCAAGTGTGCATTATTTTTCTAATAAATCAATGGCCCGTTGTCAATTATTCTTTACATATACAACAGTTCTTTCTGGTTCTGAAATCTGATTGGTTGAGAGCCTTTTCCAGTCGTGCTATATCCCCCCAGTATCAGAACCATTTCACCGTTTCTATTACTCCGCTTGCAACAACTGTCATGGCCGTCAAGCAAATCCACCATTTAAGAAAAGAAAATAACTACTGTTGACGGGTCATGAAATGTAGTTTAAAGAGTTTTTTAGATGAGAATGTAGTCATTTAGACCTAAAATATGTGACATAAACATAGCACCTATTTTACAATTTGTTCAGATGCGAGCTCCAGCCGTTTAAATAGTTCTGCAAAAAAGAGGGTTTTTAAAGGCACTTTTCTAAATGATTTACTTAATTTTGCCGTCAAACTGTTGTATACAGTAAATGCAATATCACATAGCATGCTGTGTTTACCTACGGCCGAATCACAGCTGTGCTGATATACAGCAAGATGACTGTGTGTCTGCACCAGTTGTTAGATGCATGAATGAATATCTATATCTGCAAAAGACTTCAGCAGATGATTTTGCTGAACTAACACAACACAACAAGACGAAGGTGTCAGCTAACACAACATTAAAGTTGCCATAGTTATAAAAATAAAAAAAACTGTAATATGGAGCTAATACATCTAAACAAAACAAACCAACACATTATAACCGGAAAAAGTTTGGAAAGTTTAGAAATTTCTCCAGAAATTTAAATTTTGACGGCTTCACAATCAGAAGCAGCATGCAAAATGTTGTGGCATCATCAGGGGCGCGGGAAGTGGGGGTGCTGGTTTCAAAGGATTGCAAATACAATGCAAATTTTAGTTTGTTTACATTTATTCATTTTTAGAATTTAATCATTTATTTGTAATAAACATTTTAAGTGGCCCATTAAAAAGTATTATTTATATGTTGAATTACATTGTTAAAACATACATGAGGTCATATTGTGACCGTTGCGGTGTGTGTACATTTATGCATTTGGCAGATGCTTTTATCCAAGTGTGTAGAAAGAGCGGTAATATTTCTTCCAGTGGAGAGCGCCTTACTGAAGATTCTGTTCTTTTCTAAAGCTCATTCCGCTCAGCACCGTGCGCTCAACCAAGAATGCCCTTTGTGACATGCTGGATAAAATATAGGCCTATCTGAAATAGTTAGGGCCGCCCCTGACTAAAGTTTTTTTTCTTTTTTCTAGTAGTTGTTCATTTAAGCCATTGTTCACGCGGCGCTGCCGCCTCCATGTCATTGTCTGTTATAGGCTATTTGCTTATTATTGATTAAATACGGACAATTTGGTTGATAAAATATTGATTAAAATTAACATACAATTTATACAAAAAAGAAATTCAATTTAAAGAAAGGCTTTCAACAAAACAAAACTTATTGAAGTGTTATTGAACTTATTGAAGACCCCCATGTCTTCTGACATATTATGCATCTTATGTGTGCTGCTGTAAAAAAATAACATTATAATATTTAAACTGAAACTAAATACGTGTTTTAATGGCTACAAGTATAGTAGGCTACAGAGAAATGTCATGTCGGTGCTGGATTTGTGCGCACCTCATTTTACCGGATTGTGGTTCATGAGTGAAGCTCCGCTTTGCTTTGCACACATGCTCTGGTAAGGTAGGCAGGTTTTTTGCGTTAATTAGCATTTTCTGTCGCTGTTCAGGCTTTTTTATTGTATATGACTGTATGACTTTTATTTAAATGTTTAATGTAGGCCACAGTCCATTGCATTACGACAGGCAAACTTTTAGACATGGCTTTGTCAAGCCAACATTCAAAATGTCACATTTATCCATTTCTAGTTTCAATACACTTGCATGTCAACTTAGCTTATGACTATTAATCTTGTGTTCAGAATAATAAACTGGCTTACTTTTTACTTGCAGTTTGCCTACATGGATAATGGCAAATTCTTTAAAACTTTCTATAACTAGATTGTTTGCAAATAGCTTTGACTGAAGCAAGAAACTTTTTCAGTGCTTAATGTTGTAGATGTAGCTCATTGCAAGCCTTTTTTAGACCAGCTCATAATAAGGGGAAAAAATTGTTTCAATAAGTCATCTGAGCATTCTCTGACAGACAAAAATCAATTATCAATTTCAGACAAGCACTACATGCACTAGTGGAGTCCAACTAAATTGTCACATTCACATGAAGCGCAAAAATGCTTTGCTAGCTGATCGAAGTCTGTCTAACATAACAGCCTGACTGACACCATCAACCAAACCTGTCGAGAACCACAGAGAAATACTTTTTTTGATTGGCCTGTCTTTTATAACTTGACAGTCTATAAATTTGTCATTGTGATTTATCAACTGCTGGGTAAAAACAAAAGGCAGCTCTTGTCAGGTATAATCCAACTCTCTAAATCTATAGTTTCATCTAATAAGTGTTTTTACCAGTACAGTTAGGTTAACCCTCTGGAGTCTGAGCTCTTTTGGGGCCCTTTAGAAGTTTTGACATGCGCTGACATTTTTTTTTTTCAGTTGTTTATAAACACATTAATGACAAAAGTCTAATGTGTATTGTGTATAAAGTGTATGTGGCACTGTATTCAGCGCAAACTGGGCAACCATCAGCAACATGTATGTACATGCTTGTATTTTTGAGAGAAAAATGTTTATGCACGGTTCTTGAAAAAAAAAAAGTTTTAAAATTAAGGCCTCAAAACACAGAATAGATATGTGTTCACAATACTTAATAATGGGTATATTTACATAGAGTTTTTTCTTGAAACTGATGTGAGAATCATTGAGCCTACTCATTCACATAAAACAATATATTAATTTACAATTTGTAAGACAGTTTTTCTTCACAAAGCCAATATGCGAGGAGGCGTGATAGCTAATGAATAATGCTGGAGATCACCTGCGAGGACAAAATAACACAATAGCCCGCATAATGAGCTGCATAATGAGCTGCATAATAAATGAGCTTCAGGTAGGCCTATGTGACAGAGAGCAACAGAGCAAAGGAAATATATTTGTTGTAGTTTATTTTATTTGGAATGTAGTCAACAAAGGCCTATTATTTTTTAAATGATCAAAATATTTGACTACGTAGCAAAAAATGCTCTTCTTATTTGGTATTAAAATTCTTAAATCAAGATTAATTTACTAGATAAGTAAAAATTTCTTCAAAATTAAGTGAGTTTTGGCTTAAAACAATCTATATTATTTGCCACAACAATTTATGATTTATTACACCAATTTATTAAAACACAACAAATAATGAGATTAAAACCATGTTTTTACTCCAAACTTACTTTATAACACAAGTCAAATGTTTTAAATAACCTTATGTGATCTCATTTGGCTTTGGATCAAAAAATATATAATTTTACAATATTCTGCATAATTATAAAAGCTCAATTAGCATTGCATTATAAATATAATCTATTATGAAAACACCCAACATGGTATAAATAGCATAGATAATATATTGTCGCGATTGTGTGTTTATTATCTTCAAACGTGTCTATCTGCATGCTATAGCGATTTCTGGAAGCTGTTTATGTCAATGTCACATGGTATCTTCTTCGTCTACCGTATATGGACTACATGTGCACGGAGCGCCCTCCGGCTGCCAGTATGAACTGAAAACACAGTGAACGCGACCGCCGACTCGAGAGGGTTTATGGTGGTTACGACCCTGTCTGCAGTGTGTGTACACAACCACTCAATAATGGTAAAAATCCACCGAATTCTTTTTATATTCCCCATAAATCAGAAAGTGTCTCAAAATGAGTTGTTCATGTTTTCTATGTGGTTTCACAGTGGAACAGGCCCTATTTACGACTGATTTACGACTATTTACGACAGACTCTGATTGAACTGCACACAGTCCACCATTTTTATCTCCTTTCTAGAGCAGCTAGTGCTAACACAAGCTATGTGGAATCTATTAAAATCTAAAAATTCTAAATATTCTGTTGTTGGCTATAATGAACATAAGTCTTCATGTACTCCAGTGAGTTACTGAAGATGCAGTAATGTAGTTTTATTTTTTAAAGGAATGTGCTAAAAACTTACTACTCAGGGACATTGATACATAGCAGACTGCCGTCACTAAATGGCTGGATGTCTAAATGGTGTCCACTGAATAATATAGGTTTTGTAGATAATTGGATGAGTATTTTGGGCACACCTGACCTGTTGAAAAGAAATGGCTTCAATATTTCCTGGGTTTTGTCTACTAAAAGTCTTAGAAAAAGTATAAAGTGCATAATGCAGAAATTTGCAGTTACTGTTTGTAAACACAACATTCAGACTTGGTCCCTCCTCACAGGCAGGAATACCGCGTGAAGTGCAAACCACTTTCATCTGACATCAAGTCAATTGCCAGAACACATGCAGCCCAACCGACTCAAGAGACTACCTGGGGGTAGATGAGAGATGAGGTAATTTGCCTTTTTTTTCAAATGCAGTGTTTATCATGCATAAATAGCATTTTTGTATATGAACAAATAGTTCACTAATATTTAAATGAATGGATGTAATTTGCAAGCGAGTTTAGCCATCTTCAGTCTAGCTCGCTAATAATAATTACGTGTCATCATTAAAATGTAATTACAATGCATAGTAATCTGTCGGGTTTATTATTATTCAACATTAGCAAATTGTTTTTGTGTCAAGATAGGAGAACTTAGCGGAGCTTCCCGAGTTTCACAACACAGAAAATATACTTCCGCCCTCACCTGCGCTGTATGTCATTATTAGCTGTGGTGACACCACACATACAGCAGACAGGTGTGTTTGACTTGAAGTGGCGCTGTACAGACCGACTGGTATATGACATCAAAGTACCAGAGCGAGTACAGAGCAGAAGACTCTGTATTCTTTCAAATTGTTCTTGCGCATAGGTGTAAGTTCCGGGGGGATCGGACCCCCCATCTGAGGGTAGCCCCCCTAAAAATATCATTTAAAACGACATTGTGTATTGTAAATAATATAATTATATATACTTAAAATAATTGTGTAAGTAGTAAAACAATACAAACGCACATGGGGAAAAAATTCGTTTTAAGTTTAGAAACATTTTGAGTCACCCCTCTCTTGCCCCACAGTGGTTTGGTCCATAATGCACCTCACCTAGACACACAAGTCCGGTGGGAGAGAACACAGTTCTTCAGTAGTTGTTGAACTCCGGAAAAGTAGCTGTTAAGGCTATTTTATTCACTTTAAACATTGAATGAACCTAGAATATCAAAATCAACTGCAGGCGGTTGATCCTTTTCCAATTTAGCACCTAAACTTTGGAACAGTCTTCCTAGCACTGTTCGGGAAGCAGACACACTCTGTCAGTTTAAATCTAGACTAAAAACACATCTCTTTACTATGGCATACACATAAAAAAAAATTCAATTAAATGATTGTTAGCACCTGATGTACTCGTTACATCATCAGAAGAATGGCATCTATGCTAATGTTAGTCTCTCTGTTTATCCCGAGGTTTACTGCAGTCAGCCGGATCCGGGCCGTATCCAGATCAGATGCTGGACCTGCGCCCAGACATGACCAACGCATCCCTGAAGTGTCTGAGACCGTGCCAATTAGACTCCCCCCTGAAATTGCCTCACTGACACGGCATCCTCAATAAACCCATCTCTGGGGTGATGACTCCGATCTTTTGAAAATTCCTATTGAATAATTGTTTAATCGACAGGTCATCCTGAATAAACCCGCCTCCGGCGTGATGACACCAATCTTTCAAATATTCCTGTTTAATAACTGCTTAATTGACACGTCATCCTCAATAAACCCGTCTCCGGCGTGATGCCTCCGATCTTTGGAATATTCCGATCTAATATGACTTCTGACCTGTAAGGTTGCCAGAATAATAATCATACACTGTTTGTTAATTGACCAGAGGGAAACTGGCACCCTGACTGAGCCTGGTTTCTGCCAAGGTTTATTTTTCTTCATTATGTCACCTGACGGGGTTTTGGTTCCTTGCCACTGTCGCCTTTGGCTTGGCTTGCTCAGTTGGAGACACTCAATTTTCAAATAAAATATCCAAATAAATCTAATTACTAAACTAAATTAACTATATCAACTAAATTACTAATCTGCCCACATTGTCACTATATGAGCGCTGTATAAATAAAGTTGACTTGCTGTAATCCAAATCTTCGGAATCCATGTGCTTTTTGTGAGAAACAGACCCAAACGTATTCAAAAATCTTTGTTTCCATCTTCATTACTGATCATTAAAACATGCCGCCTCAAGGAGCGTTACGATAAAGGCTCTTCATCAGTGATATCAATTGCTCTCACGTGCTTCATCACAGATTGCGAAATACTGTGTTTCGGGTGGGTGTGCACTCCATGGGTTGAGTGTGAAGTCCAGCTCTCCCTCTCTGGATGTAATTTGGGCATAATGGGTGGAGCTAGAAGGTCCAACCACACTCTAAAGGCTTGTTCGACTTCACCCAGCGATGCGCAGACTGATCGGCGGCTGACTTGAAGCAGGTCATGCTGGTTAGAAATTGTGTCCGACTTGAGACAGCACCGACGCCACGTGACAGTGACGTATGTCAACAAAGTGCCGCGAGAGCGATTCGAGAGCAGCCGGCTAATACAGCCGGTGCAGTTTCTCGAGAGCGGCTGCACGGACTCTGATGACGACACAGCTGTTCCACGATTGGCCAGATTCTCCGCATGACAGAGATCATGTGTGTGTTTCGTGTTTATTCTAGAACGTTCAGTCCCATTAATGCGCACAATCTGTTTCTTATAACAGTAAAACCTCCTTTCACGTAGTCGCGATGTTATACGGTTATGTTTATCAAAATAAAACTGCTAAAAACGTAGACCCCACTTCATTGATAGTGTAGGCTTTTATGTTAAACTTTATTCTACAAACACACGCTATTAAGCAGTGCATAAAGTATTACATGACAATAATGTATCTGAAACCTCTGTGTATTGCCAAATATTGCATTTATTTCACTTCAGCTGTGATAAAGTATGCAAACACAGCGCGAGCGTCCCTATGGGACGCAGAAAGTGTCCAACTTCACGTCTCCGTTTGCAGCTCCTCCCCGCCTGCACGTGGCTACTCTCGTCGATCGGTGACATCCAGCCGATGTCGAACACACCTTCACTCTACCCATAACTCTATCCCTCCACCCATTAGATCCACAGAGGTGGACTTGGACTAGATCAAGCTCAACCCCAGAGAGGTGAAGCTGGATGTCATTTGGCTTTATAGTGAGCACCCCATGGATTAGGTTGCAATTTCAATTCTTTTTATATTGTTTTACTCTACAGGAACACAATTTGTGGATTTTATGGCTGTGTTTAATTGCCATGATTATGTTTACATACAGTATTGCCAAAACATATGTTGGGCTAGATAAGGCTCAGATGTGGCTCAGTTTTGGGGTTTCTAGTTAAAAACTGGTGTGGATATGGTTTAAGTCTGTGAATCGGTATCAATATTACAATTTGTTCTGGCCCAGTTTAGAGCCGGTTATGGGTTATTAATTGGCTGAGACTTGGGGCTGTTATGGCCTATGTGTATCCCTTGTCTTTATTCCATATCTGGGCCACCCGAAGACCATAATTCATTGCTGATGTGGGCAGAGTGAAAGCTGGTTGTAGTGTGGGGTCAGAGAAAAATCGCTATATAAACACACTGGCCAAAGGTTGCAGCCCAGAAATGTCCAGAGCAAAGCAATACAAGAGGAAGGACAGACAGAGGGCAGTGTCTCTGTAGACACAAACAGCACCACACTTCCAGATGATCATAATTAATAATTGAGAGGGGTTACTTTTTTTTTTATTCTGCATGATGCACATTTAAACAACAGTACAATCCATTAAACACACTGCTTCTATCCATCACAGCCTCATTTTCATTCCTGTCTCAAAAAATAAATATGGCACTATCCTGACTAAGGTCTATAAGACATGTTTTAAGAAAATAAAATGGTTCAGTGTTTTCATGTTGACTGTAACACTTCAAAACCCTTCTAAGACAGGACTGTGTGACTTTCTGTCACCTTTAAGTTATGTATCATGAACAGACCAAACACCAAATGATCAACTAAAGTAAAGGCGGTCATTAGGTGTAGCTCTGCAGATGGTGAGCTCTGAGCACCTGGTGTGGAGGCCCTTTGTTCATAGAGCGGGAGTGCTGTCAGATTGGAGGGGCCGTAACCAAGGGAGATTGGTCGTAATGGGCGCCTAGCCAGGCCAGACATGAGGACAGCTTTTTCACTGGCAGGTGCTGTTAGAGCTCACCCGCGGTGGCCATTCTGAGTGTGGCTGTGCTGATTGACGCACCCCGGAAGGCACTGTTGTTATTTTGCTCTATGGGTGTGGTGGGCTCATAAAGCAGAGTGCTTTTTCAGACAATAAGACCCCCATCGACCAGTAGTACTCTAAATAAGGTTTATGTGAGCCTCCATTAAGATTATCTGTCAGTACAATAGACCTATTCATTCCTCACATCAAATTTGTCAAATTCCACTGATACAAACAGAAAACACAGGTGGCCATGTGTTGTGACAGGGTATCCATCCATCCGTGAAGAACAACTTAGCAACTGCCTAGCAACATAGAACACCTTAGTTTTAGTAACAAGCCATTTTTTAGGTCTTTTTTATTTATTTTTTGTAATGTTATAAATGTACAGAGTGTGAATAATGAGCATCATCACAACCACACATATACTCACCTAATATCATATACATTTTGGTGAACAGGTTTGTTCTGAATAAAACAATTCAAATTATTAAAAATGTATTTTGTATTGTCTACTTTGTTTATAGCAGAATATAAATTACAATATTTCTTGACAATTTTACTAAATAATTTGTCTTTGTTTTAAATCAGTTATATACTGTGTGAATAATGATCTTTTGTAGTTTTAGTGGTTCCATTTCCGTAAGAATTTACATAAGACCCAAGCGTATTTGAATAAAGATGTAGAAATGGGAGAACATAAAGGGGTTTTCATATCAGGGGAAATTATACGTGTATTATATTTGGCAACCATATGGCCAAACAATTAGGAAATGCAAATTATCTGTTTGTACATCATCTTGATGTAACATGCATATTTTTACTTCGACTCATCTAGTACAACATCTAAATTGTCACGGTTGGTGACCCAGGAACAGGCCGAAGACTTAGAAGTTCACAATCAAACAAACTTAAACTTTAATCTTAGCGCGCCCATGGGTGTACAGATGGGTACGAGTGCATTTGCTATTTAAACAACGGGTCGCTGGGCATAAAAATGATAACTGCGTCGGGCTGAAAATAGCAAAAAACACGTGCACAGAGTGTATACAGGGCCCGTACTGTTCAACTGCTCGAGGTTGATGTGATTTAGAATGTAATTAGTAATAAGTAATGCAACAATTTTTAAAGAGAGTAATTAGTACAGTACTCTAATTACACTGGTGAAGATAGCTAGTAGCTAGTAATTAATTACTTTTTGAGAGTAACTTACCCAACACAGCTTCCAGTACACAATTTAAAGGGGTCATATAATGCCATTTTTGTACAAGTTAATATGATTCTTTAGTGTCTAAATGAAAAGTTTGTAATATAATTTAATTAAAAATTCTCATTTGTATTGTAAGAAAACACTCATTTTACCTGGTCAAAAACAGCTCTGTTTTCAGCAAGCCATTTCAGTGCATGTGACTTTAAATGATAATGAGCTTTGCTCACCCCGCCCCTCTGTTCTGTGGGGCGTTTTGACACAACACATGTGGAGTGTTGCCTGTACAACAGTTGAGGGTATATTTTGGAGAAAGAATAGCAACGGGAGTCTTTGAGGACACATCTGTGCAACTGTATCAATTTGAACCGGAGTCGGACCCGGAACAAGATGACGGCCCCAATGAAGTTCGAACAGGACGTTTCTGAATGGTTGGTTAACATAATGTCACTTTGATCTATCTTTGTATACTGGCAGGGTAGCATAGTGAGATACGAATGCTATGTGTTTACTGATGTATACGTTAGTTAATTGACAGATTGTAGTGTTACCACGTTAACTTTATCACCAGTGTACACAGTTTGTAATGACACAATAACCATAACGCGTTGTTCATTATAAACGTGGGATTATGAATTATATTGAGAACATCATACATAGAAAGCATGCCGTTATGTAACGTACCCTGTAAACTTTAGCTGCATTAATCATGAAGCATGCAAGCGATTTGCAAAGATTAATATAAAGGTCAATAAAACGTTACACTCACTTCTTCTGGAGGTGCAGCAGGAACACGAATAGTTGGTAACTTACCGATCCTTTTTTCAGGAGCAGCTTCTTAGCAGAACCTGCTTTATACTGACCCTCGTTTATAAAGCAGTCTGGTGACAAATGATTTGTGCAAACATGAAAGCATTGACGTTGATCGGGGGGAATATTCCCCTTGAAAACAAAACTCAGCCACTGCGTCTTCAGCAGTTCGGATTTAGGAACATCAAAATGACTGCTGTGTTCGTTATTACACCCAAGAACAGAACACCACAATCGCTTAGACGCCATTCTGCTCCTATTCTGTTCTGACCAATTGCGTAGCTTAAGCAAAGGCTTAACAGATAGCGTACAACTTGAAAAAAGAACTCCAGAAAGCAGTCTTCATAACTTTAGTGACTTTACTGGTGATTCACTTCTCAATATTTTTTCTGTAAAACTACAAACAAGAAGAAAAACATGTATGAACATTATGTTCACATTTACATACACATATCCAGCTTAACATTACGGTTTGTACATAGTTCCTTTCACTTAATTTTAAGTAATAAACACAGAGAAATTATATTCAAATGAGATAATGTACAAACAGAAGATGAACTAGCATGTGCCGACGCTACAACTTTGCACGTTATCAATAACACAAATCAAGTGTGCTTATAACAGAAATATAGCAATAATCTCTGTTCTAAAAATTCTTAAACACTTTAAATCACTAATTAGTGAAAAATATTGCACTTACAGACATATATTTCCAAGGTTTAAACGATGGAATCAATAGCCGATAGAAATTGCGTGCCCGTTGTTCTTGACTGCGTTCACTGAGGGAAATCGAAAGTAAACTTTATAAACATAGCGCAGTACCTTAAATGTCCAGTGGGAGGCGGAAAAGAAACACAGCTAAACATAAGCAACAGCACACTCCCCGCCTGGTATAATAAATTATTATACCACTATTTATCCTTCTGACTTCCCCGGCAGGAGTAGTACAACTTCTGAGACAGGCCTTAAGTAAACCTTTGCAGATCCTTCTTTAATTATCTTTACCTCCACCTTCCTCACTTTATCATCACTGCTGGGTATGGTTTCCATGATAAGTCCAATCGGCCACTCGTTACGTTTCACATTTGAGTCCTTAAGCAAGACAACATCACCTTTCTCAAGATCTCGCTTTTTCTCAGTCCATTTCCTCCGTACTTGCAATGTTGCAAGATAGTCTCTCCTCCATGCCTTCCAGAAAGCATCCGCCAGACACTGAACCTGTCTCCATTCTTTCTTGTAGAGGTCCTTCATGTCAAAGTTCCCAAGAGGTGCTGGTATAGTGCTAGCCTTTTGGGTGAGAAGCATTGCTGGGGATAGAACTTCCAATGTGTCAGGATCAGAAGAAATAGGAAGTAAAGGTCTAGCATTCATTATTGCCATGACCTCTGACATCAGAGTAGTCAAAACCTCATGGGTAAGACGGGAAAGACCGTTTTTTAGCAGCAATGCATCCAGAATGCGACGTGCTATGTTGATCATTCTTTCCCAAGCTCCTCCCATGTGGGAAGAGTGGGGAGCATTAAACGTCCATACGCAACCATGTTCCTGTAAGTAACCTTTCAGTTCTGGATCATCGGTATTTATGTTCAGTTCTCGACAGGCTCCGATGAAATTAGTCCCTCTGTCAGATCTGAAGTGTTTGACTGGTCCGCGAACTGCCAAGAACCACCTGAGGGCATTAATGAAACTTGAAGTTGACATGGACTCGATGACTTCCAGGTGGACAGCTCTAGTATTTAAGCAAGAAAAAATGACGACCCATCTTTTACTTTCAGCACTGCCCCCTCTAGTGCGGCGTGATGTTATATTCCATGGCCCAAAAACATCCAGGCCCACATGAGTGAATGGAGGATCCACTTTCACTCTGTCCGAAGGTAAATCTGACATTTTCTGGACTTCAAATTTTCCTCTTAACTTCCTACAGATAAAGCACTGATGAATCACATGGTTGATCAGTTTTGTTCCTTTTACAATCCAGAGCCCTGCTGATCGTAGTGCACCAGCAGTTAGATGACGTCCTTGATGAGCCACTTGATCATGGTAGTGTCTGACCAACAACGTGGCTACGTGTTGATTCGCTGGAATAATTAGTGGGTGCTTTTCCTGTTCAGACATTTCTGCTGATTGTAAGCGACCTCCCACTCGAATCAGTCCTTCACTGTCTACAAAGGGAGATAGATTCTTCAGAGCACTTTGCTGTGAGATTTCCTCACCTTTCTCCAAACTTTTGAGTTCATCTTTATAGTGCTCTTGTTGCACACATTTAATGATGAAGGTTTTTGCTTGTGTGAGCTCAGTCTGGAGACCTTTTTTGCACAAATGCCAGCCTTTGCAATCCCCTGCATTTCCCTCTTGAGAAAATGATTTTGAAACATGGACAAGCATGGCTATGCTTCTTACAAGGGATCTCCACTCTGAGAAGCGCTCGAATCTGTGTGATCCTAGAGACAGTTCTGTCATCTTAGTGACCAACGTAAGCAACTGAGGGCGAATCTCCTGATCCTTCTCTGGCTCTACAAGCTCAAACAATTCATTTTCAGGTGTGCCCCCTAGAATAGACTGATGGAGAAATTCTGGACCAGAGAACCAGTAAGTGTGAGGTAGGACAGCTGCTGGAATGAATCTGGTACCAAGGTCTGCTGGGTTCAGGCCTGAATCAACGTGATGCCACTGTTCTGGCTTTGTAAAACATCTGATTTGCGCCACTCTGTTAGCAACATACACATAGAATCGTCTGGATGTGTTATAAATGTATCCTAAAACAATTCTGCTGTCAGTGTAGAATTCCACTCCAGTTAAATCCAGATCCAGCTCTTCTTTAATCAGTCCTGCTAACTCAACAGCAAGAACTGCCGCACAGAGCTCTAGACGTGGCACTGTGTGAGCGGGGTATGGTGCCAACTTTGATTTGGCCATTACAAACCCAATGTGACATTGACCGTCCATAGTTACAACCCTGAGGTAAGCAACGGTTGCTATGGCCAATGTGGAAGCATCAGCAAAAATGATGACCTCTCTCTTGGAAGTGTAGGACATAGAGACTGGTACATAGGGTCTGTGAATCTGAACTTCTTTGAGATCGATTAAAGAATCTGTCCATGCTTTCCACTTAACCTCTTTATCAGCTGGGAGCGGCGTGTCCCAGTCAAGCTGCTCTGATGATAGCTCTCTTACCAAGGCCTTACCTTGCATGGTAACAGGGGCAACAAGTCCCAAAGGATCATAGAGACTGTTAACTGTTGAAAGTATTCCCCGTCGTGTGAATGGTTTTACCTCTGTAGATACCTGAAAGGTGAAACAGTCAGTCTCTAAGTTCCAACTCAACCCTAAGCTTCTTTGAAGAGGTAGAGGATCGACACTCAAATCTAGATCCTTCAGGTCATTTGCTCTTTCAGATGGAGGGAATGCTTCCATAACTTGCTGACTGTTTGATTAAATCTTGTGGAGCTTGATGTTTGACTCAGCCAACATATTTTTGGTGTTTCTCAGGAGACTGATGGCTTCGGCTGCACTGGAGACCGAAATCAGGCCGTCGTCCACATAAAAGTTTTGATGGACAAACTGTTTGGCTTCTCTACCATGCTCCTCTTCTCCAAAATCAGCTGCTCGTCTTAATCCAAAGATTGCCACAGCTGGAGATGGGCTGTTTCCAAAAACATGAACCGTCATTCGGTACTCTGTAATTTCTTTGGACAGATCGTTATCCCTGAACCACAAGAACCTCAAAAAGTTTTGGTGATCTTCTCTGACCTTGAAGCAGTAGAACATCTGTTCTACATCAGCTGTTACTGCAATCTGCTCCTTACGAAAGCGCATCAGGACCCCGAGAAGCTTGTTGTTTAGATCTGGTCCACTAAGTAGTGTGCTATTTAAAGAGATGCCTTCACATGGTGCACTAGAATCGAAGACGACCCTAATCTTCCCAGGTTTCATAGGGTGGTATACACCGAATATTGGTAAATACCAGCATTCTTCGTCAGGCTGCAGTGGGGGAGCTAGTTCAGCATGTTTGTTGATGAACATGTTTTGCATAAACTCCACAAAGTGTTTAGCCATCTCAGGTTTCCTTTGTAAAGTGCGTTGCAGGGCATTAAGACGCTTCATAGCTTGATCCCGGTTGTTCGGCAGTGGGCTGTGAGGTAAACGGAATGGCAAGGGAGCTACCCAGTGGTTTGACTCATCTATGTACATTTCTCTGTTCATAACATCCAGGAAGACCTCATCTTCAACAGACAGAGAAAGTTTATTATCATCGGGAGTCCTCTGAAAGACTTTGTCACCCAGATGATCTGTAAGACAGCCTGTGACTGGACAGCAAGGTAGAGTAGACTGGTAAAGATTATTAGGAGTGCCAAACTGTTCTTTTACCTGAATTCCTTTAGAGCAGGGTGAGAAAAAAGAGGTACGTCCATTTTGCAGTATGTTTGTCCTGAAAACATTTGCAGTGTCGGACTTGTGTACTCCTCCCATACACACTTCTCCCACAATGACCCAGCCTAAATCAAGACGCTGAGCATATGGCGTGTTACCAGGTCCATTATACTGTTCTCGAACCTTATGCACACTTAGGATGTCCCTTCCTAAAAGGAGAAGAATTGGAGCTCTTGCATCATAAGGTGGTATTTTGTCAGCCATTGACTTGAGATGAGGGAAGTATTGTGCAATTCCTGGTGTTGGAATTTCGTCACGATCTTCAGGCAACATATTGCATTCTAAGAGAGTGGGAAGTGGCACCTGCATTTTCCCATCAAGTGAACAAGCAATGAAATTGTCTGCTTTCCTTCCCATTGTCTTTGATGAACCAGCACATGTACGAAGAGTATAGGGGAAAGAGTCTCCGTTGATCCCAAACAACTCAAAGAAGTCAGACCTTGCTAGAGACCGGTTACTCTGATCGTCCAGAACTATATACACCCTCTTAGCCTTTTTAGGACAGTTGGATGGATAAACGTCAACCAAACAGATTTTCGAGCATGATCTAGGTCTGGGAGATTTGCCGCAGATTTCCGTGCACTTAGAAGTAACATCAGATGATGTGTCTCCTTCAGACTCCCCGCCTTGCTCTCTCTCTTTTACTGGAGCTTCCTCGGCCCATGGAGCAGGCCCTGGGTGCAATGCAGAGACATGGCGATCACTGTTACACTCTCTACATTTAACAGATGCCCCACATTCTTTGGCTATGTGATTGGCGGACCCGCAACATCTGAAGCAGATAGACTGTTCTTTGAGGTAAGTTTTCCTTTCATCCAGGGTCTTTCCTCTAAAGCCACGGCACTTTGACAACGGATGCGGCTTATTATGAATTGGACATTGCTTACTAGGGTCCAGAATCTTTATTCCTGGAGATTGGTTGGTTCCGGTTCTTGAAACTGTGTCTAACACTTCAGTTTTCCTTACTGACACAGGTATTTTGTTGCTGACCCGTGAAAATGTATCCTGTTTAAGACGACTCTGCATAGATAACCAAAAACTGGGATCATTTCTTATTCTTGCTTGGTCGCAAATGAACCGCACAAAGAAGCTAAATGGTGGAAAAGACACATGATAATCCTCTTTATACTTAGCTCCATGAGTGATCCATCTTTCCTGCAGATTAAAGGGAAGCTTCTCAATGATGGGATTGACTCCCCTCGCAGTATCAAGAATTGCTAAACCTGGTAAATGTCCCCCTGTCTTTGCAGATTCCAATTCCATGAGCATGTCTCCTAACTCCCTGAGTCTTTGCCCATCTCTATTAGAAATGTTTGGAAACTCCTCCAGTTTTCTTAACAGCGCATTCTCAATTACTTCTGGGCTCCCGTAACACTCTTCCAATCGCTGCCAAAGCATACGGACACCTGCAATAGGATAGTGTGCATGAACCGATCTGATCCGTTTTGCTTGCATGGATGACTCTGGGCCGAGCCATTTTGTGAGAAGGTCGAGCTCTTCTCTAGCTGTTAATCCAAGGTCTTTTGTGACATCTTGAAAAGACGATTTCCAGGCCCAGTAGTTCTCAGGGTGATCATCGAACTTCACAAGACCAGAACTCACCATCTCTTTTCTTACCATGTAGTTAGCTAAATCAGATGTGTATGGCAGGTTAACCATGGGAGCTCTAAAGCTGGGAATAGGAGAAGCCTCAAAAGCAGAGTGATGTCCATGATCTTCGCCTTTCTGGCTATCCTTTGTCTCATATTTTATTTTTAACTCCTCCATTCCATATGATGGATGTACATGTGGAGATGTTACTGTAGCTTCACACTGAAGAGGTTCAGCGCTCCTCATGGATGACTGTAACATCGGAGTATCAGGGAACCGCTGCTGATGTTGTTCCATTGTATGCTTCTGAACATACTCTTCAGTACGCTGAGTGCAAACTAAGCTGGTCTCACGGTCCAATTCAACTATATTTCCCTCCTCTATGTCAGCTGCTGCCTCATAAATCGCTGCTTCAGCAGACGCTGCAGTTGCTTCTTTTTCTGCATAAGATGCTTTAGCTCGAGCTGCTTCGGCTTTCGCTCGAGCTCGAGTTGCTGCCACACTTGCTGATGACCGACTTGATCGTTGAGATGACTTGCAGCTAGAAGATTGTGATCTAATCTCAAAGGCTTGAGATTTATCTTTCTCATCACTGTGTGACTCCATACTTTACTTGCTTCTGAAGAGTTGTGCATCACAAAGTAACAATGGCTGTGTGGTTCCGCTGTTTTCACCCGCTGTGTCAATGTCTTTTTACTATTCTGTTCTGACCAATTGCGTAGCTTAAGCAAAGGCTTAACAGATAGCGTACAACTTGAAAAAAGAACTCCAGAAAGCAGTCTTCATAACTTTAGTGACTTTACTGGTGATTCACTTCTCAATATTTTTTCTGTAAAACTACAAACAAGAAGAAAAACATGTATGAACATTATGTTCACATTTACATACACATATCCAGCTTAACATTACGGTTTGTACATAGTTCCTTTCACTTAATTTTAAGTAATAAACACAGAGAAATTATATTCAAATGAGATAATGTACAAACAGAAGATGAACTAGCATGTGCCGACGCTACAACTTTGCACGTTATCAATAACACAAATCAAGTGTGCTTATAACAGAAATATAGCAATAATCTCTGTTCTAAAAATTCTTAAACACTTTAAATCACTAATTAGTGAAAAATATTGCACTTACAGACATATATTTCCAAGGTTTAAACGATGGAATCAATAGCCGATAGAAATTGCGTGCCCGTTGTTCTTGACTGCGTTCACTGAGGGAAATCGAAAGTAAACTTTATAAACATAGCGCAGTACCTTAAATGTCCAGTGGGAGGCGGAAAAGAAACACAGCTAAACATAAGCAACAGCACAGCTCCAGCGTATCAACAATGGCAGACTATGATGACAGCTCGCTCAGGGAGGGTCTGTGTTGAAACGCTGCTGTAAATTAACAATCGTGGGAGGGGCATACACCGTGTGACATCACACGGTCAGACGGCTCGATTTGAGACAGGGGAAAACATATAAGGAGATTTTTTAAAAAAAACACTGGATGGATTTTTATCATTATAGGCCCTGCGAACACACATTTCCGTACAATCAACTTGTAAAAGTGCATGTACCATTATATGACCCCTTTAATAAATTATATGTCACAGTTTTACATTACAGTAATGAAAATTTGGAGAATTTTAATGTCACAAAAAAAACCTCTTAAAGGTGCCCTAGAATGAGTTGACAAAATATTTTAAATTCTTCTCTGATATCTACATAGAGGGTATGTGGCTTATTTAAGGGCAAAAATTGTCCAGACACGTTTTTACAGGTCCATTTACAACCCTAGAAATTGTCCCTAGAATGAAATGGTCAGTTTTTGCCTTATTTGGAAGGATCATGAATAATAATGTTGACCTCTGCTCTGAACGGCTCATTTCAGTAGCTCACACAAGTGCCATTATTCAGCAAACACAATCGCAAACAGCACAAGCGGCTCGTGTGAGTCGTGACAAAACACAGACCACCTGAATGACACTTTAAGCAGAAAATCTCAAATGGAGATTGCTGAAATGCAGCTTACTTGTTTATTGGTGTTAAACAAGTAAGAGAGAGAGCCTGCGTACACATGGTTGCCAGATTGCACATGTTTAAGTAAAACCCTGGATAGGATACGTGTTGTAAGGGAAAGCTACAATATGAGTATAAATGAACTAACGAAAACACTTCCTGAATTATACACCCACACTCATGTTAAACGACATCCTAAGATGACGGGGAGAAAAGGAAGGAAGAACCATAAAGTATGGAAGAATCTGCAAGAGCCAGCATCGTCTGTACAAGAGTAACTAAGATGACAAGATATCGACACACTTGATTTCCTTTGCAGACAAAATAGACTTCCTCTTTGGAAAGAACCCAGATTGCTTAACATGTAAACAGTTCGGTATAAATACCCCTGTATTTTTTCTGTCGATGTGCATTCCTTTTCGATTTCTTTTGATTGATGTACCATCATTGAGAATTACTCTCTCTCTGTATTTTTATTTGCATTGCTCTGCTGTATCAATCTGACTTGTATTGCTCGGACGAGAACAAGTTACTTTTTTACATCTATTGCTTGAAACTGCATACCAGGTATTTCAAACCTTTATATTGACCCACTCATTCATGATTGTCTGAGATTGGATAAGCTGAAGTATTATAACCTGTAACCTTTTATTATTTTGCTAATTACTTTTGGATCATTGTTTAACCAGTACTTTTATCTTTTGTATAAATAAATTTTCATTTTATAAAGAAAAAGTATTTTTCAGTTTTTTACCTCAGCTTATAAAGTCAATTGCATAAAGAATAGATAGAGCATTTTTATCGCATTTGACACGGCCAAGGGGTCAAGCAACCATCGTTGAGAAAAACCACCGGGTGGTGAGTATGGTCTCATTACAAGGGTTATTGACTGTTTATTGATTTTGTATTGTTCATTAAGGGACGAGATGTTCATATCACTAGATTAATGGTATGAGATAACGAGCTAGTGTAGGCTTAGACCTAATACTGACCTGACAGCACAAGACTGCTTATCTGCAATTAATATAATTGTATCTTAAGGGTTAATCAGGAACTGGGATAAATACCGGATCCCACTACATGGGGGCTATCGTCCGGGATTGTTTAATATTAATATAATTTAATATTGACAAACCTAAAAAGAATCCGAGTGAACAATAATAATTTAAATCAATAAAGCGTTTTTATTCAAATGCTCCATCAGAGTCTCAAAGCACAGAGAGGAAGCTACTAGGAAAGTAACTTCCGCATTTTTTAACTTCAGTAATATATCTCAGGGACGCCTGAGAAAAGATATTTCTGTTGTTAAAACTGGTAATAAAATCTGGAGGACAGCGCTGTGGGACCAAGAGAGTACCCAATACTAGGACCTCAAATGTAAAAGGATAATTACCAAAAGAGAGGAAACAGATACACAGCTATGGATAATATAACTAATATCAATTTGCTCTCCCAAGATGAATTAACTAAACGACTAAAAAATGCGGGATATGAAGGAAGTGAGGAAATATTAACCACTAGAAACACTTTATACACCGCTAATGTAGAAAGTTTACGAAAACTAGTCAAAAAGGTTGGGGAATCGAGTAAAAGAAAACAAATTATAATAGATATTGAAGACAGTGAAACCACCGTTCCAATTGTTAAAGGAATTAACATACGAGTGATTAAAAACGGTGTTCCCAATACGGAAGCATTGGTCTTAGCAAACTCGCCTACCCCATCAGAATCTGACAGGGAGGGAGCGACGGGTTGAGATGCGGACCATTTAAAAGAAGGAAGTAGAATAATGCCAATGGAGGCAGGGGCGATTCCTAAAAATAGTGCTTTCCTTAAAAGATTCAGGCCTCTGATAACGGGGGGAGGATCATGGGAATTTGGAAAAAATGCGTTTAGACCGTATTAAACATCCACGGAAAGAAAGAGTAAAAGATAATTACAGAATACGGGTAGAAGGTAGATCTGATAAAAGTTCTGGTTCAGAATATAGTGAGGATGAGGAAATACCTCGTAGAAAGAAAATTATTTACAAAAAAATCTAGAAGCCAATCTCGTGAGGGGCTAAGTAGCTCTCATTAAAGAGAACATGACAGTTTGGGAGGAAGAACGTTCTTAACCTGCCCCGGTCTTGTTCTTAAAGCAGGATATTCGAACCTAACAAATATAAAGGGACCAGGCCAAAAAAGTATTAAGTATCTGATTATCATACTGAATAATACTTAAATCGATTCTGTTCAATCGAATTGAACAGGTTCAAAGGCTAAAATAGATATGTTAGCAGAACAATTAGATTGTATGCAGAAATCGTTGTGTTACATGCTGTTAGATGATAACAGAAACGACAGACAAGAACCGACTAACAACGAAATTTGGAAGTTGAGAGAATACACACATCAGGAGCTACCGCCCCGTAAGGGCAAAGCTCCCAGAAAACAATTAAAACCTGATAAAACTAGAAAGCTTATCAGGGAGAGTAGTGAAAGATACTACAGAATAGAAAAATATGAAAGGAAAATAGAGGATGAAGAAGAATCCTCAGAATCTCTGTCTGAATCTGAGTACTCAACTTCTGACAGAGAGGAGACCAGCAGCAAGAAACAGTTACTTCCTCCTAAGCCTCAAATAGATTTGTCACTAATGGCAGCCATCTCTAGGCAGGAAAAGGGAAGAGTAAACTCAGAATCAGATGAGGAAGTAAGGCCTAAACTGAGGCGTGGGCCGAAAAGACAGGCAAAAACTGACAGCGTCACTTCAATTCAGCTACTGCAGAATATGAGATTCCAGGGCGAAGGCGAAAAGAACATGGCCAAAGCTAGGATGGTAGCTGAATTGGGGGAAACGTTAAATGTCACAAAAAGACTGATTGAACAAATGATTAAGTATCATACCGGGTTGTCTCTAAGATTGGAAACATTAAAAGATCATAATTCAAAAGTAATTGGAATAAATGAGGAAGCCGAATTTAGGAAAGAAGTAGAGATAGTAAAAACCACAGGATTGTGGCCATATTTATCTGAAAAGGCTGGAGAAGGCTGGACTGAAACAAAAATGCTAGCCAGATAAAAAAAAAAAAAAAAAAAAAAGATAGTTGTAGACCTACCAGGTTGCAGAGAAATTGCAAGTTGGGGGGCGGAAACTGACTGGTCAGAATTGTCTAAATTTGCAGCAAGATATGACAGAGAAACAAATAGAAGACAAAGAATGAAAGACAGTTCAGGACCAGAAAGGAACAGACCAGCGGAGAGAGCGAGAGACAAACAAAAATCTAACTTTCAAAAAGATAAATTCCGATCAAATGACCGACATAAGCTCAGGCCTAGTGAAAAAGCAAATATAGAGTGTATGGATTTAGTAAGGAAATGGGGCCTGTCACTAGAGATAGATATCTTTGGGAAGGTTTGCATTGCATATTAGGCAGCTCAAATTTAATGTGTTTGAAAGATGTTATTTTCGTTAAAGAAATGACAGAGAAGGTTCCTGAGGAGATCAGGGAAGTTAAGTGGCTTAAAACAGTCGACCTGGGGCAAGAGATAAATAGAGTTGTAAACGAGACTCTACTACCAAAAGACGAGTTAAGAAAATTACTCGAAAAATATAAAAATAACTGCGCAAAAAGTAAAAACGATTGTGGGAAGTTATCAGATAAATATGAGTATACTATAGTGGGAGGAATCCCAACACCACAGAGGCAATAGCCGCTAAATAAAGCTGCATATGCAGAAATAAAACAAACTATAGGGGAATTGCTTCATAAAAAGGTTATAAGTATACAGGAAAATTGTCCCACCAACAGCCCAATTCAAAGCATGGAAAAACCGGATGGGACCTATCGTTTAAATTTCAAAGCATTAAATAAAGTAACAGTACCTGACACCAGGTATTTAATTAATGCGAGAGACGCAACAAATGGCCTGCAAGGTGGTAAAATCCTGTCTAAAATAGACTTAGCTAATGGGTTCTGGTCAGTCCCATTGGCTAAAGAAAGCCGACCACATACGGCCTTCACCTTTGAAGGGAAACAGATGATATTTAACCGTTTGCAAGGGTTCTGCAACCCTCCTAAGGTATTCCAGGCAATAATATCGGAAATTTTGGAAGGTTTACCTGTCACAGTGTACATTGATGATGTATTAATTGCCACGGAAACCGTAAAAGATCATATGGAAGTCCTAACGGACACCATTGGCAGATTAGCAGAAGCTGGCTTCCTGTTAAATCTGAAAAAACTAGAGTTGGGGAAGGAGAAGGTCAATTTTCTAGGGTTTGAAATTTCAGGAAATTAAAGGGGAATTGCACAATCAACCCAAGAGAAACTTAAAGAGTTAAAAAATACAGAAATAAAAAACTTGAAACAGTTGCAAAAACTTGCTAGGGAGATTAAATTTCATACGAGATTTAATTCCAGGATATAGTGCTAAAGCAAAAACAATGTATAAAGCCACAGCCGGGGATAGCTTTAAATGGGATGAAAACCTGGAAAAAATAAAATGTGACCTAATAGAAATGGCCTTAAATTCAGGGAGGATTATCAGAAGAGATCCTGATAAGAACCTGGTAGTTAAAGTTAATAACACAAATGAAGAAATGGAAGTTATCCTATATAATGAAGGTAGCTCAAAATCACCAGTGATGTTCATTTCGCATGAAAAACCGGCAAATCAAAGAAAGAATGAAAATATGTCATCAGTTGACATATTAGCGACGTTAGCAAGAAATTTACTGACAATTAAATCCTTAGCTGCAGAGAAACTGATAATAGTAGTAGCTAAAGGCGAAGGTATAGATTTACTGGTAAGAGAAGCCAAAAATCTTGTGAATGAACAAAAGATGATTCACACCTTTACCTGGGCGAAATGGAAAAAATTAATCTTTGATAAACAGATTGAATTTAGAAATGAAAAAAAAAAAAACGCCTAAAAAGGAAAAACAGACTATGATAAACCCGAAACAAATGTGTTACTTTACTGATGGTAGTTCAGAAAAAGGCCAAGAATGGTGGGGTTTCTTAGTCAAGCTAAATGGAAAAATTATCCATAGAGAGAAAGGTAGATAGTAAAAGTGGAGGATAGTAAAAGTGCTCAGGAAGCTGAAGTAACTGCAGTGGACAGAGCAATTTCACATATGAAAGATAACAATCATAAAGATTGTATACTAGTAACGGACAGTGAATATGTATATATGGGTATAGTTCAAAATTTGGACATAGGGCAACAGAATGAATTCCATAATGCAAAAGGGAAACCTTTAGCACAAAGAGAATTATGGATGAATATTAAAGACAACTATGAGATTGCTAAACCAAGAGTATTGAATAAGACAAGCCACAGTGTTCAAAAAACGGAAGCTGCAAGAGGAAAGGTCGATGAATACATTCGAGTGAGAGCAGTTACGAAAGCAAGCGAGGGGACCCTATTGCAAGAACTGCACGATAAACTGAAGCATCCTTCCACAGCGTATATTGCGAAATACTGCCAACAAATGGGTTTGTATGTGCAGAACCTGAAAACCAGCTATCACAAAATCAAGCTTAACTGTCCTGATTGTAGGAAGGTAATGACCAGTGTATATCATGATTTTGGAAAAATCAAAAACTGAAAAAGAGAATGTCGAAATAAGCCTCGATTTCGCGGGTCCCTTGAGACCTAAAACGAAGAGAAATAATGTTTATTTCTTAGTGATAGTGGACAATTGCTCAAATTTCACACAAATATACCCATGTCCACAGGCTACGAGCACAGTGGTTGTGAATAGCTTAAAGGACTGGATAAAATACAGAGGTGCGCCAGAACGTGTTCGTGGAGATAATGCACATAATTTAACAGGGCTAGAGGTTGAAAACTTTTGTGAAGAACAAGGTATCACCTTAATTAAAGCAGTTAAATATCAGCCAAATTCAAATAGAATAGCTGAGAATTGTGTGAAAAGATGTAAAAATTGGTTTATTAAAAATCAGAGTCTAGGAGACTGGGACCTACTAATTCCAGAATGCCTCCATTTTCTGAATTATAGGGTTTAAAAAACAAATCAAATTACTGAACCGACTGACACAAGCAAAAATCCGTTTAAGGTAGGCCAAAAAGTTTATATCTTATTAAAACAAAAACAGGGACGTTTTCGAAGTAAAACGGGAACTGAAGATAAGGTAGTAGAATTAACTTCAAATACGACCGTTAAACTTGAGGCAAACGGAATTTGGTCAGTTAGAGATCTTGTGGGGAGCAAAGACTAAGAAAACTATAATGAACAAACAGCGAGTGACCTCTCAGCAGGATTTTAAGTATCCGACGGAGGGCGCTGTAGTAGTTGTTAAAGATTTTAGTGAATCCTTTTTGGTGAAAACGTGGCATAGAGAGAGTCGAGAGGGCACTACCTCTATCCGACGGAGACCAACTGACTGTGTGATCTGTGGCAAACAGGAAGTTTGCAAACTCCTCTGGGCAGGACCTCGAGAAATGAGGGAAAGCCACACCTGGCTTAAAGCGCAGGTGGAAACTGTGCCAAAATGGTTCTGTAGTGAACGAACCGTTGGCCCATGTGCAATCGGAGACATTTCAATCTGTGGAGCATGTAGAATAAAAACGCAGAATTGGATCGTTTGGCAGTACGAACTAACCACTGGGAATTGTGGTTGTAAAAACTGTGTGGATTGTAAGTTAAAATTTAATCTACGAGGCCAAGAGTGTAAGTGTGTTCTGGTTGAACAAGGACAACTTAAAAGGTGTGACAAGTGTGTCATTCTTCTGAAAAAACGCTGGATGGTTGTGACCAGCCAGAAAGGAGTATGGCAAACTAGGAAAAGTAGTACCAGTTTAGGATGTTTCCAACATGGTAAAATTATGGAAAAATGGGAAGTGAACCCATTAGCCTTAATCTCTGACAAAGAAAAGGCATTTTTATGGGACAGGCTGTTTATTTGTGGACAACAAATACCGTTAGATTCCGACCCGTTCCGAAAAGGGGAGGTTCTGGACAAAACCTTGTCTAGAGACACTGACCTGAATCTATGGAAGCAAGTGGTGAAAGAATCATTGCATGACGGGGATGGTCTTGTGAACTATAAAGAAAAGGGAGAGTACAAGGAAAAATTGTTATACGATTTGATGATTGATGTAATTAAAGAAATGTCTTTCCAGGAAGAATTCCCTATTTATATGCCGAGAGAGTATAGTTTTTATGTCTGGGAAACGAACCTTACTATCCAAGCACGTCGTCAGAGGACGTTTACAGGGTCAGAAATAGTAAAGGTCAAGATAGAACCTGGACAGCACAGTATAGAGTGGGAAGTTAAAGTCTCACTAACAACTACCTCAGATTACATGGGGGTTGGAAGATCAATAGAGGGGGTTCATGTGGAACGATCAGTAATCCCTAAACCTAACTCGCTGAGCAAAGTAACCAATTGGTTCAGAAAGCAGTTAGGGAAAGTTTAGGTTGACATGTCTCTCTGTGTCTCTTTTTCTGTTTTGCAGCAACATGAGGCGTAAAGGAACGGAAACGAGACGAAAGCAGAGGACGCTGAGAGGAAAAAGGAGAACCTTAAGTCTGTTCCTGGTTGCGTCACTAATATCGTTGTTAATAAGTTTTTTCATAGTTTGCTTGGGCATATCTGTAGAAAATAAAGAAAGTAAAATAGGAGTAGCCTCGTGTTCTGAAATTGAAAGAATAGTTAGTAAAATTTGTTATAAACAAAATGTAACTTTAAGAGGCGAAATATATGGGCCAAGAATGATAAGGGAAATGTTCAAGGGATTTATTGCTAAAATAGATAAATCTTTTTGGAATTGTAAGGGTACAAAACGAATCAGTGCAACCAAAGGGCCAGTTCTTTATGGGAATAAAGTAATAAAGAATAAAACAAAGTTACAATGGAGTAGTTTAAAAGCCCATAACCAGACACATGTAAAATTGAAGGGTTTGGTTTATAATTTTTCAGATATAACTAACCTTACGTTCAGGTCGCATGTGTACAAAATATGGAATAGTCCTCTTGTGGAAGTATCGCAAAAAGACAAATGGGATTGTTTAACTAAACAGGTCAGTACTACAGTGCAGGAAACCTGGATGGGGAAAAGTGGCATAGAAAGACCCATAACTATGGAAATAAAAAATGACAGTGTAATTGGAGCAAACAAAAAACGAAAAATTAGATCTGCTAGTAAAATTACAATAACTAAGAACACGTGGAATAATGCAGATTTGAGCAACCCAGTGCAGAAAAGTTATTGGCCGATAGGACTGAAGCCACATGTATTAATTTTGGGGGTGTTTAAAAATAGACCCAAACCAGCCTATGCAGAGTTAGACTGGGTGACATGTGAGAAAAAGGTTGTGCCGCTTGCATTGTGTGAAAACAGAAAAGATTGCCCATATTTGACTAAAAATAGGTTTTTGAGTAATAAACCTGAAAACCAGTTATGGTACAACTTAGATATACATTGTAAAACGGAATATGGTACGACTAGTGCCTGGATTTGCTATTTGGATAGTGAATCCAAATGGGATAACGATAAATTTAAAGAGTATGGCATTGAGGTCATCAAGCTGTGGCATTCTTGGATGAGTTATCAAGACGCAAACAATGAAATGGTTAAGGCCGAGTCAAAAAGAGACACATGGACGATTAACGACACCTTGTGGAAAAACGGAGTAGGGGGTAGTAGACTACACCCATTGACTTTGGATTATGCGCCACGAGCAGGAATATCGTTAGAACTAGCGAATGCATCAGGGATAGTGAGTTATATTCTAACTAATATATCTGATCAACAATATAGATCCGCTATAGTGCTTTATTGTTTGGCGATTGAAGGCCCACTTCGGTGGACTCATACAAATCAAGGTATTTGGAGTAATCATAGTGATGGAATGAATAAAGGTACATTAAGATGGATTGGACTATCCAACTTCCAGTACCGTGTTTGGGATGTGTTCCCTGTAGCAATGGGATTGGATGAGATATCTAGCCAAACAGTCACTTGGAGAACGTTCCAAGAGAGCAAAAATAAGAATGTATTCCCAATTTCTATATCTTATAGGAATAATAAATCAAATATAGGACTGAACAAATTAGTGTTGACCCATGGCTATTGGAGTAATAAATACTATTTACCAATGTTGAAACCTAGCGAACATCGGGGTAGCAATGGTAAGGATTATAAAGTATTGATGGCATCATCTAATTTTAATATAAAAAGATCGAGTCCTTTTTCTAGGCATAGTCTACGGTCTGATGACTATTTAAAGGACGTGAATAAAATTAGATCAAGCTCATGGAATTTTGGAGTTGGCAAGTTTCAATTTAAAAGAGATGAAGAGGAGAAATATTTGTGGTTTCCGGGTATAGAACAGGCTTGCGACAAAAAGATGTTCGATGAATGGACTGTTAAAACCCCAGGTGACATGTTCAGCCCTAATATAACATGGATGTATAAAGGGGAACACTTATATTGTACATTTAAAGACTTGATGAAATTGGGCCAAGACAAGATTGGAAGTGAGGAACGATGGGAAGATATAAGTCAAATTACGCCAGGGGCTCCTTTAATGTTGATAGCAAAAAATCAAATAATGAAAAAATGTGCATTTTCATCGATGGTGAAAAATCAACTTGAGCTGGGGGGTATTTTTGATTTAGTCGACGATTACCTGGAAGGCCTTTCAATGGGCCCGCATTTTATGTTTTCTGCAGACTTCTCATCTCAATTAATAAGGCCCAATACAGGGAATCTATTTACGGTTTATTGGAAAGTACAAACTAAAGCGATTCTGTGGGCTTTGGAAAATGTTAAGGAGCTTGCTGTCTCCATTTGGGATTTATTCGTAGAATCATGGTTTTACATACAAATAGTGGTAATTTGCCTGGCTGTCATCTTTATAGTGACAGTATCGACAGTTATGATAATTAAATTTTCCAAATTAGGATTGGTTTGCAATCGACTGTCGAAACTGAACGGTTCCTTAAAGGACCGGAAAGCGCTTCTCTCTGCAAGCGAGTTCGACTCTGACATTGAGGATGGAAAAGTTTGAAGACTGAGAGTTACGCAATTTTAAAAGGCCCCTCGAGGCCTTATAAGCATGGCATGTTGACTAGTGAACTTGACACAGACTGACACTGGAAGGTGACTGAACATAACTGAATTACAACAGCGGTCATTACGAAAAAAAAAAAAAAAAGATAATGGCCTATCTAAATTGCTCAAACACAAGCTCGTCCTGGCCCAGCCAAGAACAAGCGAACCGCGATATAGTGAGTATGTTTATTATAAACTTTTGGTTAATTATGTATTGGATTTCTGGGCTGTTCTATAATCACCGCCAACAATTTTTGCTAATGTGTTTGAGCCTAGGTCTTTTTAACATTTTGGATGATTTTTCTTTAGTTCTGATTTTAGTATCACAGCTGTTGAGAAGCGCTAGATATGTAAAACTTTTTGGTCAAAGAGGCATTTTTGCGGTAATGATTTTTGCAGGCGCAATTTTTGTATACAATTTCGCTAGATGTTATCTTGACGTTTTTTGGCTGAAATATGTTGGAATAGTGATTGCTATCCTAACATACATTTTTCTGATCGCATTAAGCTATCAGAGAAATAATATGCTTAGACCCCTTGTGATAAAACTGGCAGTTTTGTATTTTTTAGTAATTATAATGGCTGCCAGTTCTCGGCACACTGAAGAGCCAAAATTATTCATGCTCTCAATTCTTGTGGGCATTAATGATTACAGCCGATTATTCAAATTTTTAGATAATTGTAAATTTTGGTGTTGTTGAAACTCAGTTGAACACAGGAGGAGAATGACTCATGAAAAAAAAAAAAAAAAATGAGTCATTGCCCTCTATTTACAAGGGTCGGGGATATTTTGTTTTCATTTCATTATGTTTTAAGACCAAGATGATCTTGTTTATCATTTTTATTTTTAAGACCATGATGAGTTGTTTTCATTTTATTTTTATTATGAAATTAGAAGGATTACTTTTATAAGGTCTTCATTATTTTTAGTTCTCCATAGATTTTTCCAAATAGTTTGGTAAATGGGAAGATATGACGTTTTTTGGAACTTGAATTGTATTAGTTTGTTATCATTGATGACGACAGATGAAGAAGACGAATATTCTGTATTTTGATTTTTTCTTTCAAAACAAAATTTTTTTTTGGAAAATTTATGATCTATTGCTCAAATTATTCATTTTTTTTTTTTTTTAGTTATAGACTAAAGCAGATTTACGAGTAATTGATAGTAAATTTTTAATAGTATGTTAAAATGTTCTCTGTTTTTATTCTGGCCAAATAAAAGCAGACAACAAAGAGGATTTCACTCTTTATGATTGATAAATGATTTCTTTTTGTTTTTGTTGATTTTTCTTTCTTTAACATAATCTACCATCATCTAACATTGATTTGGTTTGGAGGTATTAGGTTTTCTGTCATTGAATGAACTATGATTAACGGCAACATTATAAGTTGATTTATTTTTCTCTCCCTGCTTCTTTTATTATGATTAATAGAACAATGAGTTGATTTATTTTGTTTTCTTTTTGTATTGAATTAACTATCCTAGATAGTGCATGATAAAATGATTTATTATTTTATGATTTGGTGTTACATTAGGTGCCTATAATGAAAAAGACACCGAGCGGGGTAATGCAGAGAAGATGTCACGAATGTGAAAAATATTGTTATCCTTTGAGATTAATGGTTTATAAGAGAGAAATGTTGATGTATGTGAATTTTTGTACAGAATGTGTAATCAAACAGGGTTATTACATGGCTGAAATAAGATCTATTACATTTTATAAAGCGATGGCGGATTTTACTGACCCAAAGAGCACTCATCATCTCGATTATCACGCATTGAGCTTACATGAAATGGATAATTGTAGACCTAGACGAAGCTGTTGAGCTTTTGATTGGACACAGAGAAACTATTTCGAGAGGACGGTGCTGTGCGGAGATTCAAACCTATCTATGGCGGAAAATGGTTGTTCCGGGGTTTTGTACAAGGATGGCGCGTGTTAACGGCCAAATTGTCTTTGTCTATGTGCTCGATCCAACAGCTCTGCTTTGTACGTCTGTCGAGAGCCCACTGGGTTCCAAGGATGGTAGACGAAAGCATGGAGAGTGGTGCCGAGTTGGCGTTATCTCCGCAAGTGCTGATGGCAATGGATCGAGCCCCGAGGAGAAGGAACTCATTCCGATGGATGTCCGTGTCGAAGACATGGTACCGGGAGACGGTTAAGAATCTGTCCGCACAGTACGGGACTCTCGTGATTGGTTTCTTCTGGAAAGAGAGTGAGACTAGGTATCGGTTTCATGAGTGTTGTTTGGATTATGTACTTCCTACTGTCTATGTTTTTAATGTTAGATTGGATGAATTGAACGTAATATACCCTGACAAAGTTAATAGTAAAAGTATTTCCGTGAGTGCAAGAGGGGGTGTAAGGGAAAGCTACAATATGAGTATAAATGAACTAACGAAAACACTTCCTGAATTATACACCCACACTCATGTTAAACGACATCCTAAGATGACGGGGAGAAAAGGAAGGAAGAACCATAAAGTATGGAAGAATCTGCAAGAGCCAGCATCGTCTGTACAAGAGTAACTAAGATGACAAGATATCGACACACTTGATTTCCTTTGCAGACAAAATAGACTTCCTCTTTGGAAAGAACCCAGATTGCTTAACATGTAAACAGTTCGGTATAAATACCCCTGTATTTTTTCTGTCGATGTGCATTCCTTTTCGATTTCTTTTGATTGATGTACCATCATTGAGAATTACTCTCTCTCTGTATTTTTATTTGCATTGCTCTGCTGTATCAATCTGACTTGTATTGCTCGGACGAGAACAAGTTACTTTTTTACATCTATTGCTTGAAACTGCATACCAGGTATTTCAAACCTTTATATTGACCCACTCATTCATGATTGTCTGAGATTGGATAAGCTGAAGTATTATAACCTGTAACCTTTTATTATTTTGCTAATTACTTTTGGATCATTGTTTAACCAGTACTTTTATCTTTTGTATAAATAAATTTTCATTTTATAAAGAAAAAGTATTTTTCAGTTTTTTACCTCAGCTTATAAAGTCAATTGCATAAAGAATAGATAGAGCATTTTTATCGCATTTGACACGGCCAAGGGGTCAAGCAACCATCGTTGAGAAAAACCACCGGGTGGTGAGTATGGTCTCATTACAAGGGTTATTGACTGTTTATTGATTTTGTATTGTTCATTAAGGGACGAGATGTTCATATCACTAGATTAATGGTATGAGATAACGAGCTAGTGTAGGCTTAGACCTAATACTGACCTGACAGCACAAGACTGCTTATCTGCAATTAATATAATTGTATCTTAAGGGTTAATCAGGAACTGGGATAAATACCGGATCCCACTACAGTGTTCTTAACAGAAAAGCTCTGATTGGGGGATTTAAATGAATGAAATCTGGCAACTGCAAGCATGAACACTAAAGAGTGCTTTTTGTTCAAGTTTGTATTTTTTAAACAACCTTTTTGTTTCGTCTTTTTTCATCAACGATATTGCATGTTTATAGACACAATAATCGTTTTAGGACATTTGTGTCATCTTGTCTTGTCTTAGTCATGGAAAAAAAGGTTGTAAATGCAAATTTTTCGTCATATTTTCGTTAACGAAATTGACACTAGTCAGAGCAAACTAACAACTTTGAATTAAATTGGTGCGGTATCCGGTTATAGATTAACATCAACCATGCCTGTTGACGGTTCTGTTCTATGGGAAGGGTATGAAAAGTGCTCACATCCCCTGCACAGCCTGCAACATGACATTTATATCCATGATCTGCCGTTTTCACTATATTGTCCTCATCTTCACAATACCTGCAGAACTTATGATGATTCAGCCCTGCAGGTCCACGTTAATACTGTCTGGCCTTGAACATGGGCGGATTATGCAAATTTGGGGAGGCGTAAATATGAATGATCCCGACTGTTGCGTCACAGTCTGTGTTATGTGTGGATTCACCAAATTTTCAGTGGTCTTTTTCAAGCACAATATTTACATATGAAGGAGGAAACCATGGTGTTTAAAGCTACACTGTGTGATATTTTCCCCCATCTAGCGGTTAAAAGTTATATGACCATCCAGTGAATATTAGTTTCTCTTCCTCTCAATTCCGATTTCGTTTTAACTCCTACGGTGGCCGATTTAGTCCAAGATTAATATGGCTTCCAGTTCAACCTCGTCCACATTCGACACGGTGCCATCGAGTGTTAAAACGCGAAAGGCGAAGCTTGAATTCACGGTTATGTCCCTCTTTGGCTGATGCACTTTCAAGATGGAGGGGCAACATGGCGACCCGCATTCGAACCCATTACCCGTATGTATTTTCAATGGCATATTATAAACTTACGAGAATACTTTATTACTTGAAACATATATTTTTGAAAGAACTAAGTGTTTTTAGCTAAGAATAAACTAAAAAAGTTACACAGTGTAGCTTTAAGGCTCATGGTATGTTAGTTCCATGTTAGAACTGTTATTATTCAACTATGCTAAGGTAAATATAGTTTTCCATTCTAGGGCACCTTTAACAGTCCTAAAAATAGGCTTCATTTATATATAATATACAATATATGATGTGCATAATAATATATTCTTCTTCTTCTTTTGATTTTGAAATGACATTCAAGACATTTTCCTGACAGTTTCACAGCAACAAAGTTTTGTGCAGTAATAATGAATTCATTATTTTATATACCCTGACATTAATTGAGCATTTGAATTGTCTGAGCAGAGCTGCTGATGTAATGACTTTCCTGACTCAAATAACACTCATATACATGCAGCTAAAAATGCTAATTGAGTCTTTTTAGAACCTGTTTAATTGACTGAGGTGCTGGTCTAGTTGCCTGTTTATTTGTTCGCTTATCAATCTGCCATTTAATGGCACATAAGGCTTTTCTTCCTCTGTCCTGAGTGGATGTTTTATTTTTCAAGTGTAAATTGTTCTGTGGTATTGCTTCTAGGTAAATACGGAATAAATAGCTGATAAGCTAAATGCAGTCATGTTGTGGGCTTCTGTGTTACAAATGGAAAGGTTCGCTGAACCTGAAACTGTAATTTGCATATTACCATGGGTCCAAATGGAAATAATTATTTTAAATACTAAATGCCTATTCACAGCTCAGCTTCCCTCCTGGTTATTCTAATCAATGCTTCACAGACTTGAACTTCTTTTTCTTTTTTTCTTTATGCAGAATAAATAATGAATCCATCTGCTTTGTTGTGTGTACTTTTTCTGTGCATAACCACTGTACCGAGCTCAACATGTGTGTAAATATATTTACTCTGATAAAAAGACCAAACACAGTTCTTAAGCTTGTGAAATGCTGCATAAATTATTAATATTCCTTCTCCGACTTTCAGTTATTCTAAAATAAGAGGACATAAGGAGAGGAATCTTTACTTGTGTATGTTGTTTTAGTATCCCCTGATGTTATTACGGCTGAAAGCATTCTCTAAAGTGCTGAGCAGGGGTTTAGCTTTGGGGGAACCAGAAACCAGAGGCGTGTAAGTGGAACTCAGTTTCTGGCGTATTTCCACTAGCATTTTGGGATCAAATCCTCTGGATGGTATGAATAGTGTGCACCATTGAACCACTGTTGATTCATTTCAATTGGTTTGAAATACAGTTTGAAAGCTACTTGTGCTGCACTCAAAATACATTTGTGGACTGGACCAAATCTGTGCTAAGAAAGATGGTAAACATGAGCATATAAACAAATGGAGGGTTTGCTTATATCATGTTGTAACTGCTCTCAAATTGGAATAGTTCACTCTTAAACAGCGATTTATCTCATTTAAGCATTTACTCACACCCTCACGTCATTCTCACACTGTCTTTCTTCTCTGAAAAGCCAAACGAGAGCTAGACAGAATATCTGAGTTTCTGTTTTCTATACAGTGAGAGCAGATATTGATTTATATTACAAAACTCTAAAAAGCACATGAAAGTAACATAAAAGTTCTTCATAAAAGCATGTGCTATAAGCCTTCTGAAACCATACAATAGCCCCATGTATGAAAAAAGCCCAGCTAAAACATTCTGCCAATAATCTTCTTTCATGTTCCACAAAAGAAAAAAAAATATGGCAATGGAAAATTGAGTGTTTAAACCTAGTTTTGCTAGTGGGACAGAAATTGCTCACTTTACCTTTAAGAATTTAGTGCTACCTATAACAGTATATGATAATTTTGCATATAATTTGCAAATGTATTTCATTATTATTATTTTCTCATTTTCTAAGTTTACTTGATGGCAAGCATTGCTTGGGGCAAGACTGCACCTTTTGAAATCAGTTCTCTTTATGTAGTTAATAAGGGAAAGTATATCACTTGGGGATTTGAGGTGATTAATAAAAGTTTAATTGTGTGTTCTTATAGTAGTTGAGATGCAGAGACAGTTGATTGTCATACACACTGGGGTATGGAGTTTTGTAAGATAAATAAATACAACAAAAATTCCAATAAATTCTTCATAAATTTGTTAGAATACACATATATATATATATATATATATATATATATATATATATATATATATATATATATATATATATATATATATATATATATATATATATATATATACACTCACCTAAAGGATTATTAGGAACACCATACTAATACTGTGTTTGACCCCCTTTCGCCTTCAGAACTGCCTTAATTCTACGTGGCATTGATTCAACAAAGTGCTGAAAGCATTCTTTAGAAATGTTGGCCCATATTGATAGGATAGCATCTTGCAGTTGATTGAGATATGTGGGATGCACATCCAGGGCACAAAGCTCCCGTTCCACCACATCCCAAAGATGCTCTATTGGGTTGAGATCTGGTGACTGCGGGGGCCATTTTAGTACAGTGAACTAATTGTCATGTTCAAGAAACCAATTTGAAATGATTCGAGCTTTGTGACATGGTGCATTATCCTGCTGGAAGTAGCCATCAGAGGATGGGTACATGGTGGTCATAAAGGGATGGACATGGTCAGAAACAATGCTCAGGTAGGCCGTGGCATTTAAACAATGCCCAATTGGCACTAAGGGGCCTAAAGTGTGCCAAGAAAACATCCCCCACGCCATTACACCATCACCACCAGCCTGCACAGTGGTAACAAGGCATGATGGATCCATGTTCTCATTCTGTTTACTCCAAATTCTGACTCTACCATCTGAATGTCTCAACAGAAATCGAGACTCATCAGACCAGGCAACATTTTTCCAGTCTTCAACTGTCCAATTTTGGTGAGCTCGTGCAAATTGTAGCCTCTTTTTCCTATTTGTAGTGGAGATGAGTGGTACCCGGTGGGGTCTTCTGCTGTTGTAGCCCATCCGCCTCAAGGTTGTGCGTGTTGTGGCTTCACAAATGCTTTGCTGCATACCTCGGTTTGCAGAAGTTGCTCTTCTATCAGCTTGAATCAGTCGGCCCATTCTCCTCTGACCTCTAGCATCAACAAGGCATTTTCGCCCACAGGACTGCCGCATACTGGATGTTTTTCCCTTTTCACACCATTCTTTGTAAACCCTAGAAATGGTTGTGCGTGAAAATCCCAGTAACTGAGCAGATTGTGAAATACTCAGATCGGCCCGTCTGGCACCAACAACCATGCCACGCTCAAAATTGCTTAAATCACCTTTCTTTCCCATTCTGACATTCAGTTTGGAGTTCAGGAGATTGTCTTGACAAGGACCACACCCCTAAATGCATTGAAGCAACTGCCATGTGATTGGTTGATTAGATAATTGCATTAATGAGAAATTGAACAGGTGTTCCTAATAATCCTTTAGATGAGTATATACTGTATATATATACTGTATTCAAAACATATATACATATATACTGTATATATACAGTATATATATAAGTTTTATGTTCCATCAAATAAAAGCGTTTTTTTTTAACAGTTGTGCAAAACAAGATCTACAATTATCTGAATATCTGTACACAAAATCACAGAATGGCAGTAAGCCTCTATTCTGCTGCTGCATGTAAACATTTTTTTACTTACATTTTAAATTGCTGTGCAAAACAATGCAAAACAACATATTGCAACTTTGGTGTCCTCATCTGAAACTTTAAATTACTTCCATACTGCTGACATGCTTTAATCTTTGATAAGGAGACGCATGATAACAGCTCGACTGTGAGTGAAACCTAAGCGCTTGCGCACGGATGGGAGGGGCGGGTGACATTCATTTTCGGTTAACGTTTTTGGCTGTTTTTTTTTTCCGGCCCGAAACCGATAATGCCATTTTCGGCCGAACATTTTCAGCAGCCGAAATTTCGGTGCACCCCTACTAATAAAACAATATCCTAGTAATAAGCATGCTAAAGTGTTACTGTAATTTATTTTTTTTGGGTCAGGAGTTGAAAGTCAACTATTAACTCAAATATTGTTAATTTTTAAAATGAACCCAAAATGGGTTGTAAATTAAGTTGCTAAATTACAACATTGCTTTTTAAAATGTTAATTGAACATTATTGATTAAATTTTGAATAACATCTCAGGTTACGTATGTAACCATGGTTCCCTGAGAGGGAACGAGACGCTGCGTCAAAGCGCTGCTGGAATGCCTCTGTGTGATTGCGTCGTTAAGCACATGTGAAATAAGTCCAATGGTGTGACAGTACGTCATAGGCGGGTGACGTCATTGACTAGGAAGCTATAAAGCACGCCTGAACCAAACCATGTCAGCTTCTGAAAAAGGTTGAAGCAAGTGTGTCACTGGCATGCTGGGACTATGGCAAAGCGATGCAGCGTCTCGTTCCCTCTCAGGGAATCATGGTTACATACGTAACCTGAGACATTCCCTTTCAAGGGAACTCACGCTGCGTCAAAGCGCTGCGGGAACTCAATACCCATGCCGCCATAATACTGAGTGCCTGCCTGTGTGAAATCTTTGTGCACACTATGTCACAAGCACTCAAGACCCCGGAGCCGAAGCCACATCAAGGTTATAAAACCTCACAAAGGTATGCGGTGAGGACCACCCTGCCTCATCACACACTTCCTGCAGAGACACTCCTGAAAGTAAAGCTGTAGAAGTAGCCATACTCTGGGCTGAAGGAGCTCGGACCCTTAGCGGTGATGGTTGACCGGCCGAGTCATAAGCAACTATTCTAGCCTCAACTATCCATTTGCTCAAGGTCTGCTTAGATGCGGGCTTCCCCTTACTAGGGGACCCAAAACACACAAAGAACTGATCGGTCTTACGCCACAGGGCAGCATCTAATGCCCTTACTGGGCAGAGCAGATTTAATTTCTCCTGGTCTGAATTCTGAAATAGAGGCGGAGAGAAGGCCTGCAGCATTATAGGGCCTGCCACATTAGTGGGGACCTTAGGCACATACCTTTCTTTAGGGAACAGAAATACTTTCACCCTACCTGGTGCAAACTAAAGACAAGGAGAAACCGACAATGCCTGCAAATCTCCAACTCTCTTGGGAGACAAAATAGCCAAGAGTTATTTGTTTTAAAAGTAAGAAACTTCTCAGGAACTTCCTCACTAGTTCCTGAGAATGGCTCAAAGGGAGCCAGGGCTAGGCCTTCCAAGACTATGGCCAAATCCCAAGTCAGCACCCTCGAGCGCACTACAGGCCTTAGCCTCAGAGTACCACGAAGGAAGCGGCAGAGTCCTGCATGGGTTCGGGACCCGCTAATATTGCTGAAAAGGGTGAAAAACATCCTAACTGTGTCGGATACGGGTGCGGGTCGGGTCGGACAAGGGGGAAACACGGGTCTAAAACCCGGGTTTAAAACAGTCACGTGCAAACGTAAAAATATATGCATATATATTGTAGATGTGTTCCTAAAAAATATATGCATATTTTTAGGAACACATCTACAAAAATATGCCTTGCCTGTATTTCAAGTTGATAAAATTATTTCAAATCCATATCAGTTTATTTGTGCCTGCACGTGTGCGTCCTCTCAGGAGAATCACAACCACGCACGCGCGATCTCTCTGCACTGCAGTGCAGTCATCGAGATGGATCCTGAGAATGTAAAGTTGTCGACAATACGTGTGTGGGAGAAATTTGGAGTTATCTCAGATGAAGAAAACAATATTGTGAAAGGCTTTGCTGCATGCAAAACCTGCCTTAAAGTTTTCGTATTGGATAGCCGCAAATGTGGAACTTCATCGCAGTTCTATCAAACAGTATTTTTCAAAAGGAGACAGAACTGAAGGTGCCTCATAGAGATGATAAGGACACATAACCATGTTCTTCATGATGTAGCCTTTTGACAACTTCGGCAGAAGTTGTCCTTGTGTTAATGGTTGTGTAATAAATTCTGTATGCTGGCAATAAACATTTTTGTAAGTGTGTCTATAAAGTGAGATGCTAAACTGATTTTATTTAGGGTGCGGGTTGGGTGTCGGTTCTATTTTAAACGGGGCGGGTCGGATGCAGATTTTAATTAGGGCTCCTGACGGAAAACGGGTCGGAACGGGCGGGTTACGGATTTTAAAAATCGGACCCGTGCAGGACTCTGGAAAGCAGGTTACCCAAGGGTGTCTACCCACTGATGCACCCTCTAAAGGAATGTGGTAAGCAGAAATGGTTGCCACATATACCCTCAAGGTAGATGGAGATAACCCTAAAGAGAATCTGTCTTGCAAAAACTCCAGTACTGAACCCACCGGGCAGCTAGCTGGGTTCACCATATGAATCGTACACCATGAAACAAACTCTCCATTTAAGGACATAAAGCTTCCTCGTAGACGGAGCTCTGGAGTGAAGAATGTTCTGTACCACCTCAGCAGAAAGACCTGAATCTATGAGCTGCGCCCCTTCAGAGGCCAGGCCCACAGTTTCCACAGCTCTGGGTGGGAGTGAAATATTGACCCCATCCCCTGGGAAAGAAGGTCCCTCCTGACAGGAATCTCCCACGGAGGGCCGTCGAGGAGGGACACTATGTCCGCTAGCCATACTCGGCCTGGTCAGAACAGGGCTATTAGTAACAGACGAACCCCCTCCCGGCGTACTCTTTCCAGAACCCCTGGGAGCAGCTCCACCGGGGGAAAGGCATATGATGCAGCCTTGGCCACGTCTGCATCATGGCATCCAACCCCAGAGGGGCTGGATAAGTGAGGGAGTAAAATACTAAACAGTGAGTCGTCTCTCGAGACGCAAACAGATCCACCTGAGCTTGCTCCCAAAGGAGCTCCACCAGCTCAGGATGGAGTCTCCATTCCCCAGGTGTCAATACCTGCCTGTGTGTCTGAGTGCCAGAAACAAGGCCATCATCTCCAACTGGTTTATGTGCCAGGACAGCTGATGGCCACTCCACAGGCTCTGAACCGGCAGGTGAGGGAAGCATCCGTCGTTAGCATTAAGTGACGACAAAGAACCCCCAACACCGGACCCTGCGACAGAAACCAAGGATTCTTCCACATAACCAAGGCACGAAGGCATCGCCACATGACCTTGATCATGCGAAACGGATTTCCCCTCGGGGAGAACCCCTTGGTCCTGAGCCACCACAGCAAAGGTCTCATGTACAGCAGGCCAAAAGGTATCACGTTGGGCGCTGCTGCCATCAGACCTAACAGTCTCACAGTGAGTGACTGGGCTAGCTTTGTTTACAGCTATGTGAATAGCTTCTACCCGAGCGGGCGTTAGATGAGCCTTCATGGTCTTTGAATCCCAAACTACACCTTGAAATGCGGATCTCTGTAGTGTAGACAAAACACTTTTCTTGACGTTTAGCCTCCACATTCGTGAACGTGCGGGGCGATAATGCAAATCCGAATGGAAGTCCTTCTTCGTAACTATGAAGTACCGGCTGTAAAACCCTGACTCTCTGCTGTGGGGAGGGACCCTTTCTATAGCCTCTTTTCATAAGAGGAGCAGTCACCTTGGTGCCCTGAAACGACGAACAGGCAGGGAGCAACCAAACTGATCCTTCTAGAGCCCTCTTTGGAGGGAGCAAACTTTTCCAGCAGCCCCAGAGACATGAGACTTTCGAGGACAAAGAGGACAAAAGACTCGGTGTGATCACAAGACAAAGAAACAAACCAGATCTCTGTCTTTTCAATGACCGGTAAATGAACTCCACGTGACACAGCTAAAGCTCCAAGCAAACTCACAGAAACTGTTACATATGAAGTGCATCAAATCATTGATTATTGTACTTGCATTCAAATAGCCTTTGACATAGCTTGTTAGTGTGTCTACAACTGATACACGTGACTATTATGCATGCATATCACTCCCAATTCATGCAATTATGTAACTATTGAATGAGTGGATGAAAAGGCACCGTGTTTGATATATTTTTGTTCGTATGGGTATAATCCAACAGATGAGCTAAATGAAATCTTTGTAGAATGGATCATGTCCTTATAGTAAGAAATTAGGTCTAAATTTACTCTCTACTTAAGAACAAGAAACTAAATTACCATAGATAACCCAATTTTATGGGAGGGGTGGAAACACAGTCACCCCTGAACCCTAATTGGCCAGAACCCATCCAGGGGATGGGCAAATATTTGAGTTTTACTCTCAGAACACGGACGAAGAGGGCCAGTTCGGAATTGTTCAGTTGAGTTGAGTCCTAGCAGTTGACCAGAGTTGAGTTCTGAACGGAGAGCTCCCAGGAGACGATCTGACAATCGTGGCAGACCAAGATCAGAGAAAATGGGTTAAACAACGTTTTCATTCAGGCCATCTGCTCTTCTCTCACTTTCTTTTCTTTTACTTAAAGTTTATTTTCTTTCCATTAAGTCTCGGGTTCTGTTAAGTTTCGCCGCAAAGTTTCACAACGAGTCTCCAACATCGCGCTTCAACTTCAGACAACGCCCATGAGACTTCCATACAGCCGCCAACACGCCACGTGATTGGCTTCCCAAGACGTCGATCAAAAGACATGACCAGACCTTCAGCGAATCAAAGACCCGGGAAAACCCCTCTTCAGCCAAGGAAAGGGAATCCCCTGTCTGAGACGACACACGAGACACAAACGCAAGTAATACCTCTAGATTCCGAGCTGAACTGGTGCATTAGATCAAATTTAATAACCCTGCCTAAGAAACGATAGGAGGTTAAATTAATGATCAAAGGGTTCTTCAGGTCATGTGTCATAAATGCATATATTGCTTGGGATTTCATCATTTCTCTCTCTCTTAAAACTCATTCTTTCCTCACTTTCTTCATTTCTGCAACGGGTGTGAATGTGCGAGTGCGTGTGTTTATGTTAGATTTAGTTTGATGTGTTAGAGTAATCAATAAAGTTCAGTTTGTATTCAAAGATAACTGTTCTTGTGTTATGTGCTAGCGAATTTAATGTCTTGAACTGCCGATCTAAGTTACCTGGCTGTTAAATAGTGTTTCACTATTGTTCGGATATTAATATCCGCTGCAGAGTTGATATTTATGGCCCGTTCAAATGAACGCTGGGAGAGTAATTTGCTCGGCTGTAAAATAGACTCTCTCAAAATTCCCTATGAATTCATTAATTCATTCATTTGAGCTAAATAGACTTGTTTCCCTTTAACAGAGTCCCCTTTAAGTTCTTACATATCGGTGGACGAATAAGTTAAGGTGTAAACATTAATTCTGAATTATTTATAATGTAATTCGAGTCTCTTTCATTTTAATTCAATTCCCCTTTGAGTTATTATTTGATCTGACTCATAGTCCCTACAGCAGAAATTGTTCGTCTAATTTACTTCCCTGACAAACCTCCTGCTTTTCGGCTGGCCAATATATTTTTAATCTAGCTACAGCACGAGTCCCAACATCCATAAGCTCCTCATGAGCGTGTGTGTGGGGAGGCGAATCCTCGTCAACATTATCCAGGCTCACAACATCCAGTTCCTCGGAACTGGAGTGCTTCTGCACCTGCGTCTCAGCACGAGCAGAAGAAACCACAGAGTGTGCTTCTGGCTCGCGATCTGAAACGTTGGGTCCAACAGGTAAAGGAAGAGAAAGGGTTTCGCCCATCTCTAACCCCGCTGTTAGATCCATTTGCGAACCCCAAGTCGTGAGCCTTCGCTGTGCCTCAGCAGCAGCTGGACCCGAGCCTTGAGGAACATGGACCCATCACAGAATTTTTGGCAATTCCATGAAACTGCCACAGATTTTGAGTTAAGGGGCCTTTTCCGTCTGCTAGAGGTCACCTATTCAAAACAAAGGCTTAGCTTGATGACGCTAAGTTTAAGCGCAGCATCTTGGGACATGTGGTCTTCACCTTACAGCCGATGGAAAATAATCGGGATAAGACTCAGGCAGAAACCATGTTCATGGATGCGATTATTAATGTTACTGTAGTATGAAGCAGAGCAGGACAGAGTGTTGTGGGAGCTGAGCAAGGCTGCTGGAGCGACTGTTAATAAGATGAACGTAACACACACCTCGCGGGCAGCGGGACTTTTATTATGTCGCCAGTCTCCATCGCCATTTCGGCTTTTCCAGTCATGAGTATGAGGTAATGCAGCTCTGTTTATCATATTAGATACATTTGAGTGTGTTGAAAATTAAGTTATGACGTTATTCTGTGCGTTTGTTCGGCGGCAGCTATGACACAGGTTGCACACTGCAGTAAGAGTAAAGCGTTTCTGCAAAATAAAACCGGAAACCGAGGGTAACGCAGATATGACGCAATTGACAGCCAACTCCCTCACACGTCCAGGTTCCTTGGTTAAAATAGAAATTTTACAAAATATATAACAAAATATGGTTTTGGGATATTTTACTGCAAAAATGTTACATCTTGCAGCTTTAAAGAAAATAACCCTTCGCTTCTTAAATCAATTCACAGGTTGTTTTCGATTCATTGTGGTATTCTGTGCTAGTCCTCTTACAACATGCCAAAGAAGAAATTAGGAAAATTGCAAAATGTCTTCTCTTAGTTATTGCACATGAAACATTTGTTGTTATACTGGATCTTAGGTCTATAATAACATCTTGAAATATGCACTAATACTATTGGTCCTTCATGTTAGTGATGATGAAAGCCACGACTGCTCTCTTTGCTCTCTCAACAACAGCACGTCAAATTCACCAATAGTGAATAGAAGTCTGGACAGCAGATGAGACTGAGGCTGGTTGCAAAAGTGTTTTCAGCAAGATGTGAGCACTTTTAATGCATTTTGTTCCCTTAGATGTCCATGCTGAATGCACATAATAAGCCCCCTTCGTTTGATAGCATAAGTGGTACATGGGAACGACAGTCATGTGAATTTAGGCTGTTAAAGATAAGAGAGAAAGTTTGAGAGGAACTTTTAATTTTTGTTAATGAAACATGGTGTAGTGCGATCGGATGACAAGCCTCACAGCGCTACCACTCTCGTTTCAGGCAGCCCGTTGGTGTTTATAAGAATCTCAACATTTTCTGTTGGCATGGCTTTCTTTTTTTGCTCAGTGCAGTGGAAGCTAACACATCTTCAAAGCACGCTCACCCACACTCAGATTATCTGCCAGTGAAAATGCTGTGTGCACTCGGCAGTGATAACAATAGCAAACTTTCTTTACTTCAAAGTAGTCTCAGATTCTATTATGTATTATGTATATTTTTGTTGTGGGATTCCCAAGGGGCTCTTCAATGAAACACTAGAGTTATAACTTTTTTTTCAAATTACGTGCTGGTTATTCAGAATGCATTTAGCAGGAAGTAAAACCATTTCAAGATGCTCTTATGTGTATAAACACATCAGTGTGAACACTAGATAGAAACTAAATCAAATAATAAAAAACAGAATGCTGACATGAATGATATGCCATGTCATTCACTTAGGGGGTATTATTATATTATGATTTATTATTAATATTATTTGAGACAAATGTAAGAGAGACTTTTATTATATTGCTGTTAAGACTTTAATTTAGGGTTCAATTCTCACTATTAACTAGTATGTTACTAGTATATTGGCTGTTTATTAGTAATTATAAAGCACATATTAATGCCTGATTCTGCATGACCTTAATCTTTGCATGACCTTTCATCATACCATAATCCTACCCATTTAACAACCTTACTAACTATTACTAAGCAGTAATTAGGAGTCTATTGAGGCAAAAGTTGTAGGTAATAGTGAGAATTGGACCCTAATCTAAAGTGTGACCATATGGTTATATATACACAACTGAACTGATCAAATTTATCATCTTTTGGGTACATAACGTAGCATCAATCAATGGATTTGCAAGCATTTGCAATCAATGGATTTCAATGGATTAGCAAATGCTTAGTGTAAATGCTAGTATAAAGGAACCTTTAAACCTAGGACATATTGTTTAATTTAATTGTTGCTTCATTTAAAAAAATCTGTTCAAAACTCTTATTCAATCATTTGTTTGCGCCATCACACAATGTTCAAAACAAGTCCTATTGTGGTATTTTTCATGTTGTTGTATTGAAAATATATGTAGTAAAATATATATATTTTTTTATTATGCATTGTTATATAGATGCATACAATTAAATTACTAAATATCGTTCTGTGTGAAAAATGGCTAGATGTATTACTGGATTTGTGCTGTTTTTTAGTTCTCAGCTTTTATATAATTTTTGGCTATACTGTCCAGTCTTATCATGACTTTGTATTTGATGTTCCCCATACTATAAGTCCCACTGAATTAGTGTTGAAGGGACCTTATTTTGTCCACATTACATAGTTTTGAAGGTATAGCTTTACCTTCTTGAACAGCAGGTTGACAGCAGGTAGCAGAGGTTTCGTAAAGGGGCACCAGTGCCACCATGTGGTGTTCAGTCTTAAAGTTTTGTGCTTGGTGGTCAGCCTGCCATGCCAGCACTGGTCGGGCAACAAGACGTGCAACAATGACTCCATTAGAATTCAACACAGATGATCTATCATGCAGGAGTGGCATTTCCGAGCTGTGTGTGATATTGTCGATGATTTCTGTTGCATAAAATTATGAACTGCTGTGTCTTGTGTCTTGGAAAGGAAAGGATTTGCTGAGCTTGTGAGTTGCCATAGAAATCTGTGAGTTCAAAGCAAATAATTCAACTGATTATATTTTCATATTTTAATTAAAGTCACATTTGAAATCAAAACAAGTTAAATAGCCTACATTTTAATTATTCCAATCAAATTCCTATTGAAGTGAACTGATTACTAAAGTAATTTAATCAGATTTTTTTTTTTAAACAGTGCCACAGCTTATTAGCATTCAAATAATGATCATATTATTTAAATATTAAAGGAGGAGGCAAATTGTAAAAATCAGCATCAGGAACATAGATAAAGCAGAATCATTTGGTTAAGGCACACTTAAAAAGGTATCAGTGTCTTAAAATTATATAACACAATAGCTAAGTTGTATTTACTGTTGCAGTTTTGGAGATGCTCTGACCCATTCGTCTAGCCATCACAATTTGTCAACTTGTCAAACTTGCTCAAATCCTTATGCTTGCCTATTTTTCCTGCTTCTAACACATCAACTTTGAGGACAAAATGTTCACTTGCTGTCTAATATATCCCACCCACTAACAGGGGCCGTGATGAGGAGATAATCAGAGATAAGTGTTATTCACTTCACATGTCATAATGTTATGCCTGATCAGTGTACACACGTGTGAACTTGAGGAGAACTGACTTCATACAATACACCCTTTAAAAACCACTGGCACAATTGTCAAAAAAGTAATTAAGAAAACTGAAGAGAAAACGCATTTGTTTGCTATTTTTCTTTGGTTTGATATTGTGTTATTTAATGCAGCAAAGAGTGGTTTTAAAAGTAGTGTTCAACTACTTTGCAGCCACTGTAAACTAAATGCATTTATTTCAAAAGAAGAAAAAGTAGTTCTGATTGGAGATTTGCCAGACAATACAAATCGCCAAGTCATGCATTGTGAATTAGGAAGTAGTGGTGCATTCTTGGCAACAAAGCACCTCAAGCTAGGTGTTCCATATACATGAAAAGATTTGTGAAGTACAACTGGCCCAAGAGCCAAAGAAAAGTGCTGATGCGTTTCAGATGGGCCAGTAGCTTCTCTAATCGCATTCATATATTACTATATGTGTGTGTGTGTGTGTGTGTGTGTGTGTGTGTGTGTGTGTGTGTGTGTGTGTGTGTGTGTGTGTGTGTGTGTGTGTGTGTGTGTGTGTGTGTGTGTGTGTGTGTGTGTGTGTGTGTGTGTGTGTGTGTGTGTGTGTTTGTGTACAATGTAAAGGCAGGGACGACACGGGTAGTGACTTCCAACTCTTTTATTAACATAAAACCAGGAGAAAAAGGCGAGGACATGAGACGAGGTTGAGAGGAGCCCTAATGGGTGCGTGGCCGCCGTTGGGGGCTAAGTGAAGGTCCTGCACTCTCAGGCCATCCATCCGCCAGAGAAAGCAAAAAAGCCTCTGGATTCCAGTGGCTAACTGAAAGAACGGCTTTTAAACAGAGATTTAATAAACTAACATCAAAGCTTTTCCCCCGAGCACCTCAGGGGAGAGGGAGCCAAATTCATTAGGGGCCCACTCAGCTTAGGCAACCCAGATGACAAACTGTTTCGCACATTTTCTCCTGGCACTAAATTTAACTTGCCCAACCCTCCTTCACACATACTTCCTACTCTCTTTTCAATCTAGAAGCTTGCTCATTTTATGACATGATGATGCATTTTGGGTGAAAGTATACTACTTTTCAATTGTACTTTTATTATTTGTGCACTATAGTTCAATTGCAGTGTTTGCAAGGCAGCATGAAGTTGATATTCATCCAATATTCTGGTTAGGGTTTAAGGGTTGCACAATATATCTGTTGATATGACAGATTTTTTTATTTGTTGGTCTTGATCAATATTGGGTATGTAGGGCTGAATTCAGGTTGATTTTTTTCCTCAGTCACCTCAATGGCAAAAAGCTATTGAAGAGAGTGCCATTGAAAAAGTCAAACAGAATTCACTAATTGTGCATGTGCATGTTCATCTTCATCATTTTTTTAATATTTATGTTGCCATCTTCTAATGCTTACTTAAAGGTAATCTATAATAACACTAACAATTTAGTCTTTCATACTTTCAATTACAATATGATGCCTAAATTCACTTGTAAAACTATTGATGTTAGTTTTATTGTGTTTATTTATTTTTTAACACAAAATAGGCTTTTACTATCAGCTATTTTTCAGTTATCAGCTTTAACATCAAAATAATTAACAGCTTATTGGTATGAGCTAGAATTTTAATATCGGTACATCCCTAAGGGTTTGCTCTAAAACTCAAAACCTAACTTGCAATTCGTTCTGCCCAAACCGCTTATCATACAAATGTTTTGTAGATAACTTTCAGTTTTATTTGCATACTGAATTGCATTTGTCTAGTCTTCCTTACTGTATTTAAAGAATGTTTAAATTCTGCGTCATTGGTCAAACAGATAAACTCACACCATTGGTTGTGCCTAAGTTGTGTCAGGCTGGTCGGGATGCTCAAACAAACAGCAACACAGAGTCAAACGCTACTTCCGAATATACCTACTTCCATATATTGTAATGTAAGCCAAAACAGTGGTATGTCCGAATCCAAAGTATAAAAAAAAACAGTAGGTAAAAGGTACACAAATGTCCTATTACTGTACTTCTGCTGAGATTTTGAAATGTGCATTCAATGGACAATTTACCATCCTGTAAAGCCAAAGGAGAAGATTTGTAAATGGCAATAAAGCGACACTAATGACAGGTCACGTGAGAATAACATTGTAGTAGATCTGAATTTCATTCATAATACCCTTCAAGCGATATATAGCATACTATTTTAATGGTTGTGAAGTAAGATGTAAACCAAATGTAGTATCTACAAATACACAGATGCAATCTATGAAGGATTTATTATAGTTGCCTATGCATATTACATAAATACTATATATATATATATATATATATATATATATATATATATATTTTGTTTATTTTTTTTTATTTTTTTTACTGATTTATACCCATAATAATCAACTATGTAGAGTGCCATGCTGGTGGTATTTTGTTTATACCAAACCAAAACCCAAGCTTCTTTTGCTGCCTTGCAAACACTGATATTTCTTACTGGAAATGTAAATCTAGTCGTCTTTGTGCTGTTGGGGCAAATGAGAGGAAAGAGCTATGCCTTTACTTCTTCTTGGTGGGAGTGGGAGACTTCATGCCACGGGGCGGTGTGGGGGATTTGGCATTTTGAGGAGGAGCCGGAGACTTGGCCGCAGCCGCGGCAGGTGTAGGGGTGGCAGCCTTGGTGGAGGGAATTACAATTGGACCTGTGGGGGGCATGATCCTCTTGGGCGAAGATGTGGGTTTGATGTCCGGAATCTTTTCGCCGTGTTTGTACACGCTGACAACGATATCCACCGACTCGCCACCAAACTTGTTTTGCACCGTCATGGTGTACTTGCCGGAGTCCTCCAGGGACACGCCTTTAATGGTGAGGCTGGCGAACTTGCCCGAGTCCATGGAAATGACATACTGATCGCTGGGCTCTACTTCTTGATCGTTCTTAGACCAGCTGACCAGAGGTTTGGGGTCACCGCAGACTGTGCAGGTCAGACTCAGAGTCTGAAAAAATAAAAACCAAACGACAGATTTGATAAATGCATATTTAATCCGAAACATTCTCTGAGGAAGTATGTTGTCATTATCATACTAATGGCATAAATATGAGAAACATCATGACTACATTAAGCAGATGCACATAATTCCGAATGATAATACATTCTGATGATGAGATGGCAAATGTATCTTTATTTGCCAACTACAACCCCAAATCAGAAAAAGTTGGGACAGTATGGAAAACGCAAATAAAAAAAAAAGAAGTGATTTCTAAATTTACTTTGACTTGTATTTCATTGCAGACAATATGAACACAAAATATTTCATGTTTTGTCTGGTCAACTTCATGTCATTTGTAAATATGCATCCTTTCCTGCATTCAGACCTGCAACACATTTCAAAAAAAGTTGGGACAGGAGCAATTTAGGGCTAGTAATGAGGTAAAATGGTTAAATAATGATGTGATTTGAAACAGGTGATGTCAACAGGTGATTGTAATTATGATTTGGTACAAAAGCAACATCCAAGAAAGGTCTAATCCTTTAGGAGCAAAGATGGGTCGAGGATCGCCAGTTTGCCAACAAATACGTGAGAAAATTATTGAAATGTTTAAAAACAATGTTCCTCAAAGAAAGATAGGAAGAGATTTGGATATTTCACATTCAACAGTGCATAACATAATTAAAAGATTCAAGGAATCTGGAGGAATTTCAGTGCTGAACAAGCTTAACACCCATGATCTCCGATCCCTCAGGCGGCACTGCATCAAGAATCGTCATTCATCTATAAGCAATATCACCACATGGGCTCAGGACTACTTTGGCAAACCTTTGTCAAGTACCACAATACGTAGTTACATCCACAAATGCCAGTTAAAACTGTACTGTGCCAAAAGGAAGCCCTATGTTAACAGTGTCCAGAAGCGCCGTCGACTTCTCTGGGCTCGGAGACATCTGGGATGGACCATCACACAGTGGAAACGTGTACTGTGGTCAGCTGAATCAGTATTTGAGGTATTTTTTGGGAGGAATGGACGCCGTGTGCTCCGGACCAAAGAAGAAAAGGATCATCCAGACTGTTACCAGCAACAAGTCCAAAAGCCAGGGTCTGTCATGGTATGGGGTTGTGTCAGTGCCCTTGGCAAAGGTAACTTGCACTTCTGTGAAGGCACCATTAATGCTGAAAAGTACATAGAGATTTTGGAGCATAATATGCTGCCTTCAAGAAGACATCTTTTCCAGGGACGTCCATGCATATTTCAACAAGAAAATGCAAAACCACATTCTGCACACATTACAAAGTCCTGGCTGCGGAGGAAGAGGGTACGGGTACTTGACTGGCCTGCCTGCAGTCCCGACCTGTCTCCAATAGAGAATGATGCGACAACGAAGACCTCGTACTGTTGCCCACCTTAAGACTTGTTTGCAGGAAGAATGGGACAAAATTACACCTGAAACACTTCATCACTTGGTGTCTTCAGTCCCTACATGTATTTTAAGTGTTGTGAAAAGGAATGGCAACATTACAAAGTGTTAAATGCTTTACTGTCCCAACTTTTTTTTAAATGTGTTGCAGGTCTGAATGACAGGAAAGGATGCATATTTACAAATGACATGAAGTTGACCAGACAAAACATGAAATATTTTTGTTCATATTGTCTGCAATGAAATACAAGTCAAAGTAGATTTAGAAATCACTTCTCTTTTTTTTTATTTGCGTTTTCCATACTGTCCCAACTTTTTCTGATTTGGGGTTGTATTTTAAAGAATACATATGTTAAATGTATTATTTTATTTAAATATACTTGATATTTTAAATATAGTTAAAAATAATCCTTATATTTTACGTGTGTATTACCTAATAGATGTTTTTTAATTAATTCACATGTACAGAATTAAGTGAATATAGGGAGGTTATCATTAAAAAACATTTAATGAAACATGTAGGTCTATAACTTCTTATGGTGAGGAATAGATTTCTGAAGAAAGTAGCTTTTACAGAGGTGTTAGTGATAAGCTGTTGTACCCATATAGGTAAAATAAAATACAAATTTAGTGTACATAAATCTGACTTTGTTTTCAGATTTATGTTGCATTTTATGTTTACATTACATATTTCACAGTAATGGATATCAACAAAGCGACTCTTTGGGCTTTTTATGAAGAAGAGCGGCTCAATGAAAACTAAAATATACAGTACGCCCGAAGCCCTGAGGGGAGCTCTCACTGGAAATCCACAGTATACATGACCTCTGCAGGTCATCATGTGAAAGGTCTCCTCTCCCACATGAGTTCACCTCATCTTTCCTTTAATGGATCTGAGAGCCACTGACCTGCTATGTTTATTTGATCTGAAAGAAAAAAAGGATGCCGGGCATTTCCAGCATCAACTATTCAGGCGAATCATAATCCCACCAATATCCTTTCGAAGGGAGAATACAACATATTCCCCAAGCTGGCTTCATGCTGCTAGCAAGCAATGGATTATGAGGCAGAAGACAATGGACATGGATCTTAGGGAGCGGAGGAGTATGACGCTCTCCAACACGCACTCCCAGGATTGAAGGGAAGAGCCTCAGAACAGCGCTCACCGGCATGACTGCCTGCGGCAATACAGATCACTAATGCATTGGCTACAGCTCTCCATGGGCGTCTGAAAGGAATGCTCCAGTTGCATTACAAGTTTAAGTCTATTGACAACACTTAAGGCATAATGTAGATTATCACAGAAAGTACTGTTGACTCATTGCTCAGTTTGCAATAGCAAATAAAATGTGTGTGTACAGTAAAACACTTACACTTGGGAGACACATGATATTATTATAGTATGATACTTATGATGGACATGGTAGTGGATCTTAACAATACATTTAGGTCGGCCAGATTCATAGTGCTAGTTTAATTATAATTAATATAATTAATGTACAATTGCGATTAACAACTTGTTTTACATTCTAATCACTGAACACATGTAGATGCACTTTTGCCTGAAGTTCTTACATAATAAATGTAATATTTGGTGTGCTGCCCCACATAGTGGGGATTTTTTAAATAAGAAAAATTCCTTTAGCGGTCTTCACTTTTCTTTCTCTCAGACTGCCTCTTATCAATTGTCTCCCTGAGGTTGTGCCTCCTTTTCTTGTCATAGCGCCTCCTCTGAGTGGCCATGCTCACCTTCTGGCCCTGTCTCCAGTTGTCTCTCAACGGGCCAGATGTGTCGGGGGTCTTCGGTGGAGAATAGGATCGGGCGAGATATACCTCCTGAGTGCTGAACGCGCCCTCGCCTTTCTGAACTTCCCAACAACCATCTCAACAGAAGTGCCGAAAAGTCCCAGAGGGCGAGACCGGGGCATCAATAATATCCTTTCTCTCCTTCTCCCTAATATCTGCCAGGTTCAGCCACAGCTGTTACCACCGTCACAGCCATTGAATGACCAATGGCAGTGGCCGTATGTTTAGTGGAGTGCCAAGTCCGTGATGCAGACAATACCTCCAACATTTGCATAATTGAAATGTTAAAATGGAAATATGTAAGCTGAATATGGTTTCTTCCATGATCTCTCCACCTTGGAGTGAAGATCTGGAAAAAACGCTAAACTAATGGGGGAGGGACGCTTATCTAGTCTACGACTTATTCCAAGACAGATTTTGGGCCCTATTTTAACGATCTGAAACGCAAGTGTCAAAACGCGAAGCGCAAGTAACTTTGTGGGCGGGTCTCGGTGCTGTTGCTATTTTCCCGGCGGGATAAATGGCTCTTGCGCCCGGCGCAAATCTAAAATGGGTTGGTCTGAAGTAGCTTCATTATTCATAGGTGTGGTTTGGGCGTAACGTGAATAAACCAATCCGAGCGTCATCCAACATTCCCTTTAAAAGCAGGTGCGCAAGTTCCATTATGGATTGCTATTATTATGGCGTATTTACCAGGCGCACGCCAGGAGCGGTTCACAGCCGAGGAGACTGATGTTCTTGTAAGAGCAGTGAAAGACAGAGAAGTGAAGTTGTAATGTTGTACATTATGGTAAAGGTGATTTCACAGTCTTTTTTTTTCAGTCTTTCAGTTTTTTCAGTTTTTCAGTCGATTTTTGTTCCTGGTTCTTGACGGACAAACCAATTTGTCAGATGTCCTTATATACATATATGTCTTGCCACTATTGGGCAAACAGGTCTTATCCTTAATTATTACAATTAGCCTGAATCATTTGTAAGCTAGATTTATGCCTATTTTTTCACATCTTCGTGGCACACCACAATGATTTCCGTCATCTCATGTGTTAATATTTTTTTAGTGTAACAATTTATGATTTGCAAAAATAACTGTTGCATCTGTGTAGATTACATGAGCAAAGTGTATGCGCGTTGTGCACGCTATACATTATGGTCAAGCATGCGCCCTTAAAATAGCATAATGAACAACGCGCAACGCGCCACTGACTTTAGACTAGGTTTTTTCTGGTCAGTGGCGCAATTGTTTAATGGAACAGCAAAATAGCACCAGGGATTGTTTGCGCCGGAACACGCCTCCTTTTTTGCGCTGAACCGCCCAGGTAGCGCAAGTTCATTCACTAGTTTAGCGACGTGCTTCTGTGGAGGGAAAAGCGCGCTTTGCGCGGGTGCAAAATAGGAATGACACATGCGTCGGTGTACAAAGTCAATTGCGCTGGGTGCAAGATAGGGCCCCCAGTCTAGCCATGGCACGGGCCATTACATCCAACAGTTCCCCTCACTGCTGGATGGAAGGAGAGGGCTCAACACATTCAGATTCTTCCTCTGAGCTAGATGCTGCCAGCAACATGCTCTCTGCTGGATCGGACAATGCCAGAGACTGGGCTTCCTGATCAAGCAAATTGTTCGAGCCAGCAATCAAGAATTAAAAAACAAAGCGACCCTTCTCTGAAAGTCCTTGACCAGCTCGGCCTGCGTTCCCCATGATCTAAGTCTCCAAGCTGCTTCGGCAGCGGGACCTGAACCATGTGGTGCAGACATTTGTCCCTCATCCCTCGAGCAGAGAGCCAAGCGCAAGCGGAGCTTCCTCACCTGGAATTTGTCACAGTGAGCGCATCCAGTACACTCGAGTGTTGAATGCACGTGCTCTGCTCCCAAACATACAACATACAGATTGTGGGAGTCCTCAGGTGTCAAATAACGAAGACACGGAGGCATACACTTTCTGCTTGAATTCTCTATTATCTTTGATAATACAGGCTACAAACAAACGGCTCCTGATGACAAAAACACAATGATGTGGATTGCAGATAACCTTGTATACTCACAGGCGCGCCACCTGTGATGTCATGGATTGTTGTCATCCAATGAATATTGGCATGTGCTTAAACGTGCTTCAGGCCCCATTTACACTAATGCGTTTTCATTTTAAAACACATAACTTTTGCTACAGTTACACCTGTCGTCTACACTACTCTGCCATTTTCGAACTCTGGGGTTGCATTTCTGTGTAAACGGACCAAAACGGAGACTCTTAAAAAAACGATGTGTGGCTGCCCACATTACACTACCGGAACACGACAGACCAGGGCTGCGTTACACAAAAGCACTGCAAGTTGATCGTAGAGACCGTTATTACAATGCTTTTGGGAAATATAGCCCATAGCCGTCTCTCTCAAAGGCTCTGTAACATACCAGCCTCGACGGCCGTGTAAACAATAACACAGAGACGGAACGGCATGCTTTGCTGACCTTGTGGTCCTTATTAGCAGCCTCAGTGCAGTTAAATGCTCTATTGTATAATACTGCAGCTGCCTACATGCGTAAAGGCCAATTTATACTTGTCACGGTTCATGAATTCACTATCTCACTCTCGTACGTTTTACGTGGGCGCATGAGTGAATGTGTGTGTGTGGGTTGATTGAATGAGTTGTGCGTGCGTAAGTTGGGTGTGCTGATTATTGATTACACCTGCTACGATGATCAGCGTTCCAGCTGCGGTTGATCAGCGCACCCTATTTATTGTCTCTCTGTTTGTCATGTCATTGTCAGAGCGTTGTTGGATGTCGTCCGGTTTGTTTCCTGCCTGCCCTCCTGTTCCTCACCCCGTTGTTCTCCGTGCTCCTTGATCTTCGTGTTTCACCGATTCCTGTGGTTGTGTCACCATCACCGTCTTCACCACTTCACCTCACGGGAGATCGCTGCTGTCCACAGAGTCCCTGTGCCGCCAAGTGTGTCTTCCTGGAGGATCTTCGCTGTGTCCAGACCTTCTTGTCACACTCAAAATAAACATCTTTTACTTGCTATTGAATCCGACCATTTCTTTAGTTCCGGACGTAACAGAACGCTCTGACCATAACATGGATTCAGCAAGTTCATCGGACCTGAGTGAGTTTCTGACGCAAAGTGTTGCGAGGATGGATCAACAGGAAGAGAATCTGAACATCACGGGACACGCGGTTAAGACCTTGGTGGCACAGGTGTCCGAGCTGACCCAAAGGATCAAACAACTCGCCAGTCCTGCTGTGCCCAACCCACCGCCGTTTCCCCCCACACCTGCAGAGCCGATCCGGCATCCCGAGCCACGCCTACCCAGTCCTGAGTGCTACAACGGTGAGCCGAATTTCTGTAGACCTTTCCTGACCAAGTGTTCTATGGTTTTTTCGCTCCAACCACAGACCTTTCACACCGAGGAGGCGAAGGTGGCTTTCGTGTTAACTCTGCTTTCCGGACGGGCGGCGCTGTGGGGAGCGGCGGTGTGGGAGAATCGTCAACCCTGCTGTTCCTCGTTCCTGGCACTCTCAGAAGAGATGAAGCGAGTGTTTGACCGAGCGGTGGCGGGGAGAGAGGCAGCACGTCAGCTCGCCGATCTTCGTCAGGACAACCGCTCGGTCTCAGACTATTCCATTGAGTTCCGCACCCTCGCCGCTGAGTGCCATTGGAACGAGGAGGCACAGCGGGACATGTTCCTGCATGGGCTGGCTGACCGCATCCAAAGAGAGATCTACACCCTGGACCTTCCTGAGAGACTCGACGGTCTTATCGAGCTGACATTGAGGGTGGATAGTCGCCTCAGTCGCCTGGAGCAGTCGTCGAGAGGAAGGACTCAAGCCGCCAATGTCGAGTGCTCTCAAGCCAACAGATGGGGTGCGGTCAGTTCCAGTGCTGATCTGGAGCCCATGCAGGTGGGTCGGGCTCGGCTTTCCCGGGAGGAGAGAGAGAGACGGAGATCCCATGGTCTTTGCCTCTACTGCGGTGGTACAGGACATTACCTGGAGAGATGCCCGGTAAAAGACCATGCCCGGCGGTAAACCAGAGGCTACTGTCGGGCGGGATCTCCGTGGAGAAGACCTCATCCTCTACTCGCCTTCCGGTAAGACTGCTGTGGGCAGCCCAGTCACACGTTTGTCAGGCACTTTTGGATTCCAGAGCAGAGGGTAATTTTATGGATTTTTCACTGGCACGCACTCTGGGTATACCCATCACTACACTTCAGGACAGTATCAAGGTCAACGCACTTAACGGACAAGAACTTCCCAGTATTACATTCACCACAAAACCATTGACACTCATTACATCTGGCAACCACACGGAACTCATTTCATTCCTACTCTTGGACTCACCCCTGGCTCCCGTTGTCCTCGGTCATCCTTGGCTGGTCCAGCACAGCCCTAGGATCGACTGGGGACATAATTCAGTTTCCACCTGGAGTACTAAGTGTTATGAGTGTTGTCTGGTGTCTCCCGTTTCGTCTGTGTCTCGTCCTGTTTTTCAGAGTGAGGTGGTGAATTTGTCTAACGTGCCCCCCCAGTACCAGGACCTGAAGGAGGTGTTCAGTAAGTCCCGCGCTGCTTCTCTTCCTCCGCATCGTCCCTATGACTGTGCTATAGATTTACTCCCAGGTAAGTCTCCGCCTAAAGGCAAACTTTACTCTCTTTCTATTCCTGAGAGGGAGGTCATGGAGAAATACATTTCTGATTCTCTAGCCTCCAGATTCATCCGACCTTCCTCTTCTCCAGCGGGGGCAGGGTTCTTTTTTGTGGGAAAGAAGGATGGTTCACTGCGACCTTGCATTGATTACCGAGGGCTGAATAACATCACGGTAAAGAATACTTATCCTTTGCCGCTGATGTCTTCAGCCTTTGAGAGGTTGCAGGGAGCATCCGTTTTCACAAAACTGGACTTACGTAACGCTTATCATTTGGTTCGCATCAGGAAGGGGGATGAGTGGAAGACCGCTTTTAATACCCCCAGGGGGCACTTTGAATATTTGGTGATGCCGTTCGGGCTATCCAACTCCCCAGCGGTCTTCCAGGCACTCGTCAATGACGTGCTGAGAGATATGGTCGACCAGTTCATATATGTCTACCTGGACGACATATTGATTTTTTCTTCATCTCTCCAGGAACACGTTCAGCACGTCAGACGAGTGCTTCAGAGGTTGCTAGAGAATGGGCTTTTTGTCAAGGCGGAGAAATGCGTTTTTCATGCACAGTCTGTTCCTTTCCTAGGATACATCGTCTCGTCTGAGGGAATGCGTATGGACCCTGACAAGGTTAAGGCTGTGGTAGAGTGGCCAAGTCCAGATTCCCGTAAGGCCCTGCAGAGATTTCTGGGGTTCGCCAACTTCTATCGGCGTTTCATTCGCAACTACAGCCAACTAGCCGCGCCTCTGACCGCCTTGACCTCTCCCAGAACTACGTTCAGGTGGTCTGATGCAGCTGAAGCTGCATTTACCAAACTGAAAGGCCGCTTTGTTTCGGCCCCCATCCTTATCGCCCCTGATCCATCACGTCAGTTCGTGGTAGAGGTCGACGCATCAGAGGTGGGGGTAGGTGCAGTTCTATCGCAACGCTCTCTCTCAGATGACAAGATGCACCCTTGCGCGTTTTTGTCCCACCGTTTATCTTCTGCCGAATGTAATTATGACATTGGTAATAGGGAGTTGCTGGCCGTCAAGTTAGCGTTGGAGGAGTGGCGTCATTGGTTAGAAGGGTCGGGGGTACCTTTTATCGTTTGGACTGATCACAAGAACTTGGAGTATATTAGAACTGCGAAAAGACTCAATTCCAGGCAGGCTCGTGGGCTCTTTTTTTCGGTCGTTTTGACTTTTTACTCTCGTACCGCCCCGGGTCCAAAAACATCAAACCCGATTCTTTATCTCGCATTTTTGATCCATCCGAACGCCCGATTACTCCCGAGTGTATTTTGCCGGAGAGACTAGTGGTCTCCACACTCACATGGGAGGTCGAATCGAAGGTCAGATCGGCCTTAGAAGGGGTAACGCCTCCGCCCGGCGGTCCACCGAACCGATTGTTTGTGCCGGAGGAGTTACGGTCCGAAGTTATTCAATGGGGTCACTGCTCCAACATTGCTTGCCATCCAGGAGTAAACCGGACTAGGGGTTTGATAAAGCAACGATTCTGGTGGCCATTAATGGCTCGTGACGTCCGCAGTTTTGTATTGGCATGTTCAGTTTGTGCGATTGGTAAGACGTCTAACCGTTCTCCAGACGGGTTACTCCATCCGCTGCCGGTGCCTTCGAGACCTTGGTCCCACATCGCGCTAGATTTTGTCACCGCCCTCCCGCCCTCTAATGGCATGACGGTTGTTTTAACCGTAGTGGACCGATTCTCGAAGGCAGCACATTTCATTCCCTTGCCCAAATTGCCCTCAGCCAAGGAGACAGCGGTGTCTGTCATTGACCACGTTTTTCGGTTACATGGCCTCCCGATGGACGTAGTTTCTGACAGGGGTCCCCAATTCGTGTCCAAATTTTGGCGAGAATTCTGTAAATTACTAGGAGCTACGGTTAGTTTGTCTTCGGGTTATCACCCCCAGAGTAATGGTCAGACTGAACGTGCCAATCAAGATTTGGAGAGAGTGTTACGATGTTTGGTATCCAAGAATCCTTCTTCCTGGAGCCAACAGCTGTCTATGGTTGAGTACGCTCATAATTCACTACCAGTGTCATCTACGGGCCTCTCTCCGTTCCAGTGTAGTATAGGGTACCAGCCACCTATTTTTCCGAGTCTGGATTCCGAAGTCGCGGTCCCCTCCGCCCACGCCTTTGTCCAGAGGTGTCACCGCACATGGACCAGAGCCCGTGAGACTCTGCTCCAAGTGGGGGCGCGCACCAAGGCTAAAGCCGATCGCCACCGGTCTAAGCCTCCTGTATACGTCGTGGGTCAAAAAGTGTGGCTTTCTACCAGAAATATTCCGCTCCGCTCCGTTTCTAATAAACTTGCTCCTAAATTTATTGGCCCTTTCACTGTCACCAAGATCATTAGTCCGGTGGCAGTCCGCCTCAAACTTCCTCCTGCGTACAGGAGAATTCACCCCGCCTTTCACGTATCCAAATTAAAGCCTGTTTTTCATTCTCACCTTAATCCGCCGGTCCCGGTTCCCCCACCGCCGCGTCTCGTAGATGGGGAACCTACGTATTCGGTCAACCGTATTCTGGACTCGAGACGGAGGGGACGCGGATTCCAGTACCTGGTGGACTGGGAGGGTTACGGTCCGGAGGAGAGAAGTTGGGTTCCTGCTAGGGACATTCTGGATCACTCCCTTATTGACGATTACAAGCAACAGGTAAGTTCTTCTGGGAGCGCCAGGAGGCGTTCCTAGGGGGAGGGGTACTGTCACGGTTCATGAATTCACTATCTCACTCTCGTACGTTTTACGTGGGCGCATGAGTGAATGTGTGTGTGTGGGTTGATTGAATGAGTTGTGCGTGCGTAAGTTGGGTGTGCTGATTATTGATTACACCTGCTACGATGATCAGCGTTCCAGCTGCGGTTGATCAGCGCACCCTATTTATTGTCTCTCTGTTTGTCATGTCATTGTCATAGCGTTGTTGGATGTCGTCCGGTTTGTTTCCTGCCTGCCCTCCTGTTCCTCACCCCGTTGTTCTCCGTGCTCCTTGATCTTCGTGTTTCACCGATTCCTGTGGTTGTGTCACCATCACCGTCTTCACCACTTCACCTCACGGGAGATCACTGCTGTCCACAGAGTCCCTGTGCCGCCAAGTGTGTCTTCCTGGAGGATCTTCGCTGTGTCCAGACCTTCTTGTCACACTCAAAATAAACATATTTTACTTGCTATTGAATCCGACCATTTCTTTAGTTCCGGACGTAACAATACTTCTGCGTCGAGTGTACGCCGTAGTGTATGCCGTAGGCTACGCGCGTAGCCGACGCCGTCGTGAGCATTTATACTTCTGCGCTGTTGTCTGTGTCAATGTGCAATTACACATGCAGACGCTAGTAGGCAGTGTCCTCGGGCATGTTGGTGTAATCAAGACAACAGCCGAAGAAGAAGCAGCTTGTGTAGAATCTGTACATTCATGTCGGAATATCAGCAGCAGTGAGAGAGCGGCTTTTCTTGCAGCTTGAGTTGTTGCATCTAATACAAATTAAGCATCTCTAGTTGATTAGTAAAGTTAAATAAGGCGATCTGGCGCTGGAATGTGTTTGTAAAATCATGCGGAGCTCGTGGCGCTGTTTTCAGCAGCGGTGGCTCGAGCAAATTGCTGTTGCGGAGACTTCATTCACGAAATATACCCTAATGTGTCCCTGTTCTTGATATACAATTACTGATTAACATCTTTGGTTTTAATGAGAACATAAATAAACTATACTCAGCGAATCTATGTATTTATTTACTACCATAAAGTATCACTGGACTGCAAAATATTGTGTTCTAGCAGACGTAAGGAACTATCATCCAATTTCTGGACACACACACACACTCCTATCGCAGATTTTTTATTTATTTATTCACCTGAGGGAAGGGTTCTGGCAGACCAATCACAGCGCTTGCGGTCCGCGTAGAATTGACGCATTGTTACATTTTTGGAGAGGTGCGCGTCAGGGTACGGCGTAGGGTACGGCGTACCCTCTGCGTGCACTCGACGCAGAAGTATAAATTGGCCTTTAGAGGCAACTGTTTTGAAGGGTCATGTGACATACGTTTACGGTTGTGCAGTTTAGACAGAGATCGTTTCTGAAACGCCAGTAGACGAGGATCATTCTCATTTTAAAACGCAGTTTTTAAAACGAAAACGCACTTGTGTAAACAGGGCCTCAGTCGCTGGTCACGCTGATGGCATTCCACATAGCATCAACTCCAACTCGAATTTCCATTTTAAAAGGGAAATCTAAATCATACTTTTTTTGTGCTATTTGTCTAGGCCGGGGGTGTCCAGTCCAGCTAATGGACTAAACGCCCCTGTCCTGCATAGTGTAGATCAATTAAACCCACCTGAACCAGCTAATTAAGGTTTTACTAGCCATGCTAGAAAACTTCCAGGCAGATTTTGAGGCAAATTGGCGCTAAACCCAAACTGCAGAACAGTGGCCCTCTAGAAGCAGGTTTGAACACCCCATGTCCAGGCAGATGAACGCATGGTTATGTGTTACTAATGTAATTCCAGTATGTATTCTTGCGCATATCATGTTACTAGGTTCAATGGTTTAATGGTATGGTCATAACATTGCAGTTGAAAGACTGGATGTAGCTTTAATTTAATTTAAGTTCAGTTAGCCTTACTGCACTAATCTTAAGCCAACACATTATGTACCAGTCAAACGTTTCAACACATTTGACTGAATTAGTTTCTTATGATCGTAAAAACCTTCGTAAAAGGATCGTAAAAACCTAAATCTAAAGGCTTTTGCTTAAATTCCAGAAATTTGTTTTGTAGACAAATATAAATTGCGCCAAACCTGTTTTTAATGGATGAGTTGAAGAAACAAATGCCCAGCATGTGAACCACTTCAAAAGAGTGATGACTTTGATAAAGCTCAAATATAATGATATAATGATATAATGATTTGGCCACTTGGTCCAAACATAATTCCTATACTCATTTGTGTTGTTTTATAGTATTAAAAGAAAAAGTGAAACTGATAAAGAATGAGTAGCTGTAGACTTTTGACTGGTAATGTAAGACTGGTAAGTGCAATTGAATATTGTATGTACACTTTGTGTGGTTTTTGACATGGTTTTCTTCAAAAGGAAAGTCAGATCAGAATCCAATTTCTTTATGCATTGTGATCCATTTTTCACAATGTTATGGCTCACACATAACAAGCTTAAACAAACCTTCTTTTCCATGATAGTCACAACATCAGGAAGACCACCAACCACTTTGCCACGATCTGACAAGAAAACATTGCCACGTTAATTTTAGGACTATAATTACATATCAAAGCAGGACCCCCGAGAGTGTTGGGAGTGATTAAGTATACTCACTCTTTTCAGCATATGCTTCCGCTCTGAAGGGCAAAAGAAGAATAGCAGTTCATTAGCAGACCTTAATATTTTACCCTAACACTGACGTACAAGCTCACATGCTTTGCATCTCTAAACATTTAGGAGGTGGAAAACCATGTGGTGGCCTGATGCACTGGTTATCTTACTTGAGTCTCTGGAATTCTGCGTAGGCGTTGTCGTAGACTAAAGGGGGAAACAGAAAAAAAAAGAAAAAAAAAGTTAAGAGCATATAAAACATGAATACAATTTTTTTTAAAAATGGAAAAATACACTGTCTCTCTACTCGCCGCGTCTTGTCCCGGAGGCACGGCATAAAAAGAAAATCAGCTCTCATTATTTTAATAGCATTGTTTTCCTGCTTCGCTGGAAATAGCTCTTCTTCCCCTACTCATTACTGTCACCATTCGGCAAATCGTATGACCTGTCAGACACCAGCCCTTGATTATGTTTGTCATCACACAGTATGTTGACTAACTGAAACCACTGCCAGTATCTGCACCTTTGATACTATGATGGCATTTTTTCATCCCTGGATTTCCCTAAAAACATTTCCTGTGTGCGCAGCTGCAACACTGGCCTTTACTTCCAATCAAACACGTTTACACAGGATCAATGCCAGAACACGTGTTTCAGGTGACAATTTTGCTAATAACAAATGTGGTGTAGGGCTTTGGAGTGATAAAGCCTTTGGAAATAGACAAAATCACTTTGAAAACATGACAGTTTTCTTCAGTATTGATGTGGCGTTTTTTTCATTTATGCTAATTCTGGAGGTGAATTGAAAACTATTTCAGCTGTTCATAAAGTATTTCACTTGATAATTAAGTTCAAAAGTAACTGGGTTATTTTTCACAATACTCTCCTTTAAAGGCATTATACATTTTGATTTTTTTTTCTCCCTGAGGTCCACTTATAATGTTTAGTCAAGGTTGTTTTATGCTAAAACAAGCATATATTAGTTTTCTGTCACTATTTTACGACCTGCTATTAGGCCATTAAGATTAAACGAGGAGGAAGTTTCATGTCCAGAAGATTTAAGGTCAACCGTTATTAAATTCCTTTGGAAATAATCAGTAAGCATTATTAAGGAATGACACATCCAAACAACTCACGTTGTCCAGAGAGGTCCAGGGTACGAGTGTGCGTCTTCTCGGCATCAGCAATCTCAATAGTATACATTCCTTTATCCTTATCAGTAGGTTCGACTATCTCCAAAGTTGCCATTTCTGGGTTGCCCCCAATTCGCATTCTTTCTGATGCAGTGGTTTTAGATTCCCTTGAAGCACAAAGAGCAAGCCTGTTAAATATCTGTTCATCAATGAGAAAATTACAAAATCAATAAGACCATGTGCAAGTGTAGCGCATGCACATCACTGCTTTTAACATGTTACAACGAAGGCATCTTTAATCCCTTTTTAAACTCAATTGTTTGCTCATTTTTCCATAGAGTAAATGTTAGGCATGCCTTTTTTTAAAGTGGAGCATCAAATTAGCATGTCCCTAGAGTAAAATTAGACACGGCGGGTGTTTTTTTTTGTGTTGTAACTGAATGTGAAATTCCCCTTGCATTAATACCTTCTTTGCGTGAGATTCAAAACGTGCAACACGGGGAGGAAAGACCCAGAATAGCCACTTCAAAATGCTAATAGAGGGATTTGAGAACCCATGCGAGCAGGAAAAGGCTTTTCTCGCTACGTTAGTATTTCACATGCTACTGAATCACCTCCAGGGCAGAGCATTAGGGAACTGCAATCAGAATGATTTGTTTTGTGTCGATAACAGACCAAGGAACAAGACAGACTCTTTATTCCATGTAATTTCCTGTAGTTCAATAATCTTTTTTTTTGTACACCTCACACTAAAGCAAAACAAAAATATTGACCAAAATCCGAAAATCATGTTTACATGTAGAGTCGTTGTCACGCCTGGGGACATGAAGAGGCATGTGCATTTCATTTTTACGGGTATTTGTCAATCTTTTTTTTGTGAGAGTGGAAAATGTGCATACTTTTGTTTCCAATGGATCTTCATCTCCTCGGTGTAATATTTCATGTGGCACTGAAGCATAATGCCTTCCGCAGTGCACTGAATCGACAACTCGGAGGCACTGGATCCTATCCAAGTCAAAAAAGAAGGAAAGAGATCTTAAAATGTACTTTTATTCTTTTTTTTTTCACAAAAAGCTGCATTGCTGTGATTCACCACATGTTTAAGCAGAGCTTCTTTTGTTATTTATGCAAAGACTTTCAAGTAGTCACTCAACTAAAATGAACAACTGTTCTTCTCTCAACTGCAGTAACAGAAGTGTTGGGAAGTCATTCCATCATAAAGATTGAGAATTGATCCAGTACATTAGAAACTGAGCTCAGGGGGTAGAAATACATCGAGTTGATTATGTATAAATATATTTATGTGAAAATATGTGAAACATGTCAAGAACGTGGTCATATTTCACCTCAAAATCATTAAACATACAGTCAAACCAAAAGTATTCAGAAACCAAATATATTTTGGTTTCACTAGTGGGTGCAGGACACTATAGTTCATTTATGTAAGTGAGGATAGCAAAAAAAAGTAAACTGTGACATATCATACCCAAAAATTCTTCATACAGTAGACTACCAGTAAAATTTATTTGGGACCAAAATTATTCAGACACTTTGACCTGACCATGTTTTGCTTAAGTGTTTTTTTCTTGAATTGCTAATACAACCTTTTACACCACAGACTGAACAAAATTAAGCATTGCTTGGTCATTGGTTGAGCTAAATTGGAATTATCTAATTGTGTACTTAAATTTAACAGCTGACAGCTGATTGGTTGATTGTAATCCATTACATACCTTTCTATCAAAGTTATCCGACATTATCAAGATGAATTTGTTCTGACACAGTTTAACTCTGAGTTCTTGTCATATTGTATTACATTTTCTAAACTATAGCGAATAAACTGTGATAATGTGAGAAAATATTGAAGGTGTCAAATTTTGGTTTGACTGTATAGATAAATATATATTTTGCATTGTGACATTATATTCATGTCAATTTGGAAGATTTTCCTCCCAAATTCTCATTACTATAATTTGAAAAATGATATACATCAATCTATCCATCCACTCTCCAAACCACTTGGAAAACACCCAAGATAATATATTTATATATATTTATTATGTTTCAATTATTTGTATGTATTTTAACAATCAAAAGTTTCTGTAGCACTTTATTTTACAGTCCTGTTCCCCATGTACATACTATATGCTTATTATAGTAATTGAGATAACTGAACCAACTGCTAAACCTAACCTTAACCCATTTATTTAGCATATATTACCCATTACTAGCTGAGGTAAGTACACTGTACACGTAAGTGCACGTAGGCTATTGTATAAAGATTTTTGTATAACTTTAATATAATAGTATTTGGTTACACTTTATTTTAAGATGTCATTATTATTACAGTGTACACTCTAAAAAATGCTGGCTTAAAAACAACCCAAGTTGGGTTGAAAATGGACTAACCCAGCAATTGGGTTGTTGTAACCCAGTGAATGGGTCGTTTTAACCCAGCGGTTGGGTTAAAAGTTTGCTTAAAACAACCCAATCGCTGGGATAAAACAACCCAATTGCTGGGTTAGTCCATTTTCAACCCAACTTGGGTTGTTTTTAATCCCCGCATTTTTTAGTGTGTAATTATATATTTAAGTACTGAGAATTATTAATTAACCACATTTACTTACAATAGGGTTAGGGTAGGATTAGGGTTTGGCTGATATAAATATGCATAATTTACTGTTATTACTATGGTAAGTACATGTAACATGTTACCTAGTATTTGTATCTACCGTAGGTACTGCATGTATGAAAATCTTTTGATGGCTTTAATAATATGCTGCAATTATTTTTCACCTAAATACCAAATCAACATAGTTTGCTTTTCAGCATTAGAGTTTTAGAGTCACCCTAGGATCATACAGTCATACAATTCCTCATCATGACCCTGACTGCTAGAGCTGAGAGACTAAGAATGAACTATGGAAACATAAAATGTTCTACAAGTTAAATTATGAACTTTTTAAGTTAGACTCCATAGACACCATAGAAGATGAGAGAGGAAGATGATTTAAAATCAGTTGGGTTTAACACAAAGAAAGACATGCTGGCTTTGGAGAGCAAAATGACGAGCATGCTGATACATGTCATACACACCAGAGATACGGCTGAGCTCATTAATGATGTCATCAAAAGCTGTGGATGAGAGAAAAAAAAAACATCTTTAATACGTTTTATGGAACATTTTCCAGCACACATTTACATTTTTCTATATTTGATAAGACAATCCTGAGAGACTGTACCTTTGCCAGAAACATCAATCTGTGACACATCTTGGCCTCTGTCATCGGTGATGGTTGCCTTATATAGTCCCACATCCTTCTTGGAGAACTAGTATATAAGGATTAAAAAAAAATGGAAGAAAAAAAATACAACATCTCACAAAAACAGGCCACCTGAGTGATGCTTTTTTTAGAGCATTACCGTCAGAACAGTTTCTGTGCTACATTGTCTTGGGAGTAAATTATAGCTATTTCAAATAGTTTTGTAAAAATACATTTGACAAAAAAAAATTCAAAGAATAACCAGCATTACATAAAATTACTACAGCACTCAATTGATTCACACCTCTGATTTGAATCCTTTGGTAGTCAAAAGCTCTTAAGGTTATTTCTCATGTGAAATGCTCTTCATAAGATGTCAGGAGCGATTATAGCAAACAGTATAATTTTGTCATGTGTCAAGCTTCTTTGTTGTATTTATCGAGGTTGCACAAGCTGTTTTACTTTGTAAATGGGAAGAATATCGACTGAAAAAAAAACCCTAGAACAATTACCCTTAACAGTCCAGCAGGGATTATTTCTCTGTTTACTGAAATAACCTATGGTACTTAGCATTGAGTGTGCTTCAATACACTTTAAATATATTTAAATTTTTGATTACGGAAAACACAAACACAAATGCTGCCTGTTACTGACTAAACTAGTGGTCACGACCCAAAAATGGAGCACAAGTTTGTTCTGTTCTGAGGGAAGCATGAGAAAAAAAACTATGGTAAATGCTAATTCTATCTCACAGTTATTAGCCATATAAATGTGCATAGAATTGCAATATTAAGATACCACTTAGCTAATGCTAATGGCTAATACTGGCCCAGTGTTTGTTCCATGTGTTATGCTTTAAGATCATTATTCTATGTACTCACTGGAAATATAAGATAATATGGAATATAATATTTGGGTTAACTATTTTTTTTATTTAGAAATTGAAATGTGTTAAATGGCTTTTTGGCTTACTTTTGTACAATAAGCAATTTTGGAACTATGTCAGACACTTGATATCCAGTTAAAAAACATTTGGGCTAAACCATTTGTTTTAACCAGTGTTTATGGAGTGAAGTGCTCACATGAGTTAGGGGGAACTTGCAGACTCCTGAGTTTAAGTCAGCAGGCACCTCAGGAATCACCTCTACATTGTCCTTATACCACTGAAACATAGACTCCTTCTTCAAATTAGCCACCTGAAAGTGGTCAGACATGCAAGAAAACACCAATATATCATCAGTCAGTCCACATTCAATTTGCTTGGGCTAAATCATTCCCATCCAACTTGCCTTGCAAACAAGGGCAACAGAAGCGTTATCCCCAATTTGAAAAGAGAGGAACTCCATAAAGTGAGGGCCTGGAATGTAAAATCAGAAAATGAACATTCTGACATCATGGGAAACTTGAAGAATAACCTAGCAAGCCTACTGAAAGAAAAAAAATTTTTTTTAACCAACCTAAGGTGGTTTAGCCTGTCTCACGCCCTGGCCAAGTGGCCTAAAATTTGGAACGTGCAAAGCTACATATTTTCAAAATCTACTAGTTTCAGTAGAATCTACAACATAACTGAGGGGAAAAGAGTGACTGGCATTTTATTAAAAATGTATTCTTCTGCAGAAGCTAGATACAGGTTTGGAACAACATATGGGTCAGTAATAGGGATGTGCCCGAAGCCCAATTCGTTATTCGGAAATGCACAGATAATGGCTTCAAAACAAATAACAAATTCTACCGAATAAAGGCCCATTCACACTAAGAACGATAACTTTAAAGATAACCATAACGATAACTATATTAGCAACAATATTTTTTTGGACGATATCGTTCTGTTCATTCTAAGCGCGTGCTTGTCTGCCACTTTAAATGCTCGAGTTTGTTAGAGCAGGATGGATTCTGATTGGCTGACAATGTTGTTATCGTTCATCACCTGATCAAAACACTAACTGCGCTCTCCCAGCTAATTAGTTGCTAAGACATACACTATATTGCCAAAAGTTTTGGGACACCTGCCTTTACATGCACATGAACTTTGATGACATCCCATTCTTAATTATTAGAGTTTACTATGGACTTGGCCCACCCTTTGCAGCTATAACAGCTTCAACTCTTCAGGGAAGGCTTTCCACAAGGTTTAGGAGTGTGTTTATGGAATTTTTGACCATTCTTCTAAAAGTGCATTTGTGAGGTCAGGCACTGATGTTGGACGAGAAGGCCTGGCTCGTAGTCTCCACTCTAATTCATCCCAGAGATGTTCTATTGGGTTGAGGTCATAACTCTGTGCAGGCCAGTCAAGTTCCTCCACACCAAACTCACTCATCTTTGTCTTAATGGACCTTGCTTTGTACACTGTTGCGCAGTCATGTTGGAACAGGAAAGGGCCATCCCCAAACTGTTCCCACAAAGTTGGGAGCATGAAATTGTCCAAAATGTCTTGGTATGATGAAGCATTAAGAGTTCCTTTCACTGGAACTAAGGGGCTAAGACCAACTCCTGAAAAACAACCTCACCACATAATCCCCTCCACCAAACGTTACACTTGGTACAATGCAGTCAGGCAAGTACCGTTCTCCTGGAAACCGCCAAACCCAGACTCGTCCATCGGATTGCCAGACAGAGAAGTGTGATTCATCACTCCAGAGGACACGTCTCCACTGCTCTAGAGTGCAGTGGTGGCGTGCTTTACACCACTGCATCTGACGCTTTGCATTGCACTTGGTGATGTAAGGCTTGGATGCAGCTGCTCGGCCATGGAAACCCATTCCATGAAGCTCTCTACACACTGTTCTTGAGCTAATCTTGAGCTAATATGAAGTTTGGAGGTCTGTAGCTATTGACTCTGCAGAAAGTTGATGACTTCTGCACACTGTGCACCTCAGCATGCGTTGACCCGGCTCTGTGATTTTACGTGGCATACCACTTCGTTGCAGTTGTTCCCAATTGCTTCCACTTTGTTATAATACCACTAACAGTTGACCGTGGAATATTTAGTCGTGAAGAAATTTACCCGAATGGATTTATTGCACAGGTGGCAACCTATAACGGTACCACGCTTGAATGCACTGAGCTCCTGAGAGCGACCCATTCTTTCACAAATGTTTGTAGAAGCGTCTGCATGCCTAAGTGCTTGACTTTATACACCTGTGGCCTTGGAAGTGATTTAGGAACACCTAAATTCAATGATTTGGAGTGGTGTCCCAATACAGTTGGCAATATGGTGTATATATATCAGTACACAAATGTGAAAAAGGTCTGCACTCTAAAAAATACTTTATTAATAGGAGATAAAGATGTACAAACGTTTCGTCTCTTTGCCTTCATCAGTGTGACAATTTTACTTGTTCTCAATAAGTATATAGAAAGTACGCTGCAGTTCTTAAGGTGATCATGATCATAATGGAACAATCAAATAATCAGTACACAAACTCCAATTTAAGTCCATCTAGAACAATAAATAAATACAACAATAACAAAGAACAATGTTGGGAACAATTACACATCAGGCAAATATGCCATTCATAAACAATCCCCCCCCCCCCCACACACACACACACACTTTCATATAAACTCCTGATTAGACAGTCAGATAATCAGTTCACAGACTTTAAATTAACTCCATTTTGGCACAACAAATAATGGGAATAATTACAAATCAGGCAAATATGCTGTTCATAAAAAACAAAAAACAAACAAACAAACATGAGAGATCATAATCTTCATTCAAACCTAAAGGGGACATAGTTTGTAAATCAGGAGTTTATATGAAGATTTTATATTTTTCTTTGTTATTGTTGTATTTATTTATTGCTCTAGAATGGACTTAAATTGGAGTCTGTGAACTGATTTTATTTTTTGTCCTATTATGATCATGATCACTTGAAGACCTGCAGCGTACTTTCTATCTTATTGAAAACAAGTAAAATTGTCACACTCACGAAGGCAAAGAGACGAAACATTTGTACATCTTTATCTACTATTAATAAAGATTTTTTTTTAGAGTGCAGACCTTTTTCACATTTTCATTCATCACCTGGAAAAAAATATAGTTTCTCTGTGCCATTATCGTTATAGCTGTGGTGTGAACTCTGCTATTCATTAATATTGAGAATGATTTTTAGAACTATATCTTTATCGTTATCTTGATAGTTATCGTCCTTGGTGTGAACGGGCCTTAATAGTAAAAATAATTGGCAGACACAGTCACTCCAGGGGACACAGTTGAACCGGGGATAGCTATAATAATGAGGTATATGAAATTAATGAGTGTAAACTCGATATATATCCTATATATAAAGCATATTTTAGAAAATTCATTATAAAATGTATATTTATTTGCAACAATTTTATGAACAGCAATAAGAAATTTGGACCCACTTTATATTATGTGGCCTTAACTACTATATGTACTTTCATGAAAAAAGTACAATGTACTTATTGTGTTCATATTGTATTGCAAAACACTTTTGCTGATATTGAGGTGGGATACGGGTTAAGTTAGGGACAGGTGTGGTGGTATGGGTAAGTTTAAGGGTACGGTTAGGTGTAAGGGAAGTGTTAACAGTGTAATTATAAATGTAACTACAGAAATGAATTACAGACGTAATTACATGCAGCTAATTTAAAAAAATTTAAGTACAATGTAAAAACATGCATGTACACAATAAGTGCATTGTATCAAATGATTAATTAAAATGTTAGTATATAGTAGTTAAGGCCACTTAAATATAAAGTGGGTCTATACATTTCTGTTGTAAGAACAGTTAATGGACATGCTCTGCAGTGTCATGGAAACATTCTGGGTGAAGACAGGAAATTTCAATGTCTTTCATTGCTCCCATTCCAAACTGCAACATTATGACACGCAAGTGCTCTGCTGCCTCCAAAGTGAGTAGGGCATAGGGATGCTCATTTCCGATTGGAATTCGCCCAAAACAAAGGCTTCTCATGTAAATTTAAACTTTTGGTCAAATCCACGCTTAATTCCATTTTTTCCCAAATACATATACAAAAACAAATAATTTTGAGATTGTAACATATACAGATATTAGCTCTGCTGCACAACCCTAGTCAGTAAATAATAACAGAATTATTATTTCTTGGCGAACTATTCATAGAAGATATTATTTCAGCAGGGAACCAATAAGATATTTGATCAATGATGCAAAGCTTATTTGTGAACCTCAAAAAAGTAATAGCAAGAATGCATTACAAGACCACAGGGTCTAATTCAGTCTATCAGAAGTTTATTTCAAAAGCTACATCAACCCAATGAGTGCAGTACCCTCTTTCACACGAATGTACTCCCTCCTTTGGAACTCCGCCTCAGCCAACGCTGCCTTGAAGGCTGGAACAGGAAAATAAAGAAGAAGAAAAAACTATAAGAGGTCAGTGAATAGAGTTCAAGAAGAGCACAATATCCCAAGATGTGAGCTGCAAAAGCCCTAGAGCGATGCTGGCTCTAACCATCTCCAATCAGCACCAGAGAGGACTGGGCCTTAGCTCTGCCATCTTGGATCTGCACAGTGAAAGTGCCCTCGCTGTCTTCAGTGAAATGATCCATCACCATCTCAATAATGCCTGTAGCTGCGTCGTGACTCATTTTAGTTTGCTGTGAAAAAGGCAGAGAGGTAAACATTTCTCTCCTGGGCTTTTCTTAGGAGGCTCAAGCAAATGAACATAACAGATGGTAGTATTGCAAAGGAGCTGAATCTATTTATTTGGATTGGTTATGTTTCCTTGCACAGCACCAGTTGGAGCAAAACTTAAAGGGATAGTTCACTTAGAATGACAATTCTGTAATCAAATAAAACACCTGTATGACTCTCTTTATACATAACACAAAATAAATTATTTATTGCAGGAGATCCATGCTGGCCTTTTCACTTTTTCATCCATTGAACTGATTGGGCAACAATTAGGGATGATGTACCAGTAGTCAGTGTCTGGCTGATATTAAAAGCAGATAATTATGTTAAGGCAGATAACCGTTAAATGGCTGATATTTGATTTTTTTACTATTTTGTCTAAATAAATGTAAAAAATATAGCACAATGAGAATGACAATTATAATGTACAGTAGTATACAGTGCCATAATTATTTTGAGATCTGCTAAAGATTTATATCATCTGGTAATAAGATAATATTAAGTGAGAGTTCGATAACAAAATAATCGATTGCCCAGCACTAAATATAATAATATAATATAATATAATATAATATAATATAATATAATATAATATAATATAATATAATATAATATAATATAATATAATATAATATAATATAATATAATATAATATAATATAATATAATATATAATATTATTGTATTATTATATTTTGTGCTGGGCAATCGATTAATCGCGATTAATTGCATCCAAAATAAAAGTTTGAGTTTACATAATATATGTGTGTGTACTGTGTATACTTATTATGTATACATAAATACACACTCATATAAATACTCGTATATATTTATGAAATATTTGCATGTATATACTATATTTAAAAATTTTATAAATATAACATATCTTTCGTAAATATAGAGGCGTGTGCATGTGTGTGTGTGTGTGTATATATATATATATATATATATATATATATATATATATATATATATATATATATATATATATATATATATATATATAATTATTATATGTGTATGTGTATATATATATATATATATATACACACACATACACATATAATAATTTTACACAGTACACACATATACGTATATTATGTAAACACAAACTTTTATTTTGGATGGAATTAATCGCGATTAATCGATTGCCCAGCACTAATCCAAAATAATCTGATAAACCATTCGATAATGATATTTTGTGAAATCCCTAGTGACCACTTGGCACTTGCTAAGCAATATTTTCTTCTTCTTTTACGTTCCACAGAAGAAAGAAAGTCATAGGGTTTGGAAGTACCTGAGGGTGAGTAAATGATGACAGAATTGTCATTTTGGGGTGAGCTATCCTTTTAATATAAAACTCCCTGATTTCTGTTTATGAAATAATGAAGGCTGTGGTTGTCGGTACCATTCTATTTGACTGTTCTTTACCTCACAGTTGACAAGCTCCTTGTTATTGGCAAAGAATTTGTAGGTCACAGAAGTGGAGATGCCCTCAGCTTGCAGCCAAAAGCGCATACGGCCTCTCTCTAGAATCTTATAGGCCAGTTCAGTCTTCAGAGGAATAACTGCGACACAAGAGAGGTGATGCGTGACAAACTGACATGTTGCCTAGTGTGTTGTCACAGTTCATACACATGACCTTTGAATTTACACATGCTGATCCTATAAAAAAAATATAAAAAAATCAGAATATTCCCATCTATGGCTTTTCTATATAAGGACACCCAGGCCTGGTTTCACAGACAGGATTAGGATCAATAAGGAGATAAATGTGCGGAAGAAAAAAAAACATTACTGATGTGCATCTTGAGACAAAACAATGGCAGTGACATGTTTTAAGATATGTCAGTGCAAGTTGCTTTCAGTTAAAACAGCTCAAATATGAATTTCTTAAGCCTTGTCTGTGAAACCAGGGGCTAAAATCATAGATCAAAGACCAATTATTGCACCCACAAAGAGTTATTTTAGCCGAAAAAATATGTTAGAGCAAAGCATAAATAGAAAAAAACATATGCACTATAGAAATTTCCAAAACACATATGAAGTTGTAATTTTGTATCAACATGTATTAACTAATGTTAACAAATTGAACCATATTGTGAAATGTTACAATAACATTTTTAATAATAATTAATAACAATAATAATTTTATTGAATTCCATGACTTTTCTAAGCCTGGATAATTTCCAGGTTTTCCAAGACTGTGTGAACCCTGAATACACTGTTTAATTGATGTGTCAAATGAGCATATTGAACATGGCTCATTCATTTAGTTGAGTCTGATCAACATTTTACAAAATTAGATACTGGACAGATTGTAGGTAAAAACAACAGTATAGAATCTCTACTACGGAGCCCCTAAGGGGACATGGTGGTGGAAATAATATGAGATGGTAGGAAAAATAATAAGTCAATGCTTTTGGGATCTTTTTGAGATGTTCCCCTAAGAAACTTTGCGTTCGCTCGCAAAATGTTTGTGTTCCCCTGAGAAACGTTGCAAGCGAATGCAACATTTCTCGGGGAAACGCAAAACATTTGCAAGAGGACGCAAAAGCATTACCAAATATTTTATATATCTCATATTCTTCACCATGTCCCTTTAGGGGCTCCATACTCTACTCCCTCATCTGGGACCACTTACTTGGGTTGCGTATGTCATAGCTGAGGGCCAACATCTTCTCCAGCTCTAAAGAATAGAGGTAACCATCATTTTCTGTCAGCTATCATCATTATCAACACTTTTCAAGTACATTACAGCAGATAGTACAAATCAAATTATTATTAAATGAAGGATCTTTGAAATATCTCATATCATGGTAACTATTATGTAACATCCATGTCACACACCAGCATATATACAGCATACCGAGATCTGAATCAAATATGATTCGAATCTGTCAATGGAATGTTTTGATAGTGTCTTGTACTCTATATAACTTTGAGGAAGGGCATTAATAATGAAGCTGATAGTCATAATATATTAACAAGCCTCACCTTCTGCTGAGATCTTGTAGCTGGCCGAGACTCCATCAGTATGTGTAACAGATACAGAGAATGTGCCCAAATCCTCTTTGTCTGGGTTCTTAAAAAGCAAAGTTGAGCTAAAGAAACAAATGAGCAAACATTAGTGTCTGTTCAGTGGGACAACAAAAGGAAAACAAATGGAATTAAATATGCACAGACTGTGGCATTGCCCTAAATATGCTTTGAGCTAATATGTATCTGGACCAGCTCTAGTTAGGACACATTGAATGTGTGTTTGTGCTTACTGGCTGCCTGATGTCTTGGCGATGATGCCTTTAGAGAAGTCAGTAATTTCTTGGTAGGACTTCTTCCACACAAACTTTGATGTCTCCATCATTTGGCAGCTCTCAAACGAGAGATAAATGTCACCTGATTCCTCATCAACACCACACTTGATTTCCTGGGTGCCTTCAAAATAACAGAAGCACAGAAGAATTTGCACACAGAAATGGTCGACAAGAGACGGAGACTACTAAACAAATACTGTAGGATATGCTGGAGTAGAGATATGATTGGATTATTGGTCAATGCTCTTCCCTAGGAATGATATGAAACGTTGGGGACACAATATTAAATTGATCAGCATTTCTCATGATATAAACACATTCATATTATATTAATACATTTATTTATACATATATTTAATTATTAATGATATTTTGCTCCTCTGAAGCTTTAAAATGGACAACAAATGTCACATATAAAACATATCCGCTGATGGCATTTAACATCACTGACGTCAAATGCCATTGGTACCAATATGTCTCCTAACCAAATGTCAAACCTGATGCAGCACCATATTTGATTTTCAGTGAAAACCAGCTTAAATTTTGGTCTGTTTGTCACACAAAGCTATAACGTATCATAAGCTATGATATGCTTCTGTTTTTTTTTTTTTACAAACCCAGTTCTAATTCACTTTTATTGTATGGAACAGAGCAGCTAGGATGTTCAGGGAAAATCATCTTTTCCACACATGAAAAAATAATAAGAGTAAACCTTATTCATTTTAGGTTGAATAATTGCTATACCCCAGCCAACATTTATATGTGGGGCCCATGTGGGTTTGAAATGGGCTGAAAAATGGGCTCAATATGGGATTGTCCGCGGGTTCCATAATGGCCCCATGTTAATTGCCCACATGGATTTCATATAGGATGGCACTTGCCACTAGGTGGGACCCAAGTGGGCAACATGCACAAGACCCATCTCGGTCCCAGATGTTAAAATGTGGTAAAAAAAATGTTTGTATAAATCATTGTATTTAGGTGAGGTCAAGGCGCCTATTTTTATATAGCTCTTTATACGATACAGATTGTTTCAAAGCAGCTTTACAGTGATAACAGGAAACATTTGGCTAATGTTCACCTGAAGTCAATTCAGCGTTGATTAATTGGATAAAATAATATTTTTGACTTGGGGAAAAAGCAGTTCATTTAGATGCTACCATTTTTAGGTTATCATTTTTCTTCTTAGTGTAGTCACATCTAAAAGCATAATAAAATTAGTAAAAATGCAATTAATGAACATGTAACAGGTGTCCAGAAGTTTGCGAATGATGGGTGTTAAAGTGAAAAAATTTGTGGAGTTCTGCGGCCATGTATTCATTGTTGGCCTGATTATGACCAATCAGCCCAAGCAGGGCTTCCCTTCTCAGTTGTGCTGTATGGAAAACATCCCACACAACATCACACACATTCTTTATATAGACATACGAATCCACAGTGCACTCTACTGGCTGATGCCATTTTATCAGCCACAAACCTTTCAGGCTACTCGGAATGAATCATCTTGGATCATCCTGTGGCTGCTTTTTCCTTATCTGTGAATGTGCAGGCAGCTGCTCCCCAAGACACTTCAGAACACCTCCCATGGTGCAATCCACACTGCCCTGTACAGCTCTCTCTCAGCCCCACTGTGAACTCCTCTCAATTCTTCAAAAATAAAGATCCCTTTTTAGAATTCACAGATATTCTGCTAGTCTGGATGGCTGTGTAAGTTGTTTAGGTTTCAAACTTCAAACTGACAACTAAATGCAACTTCCTGCTCTTTCTGTGCACAATTCACCAATGCACAAAATAAAACTAAAATTATAAAAATAAACAAAAACAGAAAAAAAAAGATAACATTATAATCATTGTAATAGCCACATCTTAAATCATTTTCAAAACTGCTTGTCCTATGTAGGGTAGCAGGGATGCTGGAGCTTATCTCAGCATCTCGGGCAAAAGGAAGGAATACACCCTGGGTGTATGACCTCCCCTGAAATGACTTTCCTCATTTTTTTTGTCAAGCCAATGAGGTCTATAGAATTCCTGAAGAAGACTATCCGTACATCAACTGACGGAAGACCCTCAGAAGTGTGTGAACTGAAATATATCATCTTTTCTCATGGACTCTCAGTTCTGGGAACAGACAATTTGAGCCAATCACCTGAGCCATGACTAATCCCTGATAACTCTGGAGCAGCAGGAAATGAATGTCCTATACAGTGTGTGTGTGTGTGTGTGTGTGTGTGTGTGTGTGTGTGTGTGTGTGTGTGTGTGTGTGTGTGTGTGTGTGTGTGTGTGTGTGTGATCGGTGGGGACTTCAACCTGAATGCACACAAACTCATGGGGACTTGTGTCTGAAATTGAAGTCCCCATTATGAAACAAGCTTATAAATTATACAGAACACAGGGTTTTTTATTTTTAATGTAAAAATGCAGAAAGTCTTGTGTGATGGGTAGGTTTAGAGGTAGGGTTAGTGTAGGCGGGTAGAATATACAGTTTGTAGAATATAAAAATTATTACGTCTATGGGGAGTCCCCACAAAGATAGTAAACCAGATCTTGTTTCAAAAGCCATCAATGGAGAAAAACAGTAGAAAAACAGACTAGTTGGGCCATACTAACCAGTCTTGATCCCTTCCAACCACTTGGTTCTATTCTGATATTTAATGGTCATATCAATAAATCACAACAAATTAATATTTTTTTTCTTGTTAAAAATGCTCTTTCACTTTTAAATTCATCATATTATGGAAGTAAAATAGGTTGCAAAAAGCAGTTCACGTTGACTTTAAACAAAGTCCCCTTAAGGCAGTGGTTTACCATGTTTAACAGTTGGAATATCATTTTCATTAGTTTCCCAGGGAGCCGTGATGTGAGTTAAGTGAATAGAATTAATTTTTGTATGTGTTAAACAAATATATTCAAATATTTGAACTTTAATTAGGTAGCTTATCACAAACAGTAGTAGCCAATCTTACTGAAGAAGCATTCTTATTATTAACATTATTATTACGTCTGTTAGAGTGCGTTTCTGGATGCTTAGTTGCTTTCAGTTGCTGGGTTCAACAGCCGTGCTACAGAAAGCTGACAGAAAAAACTGAAGAAAAGAGTAGTTGCTATGGAAACAATAACCTGTCTCGTCTAGTCGCATTGGTGTAAACCGGCAGGCTTTAGAATGTTGCAGACCACATTCTTTTGCAAATAGTTAAAAGTTTCAGCTCATGTTGTTGTGAATCTTTGCTGTAAACTTGCCTTAAACAAAACCCCTTTCAAAAATATTGCTTACAGTACCCCAAATGTTCCCTCATTAAAAAATGCTGCCTTAAAGTAATAGTTCACCCCAAAATGTTAATTGTGTCATCATTTTGGTTAATCTTTGAAACAAAAATAAATATTTTTTTTATGATATCTAAGAGGTGTCTGTCCCACGAATTAAAGTGCATGTAACCAAAAATTAGAAGATCCAAACAGGTCATAAAGGCGTCATAAAACAAATCCATAAGAATCGAGCGATTTAAACCAAGTCTTGTGAAGAGGTGTGATCACTATATGATGAACACATTTGGGTTTGGAATGCCATTAAGGTAAGTAAATGATGAAAAAACTTTCATTTGTGGATGAATTAACCCTTTAAGGCAAGTCATTTTTCAGCATGCGTTTGCGTAATGGGCAGCGAAATCCAGCATACATCCAGTACTTCTCATCTACTATTTTGACAGTCTACATAATACGTAATCTTCGAAATTACATTACATTTAAAAATTACAATTTTTGTCTCATAAATTGTGATTCTCAAAGGATTAGTTCACCCAAAAATTCACAAATTATCCCATAATTTACTCACCCTCAAGCCATCCTAGATGTATTTGACTTTCTTCTTTCAGTCAAACACAATCGGAGTTATATTGAAAAATATCCTGGCTCTTCCAAGCTTTATAACGGGAGTGAATGGTATGAACATTTTCACTTTTGGGTGAACTAACCCTTTAAGCTCAGAATAACTGCAAAAAAAAATTCTAGAGTAAACAAACTAAAGCAATTGTCCCTTTAAAATTGTCATCTATACTTTCAGCCGACACATACTTTCAGCATCGCAATGCTCTGTATGGCAGAACTATAGCCACCACATTGACTCTTTGAAAACTGATTGATCTCACATTGAAAATTTATATTTTTTCCCATTCAGATTGTCTATGGCTTAAACAGTGTCTGCTCTACATATTTACCTGGTAGTGCCTTGACACACAGAGGGTCAGATGGGGTTGAAGCCATGCCAATGCCTTTGGCGTTTTCTGCCCGTGCGCGGAACACATAAGATTCGCCTGTCTCTAGTCCCTTGACCTGTAAACATTCAAACCATACATTTGATAAAGCCACAGAGATGTGCACCAGTATTCAACACGCTTGAACATTGTTATGTCTAGCATACTGAAGTGATGGTACAGAATATCTTAGAACATGAGCTTGTCAGCACCCACAAATCAATACCTTGAGATAGCAGTGGTTGACTGAACTTTCGTTGACTTTGCTCCAGGTATCAGAGCCTTTCTTTGACTTCTCAATGAAGTATCCAGTGATGGCACTGGCCCCATTGTAGACAGGAGCCTTCCATTCCACCACCAAAGAATCATCCCTTACCTCAGTGAAGGTCAGGTCATAGGCTGGACCTGCCAAAGCCAAACACAAGGCAATTAAAGGTGTAGTATGTAATGTTGACAGCTATGGGTACTGCAGTCCAAAATCCAAATATAGGAAAGAGATGTTTCCCCTGTCCCCTCCTCCTCAGACTCAACGCTCATGCGGGTTGTCCGATTGAAGACACGCAACAGAAGCAAGTGCAATTGACAATGGAAGGCGAGGAGACTTACAGACTTGTAAGTTAATGAGTTGATCTAACCATGTTTTAATATGCTCTCATCAATAGATATTTTTAGATGGATGCCGAGGCTTTTCAGGTAGGGTAGAATCTGCGATCTCCCAGTTCATTTGCTGGCTACAATACACTGTCTTTTAACAATGCAATACAATCTGCATTGTTAAAAGCGCTATATAAATAAAGTTGACTTGTTTTCCGCCAACTGGCAACTCGGGGTGTCGAAATACTATTGGGTAAATAAGTAGTGGGTCACACAGACAAAAACAAAAACAGACATTCCAACACGGAACGCACATTTCAAATTAAAATAACTGGCTGAAGCATTGTTTTTCAGAGAAACAAGTATGTGAACTTAGTATGTTTCATAAATATCTGCAAACTTATTATGGTAATTGTATGCTATACTACAGGCGAAAAATTATATACGCTTTCAATCATGTTTAATATCAGTTTGGGTGAATCTCATAAAAACATTACCTTAAAATCCTGTGAAATTATTATGTACATTTTCATGTAAATGAATCAACTAAATCATAATAAATTTAATAAATCTGTTCTTTTGAGGTTGTTATTATTATGTTTTTTTTTTGTAAGCTGATTCTCATTTATACATCAAAATACCATGATGTATAAATACGTCAAAATGTAATGTGAAAAAAATCTTGATAAAAAAAAAAACGTGTATATGGATCATGTTCTTGAAAGCTTCTGTGAGAATCACACACATATTGGCATTTTGTTTTTCTTGCTGGTCTTGACTGTCAAATACACTAATGTCGAAGTAAAGACAGAGAGGAATTGGAGCATTACATAATGCAGGCTGGTTTTGATCATGCGTCACTTTGATAAAAACAGCTCTTTGTGTGAAAACAGCTATCAATCACCTATGAAACACAGTAACAAGGTTGGAGACATGCACTATTAATACTATTAATACTTCATTTTTAATGATGGTGATGTAGTGTAATGGTGGCTGGCAGGGTCAATGTATAACCAATCAGAGAGTTATGGAAGGGTATCTTTGTAGCCTTTAACAAGGTTTTTAACCATGTAAACAAGACTTCTAGCAGCAGAGGAGCTGCATCTCTAATAAGAATCCTATAAATCTGCTAAACAACAAGTACTGAAGTAATGCTTGCCAAGAGTTGTGGGTTGGTCTCACCCAATGAGTGTTTTGCACACGTACGACTTTTACTTCCTCTAAAGTGTACTTAGGGCAGCACATTACAAAGAAAAAGAGCTTAATAGAGATTTGTGACCCTGGAGCACAAAACCAGTCATGAGTTGCACGGGTCAATTTGTGGCAATAGCCAACAATTCATTGTATGGGTCAAAATTATTGATGTGTCTTTTGACAAAAAAATCATATAGATATTAAGTAAAGATCATGTTCCATTAAGATATTTAGTGAATATTCTACTGTAAATATATCAAAAATGTATTATTAGTAGTAATATGCATTGCTAACACACATTTGCATTGAGATTCTATCATCACATCAGTGTGTTGCCAAAAGGGCATTAAGTCTCGAGTGTGTTACTTCAAATATGGTGAACGGACAATAAGATTCCTTAGTTGCAGTGGAGGAAAGATTTTCAGTGACAGGCCCCAACAATAAGGATGACCCGTTGGCCCGGGACCAATGTGAGAGAGTTTTGGGCCAGTTTGCAGAACTGTCAATTGCCTTTTCTGGCCATATATTGATCTTGTACAGCCTTTGTTATGCCTTGGAAATGTATACATTGGGTTTTATGTCATGTAATCTACATTGTTGTTTCTAATTCTGCTGACTCTGCAGTAACATTTTACAATAAGGTCCCATTAGTTGACCTTAGTTAATGTATTAACTAACATTAACTAACAATGATCAATACATTTGTTACAGTATTTATTAATATTTGCTGACATTAGATAATGAAAATTCAAAAAGAAAAGAGCTGATAGACTTTTTTTTAATTTCTCCTTTTGTGTTGCAGGGAACAATAATATAAAAACTATGTACACACGTCACATTACCTGGCTCAGGCATGGTCCAACCCTCACATTTGAAGGACGTGCTATGGGCCGAGCCATCACCCAGTCCAACCAAATTAGCTCCATAGATCCTAAACTGATAGACTGACCCATCTGTCAGACCTCCAACCTTCAAAAGATACAGTTCATTTTAGTAATTATTTTACAAGAAATTATTAGAAATCCATCAATATAAGGTGATGTAACAACATGCACAGGATACTGCAATCCAGACACCTTGTGCAGTCTTCCCTTAATGGGTGGGATGTTGACCTCCTTCCATGTCTTCTTGGCCACATTGCATTTGTCAATGTAATAATCAGTGACCTCTGCTCCTCCAGAATGGATGGGCTGCTTCCAGTTGAGCACCATGGATTCCCCGTCACAATACAGAAGAGAGATGTCATAAGGGGAAGAGGGCAACTCTGTGGAGAAGACAGATTGCTGTAGGCGACCATCCCCATTACTCAATGTCTTCAACAGGGCATGCGCTGGCGTGCAGGCTAAATCGCTGGCTTGTAATATGCATTACAATAAAATGTTGTGTCCGGAGGTGTAATATGGGAGGGTGAAATGCATCTTGTAACATATTAGTGTTGCCTTCAAACAAGAGAATGTAGGGCTTTTTTCTTCTAAAGTAACATTATAACATACATTTTATAACTTAAAGGTGCAGTGTGTAGTATTTATGAGGATCTATTGACAGAAATACAAAATAATATACATAATTATATACATTATGTTTTCAGTGGTGTATAACGACCTTACACAATGAACCGTTTTTTGTTACCTTAGAATGAACCATTTCTATCTACATACACCACAGGTTCCCTTACAGTGAAGTCACCATTTTGTGCCGATATGTTTCTACAGTAACCCTAAATGGACAAACTGCTCTACAGAGCAATAGCTACTCTCTGCTTTCTCAAACAATGACATCTTTGTCCTTCGTCGGCCACCGTAGCTTCTCTATGTGCTTCAAAAGGAAGGGGTGAGCGGTGGGCAGTTGCAAATTACAACCTCACTGCTAGATGCCGCTAAAATGTACACAGTGCACCTTTAAACATTTCAGTTTGGAATACTGAAATACAGGCAGCAATATGTGCATAATATACACTACCTGTTTAAAAGTTTGGGAACAGAAAGGGGTTTGGGGACATTTTATTAAAAATTATGTCTATTTCAAACAAAAAAGTTTAAAATATGAAAAATATTAAAGGTAGGGTAGGTAAGAATGATCTAAAACACTTTTGTCCAAATTTGTTTTTAACTTTCTTTATATGTCAATACATAATTAAAATGTAAGTACTCTGAAAAAGAGAGTATAAAAATCGAGTGACTATAGACTTTTTAATCTGCAATAAACACCGCTCATTATTTTCGTCCGGGACGAAACAAGTGATTGGCTTGGGCTACTGTCACTCTCTCTCGCTACCATGGCTACCACCCCTTTTGCTACAGGATCTGCCCACATGCGCGCAGCCGCGCACCCGTTTGATTCGAGGAGTTCAAGAGGTTGTATTTCTGCTGGACAGGTAATCTTTCATTTTGATTATACATTTTTTTGGTTTATGTTTTCATGAAGCATGTATTACTAGCACACGTAGCTGCCTAATATAGCTAACATAACATTACTTAGCATAAAGTTACAATGTTATACACTTAGCGAGCCATTAGTAGAGATGATAAATACTCAATATGCTTAGCTCAAGTTGATCGTTTATTTCCACCTTTGCTTTGTTTTTATATTCTCTACCTATGTTTACTGATGTTTTTATCTTGTATCTGTGTGTGTAGTAGACACTGTGTTGTGTGTGTATTTTAAACTTACCAGTATCGGTATTCTAGCTTGATAGTGAGTACTAAAATACATCTTATTTGTTTATTCATAATGATAAAGTTAGATTTTTTTATTACATGTGATTCTGACATGATGTCACTACATGCACTCCGCTCCTTCTCCACTCGTCTCAGGTAAATAATGCGTCTTTCAGCTGAGTGGTCGGCGTAGTGCGTTCATGTGTTTTGGGGGCGTGGCTTTGGAAAGAGCCCAGAAGGGAGAAGGTGGAGTGAATGGAAATAATGAGCTGTCTTTAAAACAGTCGTGAGAGGTCTACAGACACTCAATTTTTATACTTTCTTTTTCAGAGTACTTACATTTTAATTATGTATTGATATATAAAGAAAGTTTAAACAAATTTGGAAAAAAAGTTTTTTAACCAATTCTTACCTACCCTAGCTACCTTTAAGCACTGTTTTCAACATTGGAGTGTTGTTCTTTTGAATTACCTGTGTCTGTGCAGCAAATCTCTACTAGCACTGAAGCTATGAGCTTAATTACTTCAAAAACAGTGACGTGACAACCTCCTTCCGGAATAATATAATGTAGCGATTCAGTAGCAAAGTTAATGTATTAATAAAAGTTGCAGGGCAGCGATGACACGTTTCTGTGCTCCTGTGTCCGTGTGTGTGCAATCTCTGTGTGCGAGTGATGTATGTGTGTGTGCATTTTAATGAGAGCAGTGTATTAATATAGAACGGTAATTAAACTGACTTAGAACTACCTGTGCACGGTTTTATTGCACACCTTCCAGCCAATCAGAATCGAGTATTCAGATAGACCAGGGGTGTCCAATCCTGATCCTGGAGGGCCACTGTCCTGCAGAGTTTAGCTCCAACCCCAATTAAACACACCCGAATCAGCTAATCAAGGTCTTACTAGGCATACTAGAAACTTCCAGACAAGTGTTGAAGCAAGTTGAGCTAAACTCTTTAGGACAGTGGCCCTCCAGGACTGACTTTGGACACCCCTGAGATACCCCTGAGACCATGGTATAATAAGTAATGCTTCTCGAGATCCAAATCAGCGTATTAGAATGATTTCTTTTCTAGAATTATTAGTTGAATAGTTGTGTGCTATCAAAATGCTACACAGGTGTTCTGAGAGGATTTCAGCATTTTGTGTGGTTTGCTAAGTATTTTTTTTCACTGCCAGATAAATGATATACTCAACAAGCCACACAAGGTATCAACAATGTCCATAACAAAAATGGTATGAGACAAGATATACTACATAATAGCTGCTTGTTTGAAACACTTTGAGAAATACTTTAATCTAATAATTTCATCTAAAATAACTCATCTAATTCAATTTTCTAACTACTGTTTTGACTGGATGTTTATGCTACAGACAGGCCTGCGCTCTTACGACAAAAAGTTTAATCTTTTGAAGTCTCAGAGTATGGAATGGTCCCCCTGAGTCCAAACAGAGGATTGCTGTTAGCTAAAGCTAAAGAGTTACAAAGCAAACAGCTCTACAAATCATCCAGATCTGTAAAAATTTAATGGTCTGCTGGCTAAAATCATTTCTACTTGTTGACTAAGTGTCCCACAGAGATACGGAGGGAAAAAAAGAAAACATTCTGACTCATTTTGTATAAATTATTAAACCAATTTAGAAAATGGTGCGAGGTTTGAGGGGAATAAAAAGATTTTTAAAACCTCTTGCATTCAACTGTGAACTAAGGGTATGACCATTTCTTATTCATAGTGTGATGGATATATATATTTGAACAATTTTATATCACGGTGACTGTATATAACACACATATACAAAATAGTAATAAACTGCTTTTCCATATCAAGCAAAATTTACAAATGAAAGGTATTACTTGTTACAAATAACAAGAAAATAATTAAATGAATCATGATGGATTCAGACCAAAAGAAAATATTATGCATAACGAATTAATCATAAGTCTCATATTTTAAAATAGCCAAAATAAATGTGAACACATTGTTTGACAATTATAAACAATACAGTTACACTTTGTTTACACCTGATTTGATGTGTAAAAACTAAATCGCTTCCATTATAATCAACAACGTTGTCTACATTGCATTATTTATGGTAAAAATCACTGTAACACACATTCTCTTATGGTTTATTGCTTTAATAAACACTATAGCAGAATATCTACTGGCTGATGCATTTCACCGCTCAGCTCTACTGTATATTAAAAAACATTTGATGTGTAAAATTCATCTTTTCTATTGTTACTGTGTGGCAACTTTCCTAAGCACTGCCTATGAATGAAGATTAATAAACACCTTTTCCAACCTGTTGTTGTAAAGTCATTAAGTCTGGTGGGCGATGTCTAGTGGGTACCTTTCTTTTTGTCATTTACTACACCATGGGCTGCCCATAACAAACACCTACTGCTGAAAAACAGCTTTTGAGTGTGTTTGGAAAAGGTTCAAAATAAATTGTAGTTGAATTCTTGATGGACTATCAAAGGAGGTTGGGTCATGAGAGCCAGACTTACTAAGAGCAGCTCTCACAGAAAGAGGGGCCGATTCCTGGGATTCATCGCTGAGGCCCAGCTCGTTGATGGCTTGTACACGGAAGACATACGTCTCACCGGTGGTCAGTCCATGCACAACAAACCTGGGAGAACCCAGTAATGAGGTAGTGAAAGAGGAAGGTTCTATTCCGTTATTTATCCTTTGCATGGAATAACATCTTCAAAGGCAACATGTCAGCAACACAAAATCCTGATATATGCTTTCTGGTGTTTCAGTTCTATTTAATGTTGTAATATGAGGTCAGCAACATAAAATCCTGATATATGCTTTCTGGTGTTTCAGTTCTATTTAATGTTGTAATATGAGGTTATTTAATTTTTTTTTTTTTTTAACCATATTAACAGTCATGCACTTTAAGGCACATTCCATGAATCAGATTTACTTTGGTGTCCCAAGACTTATTCCAAACCTAAGAAGCACAAATGTAAAGTAAAGTCAAATAAATAATAATACATTATATAGAACTATATTTAAATATCAACAATGTTTACAATTTTTATCTGTGGTCCATTTTGTCCTGATCTCTGAACCTTTGAATATATATGGAGTTCCTATTTTTTCAATATAGCAATGCCAAGGGGTACCATTAGCATATTAATAAAGTCAAGTCAAGTCAACTTTATTTATATAGTGCTTTATACAATGCCGATTGTTTCAAAGCAGCTTTACAGTGATAGCAGGAAAATAATGCAACAATTTGATTCGGCTGTACAGCCGCTCTGGAGAAAACAGTGATGTCATCCAGCTCAGTTCAGTAATCATATAGGGCCCTATTTTAACGATCTGAAACGCAAGTGTCAACGCGCGAAGCGCAAGTAACTTTGTGGGCGGGTCTCGGCGCTGTTGCTATTTTCCCGGCGGGATAAATGGCTCTTGCGCCCGGCGCAAATCTAAAATGGGTTGGTCTGAAGTAGCTTCATTATTCATAGGAGTGGTTTGGGCGTAACGTGAATAAACCAATCCGAGCGTCATCCAACATTCCCTTTAAAAGCAGGTGCGCAAGTTCCATTATGGATTGCTATTATTGTGGCGTATTTACCAGGCGCACGCCAGGAGCGGTTCACAGCCGAGGACACTGATATGCTTGTAAGAGCAGTGAAAGACAGAGAAGTGAAGTTGTAATGTTGTACATTATGGTAAAGGTGATTTCACAGTCTTTTTTTTCAGTCTTTCAGTTTTTTCAGTTTTTCAGTCGATTTTTTTTCCTGGTTCTTGATGGACAAACCAATTTGTCAGATGTCCTTATATACATGTATGTCTTGCCACTATTGGGCAAACAGGTCTTATCTTTAATTATTACAATTAGCCTGAATCATTTGTAAGCTAGATTTATGCCTATTTTTCACATCTTCGTGGCACACCACAATGATTTCCGTCATCTCACGTGTTAATATTTTTTTAGTGTAACAATTTATGATTTGCAAAAATAACTGTTGCATCTGTGTAGGTTACATGAGCAAAGTGTATGCGCGTTGTGCACGCTATACATTATGGTCAAGCATGCGCCCTTAAAATAGCATAATGAACAACGCGCAACGCGCCACTGACTTTAGACTAGGTTTTTTCTGGTCAGTGGCGCAATTGTTTAATGGAACAGCAAAATAGCACCAGGGATTGTTTGCGCCGGAACACGCCTCCTTTTTTGCGCTGAACCGCCCAGGTAGCGCAAGTTCATTCACTAGTTTAGCGACGTGATTCTGAGGAGGGAAAAGCGCGCCTTGCGCGGGTGCAAAATAGGAATGACACATGCGTCGGTGTACAAAGTCAATTGCGCTGGGTGCAAGATAGGGCCCATAGTGTCAATGCGGGCAGATCAGTAATATAGTTGAATATTTAGTGTCCCCAACTAAGCAAGCTAAAAGCCAGTTGAGGCTATCTCTCTTGCCTACAAGGTCTCTGGTCAGCCCTCACCTTTGGCTGTCAAAAGCCAAAGGCAACAGAGGCAATGGTGGCAAGGAACCAAAACTCCATCAGGTGCAGAATGGAGAAAAAAACCTTGGGAGAAACCAGGCTCAGTCGGGGTGCCAGTTCTCCTCTGGCCAACGAACAAATAGGTCAGAAGTCATGTTAAATAGTGACGGGCATGGCATCTGATCATCCATTCGTTTTTTAGAATGGATTGTGAAGAAAGGATTTGAGGCTCATAGAGACAAATAGGGTACAAATGCATCTGAAATCTTGGTCGGAAAACGTTAAAAACTAATTTTATCATTTCATGATAATTGAAAATTCATAAAAATTAAAAAGAACAGTTCGAGGATCTCGAGAGACAGGCTCCCTTAGTAGACCATCTGGCAGCGTGAAAACTTCTGCCAAATGTGTCACAATGGGTCATACCGCCTGTAGAAAGAGACTACAGAATCCAGTTTGGGTCTTGACTGCCTTGATTCAACAGGGTTCTTTTCACAGTGGTAGACCCCAGGCAGGCTCAGGTAATGGAGCAGGAAGTAAAAACTCTCTTGGGCAAGGAGGCCATAGGACGGGTTCTCCACCTGTAAGAGAGTCAGGGTTCTACATCGGTACTTAATCGTTCCAAAGAAGGTAAAGTTCAAAATGTTGACTATGAAGCAGATCTTGACTCAAATCAGATCCAAGGACTGGTTTGTGACGATAGATCTCAAGGGCTCATACTTCCACGTATCCATCCTTCTACAACACAGGAAGTTCCTGAGGTTCGCTTTCGGAGGCAAAGCGTACCAGTATCGGGTTCTTCCCTTCTGTCTAGCTTTATCACCCCGCACTTTTACAAAATGCGTGGATGCAGCTCTGCTCTGTTGCGACTCCAGGGCATCCACGTGTTAAATGATATAGACGATTGGCTAATCTTAGCTCAATTGGAGCAGATGGTGGCATTGAGATGTCGGTCTCACCCACATTCAGACATTTAAATACACATAAGTACTGGCAAAACAATACATTTATAGTTTGTAAAATACACACTGACGTCTATGGAAGTTGCAATAACAATCCATTCAATTATAAATTGACAAGGTGTTTTATTCATACAAGATACACATTGTGTGGGTAAATATAATGTTTACTTCACCGGCCACTTACTTTCATGTATTTTGGGAGAAGTGGATTTATTTACGAGTTGTAAATCTGACAGATCTGATTCTCTGAACTGTGACGCAAACTAACATGGCGGTGCCAATTGCACATTATAGATCAACTAACATGATCAGATTAACACAACAAAACACATGCACTTAAACATATTTGAGAATCGGAATATCAGGTAGTTGATGACATAGCCAACAAGTTTGTGAATATTTTTAATAAAAAAGGCAAAAAACTAAATAAAAGCGATACATCTGCCATAAAGCACTATTGTGGCCACGGTGTGTCACGTTACAAGCATGTGGCATCACCATGGAAATATTAAGGTGAGGGCGGGAGACCTCTAGGCCCTGATAGTGTTTCCTACATGTCTTGAGTTTGTACCAGGGGTGGTTGAGGCATTCTTGTCCCTAAGGTGCCAACCAATGTGCCGCGGCCTATAATCTTGCAGGCCTTTTGCCCTCCTTCTTTCAGAGAACAGGACCAGGAGAAGCTGAAACATGTGTGTCCAGTAAGAGCGCTGGATGCTTGTGTCCACAGAGCTGCCCTGTGGAGGTAAACTGGTCAGCTGTTTGTTTGCTTTGGGTCACCAAAGAAAGGACTTCCAGCATCCAAGCAGACATTAAGCAAGTGGACAGTTGAGGCAATCTCTTTTGCCTACAAGGTCTCTGGTCAGCCCTCACCTTTGGCTGTCAGAGCTCACTCAACTAGGAGTATGGAGGCCTCTAAGGCCTTGTCAGGGGTGTCCCTTCAAGATGTGTGTGAAATGGTGGGCTGGTCATCTCCGCTCACATTCGTAAGATTTTACAATTTGGGCTTTGGCTCTGCTCCAGGTTTACAGGTGTGCTCGCAGTATTCACACAGACTGGTACTTGTAAACATGGCGGTTTGGGTATTATCGTTTCCAAAGCGTCAATACTATGATGCAGCGCGAGTTCCCTCAAAAGGGAACGTCTCGGGCAACGTCTGTAACCCTTGTTCGCTGTGAAGGGAACGAGACTCTGCATTGCCCTGACATACTTCCTGCATCCCTGTGATTGACTTGGTTTGGCTCTTTTGAAGCTAACACCGGTCACAACACTGCTTTTATGCTTTCCTGGTCATCATGTCACCCGCCTGTGACGTTCTGTTTCGCAATTGGGCTGATTTCACACATGCTCCAGACGCAATCACACAGAGGCACTCCCAAAGCATCAATAATATGACTTCTCAGGGAACAAGGGTTACAGTCGTAACCCAAGATGTTTTTTCCAGAGCTGTTTGTTTTACAAATAGGATACGTTAATCATCATGAAATGTTAAAAATTGTTTTGAGAGTTCTTCCAACCTGGGTTTAAGATGCTTTTGTACCCTATTTGTGGGAGAGCCTCAAATAATTTTATCACAATCCTTTCTCATAAACTGGAGGATGATCAGACGCTATACCCATCACTTTTAATATGCTAAATGTACCCCTAGGAATTGCTATATTGGCAAACTGGGAAGGGGGTGGGAATTTTGTTATCACTAAATTAAGACTTTAAATTTGAACAACCATAATAATTTTAGTTACATTACACTCTTTAAATTTTGAGCACCTTACCCCAACTTAGGGCCATCACCAGAACATATAGAAATAGGAGGGCATTTTGTTTTCATGGACACACTTTTATATACATCACGCTACACCCAAATTTCACATTGCATTTTTAATAAACACAACTAAACAAATATATACATATTGCAAGGTCTGCTGCTGGAGACTTGCAATAAGCATTTTAATATTTAATGAGGTAGGTATATGCAAGGTTTGGCTGCTGCTTCAGGATGTTTTCAATTGTCATTTATAAATATAATCATGTTAGAGTTCTATTTTGTGTAATATATGCATTATGAATTAAATACGATTTTTATTTGTTATAGGATAATGATATTTAAATGTACCATCGTAGAGATTAATGTTCCTGTGAGCTTAATGCTGCTGAATAGTAAATGTTGCATTTTAAAATATTTGAATGGCTCAATGTTCCTTGCTCTCAATAGTAAGTTTGCTGAATGACCATATAACAGAAACATGATACAATGTATTGATAGCAATGGCATTCCTAGTTCATCAAGTGTTTGACCAGAATTTGCTTTAGTTTTTATTGCCTGGGAGTGAGAATAGGTTATTCAACTAGACTGAGCACATACTAGTTTATAGAAGTGCATACAAGTTTTATTTTATAAGTCTAAGTTGGTAGTAGAAACCATTGAGACCAATGGCCTCTGTGACTTAGACTTATGATGCTTTTGGGAAATGCAGCCCTGGCTGAGGTTCAATCCTTAGATCCTTTCACACAAGAATCAATGTAATATTTAATAAGGTTACTGAGGAGGTTTCTAATTTATTTAATTTTATTTATTTATTTACTTACTTACATTCATTAAATGTTAAACATTTTTCAAGAGTTTCTGACCTGAGTTACAGACCCTTTTGTCTCTATTCGTGGGATTTGCCTCAAATAATTTCACCTTGACTGAGCACATACCTGGTTTGCTTATGGGGCTTGTGATTGGCTGAGGTCCAGTCCTTAGATCCTTTAACACAAGAATCAATGTAATATCCAATCAGGTTATTGGGATCCTTTGGAGGCGCCCACTGAATTAAAACAGAGGTGTCTGTCTCCCTGGTTGCAACGACTTGTCCAGGAGCTGAGGGCACACCTGAATGAACACAGAGCTTCATTTCAGGGGTGACTTCACCAACCAGCCTAATCAATTCCTTGATGACCTATCATGCATGAATTAGTTCCACTACAGAAAGGCAGATAAAAGTTAATTACTGCCTTAATACCAACATCAAAGTCACAGCTTGACCAAACTTCAAAGATCTATATGCCATTTCATTTGCAACAGTTCTTTCAACATTTCAATATCTTTACTAAATACATCAGTGGTATGGTGGCCTTTGGCATGCTGGTTGTTAGAGCATTTACCCTTCAGTTGCAGTGTTGTTATGGTACTGGTAGGCTCGGAAGGATCGCTGATGCCGTACATATTAGCAGATAGCACACGGAAGAGATAGTCCTTTCCCTCGGACAGGTCGAAGACGGCATAGCGAGGTGATCTGATTGGTACCTTAGTGTTCACTCTCTGCCATGATCCTGCTCCGACTTGAAGCTGTATGAGACCACAGTCAATGAAAACACACTATTACACAAATATGTATTGTGAAATACGAAATGACTGCTTAAACCTCTCACGGTAAGGAAAACAGTACTTTTTTTTAATGTTTTTTTTTATTTATTGCAAATACTCCTAGACAGTAATGAGATTAAATAGAGCAAAGGATTGACAATTGATTTGCCTCAATATCAAAGTCTACAATCAAAAGTCAGAGATCTCAATAAGATCAATTTCTCATCAAATAAATTTTGTAGCTTTGTGTGTTACTTGTTGTTGTGGTACGAAGACGAAGATACAAGTGAAGAGTCTTTATTTTAATCCAACAAAGGAACAGGAACTTGCGTAGGAATAAACACTAACCACTTAAGTGATAAACGAGAGCCGACACTGAACTGAACATAATCTGGAGTATAAATAGAGGGTATGCATTGACATCACTTTCCCGCCAGAACACGTCCCCTCAGCCGGACTGAGTGGCAAAAGTGCTGCTGCAGGACTGGATTTAATAGGGGAAACTGCGAAACTGCGTTTAAAACGAACGATTCTCGGTTCAAACTAATGATTGGACTCGATATAGTGTTCCTTATAACTTACTAAAGATCCAGTGATCCATGGATATTGATATGCAGCCAGCATTTCCAGACATTTATATGTGCCTGATTTCGACGCTGGGGAAATACTTAAAGCACATTTGCCTGTGAACGCTTTATAAATACAATAAAGGTAGGTCTAAATTCGGGTGATCACTTATATCAATGTTAGATACACCGATCAGGCATAACATTATGACAGGTGAAGTGAAGTGTCAAGTGGGTCAAATTGTGATGGCTAGACAACTGGGTCAGAGCATCTCCAATACTGCAGCTCTTGTGGGCTGTTTCCGGTCTGCAGTGGTCAGTATCTATCAAAAGTGGTCCAAGGAAGGAACAGTGGTGAACCGGCGACAGGGTCATGGGTGGCCAAGGCTCATTGATCCACGTGGGGAGCAAAGGCTGGCCCGTGTGTTCTGATCAAACAGACGAGCTACTGTAGCTCAAATTGCTCAAGAAGTTAATGCTGGTTCAGATAAAAGTAGTCAGAATACACAGTGCATGGCAGTTTGTTGCGTATGGGGCTGCATAGCTGCAGACCAGTTAGGGTGCCCATGCTGATCCCTGTCCACCGCTGAAAGCGCCAACAGTGGGCACGTGAACATCACGAGCACATGGCACCAGGATGCATTATGGAAGGAAGGCAAGCTTGCTGAGGCAGTGTGATGCAATGTTCTGCTGGGAAACCTTGGGTCCTGCCATCCATGTGGATGTTACTTTGAGACGTACCACCTACCTAAGCATTGTTGCAGACCATGTACACCCTTTCATGGAAACGATATTCCCTGGTGGCTGTGGCCTCTTTCTGCAGGATAATGTGCTCTGCCACAAAGCAAAAATGGTTCAGGAATGGTTTGAGGAGCACAACAACAAGTCTGAGGTGTTGACTTGGCCTCCAAATTCCCAGATCTCAATCCAATCGAGCATCTGTAGGATGTGCTGAACAAGCAAGTCCGATCCATGGAGGCCCCACCTCGCAACTTACAGGACTTAAAGGATCTGCTGCTAACATATTGGTGCCAGATACCAGAGCACACCTTCAGGGGTCTAGTGCCATTGACGGGTCAGAGCTGTTTTGGCAGCCTTGTATATATACATTATATATAACAATACCATACATAGGGTATGATTTTACCCAAAAATTCAACATATTGACACAAAATTATAACTGCAATTCCATGTTTCGCTGCCTGTAGTCCAGTTATTTCTGTGAATTGCAGCGATCCATTCGCTTCTCTTTTCTGTAGCTTTCGGCAGTCTGTAAAAATATACCTCAGATTTCTTCTCAAATCTATTTATACAGTCAATCTCAAAGCTCTTTCCCGTTTTAGATGTATTTTGTGTGTTTTTCACCGCATTCACGCTGAAAACCAATGCTGCCACCTGGCCTTTTTGCCACTTAGTGGACGTAAACACAGTCACTCCGGCCGACAGTGACATCACGCGCATACCCTCTATATTATAGAGTACAACAAGCAAACATAATGACAGACAGGTGCAAATCATACGTAATTCCTTTTTTAAAGGAAGAATATCTGAAACAACAGATAACTGTTATAACTGAGAACTCCATTTTCTTATTTTATATTATTAGACATTTCTTAATGGATTAAAAATTACACAAGAAGAAAACCAACCAAACAGCTGAAATAAAGTTTGTGTCTATTCGGCTGGGTTAACGTCTGGCAGTGAGCTGAAACTAACCTTCTCAATGTAATACCACATGGGGGCTTTGCTATGGTAGACTGGAGGGACCCAACTGAGCACAACATATGTTCGGTCCGTCTCTGAAGCGCATACTTTAGAGGGAGGTCCCGGAGCTTTTCCCTCAGCTGCAGGCAAACCACATCAAACAGAATTACTGTTCTACCCTGAACACATAGACACACGCCAATACACACATACACACACTAGGAAATATCCCACAATTTTCACTAGCTTTAAAAGCAACTTTAATATTATGGACTGATATGAATATCATCTTTGCTGCTGCTGCTGCCACTGTTATATGTACACACATACACTTATCTATGCACATGGGTGACACTGGTTGATGTGTTCATTTCAACTTGAAAAAGAACCACAGATGTTTGTACGTTCCCTTCCTGATGGAATTCTCATCAAAAACTAATCAGTATCTCTCAGAAGAGAACCAATTATGGGCTGGATAATTATTGCTAATTTTGAAAGCGAAAACCATGAAAAGAATAGGGGGAAAAAGCACAAAGTGACAGCTGCTGTCATCTAATACAGATTACATATGCAAAGACAGCGTAACTGAGTGAACAAAAGGAACAATATCTTAAGGCAGTTCCACCACGCAATATTTAAAGTTGCAGTATGGATGTCATTTTGTGCTCTTTAAGAGCACTGAGGTACAGGGACATTTTCTTTGTTGGGTCGTTCCAAATGAAAGAATGAACTATTATCGAAATATTATTGAAATTTCCATGATTGTTCCATAATTTAAAAAATGACTTTAATAGGCATAAAATCACACTTTTAAAGTTTCCACATTTTTCAGTAAATAAACAACAATTATACAGTACCTTCCAGGTCATCATAGTAAGTCACAACGTCAAGTCTCCCACCAAGTTTTGTGGCTGTTTAAACAAACACCAGTACATAAGGGGCATTATTAATACACACAATATGAAGTAAATTAACATAACTGCACAAGGGCTTAGTTTTGCTTACTTTGAAGTCTCTCAAACTCTGTGGGGTCCAGAGCGGAAATGGGATCAGAAATTCTGGAGGGTTTGCCAATGCCACGTGAGTTGATGGCACGTACACGAAAGTAATAAGAGTGTCCCTCAAACAGGCCCTGCACGGGATATTTGCAGATCTTAATAGGGGAGTCGTTACACTGCACCCAGTTCTCTGTTCCAACTTCACATCTGCCCAACAAGATTGAAAAGAAAAACATGAACAACAACAAATATGGACAGTAAACAATATTATCCTAGCATTACTTCCACATTGCTCTGAAAGACAGAAAATTACAGCCCACTTTTATGTTCTGAGGAGATAATTTAAGCTAAGGAGCATTCATACATAATTGCAGATCCATGCCTCACTTAGTCTGATTACTGTCCGACAAGAGTAAATTTCAGCTTGATACTAGCGCAGCTCAAAGTGACATGGAACAAACTAATCACAGTCCGTAACAGCATATGCAAAGTAGCCTATGTTCCGGGCAAAAATATGTGTTGGTATAAGCAACTGTAACAGGTACGTAGGGACGAGGCAGAGAGGGAATCCAAGTGCACGCATAACTTCAATAACAAAAGACAAAAACACAGATAATCCAGACTGGAAAACAGGCAAACAGTCCATACAAACATGAAAGGCAAAACAAGGACATCGAGGCACCCCTGACCCAACACCATGAAAGCAAACAATGATTAACAAAACACGACTGGACTAGAAACCACCACGGCAAGTCAGGCGGAGCTAGAGACCACCGCGGTAGAGCAGAAGACCACCACGACTGATCAGGTGGAGCTGGAATAGAGAACACAGAGGTTAGAAATGGCAGAGACGTTGAACACCGAGAGACCATAGAAGACCTCAGTGGTCGGGTCAGGGCAGACAGAAAGTTCAGGGACGACATCTGTGGTCATATCTGAGCAGACAGAGAGTTAACTGGCTACCTCTGTGGTCATGTCGGGGCAAACAGGAAATTCAGGGACAACCTCTGTGGTCGTATTTGGGCAGACTGAAAGTTCATTGACGGCATCCGTGGTCATGTCAGAGCAGACAGAGAACTCAAGAACGAACTCCGTCATCATGTCAGAGCAGACAGCAAGTTCATTGACGCAGAAAGTTAATCAATGGTCTCCTTGCACTCTCAGACATAAAGGTAAAGTGGAGGTACAATTTTGTTCCTTGGGGAACAAAACGTATAACTGTACCTTTAAAAGGTACACAATTGGTCCTTAGGGTACAATTAAACCATTGGCAGGCAAGTTCGGTCCTAGTGAGTCGCTGTCCTGCAGAGTTTGGCTCCAACCCTGAAAGACGTCTATAGAAGCTCTTATTGAGAATTAACAGAGGTTTAGATGTTGGTTTTATTGAAAATAAAAGAAGCCATAAACAAAAATTGCCAAGAAGAAAAATGTTTGACTAAACTCATCACTGACTAAAACTATTAATAAATAATATTAACCAACAATACTTTCTTGCCACAGATCAGGCATTCTGAATTTTGATTTTTAAATACATTCTTGGGGGGAAAAGTTTAGACACACACAGATACCAAGAATCAGCATATGAATCTCAACAATGGTGACATACTTAATACTTAATGCTGCTATGCAATGAGTTTTATACCATGGTGGCTTAGTAGGGTTGGAGCTAAACTCTGCAGGACATCAGCTCTCTAGGACCGAACTTGCCTACCCCTGACTTAGAGGTACAAAAATGTACCACCCCAGTGATGGACACTTGTACCTTAAAAAGGTACAATTTTGTACTCTTTTTTTTTGAGAGTGTGGCCACAGTGGGACATGCAGAAAGTTCAACAAAACTGAAGAAACATGTCTGGCATGTCTGGCATGGCAGTCCTGACGGCAGGAGACTCTGGCGTGGCAGCGAAGAGAGTTGGAGGCACTGGCTATGTAAGAAGTAATGCAGGACTAATGAGTACTACATTAACACTTAAGCTACTACTATTAACTAGTTGGTCATGATCATTGGGGACTCTGGTGGGTGAGCCGCTCAGTTGTAATGCCAAATCGATATAATGTTCCAGAGTCAAATTAGGGTCACGTAACGGGATAAATGAGCTGAGAGGCTCAGATAATCCCCCTCGGTAAAAAGATCATAAGACACACCGAGTCCATAGATGTCGAATGCGTAATAAAGTCATGTACATAGTCCTCGATCCGGAGATCTCCCTGATGGAGACGCATGATCTGTGCAGCTGGATTCATGTTGGTTAGGCGTTCTGTAACGGGCGTGTATGGGATGAGGCAGAGAGGGAATCCAAGTGCATGCACAACTTTAATAACAAAAGTTTAATTTCATAAAAGTTTCATAATTGAAAAAGCTACATGAATCCGTCTGTTATGAGTGAGACTGGTAAGAGCAAGCGCTGCTTACTTTGTATATGCTCAGTAGTGATGCACGTATCACAATTAAATCAGTGGATAATGTGGACGGGGTGGGCGGGACAAGTAATAAAAAAACCAACATTCCAATTAATTGCGCATGGGTCGCAGGTAAGATAAATCATTAATGTGTTGATTCTAAGAAAGACACAACATTCTCATGCCACGGTTAAACTATTGAACGTGCGTCACTCTTTTACTTTTGTTCACAACAACAACACCAACTCTTGTAACCTCAGTTCCTTGAGAGGAGGGAATGAGACATTGTGTGCTAACGCTATGGAGTATATCCCTCCTTCCTCAAATACTGAATGCTTATTGTATTGCACATAACCCTTGCTTATACTGAGCTATATAGCTCAGTGCTCATGGTCTATAGATAGGATCCATAAGACTCTGAAGTTTGTTGGACTAGCCCCAGCCATCTACTAGCTCCTCACATCGGCAACAGCAAAAACAGAGTTTTGCTTCTTGAGCCCCTCTCAAAAAGACTGCGGTCAGGATGGCTCTCTAACCCATAGTCTTTGTGGGGGCGGGCGGATCTGAGGACTGTTTCCTTTCAATGATGGCTTCAGCTAAGGGGCCCTGAAGCCATATGGGTCTGGCCTCCGAGAAATGGCCTACACCAGTTTAAAGTTTGCCCTCTCCTTGGTGCTTTTAGGGAGCCATTCTGCCACCCCCACCAGAGGTTTTGTGGCACAGCTGTTTCCAGCGTGTTAATTTCTCAGTGTCTGCCCGGGGATTTTGTAACACTGGGAGGCTCGCCCCTTTGAGGAGGGTACTGGTGGAGTATGTTTGCTCGCTCCCTGCCGGTCAACTGCTTCAGGGCACTGAACATATGAATAGAAATGCACCCACTTTGGCTCTGTGCTCTTGAGAAATTAATCTGCCACCTCTGGTGTTTCGGGGTGCAGTGGTTTCCAGGGAGTTCATTTCTTTAATTTTCCTTCCGATTAAGGCATTCGAAGAGTCTGCTCAGTTGTTCCCTGCCAGTCATCTGCTTCAGGGAGCTGGACAGACAACTCAAAATACACCAGAGGCCAGTCTTGAGAGGCTTGTTCCCTTAGTAGATTATTTGACAGCATAGCAACTTCTACAAAATGTGTCTCAATAGGTCCGGCAGACTATAGAAAGAGAAAACACAATGCAGTTCGTTTCTCTTCCACCTCGCTTCAACGTGGTCAGGGCCGAGCAGAAACAGGTGCTGAAACAAGACGGTCAGTTTCTGCTGGTGAAAGAGGCCAGAGAACATGGTATTTCATTGTCCCAACAAAGGATGTGGGGTTGCGTCCGATTTTAGATCTCAGGTCCGAGGACTGGTTTGTCACAATAGATCTGAAAAATGCATACTTCCATATATCCATCTTCCCTCAACACAGGAAGTTCTTCAGGTTTCCTTTCGAGGGCGAAGCTTACCAATACTGGGTTCTTCCTTTCTGCCTAGCATTGTCACCCCTCACCTTTAAGAAGTGTGTTGATGTTGCGACTCCAGGGCATTTGTGCACTTACTTATATCGACAATTGGCTGATTTTAGCTAAATCCGAGGAAATGGCGGTTCAGCATCAATATATTATTCTCTCCTACATAAAGTGCATGTGGTTAAGATTGAACACCAAGAAGAGTGTGATTTCTCCATTACAGAGAACCACTTTTTAGGGGTTGTTTGGGCACATTTGTCTCCTGCTCGTATCACCTGTCTCATCCTTATCCCGAAGTTACCATAGTCAGCCAGATCCGGTCCACATCCAGATCAGATGGTGGACCTGAACCTAGACACGACCACAACGCAGCCCTGAAAGTCAGCAGAGACGTGTTTGATAAACAATCCCCTGTGGGCCTCATCGACATGACAGCCATCAGCACAGATCCTCGGCAAAGATCACAAGAACCAGACAGGTCCTCCGCACAGACCCTATAGCCAGCTTCAGCTCCATACCGGTATGATGAATCGATCTTCAAGCAATAGGAACTGGATAAATATTTGAATGCTACCAATCCCAATTTGAAATCTGACCTTTGATGCAGCCTCAATCAAAATGACAGATTACTGAAGAACTGGCCCCTCAACTGAGCCTGGTTTCCCCGCCTGTCACCTGGAGTTTGGGTTCCTTGCCACTGTCGCCTCTGGTTTGCTTAGTTTGGGACACTTAATAGTCGACAATATTATTGATCTGACTGGACTGACACTGTAGCATGAGAACTGAACTGAGCTGGATGATGACAATCTTTTTTGCAGAACTGCTTTATAGATGAAATTAACTAATTTAATAATTGCTGATCTTTACAACAGAACTGAATCAACACTAAACAGACTTCAGCTTAACAACAGCCGAAATGCATCATATTTCCTGTTATTACTGTAAAGCTGCTTTGAAACAATATGTATAAAGTGCTGTATAAACAAAGGTGACTTGACTGTGAAATGGTTTCAGAGGCCGTTGGGGTATCCAACGTGATTTAATTTGGCCTTCTGTAAAATCATTACAGTGGTGGCTTAAGACCAAGGGTTTTTCCCCTTTCGTCACCCCAGACCAGATTATGTGCCTAAAGTGCCGACTAATGTGGCGCGCTCTATAGTCTATAGCCTATATATACTCTATCAAACCGACACCATCACTCTTATTCGCCTGCACTGATTCCTTCTCTAAGCTGAACAGCCAATCAGAGTTCTCTCATCGACGGCCCAACACCGATTCTACCTACATGTTGAAATAAAAAAAACAGACGAACAACGCTAAAAAATGGCGCGACGTGGCCTGATGGCCAACCGTCGGCTTGGTGTGTCCCTGGCTTAAGGCATAGTTATCAGGGGTATCCCTTCAAGAAGTGTGTAATGCGGTGGGCTGGGTCTCTCCGCACACAATTTTAAAGGGGTGGTAAACCACGATTTCACTATTCTAACTTTAGCTAACGTGTAATGTTGCTGCTTGAGCATAAACAACATCTGCAAAGTTACAACGTTCAAAGTTTAAAGCAAAGGGAGATATTTGCTTTTAAAGAAATCAGTTTCTAAGGACTACAGCAAACGGCCGCTAGGGACTACTACACATTCACCCAGGTTTTGCTGACATCACCAGGCCCAATATTTACATAAACCCCTCCTCCGGGGAATATGAAATAAGGGGGGCGAGGCAATTTTGTATCGCCGCGGGGAAGCGTTAGTAGGCTGGAGTGTTGTTGCCGCGATGCAGAGGAAACGCTGTTATATTCATCCGGATTGCAGGTCTGGGGTACTTGCTCTGTTCAGCCTTCATAGGGACGGGGGTGCGTTGCAGAGCGTTTAACATACAGCATGTTATATGCACGTGTGTTTGAGTCAGCGGGGAATCAGGCGCGCGCAGGGCTCCCTGCATCCACCGTCTTCGCGATTTCAATACCAGATTTGCACAACGTCAGCTGCGTGAAAAAAACACTGCCCGTGCGTGGATGCACGACGCGCGCGCTGCACATTTCACGGAGGACAACACAATCTTCCACAAACTTCGCGAGTTCAATACAGGATATGCACAACGGCTTGTCCTGAAAGCTGGATTTACAAACAGAAGCTGTTTACGGGCCACAACCTGTAAGTCTGATTTATTTTTCATCGATGTGTTTTCCTGTAATAGGTTGTAGCAAGGAAGTAAACAGATGACAGCGCTGTTCTGCAAACCAGTCTGTTAAATGCTCATTCATACTTAACGTTATCCGACGAACACCTATCGTTACAAACACTAACGTTAAAATCTCAACACCGAACCTGGCATTAGTGTAAATGATTCTTTGATTAGAGCTTTTATGTATTGTTTATCTACAGGCATGCTAAACATGGTTCTGTGTGTGATTTGGCTAACTTACTAGTTAAAGCCAGTGCTTAGTGTTCGTTTTGGGTTAGTTCTTGCGACAGATATTTGGCTATAATCGTTCTAAAAATACAAAAGTTAAAGTGCCATTCAGTAGCGATCATTATAGATCCGCAGTCTTTACTCTCGAGGACTGAACAGGTTCTGCTCGATCATCTTCACTCAAATGTTCTGGGTCTGATTCGGGCGGTAAGGGGCGTGACGTTTCCGACGTGCACTGCGGTTAGCGAATCACAACACACTGGGCCAGCTAACCAATCTGAGCCCACTGCGTATTTTTGAGGGACTGGCTTCATACAACCCGGAAAGCATCAGACCGTTTTACAAGGAGGGACAGAGCAGTGTAGAATAAAGGTCAAATATATGAAAAATAAGGCAATTTTTTTTTAAATGAAGCATGAACACATGTTACAGTGCACCCCACAAACACAATCAAGCCTTCAAAAGAATGTGTTTTACCACCCCTTTAAAGCTTAGACTTGGACTCAACACCAGGTTCTCAAGTGCTGATGTCTTAAGCTTGTGCTCGCCATTATTCACACGGACATGCACTTGTCAGTATGCTGTAGTGGGTATTAACATTTATATAGTGACATCATCTGATGCAGCGTAGAGTTGCCCCTAAAGGGAATGTCTCGATTACGACTGTTACCCTGGTTCCCTGAGAAGTGGATGAGATGCTGCGTCACCTTGCCATCCCTCCTGCATGCCTGTGAGAGACTTACTTCAGCCAATCAGAAGCTGATTATGTTTGGTCCGGGTTATAGCTTGAAGTTCCACCAATGAGTGATTACACATGCTTCAGACGCAATCACGCATTTGCATTCCCATAGCGTCATCATCTGACACAACATCTCGCTCCCTTCTCAGGGAACCAAGTTTGCAGTCATAACCGAGATGTTTTGCACTGACTGTGCTAGTGTTTAGTGGATCCATGTTGGGCTGTTCAAAATTATGATACAAGTACTATGACAAACCCCAACACTAGTTGATTAAAAATCATTGAATAACTGGCTCAGAAATTATCAGAAATCCAGTAGAAATTTAATGCAATGACATTCAGATTTTTTAAAGTGTCCAAAAACTTTTTTGAGGACAACTTTTAAAAAATACATTTATTCCAGAAAACAACTCCCATTGGGCAGACACCTTAGTCAGCGCAGTCACCTGTCAACAAAGTATCCAATGATGGGGCCTTCAGTGGTGGTGTTAGGAGGTTTCCAGGACACAATGACATAATCTCTATTAGCGTCATGGATCTTGATGTCCATTGGGGCTCCGGGAGCTTGAGGAACTGGAGGTGGACCATCTGTCAAGACAAAACATGAAGACTCCTACACATCACTGATGCACTGAGGGAATCAGTCTGAAACAGATGTATGTACTATATGAGATCGCCAGAGATAAATTATTCTAATCAGGACCTTTAAAGGCCATCAAAAGAATCACATAAGATTTTCCTTCAAGCCTTGGAAAAGTTCACTCTTTACCATCAACGTAGACGTAAGCCCTGTGGACAGCATCACCTCCCTTTGTCACCATGCGGAGGGTGTAAAGACCCTCATCATCCTTAGCGAGTTGAGTAAGCGTGAGCTTGGCAACACCTCCCCCAGACTCCATTTTCACCCACTTCGACTCTTTCAGGAGATGCTCTGGAGGGCCAAAAAAAACAACATGGGGTATCAGTGGAGAGAAAATGAAACTATTACTTTGTAGAATATAATGAGATTGGAGGGAAATGAGTCATAAACTAGACATAAAAATCTATTTCTTCAGTACATGACTCAACTGCAAAACAAATACCTACAAAACAGCTTGAAAATTTGTATCTGAGCAGGTGTGAATGATAAAACAATGAATCAATTGTCATTAGGACAGTTATATCACTATATAAACATTTTTGTATTATTCGACCACTTGACAAAATATACCTCACTATGTATGTACATGAAGAAGTAACATAGTATCTAGAATATAAAAAAAAAAAACATTTTATCACTATCATTAACTAAATGGACAAAAGCAGGAATTTATATTCATCAGAATTACAATAAATATCAATAATTACTTAAATACATTATATTAAAATATTTTAAAAGCAATGTCAACAACTGCGCTAAACATTGAGATGTATGCCCTCACATTCCTCTGGTGCATAGGTCCAAAAAATTTAAATCATACAAAATACAAATACTACATACAATTTTTTTTTTTTTTGCAAACCAAAAAGTGCACAGTCTAAAGTCTTTGCACTGTGAACTTTTTTAGTATGCTCTGAACACTTCTGTATTTTCATGGCCTCTGAATACAGACTTGTTCCCCCTCACAAAGACATTGTGTGAAGGCTTTCATATTGTTTCCTATCATTAAAATATTTTAAAGCATGAAAAATTCCGCTTTTGTGAACTTCCATGAACATTTTTCGAGTGATAAAACAAACAAACACTCTAAACACTGTCATACAAGTCCCAAGACAATAAAGGATTATGAAACTAGTGTAAAGGCAGTCTTTATGGTAAACTTTATGGCCAAATAAAAAGCATGTTAACTTTATTGCAATATTCACACTTGTTGCCTAGCAGCACAAAACAGAACTGTTTGAGTAGCCCTACATAAAAGACTGACTCAGCCTATCATGGAATGTGTTTGTCAGTCAGTAAATAATAGGGTATTAAAAATAGTCTTTTTTTTCAGTTCTGTTTGGTGCACAAAAATAACACTTAGGGCCAGATTTACTAACAGCTTGCGCCAGCACAAACTCTCTTTTGCCGTTAAAAACTACTGTCAGGATTTACAGCATTACACTAAAAAGGTGCTGTATGTATGTTTTTCACTTTACTAAAGCATAAATATACCATGATATGCTTGCAGATATGTAGGAAACATGCTAAATTCACCAACTTGTTTCTCAGAAAAACAATGCTAGAGCAAGTTATTCTACTTTTAAATGTGTTCCGTGACGGAATGTCTGTTTTTGTCTGTGCGAAACCAGACACCACCAGTTTACCCAATAGTATTTAGACACCACAGGTTGCCAGTTGGCAGAAAATACATCGTATTGCAGCCATGGAAGCCAGTGAACAAACCGGGTCAGAGATTACAGATTCTACCCGACCTAAAAAGCCTCAGCTTCCATCAAAAAACCTCTATGAACGAGAGCATATTAAAACGCGGATAAATCAACTCATCAACTTACAGTGTGGCTTTCATTGTCAATTGCACTCGCTCCTGTTGCGTGTCCTCAAGCTGGCAACCCGTGTAAGCATCGAGTCTGATGAGGAGGGGGCGGGGAAAACAACACTCTCCAATATTTTGAATTTGGACTGCAGTACCCATTTCAATCCTGCATACCGCACCTTTAAAGACACGCAATGAAAAAAAAGTGCTAAAAAGGCAAGGACACCGTCTTTTTGCGGCTAACTTTATGTATATGTATTTGTAGGAGTTTCCCTTTCAGACGCAAAATTTATGGGAGGAGAGTATTTAAATGAATCATGCCAGAGGATTTACTAAGGTTTGCGCTAGTCAATTTACTGGTGTTTGCGCCATTATTTAACGCCCAAAAAAGCACCCAGCAACCCAGACGCTAATTTGCGCTGTTCTTGGTAGATTGCGTTGGTCATTATGGAAATGATCCGGCTGCGGCTGTCCTGCTGTGTTCTTTAATTTGTGCGTCATCAGTAGATCACAGGTAAACCTTTCAACTCCCATCAGCGCTTTTTAGGTTGTGCTCTCACGCTAATTTACCCTGTTTAGTAAATCTGGCCTTTTACCGTTAAAAAGTGATCTATGAATTCTTCCTAACATTAACTGTGTAGATACGTTCAATAACAGTGGTGGCCTTTGCTGGCCACTTCCTACCATTTCGGTACCACAGTGCTTCAGGCTGCAGGTTAGCCAGGTTGGGGTTAATGGTCATCTTGCAGGTCAAGGTGGCTTTGTCGCCTTCTTTTCCAAAAGTCACGTTAAACGTTTCGGTGAAGGTGATGTTAATCTTTGTGTACTTGATTTCAGGTAAAATGGCATCTGTGAAACAACAAAACAGTTCCTTTCTTTCATGACCTGTTTTTAAATCATCCCAGTTATTCACTCTTTAATGAAAGTAGACTTTCCCACTTACACTGGTAAGGCATCCAGGAATAAGGAGTGGACTTCTCTTCCTCCTTGCACCCTATAAAGCAGACACAACAAGAAAGAAAGGGATCATAGTCTATGTTTGGGTAAAAAAAAAAAAGATAACAAAAGATCTTATTGTAAGGACGCTTAGATATCAGAAAACAGGAGACAAGACTTACTCTTCACAATGATGGAGGCCTGTGAGGAAGCCTGTCCATGCAAGTTTGAGGCTACAGCTGCGTACATTGCAGTGTCATCAGTTGCACACCTACAAAAAACATGCATAACTCATTCACAGGTGTCTACAACTTCAATCAATACACGTCTGGACCGCAACACTGTCTTCACCCACTCCACTAATTAATCAGTCAATAAATAATCAGCATGATTGCTATTTGATTGGATATATGCCACAGTCATTTCCTAATTGACATTTGGAAAGTACATAAAGTGCTTCCCCATCATGATGGATAAATTGGCAGTTAACTAATGCTCTAATGTCAAGAGGATAATTGCTCCAAACTAAATGCTAATGTAGGCTAACGCCTGCTTTTGAAACGTGTTCAACACGGGAGGCTCTAAGGCTTGAATGGCACACACGAGACGCAAGGGAAAAGAAAATGAGAAGACTGTAATGTGACCTTCAGCGTGACCGTACTATATTAGAGACGTTCCCTTGGCCCATGTGGTCTTGAGAAGAATGGCTGTTTGTCAAAAAGTGAAAGGTTTGGTCATTTTAGAAGAAATGCGGAGTGCCAAGCTTCACCTGTGAGGTTAGGCCTGTGAATGCAAGAAGCCATCAGGAATGTGACATAAGGGCCAGGGTGAGTTGTTGTGGGACTGACAGGGTGACAGCAGTGAAAGTCATCTCTCTGTAAGGCGCCGGAGTGTCAGATGACACCAAACTCAGCACTTTGACATGAACAGCTGACAGCAGCTCAAGACGTGGGCGGCGCACCGACCAGCCCAGGACTAAATTGGAAAAGTTCACATGCAATCCCATTGACATGACTTCCTTTTGTGGAAATTCACTTGTAAGTTACATTTAATTGTGTTTTAGAGGGTGAATCTCATGAGACCTATGAAGAGCATATCCTTTAAAGTCAAATTGCACCACAAATAATTTACAAATAAATAATTATCTGAACTTAAAAAATGAGGAATATTTTAGAATGATTAAAATGTGTTAGAATATTATAACAATTGGGCATATTTCCCCTAATTTCATTACTGGAAAAAATTATTAATTATTTTCACATTATTCATGTATTTATTCTACCATGTTTAATGCAATTATTCTAAACCGTTATTACAATAAAACGAAAAAAATTATTTGAATAACCACTGGGAATTGCAACCAAAAAAATACTAAGGCGCATTGCAAATTTGGGGCGAATTAACTTAATGGTCATGATAGTAATGTCACAATGCATCCTACTGGATTTAAAACGTTCCTTTAAAATTTATTTAAGGAGAAATACAACTCGGAAATGTTTGTCCTGAGATACCTACTAGACAAAAGTTTTCCAAAAGTTTAATAATTTGAAAATCTCTTAAAAGTTTCCTGCTTTCTGTGGCCATATACTAACTAAAATGTGAGAATGTAATGAGCACTCAGTCTTTTTGATTCATTTTGTCACTCATTCTGTTCAATACCGATCATCAGTAAGCCACATTCTGTCATTGCATCACAATCCAAAAAGTACATAGTAAAGTTTTGATTACTTGAGGATGGTGAGGGCATGGAATCCAGCACTGTTCTCCACAAAGTACTTTCCAGAGGAGATGTCCAAGATGACATCATCCTTGAACCTGTATAAAACAACAGATCTTCTTAGTATCTCTTTAGCCTGTTCCATATGATTAAAATATTAACAAATGTTTAATGCGAATAAAAGAAGTTTACATTTATTAACGAAATGTTTTCTTGTAGCTGGCTACATATAATGCTAGACCCCTAGTGTGCAGGAAGCCTGTGTGTGCAAAGAAACCTCACCATTTGACGTGTGGGGTGGGATATCCCTCCACAGAGCAGAAAAGTTTTATGGCACTGTTTTCATACACTGTGTGGGACCTCAGTCTAACCAAAAACTTGGGGCCCCTGATCATGGACTCCTCACGGATGTATTTTTCAGGCATCTTCTTCTCCACCTGATGAAAAGAGACAAAAGATGCCACGGCCTTTTGGATCATAAAAAGTATAGGTGTGACAAAATATATGTATGTCCTAAGAAAGAGTCAGTTTAACCTCTGATTCACTCGGCCCACTACAACTAACACCAAATGTCTTTAACACAAATAAAAATACATATTGACTAATGAAAGTACTATAAACATGTCAGAAAATGTTATTTAAAGGGCTTTACCACTCCCTGGATTCTCTTCTGTGTTTGGTATTGATATTTCACCTCTTCAGCCGCAGAGCTAAAAACACACATTTTCGTATATTAAAATGATGGGCTCAAAACTAACAGTCAGTACAAACAGCATGAAAGAAACAGAAGATTCATCAGAGAATTCATAATATCACCATGGGTCAGTAATGCTTCATGTCATCCCAGGTTAATAATCAGTGATTTTGACATGCATACAAAAGCATATAATTCATGCATTACAACCCACACATTTTAGGGCAGTCTTCAGTGGAAAGAAACAAGACAAGGAAACATACACTGATTTTTCTTAAATAAAACATTTCAGAATATGATCAAATAAAATGTTTGACATGTATTATCTTTACCCATGGGTCACATTATGGTTTTGAAACTGAATACTGACCTTTTGACCCCTCAGAGGGCAAACAATAACTACCATCATCACAAGCACATACAAGCTTTGGTGAGGAATTCTCTTCACTATAACATAAAATGTTCTTTAAATCAGTATCTACTTTTGTCCTGATATATAACTAATTCCTGTCATAATTGTAGGACAAGATATATATCCTATAACCAACTTATCCTAAAACGTCCAATTTAAATGTCAAAACGGAAAGCTTGTCATACTTAAAAACATGTCTGTATATTTAAAATGTACTATTGAAAGCTATATGTTTCCAGACAGTATCAGGATATTTGGTGCATGTCTTAAAACTGATATGAGTGGTCTTCTCTAGTTTTAATCACCTTCATTTGAATTAGCTTTCATTTTTTTAGTTCATATTAAATCTTCCTGCAGTGTGACAAATGTAGACTGTGGTCTCTCTCTCACTAATATGAGGTCATGTAAGCTGCATGCATAATTAGAAAACAGTTATACGTGGAGTATAGCATGTCACACTGCAGGCCATGTCAACTTCCCTAAAGTATTTCATGTCAACTACCCAGAAGAAATTAGTGACATGAAGGTACCAGTTATAGCTCAGCTACTGTTGGTAATAGGGTTTATCAGAAGAGCTTCAGCAGTTAATGGTATTATATGTTATGATGTTGCTATTTTATTACAAGTAGTTTTAGTATTGCATCATGATTAGCTGCGACTTGATTTGAGCTGCCGTAATTCTTCACCTTACCTGGAGTATTCCCGAACAACACATTTAGACTGAGTATTGAGGTATTCTTGACCGAAATGCTTGTGTCTGGTAACAACTGCAGCCATATTTGGTAACCTCAAAGGACCTATGAATCAAACCTGAAACAAAAACATGCATCGTCTTTGCACACAAGACAAGACAAAATGCATTGGCAGATGCACAAATTGCTATCCCCAAGTTCCGACTTCAGTGTTCAAAGTTATTTGGGGCACGGTATTGCAGTAAATCCAAATTGTGGCATTCTCCTGAATAGATTTAGGTGTTAGGAAAATGGACCTGTTTGTAGATATGAAGAGGAGGGGGTGTTCTGGAGCTTTGGGCCACAAGGAAGCCAACCCTCACGGCAGTTTAAAATTAGAGTTTGGGGGTTGGGATATCGGACAGTCCAAGGAGATGGGTACAGTATTCCAGGGTAATTTCTACTGTATAGCCAAGTGTATACTGAAGACATGCTATTATTGCGTAAATGTACTGACAAATGGAACAATAACCACTTCTCATGAAAGTTTATCTTATAATAAGGACAAATAAACTACACTGCAAGACAATCTCAACAAAGAAAACCCCAAAAGAACAAGAACACATTCCTCACATTTCTTTAGAAAAATAATTACACAAATAAACGAACAATCATGCATACTCAAATGCAGCATTACATCATCGCATTCACATATGAACCCCACATACAATAGCATCTACTGTGCATATCAAAAATAAAATATTTATTTTTGGTCAACAGACGACCAAACTACATTTGTTAAAAGTAATGGACACATAATGCATCTAGAATCATTCATGGGAGGGGAAAACAATTTTTAAAGGTCAAACGACAGGTCACTTTTACAAAACAAACAAAACAATGTCGAAGTTTTTCCAGATATCAAGTCACCAATATTCACAAGGCACTGAAAAATATTTAATTGCCAACGTTTTATGAATCCTTTCAAAGTCAAGTGCAGCTCCCACTCAAGCAACATCATTTGAGATAGATCAACATCCTACCAAGGTAAAGTTTAAAAGTCTTCTCCAGCCTCAACGTTATTTCTACAAGGACAACTCTGCTTTATAATTTAATATAAGTGTGGAAATAAGGAGGCCAGACATACTCACCCCAGGAGAATACAAGAGCGCGACGCGGAGGTAGATGAGCCTCTACCCGCCTGTGTGAAATCAGCTGATGAAAAGCAAAATATTACCCATGCGGAATGCTGCCTCTCCCGCATCCCATTTATGGATAGGCATTAGACTATATATAGCTTTTACTAACTTCCCACCTCATTTCGCACAGCTATTAAGACAGCCAGACAGACGTTTTAAATTGACGCTGGATATTGAATGTTTTTGTTTTGTTTTTGTTTTTTTTAACGAGAGATTAATTGGTGAGTCGAACAGAAAAGTAGATTATAGACACAATTGCTAAAAAGACGAAATGCACTCATACTTTTTTTAACATTTTTTTTTAGCTTTATTTATTGTTTTTATTGCTCAACAACATTTTTCGTTATTGTTGGATGTTTTGAGAATGTATTATCTATTATCTAGCTTGCTTATGCTGGCTATAGCGGCATCAGGCTATTATACGATATTTGTTGTGGATAAGACATTAAAGGGATATAGTTTACTCAAAAAAATTTAATTACCCCATGATAGGCTCGCCCTCAAGCCATTCTTCTTTCAGACAATCAGAGCCTATTAAAAAATTGTGAAAGACAGTCTGCTTGATAATTGAATTGTATTAAATATGGATATTTTTTTCTTTCAACATATCGCTTTTGCTTCAGAAGGCCTTTATTTACCTCTTGGAGCCGTGTGGATCACTTTTATAATGGATGGATGCACTTTTTTGGGCTTCACATTTTGGGCTGCCATACTGCCATCATCCCAGCAAACAGGGGACGTCCCCCGGACGTTGCGAACGTCCGTTTAGGTCCGCCGTAGGTCCGCTTTGTAACGTTCGCTGGCGGACGTTCGGAGGACGTCCCCATTTGATCCGCTTTATAACGTTCGCTGGCGGACGTTCAGAGGACTTCCCCATAATAACGTTCGCTGGCGGACGTTCGGAGGACGTCCCGATTTGGTCCGCTTTGTAACGTTCGCTGGTGGACTTTCGGATCTATATTTGATCCGCTTAACGTTCGCTGGCGGACGTTCCCAGGACATTTGTCCAGGCCAGTTTACGAACGTCTATTTCTCTCCTCACCTGCCATTTCCAAATGGGATAGCAACACTTGCAAAATCCAGTCGCCCATATGCATTGTCTTTTATCATCAGACATGACACAACTCAGACAAACGAAAAATGTAACTAAAATAAACCCGTATTAGATTTAAAAGGGGATTTGTTTATTTCTTAAAATCCATTAAATTAACTGTGATCATGGAACGTATGCAACAAATATATATATAGATATAGATTTGAATGAATTGTAGGTCTGTTACAAATAACTTTCCTGTTACACTTACCAGTATCACTATCATCAAATCGCGAGTTTGTTTTCAGCAGTAATTTAAACATCAAAACACAATACCCTGCAATAATATAATTAAACATAGGCTACAATTTATTATGTATTACACATGCATGAAGGAAATAAGGTTGAATCTCAGGAGCTCTAAAAGAATGAATCGACTTCAACTGAGGAATGCAGCTAAAGAAAACGTGAAGAATGAAAAACCACATTGCTGGAAAGAAAGTGGAAATAACAGGTAAGAAAAATATAATTTTCCTATTTTACCTGGTCAGGTGAAGCGATTTTTCAAGAAAAGCGATTATAGGACACATTTTTACTGCTTAATACTTAGAGCATAAGCTCAAATAACAAAAAAAAAAAATGTTTGTGTTGTTGCCGTTGAAACCGTCTATAGCCACACTGGGAGACACAAGCAAATATCGATCAAATGCACCTGACCGAGTGACGTCATTCTTTAAAGGCACGCGCAGCATGTATCCATGGCAACGCTTAGCTGCGTAGAGACAGTTAACGGTCCTGCCGGATTTCCTCAGAGGCGGCTTTGAGTGCTCTTTCGTCGGTAGAAAAGGTATTTATAATTTTTGATTAGTAGACATTAGCTACCATAACCATTGTTAATCTTGTAATGTTTAAAATATGAAAAATTTACCTTTTAAAACGTTTGCTGAAGTTTTCTATCGTGTAGTAGCCTACAGCTGCTAACCATTAGCACTTCGAAGCTATAACGGTATGTTAAGCTGAAATGAGACGACATTATCTGATATTGACAAATATAGGGATTAAATATCGAACTTTATACAGTAAATATACTGAGTAGAAAGACAAAGCCCAAATTGGGACAACCGTTATCTTCCAATATGCGCTGAATATAATATTAGGCTAATTTGGACCATGGTCTATCGAAATCAAAATAGTCAACAGTCTTTTTTTTCAATGGACAAACGATGATACTGGACATAAAATCATAACACTACTGAATGTGTTCATTTTGTTGTTTTAGGTTAAAAGCCAAGTGGAAGAATTGCCATCGGACCATCGGACTAACCCCACGGCTGACAACCAGAGACGCGCGCACACACACACACACACACACACACACACACACACACACACACACACACACACACACACACACACACACACACATACACACACGCGCGCGGGGAAAGAGCACATCACCTTTACAACTGTTCAATTAAAATAAATGTACTTTGTTCCTTACAATTCATATATGTCTGTTTTCTTTGGTTTGCCGAAATATAAAATAAAATGCTGCTAAAGTGAAAGTCCCCTAAACGTCCCAAATGACCGCTGGACGTCCTGTGAACGTCCTCATGAATGTCCGGAGGACGTCTTTGAGGACGTTCGCGGGACGTCAAGAGGCCCCTACACATTGACATCCGGGGGACGTTCGCTGAGGCCATTTAGGGGACGTCCTGGGGACCTTTTTTTGTTAGCTGGGATGCGATTAGCCAGGACATTTTTTTAATATCGAGTGTATTAGTCTGAAAGAATGTCATATAGACACAGGATGGCTTGAGGGTGAGTAAATCATGTGGCAATTTTCATTTTTGGGTGAACTATCCCTTTAAATGACATTAAAAGGAAAATGTTCAACATGTGAAAACATCATAAATTGCGGGGAGGTTCCAGCCAATAAGAGAAGATAGTTTATTAATTTATTTAAATATACAGAACTATAGCCAGATTCAAAAACTGAGGTTAGGTTTTTGATGGGTGAAAGCTAAAAAAAATCACCTACATAAATAATTCACGTAATAGCTTTGTTGTACAGCAACAAATATGCCTACTAAAATCCTATAATGGCATATTTTACGTATATTTGTGTTTATTTGTAAGTTAATCAAATTGGGGGGTTCAGAATACCTTTTAAACAACATATTACCCGAGGGAACTGTACCAATGACATTAGAAAACTCCCTGTCTGTGAAATAGCATAATCTGCATAATCCACCTTCACATGACATAAATTGCCGTTTATCACATGACCTGACAGCGCACGCGCAGTGACGGCATCAAACCGTAAACATGATCAACGCACAGAAGCCGCAGTGTGTCTCTCTGACAGGAAAGGAAGTGGTTCAGAAGTGACTCAACCGCACAGTGTTTCTAAAAGTTATTGACTGGGCAGTCGTACTTATACTTAGACTGAATAAAGACGTTTTAAAAGCTGCTACTCTCTGATACTGATACGTAAAAACTGCAAATTGAAGCGGCATATCAGATAATAACAGGTAATTGTTTTCTTAACGCAAGTTAATGTTCAGTTAACTTGTCTGAACGTTACATTTGGTCGCTACTTTGTGTTATGCTCCGTGATCTGTGCTTTGACTGTGTCTTGTAGATTCTTTTTAACAAAGTACGTTGTATGAATGTTGTTTGGTGGTAATACATTCTTTGTTTGTTCTCAGTATGGACGGACTTGCTACACCTGGAAGAATGAGAATCATTGTAGTTGCTGTCACACTTTGTGCTGGATATTTCTGTTCAACGGCCTTTGCCCATCCTCGGTATGTCATTCAGATACATTTGGATAAATGTATTTATACATATTATCCCTGTTTGAAGTCGGAATGCATTAGCAGCCAGACAATCAATAACGTTACTGTAAATATAGCTTAATGTTTATTTCTCGTGTATTTTCCCCTGTTTATTGAAAAAAAATACATAGTACACAGTAACCCTACATAAAATAAGTTTGAAAGGGTGAAGATTAGAAAACAACTTACACCATGTGTACAAACACAAGCAAAACAACGTTCAACTAAACTTGCCGTTCTGCCTGTATCAGACTGTTGCCAACAGATGACTTTCTTCTTCTGTAGATGTCAATAGGACAGTTAAAATGTGAAATAAATGTAATAAATCTAATTCTAAATACTAAAGTTGTTTTTACACAGTCTTTTTAATGACTTTTCGCACCAATGAAAACAAAACACACCAATAGTTCTTGGTTAATAAACACATGATATTAATAACTTAGTGAGTCAGGTTAATTCAGATATTTTTGATTTACTGAGTGAACTGACTCATAATAAGAATCCCTTTTTAAAGAAATGTTCTAAGAATTTGTTCTCGCTCTGCAACCATAATATGCATAATAATGTATTACAAAATGCACAGCATTGCGAGTGGAATAATAGTAGTAAAAAATAATAATAAGCATCATTTATTTGAGAGTTCCCCCAGGAATTACAAATTATTTAAATTGTAGTGTTTTTTTGTTTGTTTTACATTATTGTAGTAGTTCTATGTGGAAGATTTAAATGCTTTACTAATAATACATATTGTGTCATTGTGTTTAATGCTGTAAACCATTAAAATGTACTTTGAATATTCAGGTGCATTACAGCAATACAGATTTGGTTCATGAGTTTCAACCATTTGCATGGCCAATTTAATATGTATTTGTTACTGTGACCACTTTTCCTACAAAGGCACATGCAAATGAAGCTGTTTTGCACCTCCATACATGTACAAAATGTATGTCAGATGGTAATTGTCACACTGAAATAATACATTGTGAATTGACTGCTTCTTTTAGGGGAGAATGGACAAAACTCATCCTGACCCAACACTGGCCAGAGACATTTTGCAGTGTAATGTATTTCCATTACTTGACGCACCATCTATTGCTCCTCCACTGGGTATCAGGTGGATAAATTATGCTTCTTTTTTTATTTATAGATGGAACACTGCAAAACAAATTTGAGCTATTGGACTCTGCATGGATTATGGTAGGTTTATCAAGAAAAAAAATGCTTTGTAATGTTTGTCAAAGTCTCACATATATTTCCTTTTCTGAGGTGCACATAATGGGTTGGGACTTATTTAATGGGCACTAATTGTCAACATCGTCTGAGTTTGCTAACTGTGTGACATTAGGAGTGCATAATCAGTCACTATATTGTTTTTATGGTATGCATACTGTATTAAAAAGAAGGTGAAAAAACAGTATCACAGTAACTGTCATGTTGATTATCCGCTGTAATAAATATCTGCTTTTGATATTTATTGAAGACACCTTTTCCTCAAACACTTAACTAATCCATAGCCAAAAACAAAAATATAACACCTATTTAAATACAAAAAAATATATATCATTTTTTTTTTCTGCATTTCTCTGTGTAACTTAAACTTTAGGTTTGACATTGTGTACTGCACATTTTTTTGACTTATGATAAATTGATTGTGATTATTTTGGATAAAAGTGTCTGCTAAATGTATACATATAAATTACTCAAAATGTTTAAATTGGTGCCACCCTGGTTGCCATGTGATCTTAAAAATCATAATGATGACAATGCCAGTTGGATGATTATAGTTTGTGGCAGAAGTCAAAAGTATTTGAAGAATATTTTTGTTGTTATTACAGGCCCAACACTGGCGTAAGGTGCAACACATCCTGGCATTTTAATGCCAGTTTGATTGCGGTAATTTGCTATCTTGCCCTGTTGCTTGTCATATATTTTAATTCAACGGAGAAGTGTTTGACATGTTGTATGCTTGCAGGACATAATGCCAGAAATGGAGAAAATCTGGCCTGATCTGCTGGTACCTTCTTCCTCACAATTTTGGTATGTCAAAAACTTGAAAATGTAAAATACATTTAAGCATTATTATGATTTTTATTAATGTATTTATTGAACTAATGGACCTTTTATTTTGTGCTTAGGAAATATGAATGGCAGAAACATGGAACGTGTGCTGCGAAAGCAGAGTCTCTGAACAGTGAGCATAAATACTTTAGCAAAGCTCTTGAACTGTACCACAAGTTTGACCTTAATAGGTGAGTTCTTGTTTTTCAGTGGTTCTTGTGTCACTGTATACTCTGATTTTGTGGCTTTCGGTAAAATAGGAAGTTGTGAGATGGCAGTAAATTTGGTGGATTTATATATAGAATAAACAAGACAAATAATGCCATGCGATACATTGATGAATAAGAGATGATCAAATATACTTTCCACAAAAGACGTCACGTCTCTCAAACGTCAAAAAAATTGTGTATGGATGATCAAGTAAACCTAAATTAAGTGTTTATCTTGAAATATTACTAACAATATAAAATGTATTCTTACATTTTCTTTATCAAACTTCACAGCTCGTTTTTGAATTATACTAAAAGGCCTTTCACTCGCTAAGTATAAACTATTAATCGTGTTTGTAGGGTTAATGTGGCAAATTGCAATGTTGTTCGACAACCATAAACAAATAAACCTTTCAATTCATACCTTTCGTTCATAACAATATGAATGTATAACAAGTTTGGGGCACGTCCCACTTAAGATTTCCATATTACTCCATGTTACCTCATTGCTGTCTTTGTGTACGGAAAGTAAATTGCTTCACAGTTAGAGCTACAATGGTATAAACACTACCGGTTAACACACTTTTGCTATCTCACAGAGATGTTAGCTGCTACCATCATGCCGCCTAACCCTTGTTGATATTTTTTTCCTAATAAGTCTTTTGTGTTTCAGTGTTTTAAGGAACAACAAAATTGTGCCCTCTGAAGAGCACTACACTGTAAGTAGTTTAATTGTTCTCACTTCTGTAATTTTCATTTATTAGACACTGAACTATGTGTGGTCCTCCTGTTAATGATTTCTGTTCCTATCAATAATACCACAACATGCGCTTACAAGAAAGCTATAATGAAAATAACAGTCAGGTTTAAGTTTCACGAAAGTATCATCCATCTAATAAGATGCCTCAAAGCATTATCCTAAACCACAGCGTGCATAATTTGCCCAGTATACACTGCGATAGCTGCAAGATCAGTATTTCAACACACAGAGCCTGACTTCTTGCAATGTTCTGTTACATACACTCAACTTCTCCATTTTTGACCTAAAGTAAACAAGAATCTTGTGATTATGGGCACGTGAGTAAATGTGTCATATTTCCCATTTGTTTTAGCTGGATGAGTTGGAGACAGCCCTTACCAACTTCTACCAAGTGAAGCCAAAGATTCAGTGTGTCCACCCAGGAAAGGTATGAATGAAGAATAGCAGAATATTCTAAGATATTTTCTGTTTAAGAGTTTTAAGCATTTTCATTTTGTCTGTTAGGACTGTGTATTAAAAATTCCTGGCTCAGTCGACAGAATGACTGACATAATGGTGATTACCACAAAAAAGGATTTAGTCCCTCCTTTTCTTTAAAACCAGTTTAAAATCCAGGCTACAGTAAGCCACTTACAATGGAAGTGAATGGGGTCAATCTATAAACCTTAATGTACTCACTGTTTCAGTAGTATAGCACAAACAATAACATGATTTTAGTGTAAAAAAAACTGCACAAAGTTATAGTATATCTAGATTTACAAATTTGTTGACATATAAAAAAAATATGAAATTAAACTTTATGGCTCAAAAAATACATATATTCAAGAAGAATTAATGAAAGTGTTTTTATAAACATATACGCTTCACATTTCTGTGAAGAAAAAAATGTTTCCAGCGTAAGTAACCTTTCTATTTCCTTTTTTTTTTTTTTTTAAGCAAATTCGTTTTTGTGTGTGTGTGTGTGTGTGTGTGTGTGTGTGTGTGTGTGTGTGTGTGTGTGTGTGTGTGTGTGTGTGTGTGTGTGTGTGTGTGTGTGTGTGTGTGTGTGTGTGTGTGTGTGTGTGTGTGTGTGTGTGTGTGTGTGTGTGTGTGTGTGTGTGTGTGTGTGTGTGTGTGTGTGTGTGTGTGTGTGTGTGTGTGTGTGTGTGTGTGTGTGTGTGTGTGTGTGTGTGTGTGTGTGTGTGTGTGTGTGTTAATCAACATAATTTAAATGTACATTATGCATTTAGCAGATGCTTTTATCTATAGCGACTTACAATAGAGGAACATAAGCGATTTATCACAGAGCCAACAATATCTGAAGTATACAATAACAGGTTTATTAAGCCAAAAGTGTATTCGGACTTCCACATTCCTGATCGTCTGCACACTTTCTGACATAATGCTGACTCTTTAAAACCAGGCCACTGGTCCAATGGAAGTGAATTGGGTCAGTATTAATATACTTTACCAAACTTTAATATACTCATTTTCAGTTGTATAGCACAAACAATAACATCGGACGTCCGCGCACACTGTCTGTGTGCAGCACAATTTTTGTGTCTGTGTGGACGGTGCACATACAAGGGCAAATATGTGTCTTTCCACGTTCATGGCCAAAGAAGTATACTTTGACAGGCTTGAGTTCGTGAGACGGAGCGGAACACAGAAAATGAAGTATAAACAGGCCTTATAAACTAGGGTGCTTCTCAATCAGCTCCCTAGTTCAGTAGTCACTAGTCTGGGCACTGATCAGGGAGTCGGCCACATTCATGTACACAATATACTGATTCACGACCTAGGAAGCTAGGGAGCTGATTGAGACGCACCCCTATAGTTTTGAAAATGAGCTTGAGCAGAGGTTAAATAAAGATAGAAAGGAGTTTTTTTATGCCACAAATGCTGTTGATTGAGCCTAACTTGTATTGAAATTTAAATTAAGTCCATTTTGATTTCCTCTTGACTTGATGTATAGCGAGACTGATCTGCTCTGGGCAACAGTTAAATTCACTAGGACCACAATTTACCATCAGTTTTTCTGAGGTGAGATCTAATTTCTTTCTGTATTTCTCAGGGGGGCCAGGTTCAGACTTTGGGCCAAATAGAGATCTGTGTTGACAAGGATTTCCAGCTGATCAATTGCGAGAAGTCAACCGAAGAAATCTGGAGCAATGACGTGCCTGTCAGTGACCAATCAGCCCTCAGTGTGTGTGATCACTCCATGCCGATCTATTACCCTCCAGTGCCAAGCAGATCATAGAGGTGGGCACATCCAAACCTCTTTTGGGAGTGTGGAATCACTGGGAAAGAGATGACAAGAATTAATTTGAGAGTTCCTGTCTAGCATTTGAAACACTGGAAACAGTTGGAGATGTTTTCTATTTACACTATCTTTTTAAGTAATTGCACATTAAATTCCTTTACTTTAAACGATGATGCTGGAACAGTCTAGTTCACAGACTGCTTGCTGTATTCTATGGTTGCTGGGTTCATATTCAACAGCCAAACTGTTGTCATGTTTATTTTTGGGTGAATCTCACAAAAACATATCTAGAAAAAATAGAAATGAAGCATGTTCTAAGAATATAAAGCTTTTTTGGCATTTTAACATTAATTTCATGACAGTTAAACTCGTTCCACAACTGGAGCATCTGGAGGTTTTAATTTTGCATTTTCTCAAATTAACATTATTACCTCCAAATGTATTTTTAATTTAATCAGTATAAATACAACAAATACTACCATGATATAAATTACTTCAACGATATTGATAGGATATCACTATTATTTCCAAAAATAAGAATTACATTTTACTGATCCTAAAAGTAAACCAAATCTTATAATATTATCTTAAACATAATATAAGTCTTTATTTCTTTCTTTTTGAAATATTACCCAGTTATGTTTTTGATTTGTTTTGTGATATTCACCCCATTTTTTGTTTTGTTTACAGGCCTAAATTTATCAAATATTTGTAAAATGTTTTGTTGAAGAAGAATTTGTTGAAATATGCCTCGTGTAAGCTGTAATATTCTTCCTACTATATTTTTAATCTGATACTAGCTTTGCTTAGCCTTGAAAGAGGGCATTCATTTACCCCTTAATTTGCAGCATTAATGTGTAAACGTTGTGGTAGGTTTGGAGCTTTGGGCCTAATGGCAGCATGCAGTTGTAGTTCACATTTGCACATCTAAGCTCCTGCCGCTGGAGGGCAGCACATGCATTCTGGCAAAAAAAAAAAAAAAAAAAAAAGCACATTGATGTTGTTTACAGATATGTTGTTCACATGTAATGAACAATATTTAATAAATTGACGATGGCATTTAACTAGAGTTACCATTTGCACAAAATGTTCAGGTAAATAAATGTTTTATCTTTTTATCTTGTTTAACACAATTTTCAGATGATTGCCGATTGGGGTTTTTGTCCATCGGATGTTTACTTATCAAAAGAGCCATATCAGATGTGGGTTATTTTTGATGCGTTTCTTGGTTGGCAACACAGCATGTAAAATGTATGTCCAATCTTTAATTGTTGCTAGTTTGATTGTATACTGGTAAGACATTTACTGTATACAGCTGGTGAGAAACCATTCGGACACTTTTTTCCATTCAGATGACTTGGAAAAAGTGTCCCAATCAACCTGAATTTACATCATTCACATAAACATGTCAGTAATTGAAGCTTTTTTTTAATGCAATGTCAAATGAATAAATGTGTCCCTGCTGAACTGTCTTCATGTGACATTACTTACAGGCCAATTCATGGTCTCGAATGATTGCAGTGTGTGTACAGTGTGTCTCACTGTTATGTCCTTGTCTTGATAGAAACAACAACCATAAGTTCAAGTGAAGGATTTTCTCTCAGTTGCTATGTCTAAATAACCTGATGATTCCACATTACACTAACTCTTCCCACATGTAGAAGTAAAGGTGAAAGGAACAACTTTGACAACTGCAAGTGGAAGAATACACATGGAATGTGCAATTAAGAGGCTTAAATTATATAAGCTGTTGACATAAACCCTTCCAATCATTCTGACACCAAAGCTGACAAAATCCTGACATTGTGTGTGGCTCTATAGTTTATTTTCACAGTCACCTGATCCATGGTGCAGAGAAATTAACCACTTACTTACACAACTCTTACTCTATGTATCTGTTACATTATTTTGTGTTGCACAGATGGCAAAAAAAAAAAACATTTTGAATGAGCTGCCAACGTAGAATTTGTATATTTGTTACCAATGTTCAAATCATGATACTGAATAATAGGAGGGTGAATTTCACAAAATAAAAATACAAAGAAATAAATTAATAAAATATTTAGGTAATTTCACCCCAAAATTTCATCCCATTTTTTGTTCTTTGAATTGTCTGCATGACAATTACCAGGAGTTTGAGGGGAAATTATGATATATGCTGTATTATATTAATTATAATAAGAATAATGTTTAGCAAAGCTTAGCAAATAAAAATACATGTACATGTAATTTGTCTTTATACATACATTTTATGACAAGGGTTTATATATACACTATATTGCCAAAAGTTTTGGGACACCTGCCTTTACATGCACATGAACTTTAATGACATCCCATTCTTCATTTTTTTATGCTTTTATGTTATGTTTTTATGCTTGTGAAACACTTTGAGTTGCATTTATGTATGAAAAGTGCGATACAAATAAATGTTTATTATTATTATTATTAATCCATGGGGTTTAATATGGAGTTTGCTCAGTTTCAACTCTTCAGGGAAGGCTTTCCACAAGGTTTAGGAGTGTGTTTATGGGAATTCTTGACCATTCTTCTAGAAGCGCATTTGTGAGGTCAGGCACTGATGTTGGACGAGAAGGCCTGGCTCGCAGTCTCTGCTCTAATTCATCCCAAAGGTGTTCTATCGGGTTGAGGTGCAGGCCAGTCAAGTTCCTCCACACCAAACTCACTCATTCATGTCTTTATGGACCTTGCTTTGTGTGCTGGTGCGCAGTCATGTTGGAACAGGAAGAGGCCAAGTTTAAACATGAAATTGTCCGAAATGTTTTGGTATGCTGAAGCATTAAGAATTCCTTTCACTAGAACTAAGAGGCCAAGCCCAACCCCTGAAAAACAACCCCACACCATAAGCCCCCCACCCCCAAACTTTACACTTGGCACAATACAGCCAGCAATTACCGTTCTCCTGGTAACCGCCAAACCCAGACTCATCCATCAGATTGCCAGACAGAGAAGTGTGATTCGTCACTCCAGAGAACACGTCTCCACTGCTCTAGATTCCAATGACGCGAATTGAGCGTCTTGCACAATACACGCGAGTGGTGCTTTTTGTGCATTCACGCGTTTCAAGCAAATTCGCGTCTGTCGCCCGAGTTTAACATTTTTAACTTTGCTGTCAATTCGTGCCGCGTTAAGCAATCAGGAGCCTGCTTGCTGCTGTCACATGGTAAAGTGACGTGATGAGAAATTGCATAATTTAAAAACCTGAAAAAGTCTTAAAACTACATTTTGTGACACAATAGTAGTATTGTGTCACAAAATGTAGTTTTAAAACTTTTTCAGGTGAGAATGTAGTTGTTTACAGCTCAAATATGTGGTTTATTTATAAAGAGAGCGCATATTTATAAAAAATAATCTTGCGTTTTTGGAGTTGTGAGATCCAGGCGATCACCGGGCGCTCAGTACTCATGAACCCCGGCGAGAGCAGCCTTTCCTCGGCTAGTCCTTCTGACATTTGCAGCTGGCTCAGATATCTCTGTAGTGGTTAAACATGAGATAGAATTCGTCTTGTGTAGATCTAACGGGCGATCCTTGGTGTCATGAATCTATAATTTGTTGTCTGCCAAATCGTTTTGGCTGAGGGCAAAGAAGTTTCATAACTTTATTTTTTTAGGATATTCAAATATACATGCAGTGAAGATAATGTAGGTAGTGCGTTGCCTGAACCACATTTGTGTGCCTATTAATGTTTAACTTATATTTTTAATGAAAATGAAAAGAAGCAGAGTGGTGTTTTATGACATATTTCACCTGGAGCTCATTGAATGCGCATCTATTTAGCTTCAAACGCTCGATTGTGGACGTGCAAATGGATTCAAAATGTTCAAGCGTCCAACTAGACGCAGTAGACGCGATTTTGACTCTCTATTCGCGTTTGGTGTGAACTCAGCATAAGGCTTGGATGCAGCTGCTCGGCCATGGAAACCCATTTCATGAAGTTCTCCACACACTGTTCTTGAGCTAATTTGAAGGCCACACAAAGTTTGGAGGTCTGTAGCTATTGACTCTGCAGAAAGGCGGTGACCTCTGCGCACTGTACCTTAAGCATGCGCTTACCCTGCTCTGTGATTTTATGTGGCCTAGTTGCAGTTTTTCCCAATTGCTACCACTTTGTTATAATACCACTGAGAGTTGACCATGGAATATTTAGTAGTGAGGAAATAAAAAAAAGTGGACTTATTGCACAGGTGGCAACCTATCAAAGTACCACACTTGAATTCACTGAGCTCCTGAGAGCGACCCATTCTTTCACAATGTTTGTAGATTCAATGATTTGGAGGGGTGTCCCAATACTTTTGGCAATGTATTTTATGTATATAGGAAACAAAATTATACCTCCACTGTACCTTTATTCTGAAAGGAGTGTATATATATATATATATATATATATATATATATATATATATATATATATATATATATATATATATATATATATATATATATATATATATATATATATATATATATATATATATATATATATATATATTAAGTTTAATTTTGTTCCTTGGGGGACAAAAGTGTATAACTGTACCTTTAAAGGTACACAAATGGTCCTTAGGGTATGATTATACCATTGTTTTCCCTCTACTTATAGGTACGCAAATGTACCCTTAAGGGTAGCTACCACCCCAGTGACGGCCACTTGTACCTTAAAAGGTAAAAATTTGCTTTTCAGCTATTTCTTTTTTTGTTTTGTTTTTTTGCTGTTCCAAAACCTAGTGAGCTATCTACTGCCATTAAGGCAGCATACGTATAGAGTATGATTTTAGCATACTGTTAAGCTAATAATGTAATATTCATTCAAGTAAGAAATGACAATATTTCTTGATATTGAAGTGCTTATAAGAAATACACTTTTTATATTTTAATTAGTCTATAATACATGTTATAATACATTTTTCTTTAGCTATGTTTACAGTGGTAGTCTAACCATTGGTAGAAATTCTCAATAGCTTTTCTGTAGTCAAGATATGTGCCTATACAGAAACTGACTTAAAAATAAACCCGCTCTGAAATATTAATTGGATTCAAATGTGATTATCAATAAGTCATTATGATTGGTTTAATTTGTTAAAATTAACTACAGAATAAGATTTCTCTGACCCATTAGAGCAGATATGCAAGTGAAATAAGTGGTGCATTTTAACCCAAATTAAGGCAATTTCATTCAAGAACTCAAAAGTGCAAGTTCATTACACAGAGTACCTGCCGATTCAGTGTCTTTTTAGACAGATTACTTGGAAAATCAACTGGGTTCGTGAAAAGCCGTTTCATTGAATGTGTGGGATGTTTTATGTTATGGAATATCACTGTAGACACGTCTCTGCTCCAGATTTCACTGTATCTGTCCTGCTGTAAAACCACAAACCCTTTAAACACTCTAATTCCCTGAAATCTAGTTAACCTCACCTAATCCCTTAACGTTAAATCATAGACGTCGGAGAGCTTTGAAGATTTTCAGACAAATCCTTTGGTGAACTAGAAAAATTATGATTATCATCAATTCTGATGCTCTACTTCCATCACTTGCACGAACAATTATGTGATTTTTACACTTTGTTCTTGTACAATTAGCCCACATCCAGAAATAAGATAGCTAAACGTCTCTAAACATTTCTGTTGTAACCATTGTTCCCTGAAGGAGGGAACGGAGATGTTACGTTTGAATGATTGATGCATTGGAGTCTCACTTGGGAGCCCAATCACCTTCAAGTAATATGAAAATGGCTATGTATTATTTATCCTATTTCCTTGAGGTCAGGTACGCATTTCTTATTCTTTACGTTGGTGCATTTGATGTTATGTATTCATTATCTTTGAAATGACTATGTAATTGGCATTATACATTATTACGGGCTGATCTGTCTACAGAATCGCTGACCCTCTTGTAACATCCCTTAAATACTCAGACCAAGACAGAAACTCACAATGGGAATTTGCATTAATAAAGTCTCCAGACCTTGAGGGCAGGAGGTAATATGCATGAAAGACTTATTGGCAGAGGACACACCCACCACAGTAAGCAAAATATCTGTAAACTCTTAAACCTTTATTACCTTTTGGTTTACTTCTGTGGGAATGAGACCTTTGATACCAGACATGTATAAAACTGTATAGTACTAGTTCACACCAACTCACACAGACCCTGGGTGAATCCCAGCATCTCAACATGTAGAGAGGACAGATGAGGGTGAGGGGGATGAAATGTAAATTAAGGTGATTGACGGGTGGGGATGCCACTTTCACAAGAGAGAGTTCAAATGTTAATTTCCTTTGTTTTCTCTGAGAGTCACCATCTCTTCCAGTTCTTCCAGTTTCTCCAGTCTTACACCACACATGACCTATTTGTACCCAACATGGAAGAAAACGGCTCAACCCGGAGATTGTAGAATAACCCAGCCAGCAGCTCTACAGATGTCTGCAAGAGAGGTGCCTTGCACACCAATGCCCAGAAAGAGGCAACGCTTAGAGTGGAGTGAGCCCTTGGGACTGGTACGCCAAGACGATGGACACATATCCGGGCCAGGATTATGTGAGAGTCAGCCGGTTCAAATTCCAGGCACGTTTCGCTAGTCTCAGCCTCAGACATCACGTCCACCGACCGTTGGCTGAACGTCTGATGCATATGGCACACTAAACTGGAAACATTTCAGGATTTTCAAAGTTGTCATCTGATTGGTTGAATTCTACAGGATGTCCGGGAGACATGTGTGTTGTGTTCTTTTAATGGCCCGCCTGGAAACAAATCCGTTGTGAAGCCAAACACCCTTGTGGAAGAAGAAAACCACCGTGTTTACAACTGTGATAATGAGCGCTGACCAGGATCAACTAAACACTGCATTTTTAAAAGTATGTGAAGTTTGCGGCTCCATTGTTGCAGTAAACTTGCAGAAAGTTCTTGAACCAGTGAGGTCCCAAAAGAGGATCCCCTCTTGAGGGTCCCCTAGGTCAGGGAATAAAACAGGTGGCAATGCGTGGATTCCGGAGAGGCAAAAAGATCTACCTGTGCATCTCTGAATCGACTCCAGATCAGCTGGACCACCTGGGGATGGAGTGTCCATTCTCCCGGGAGCAAGAGCTGATATGAGAGTGCGTTGGCTGCACGAATGAGCTTGCCAGGAATGTAAATAGCACGGAGCGACCTGAGCCGATGCTGACTCCAGAGGAGGAGATGGCGGGCGAGTTACAACGCGAATGTAGACCACCGTGACCAACTGAGTCTTATTGTCCGGATGAATAAACAAGATGGGCTGGGAAGCGTAGCCAGGCCCACACTGTGCTAGTTGCACCAGTGGGACTACAGAGGAACCCACAGAGGAGCACTGGGGCCCAACCCTGGAGGCATAGCATCCAAAAGTAGAGGCAGGGAGTTTTGTATAACTCTTACCTGGCTCCTTGGATCCCGCAACGGAGTGGCTGGAGATGCGTCTCCTCTGATAACAAATCACTCTAAATTGTAATGTAGATACATGCATTCTCTGTAAAGCTGCTTTGAAACGATATGTATTGTGAAAAGTGCTATACAAATCTGAATTTAATTGAATGCGTGAGGAAGCAGCACATCTTCGAAGCGCAAACTTATGGTGGCCTATGGTGAAAAAAGGGGGATTTGGGAGTGAGGAAGCAGTATGTTGCGAATGACATAAAAAGTTAAAAGAGAGCGAGGAAACCACTCTATCTTTGAGAATTTGGGTACCGCTGGCCAAACAGAACTAAAATGAAACAAAAGATTCTCCGCCCGGCCCTCCTCTTGGGAAGGAGTGGGGCGTTCACCTCCTCCTGGGAAAAAGCGGGTCCCTTCCATCTCCGGGTCACCTGTCTCAAGCTTTGCTAACTCTTTATAGGATTGACATTGCGGCTGAAGTGTTTCTGGACATGCTGGAGCACTTCTTTTTGGTGTAAGCTGCAGGGGGACACCCTTGGCGATGGGCAGACTGGTGCCAGAGGTGTCATGCAGGATTGCTTTGTTGCCTCAGTCTGCTTCTGAACTGCCGAAAACTGCTGGGGACTTTCAGGAAGGCCATCGCATTGCGAATGATGCGCTGGGTTGCCTGTACAGGCGATTTGCAGAGCACTGTGAGTTACAACCGCACGGCTCCGAAGCAAAAAACTTAATGAATGAGTTAAAGGCAAGCTTATATACCCCTATACCAGTGTCCATTGACCCATTTTCTTATGCTAAGGTGATTGGGCTCCCAAGTTAGACCCCAATAGGCTAGGTGCAAAAGATGGCATGGCGAGTGTGGTCATTATTTCCGCTCATACTCTTCCGGTCTTAGCAACGCTTGCATTTGGTGCAAGAGGAAACTTAAATATGAAACTTTTTTCGTCTATCAGAGACGAAAGAAAACATCCTTCTTATAGTATTATGTACCTCTGTGTGGTAATCTTTCGATCTTTCTGCTGTTGATTCTGCGGTTCAGGCTCACCACTGATCCAGAGGGATCTCTTTATCCATACAAAACACTCAAGTGTGTATTATACATTTCATGATTTTGTTCTGATTGATTGATTCATTGATAAAAAAAACTGCCTTCTCTTTCTGCGTGAAACAACACTCAACCCTCATGAAGATCTAATATTTGCTACTGTCAACCAAAGTATCAGTCCTCGTCAGTAATATAAATAAGCATAGGAATATGATATGGACTATCTAGTTTATTTGGTAACATTATTATTGCTAGATATTTGTATTATTTAGTAGCTTTTGTATTTTAAATGGGTATAATTTTCAGTGTTTGTATTTCCCCTGTGCGTTTATATTAATTACTGCATTTATTTTCTTCAAATGAGATGAGTAAAGAGCATCCGTTACATAAATCATTATCTGTATGGTGTCTATAAGCAGCACATACAGTATTTTACTACTTAGCAATTAAAAAAAAAACATAGCTATTTTAAACTGTTTATGTTAACTACAGTTAAAAATGTAAATTAATCACAATCTCTTCATAGTCCTTGTTTTTATCTAAAAAAAGATAAGTGATGCAAAAAAAAACCTTGTAAATGTAAAATATGTAGTGATCATATTGATGGAGCAATTGATGTAGGTAAGTAAAAATATGCGCAGAATTAAGAAAATAGTATTTATGGAGATAAATTGTATTCTATCACAGGGCAAACGTGTGAATGTTCATGGTGCATTTTATGCAAACAACTCTCTAATCGTAGCTGTAAATTTTTATTTACAGTAGGCATTACTGTCATTGTGTATGCACCATGAGTTAATTCATTAATCTGACTCAATGCATGTGCGTTTAAATGCCATTGGCTCATAGTAATATATATCTAGTGAATTTTAAGTGAATAGATTATATAAACATCTATAAGAGATCATTTTCGTCTTTCTCCGGCACATTGGCGTAAAGCGAAACTGGAAGCGTCTATGCCCACACTCGCTGATCGGAAATCCAACATGGCGGCCATGTACAAAATCAAATGCATCATTCGATGTAGTCAAACGACTGATGGGGAACCAAAATTAGTACAATCCCTTGTATAATATGGTTCTTTTAGATCAGCTGTCTTCAACCTTTTTTCAGACCTTGTTGCAGCACAATCAATGTCTAATTTGCCTAGCAATTCATATAAATGTATTGTTCACAATCTCCTTATAAAAGCATTTTCTAAAGAATTTTTCATCAGTTTATTCAGTGTATTAATTATTCATTAGGTTGGCTAGGAAAGGAGGATCGCTTTAAAAAAAAACATCTACTTTTGAGCATGCTTTTCTTTTGTAACTGCCACTCAAATGCAAAAGTTCTTTTAATTTCCTTATAGTAAATGAGTTGGATAACTATGGTAATATTTGAACATCCTAGCAACTGCCTAGCAACCACATAACAAGGCCTACAACCCCTCAAACTTTAAATCTCTCTTTAAACTAAGAAATCAAACTGCACAAGGCATTTCAACTGCAAGGTTGCAAGTATTTATTTATAATTTATTTATAAATACATTTACAGTTTGTTTATTTATTTATTTATTTCCTTTTTTTTGTCAAGCCAACATTGGTCTTTTTTTGTAAAATTGTAATATGTAATTTCACAAAGAAAATTAGTATAGTACAGAATGTTGTATTCGCATGTGTACTTTATATCATCAATATTTTATGTTGAGTTTATAGGGATAGAATGTGAAATTAGATTTGTATTCTACATTTGTATACAATAAAATCAAACAATATATAAATCTGTATAATGTGTGTTGGTGTTAATTTATTTGCATAGTGTGTTTTAAAACATTATGTATTCTTATTTAATTAATGTATTATTTATATATTGAGAGATGTATTTAGATATTTTATAATGAAGCATTTCTTATTATATATGTTTGTATTTATTATTAGTTTACTCATGTACTGTTTTTACCTTTAGGCACTTATAAACTCATAGATGACTGCAGTGATGTACCTCTCTGGAAAATTAAACCTAAAACCTAAAAGGATACAATGAAATTATACAAAATCATATCATGAAAGGTCCTCTATGTACTTTTTATTGAATGATTAATAGAAAAATGGATAAATGTGTTCTTTGAAGTACAGGATTTGTCGACTCATGCACCTTTTGTTCTGGAGAGGACATTTATTGACATAATACATTGTTTTTGACCTTGACTGCTGCAGATAGAAGTGAGTATCAGTATCTGTGAGTGTCTGAGAAGAAATGTCTGCTGTTGCATCCTTTCTCACTCTTTCGCTCTCTGAAGGGGGGGGGGGGGGCAGAGAAACAGAGATTATGTCAAAAAGACTGAATTAAACAGCTCTCTCCTGTCTGATGGATTACTTTCAATATGAATGGAAGCAGCAGTGCACCTGTAAGATAACCCATATGGAGCAGTGACAGACACAGTGGGTGGAGTTCTTTCCAGGCCTTCATCTCATCTGCCAGAACACCATCACTCTCAGAGATGTGCAGCATTTTGAAACTAGGCCTTTTCAAGTTCCAGTTCAACCCCTGAAATTGAATTTAGGGAGCAAACCAGAATGCAGATTTGTTTTTATGTTTGAATTATTTGAATTTAAATTTTAATTGAACTTTTTATTTTATACAAAAATATTTCTTTCATGTCAACTCTGAGAGTGTTTGGCATTGTAATGTATATGAAAATGTTGATTTGTTTGGTCTTGGCGGAATAGATCTGCTACACTGCTGCTGGTGCTTTTATTGCTGCTGCTGCAGAAGAGTAAGAATGGGACTTGCCAATACATACACAACATGCTGATTAACATGACAGCCAGGAGGAGGGTGACCCACGGTGGAACTGATGGAGGGAGGAGCCATGGTGGAATCTTGAGCCTAAATGACAGAGGTGACGCTGGGAGATGTGGAGACCTAGGCAGAATCCGATTGACAGAGAGACCAGACGACACAAATGGACTAGAAGACAAAGGCAGAGATGTGGTGATGAAAGGCCAAGGTGGAGCCTAGGTGCTGGAGGACTGACATGACACCAGTGAGGACAGAGGTAGAGCCGGAGAAAATGGAGAGTCGTAGGGTTGGAAGGTTGATGTGCTGCCGAAGGTCCGGAAGTACGTGGCGATGGTAGAGCGATGACTTACCAAGGGGAAGCCGGTGGGATGAGTGAGCCGGAAAGACGATGATCCCAGTGGAGCTGAGGGGGCAAGGAGCCTAGGCAGAGCTGAGGGCTCGGAGAGAAAAGGCAGAGCCAGGGAATCCCCATGCTGGCAGAGCTGGGACTCGAATCTGAGTTGCATTGCGGAGCCAATGGAGGAGCCGAAGGGCTGAAGCAGGCAAGCTGAGACAGGGCTGAAGAAGTGGCTGGCTTCGGTGGAGCAGGCAAGAAAGGCAGGCTGGGAGAGAACATCAATAACATAGTCTTGGTGCTGGACTGGATCAGTAATTTTATGTGGGGCTGGATGTGGAAACGGAAACGTAATCCTCTTCAACGCCCACCATAAAAATGGATCCATCAATCCATAGAACAAAGTTGATGTAATCGATCAGCTTCTAGCAGGAATTCCCCAGTGGCATGACCACCCGAATCTCATCGTTCAGTCCCCTCCTGAACTCCTCCATGAGTGTGATGTCATCACAGGTGGTGAGGTGACCGACGCCAGCAAACTCCTCAACATAATCCTCCAGATTCCTCGGGGCTTGTGATAATTCCCTGTCGGGGAAATATATATGGATGCTATATCCATTTTCATTCTGTAACGTTTAAGTCCGAATATAGAAGATGAAGTAAATCAAAATAAGTTTTGTTTATTAACTAAAGCAAAACTCAGGCAATCCACTGTGATATAACACAAACAAACAGCATGCATAACACAAACAAAACCAGACAATGAACTGAGGAAACTGAAAGGTTTAAATATGCAAGGAGATGAACTCAAATGCAGATAGTGTGCTAATTAAATGAATATTCAAGGACTGGTGAGAACAAAGGAACACAGGAAACGTCTCGGGTTACGACTGTAACCCTTGTTCCCTGAGAAGGGAACGAGACACTGCGTCATCGAATGACGACACTCTGGGAACGCCCCTAGCGTAGCTCGTCTAAAGCATGAATGAAATCTATCCAACCCTGATTGGTGCTGCGTCGTGACGTAGTAGATGACGGCATAACCGGAAGATACAAAGCAACGCTGATACACACACACATTAGCTTATTTGCGAGCTCTGTCTGTGATAGGTGTGGCGACGAGACGCAGTGTCTCGTTCCCTTCTCGGGAAACAAGGGTTACGGTCGTAACCCGAGACGTTCCCCTTCGAGGGAACTCACACTGTGTCGTCGAGTGACGACACTCTGGGAACGAACTACCCACTATGCCACAACGCAATCACGTTCATCCTAGTGTGAAGCTGGGAGACCAGGCACACTTAGAACACAAGCACTCTGGCGCCAGGCGTCGCCGGGAGCTGCAGACTGTAGAATCTTATGAAGGTATACGGGGTGGCCCACCCGGCCGCCTCGCAGATCTCCTTAAGCGAGACGCCAGAAAGGAGGGCCATCGAGGAGGCCATGCCCCTGGTGGAATGGGCCCTCACAGCCATAGGTGACGGCAAATTGTCACCTGATAAGCTGCGGCTATAGCCTGGACAATCTAAATTGCTGGACCTCTCCAAATAAATTCTTAAGGGTCTGACCGAACAGAGCAGGTGAAGTCTTCCCTCTTCCGCCATCAGGTGACGTGGAGGATGGAAGGCCTGAAGAACCACTGACCGTGCCACATTAGATGGCACCTTGGGCACATAGCCCGGTCTAGGATGTAGGATGGCCTTAACTCCGCCGGGGGTAAACTTCAGGCAAGTCGGCGTAACAGCCCAGGCCTGGAGATCCCCCACTCTCCTCAGAGAGGTAACCGCAAGGAGAAAGGCCACCTTAAGGCTCAGGTTCTTAGCCTCAGCTGACTCCAGTGGCTCGAAGGGGGCCTCAGCTAACCCTTCAAGAACCACAGCCAGGTCCGCAGGCCTCATCCTCCGGGCCCCACGGAGGAACCGTGCAACCAGATGGTGCTTCCCCAAAGGCCCATCACCTACAGGCGAGCGGAAAGCCCCAATGGCAGCCACATACACCTTAAGCGTGGACGGGGTAAGACCAGCGGAGAAACGATCTTGGAGGAACTCCAGCACTGAAGCCACTGGGCAGTTAACTGTGTCCACCTCATGCTCTCTACACCAAGTGGAAAACACATTCCACTTAAGGCTGTACAGTTTCCTGGTGGAAGGAGCCTTGGAGCTGAGTAGGGTCTCGACCACACCTGCTGACAGGCCAGCCTCTAGGTACCGAGGGGGCCAAACCCAGAGATTCCACAGCTCCGGCCGGGGGTGAAATATTGTGCCCCCTGCCTGCGAGAGCAGATCCCTCCTCAGAGGGCCGTCTATCAGTGCTACGATGTCCGAGAACCATACCCGGGTCGGCCAACGGGGTGCCACTAGGAGTAGGCTGATCCCCTCCCGGGCAGACCCGCTCCAGGGCTCCAGCAGAGCGATCTGGGAAAATGCATACAGACGCAGCCTCAGCCACGTCTGCATCATGGCGTCCAACCCTAACGGGGCTGGATGCCTTAGAGAGAACCACAGTGGACAGCAGGACGTCTCTCGAGACGCAAATAGATCCACTTCCACTGGGCCGAATCTCTCACACATGGCCTCCACCACCTCTGGGTGAAGTCGCCACTCCCCGGGTCTCAGCCCCTGCCTCGACAGGACGTCTGCTCCCTGATTTTGGTCCCCGGGAACGTACATCGCTCTGAGAGACGACAGTTTCCCCTGGGACCACAGAGGAACTGGTATGCCAGTCTGCATAGAGGGCGCGACCTCAGACCCCCCTGATGATTCAGATACGCGACCACTGAAGTGTTGTCTGAGCGTATCAGGACATGGTGGCCGCGGAGGTCCGGGAAAAAGCTCCTCAGAGCCTTGTAGACTGCCAGCATTTCCAGCCAGTTTATGTGCCAGGAAGAATGCCGGGTCTCCCACAGACCTCTCGCAAACCAGCCCTCCATGACCGCACCCCAACCAGTGAGGGAGGCATCTGTTGAAACGGTTTTCCGGCAACATGATGCTCCCAGCACCGGCCCCTGGGACAGGAACCAAGGTTTCTTCCATATGACGAGGGAACGAAATGCATCTGCGCGTTACCCTGATCATACGGAATGGATTTCCCCTCGGGGGAAACCCCCTGGCTCTCAGCCACCTCTGTAGGGGTCTCATGTGTAGCAGGCCAAAAGGTATCACGTTGGACGCTGCTGCCATGAGCCCCAGGAGTCTCTGGAACTGCTTCACAGTGAGGCTGAGGCCTAGCTTCGCTCTGGAGACCATCGCCAGTATAGACTCCACGCGCACGGGAGACATTTGTGCCCGCATGGTCTTGGAGTCCCATACGACTCTCAGGAACGTAGTCCTCTGGGAGGGCGTCAACACACCTTTCTTTGTGTTGAGTCTCAGCCCCAAGCACCTGATGTGGGCCAGAATGACATCTCGATGCCGAACCGCCATCTTGCGCGACTTGGCCAGAATAAGCCAGTCGTCGATATAATTGAGTATATGGGAGTCTCAGCGGAGCCAGCGCTGCATCCATACACTTGGTGAAGGTGCGAGGGGAGAGGGCTAGGCCGAAGGGAAGAACCTGTTATTGGTGCGCTTCGCCCCCGAAAGCGAACCTCAGGAACTTCCTGTGACATGGAAGGATGGATATATGGAAGTATGCGTCCTTCAGATCTATCGTGACGAGTCCTCGAACTGGATCTGACTCACGATGGCTGGAATTGTGAGCATCTTGAACCTGAATCTCCTCAGAGAACGATTCAAGTGCCTGAGATCTATTATTGGACGCAACCCCCATCCTTCTTGGGAACTATGAAGTACCGGCTGTAAAACCTGGACTCCCTGTCTGGCAGAGGAACACGTTCTATGGCCTCCTTGACCAACAGGGATTGTACTTCCTGTTCCATAACCCGAACCTGCTCTGGGCCGACCACAGTCCAGACCACCCCGCTGAACTTCTGGGGAGGGGAGCCGAACTGAAGTCTGTAACCCAGCTCTACAGTACGCAGGGCCCACTTAAGCCTCTCGAGGCTGGCCTCGGGTATCAACCGAGCCTCATTCCCGACCTCCTGAAGCAGCTGACCGGCAGGGAGTAGTCGAGAATGATTTTTGGTGTACGGACGCATTCGCCGCCCAGCCGCAGGTCTTTTTAGAGGCGGCTGGAGCAACGTGCGTGCGCGGGAAATGTGTGGCCCGAGGCGTACTGGATGGCGGGAACACAGCACTGATTTCCCGAGAGCTCCGGGGGGCAAACGACCTCAATCGCTCCACCCCGGGGGAGACAGCTCTCAACGGTTCAGCCGCAGCTAGGACCGCTTGGCGGAAGCCTTCTTCGCCTGAAGGATGGTCCTCAGATCGACCTTCAGCTCAGAAGGCTTACCGCGAGAGCGCCGCCTCCTTTGCCAGGCTCCCTCAGGAGGGGCGTGGGAGGCGACACTCTCTTTTTGCACCTGCCGGTGCGAGGAGCTGGTAGACGGCCGAGGCTGCCCCTTTGAGGCAGCCTTCCCCGAGGAGCTAGGCCGATGAGGGAGGTACTGCTGGAGAGCCGCCGACTGCTTTTTCACCTCCTGAAACCTCTCGATGACGGTGTTTACCACGCCGCTGACGAGGCCAGAAGGTGAAATCGGGGAATCCATGAGAATGTGTTTCTCTCTCTCCTTCATCCCCGAAAGATTTAACCAGAGGTGTCTCTCCACACACACCAGACCAGCCATGGAGCGGCCGATGGCACGGGCCGTCTCCTTGGTGATGCGGAGAGACAAGTTGGTGGCTTTCCTGAGCTCTGCGATATCCCCCGGAGAGGGACCCTCACCCTCGTCGAGCTCCTTGAGGAGGTCGGCCTGGTAGGCCTGCAACACCGCCATAGTGTGCAGACAACTACCAGCCCACCCGGCCGCCATATAAGCTCTGCTCACAAGCGAGGAGGCTGGCCTCGGGTATCAACCGAGCCTCATTCCCGACCTCCTGAAGCAGCTGACCGGCAGGGAGTAGTCGAGAATGATTTTTGGTGTACGGACGCATTCGCCGCCCAGCCGCAGGTCTTTTTAGAGGCGGCTGGAGCAACGTGCGTGCGCGTGAAATGTGTGGCCCGAGGCGTACTGGACGGCGGGAATACAGCACTGATTTCCCGAGAGCTCCGGGGGGCAAACGACCTCAATCGCTCCACCCCGGGGGGGACAGCTCTCAACGGTCCAGCCACAGCTAGGACCGCTTGGCGGAAGCCTTCTTCGCCTGAAGGATGGTCCTCAGATCGACCTTCAGCTCAGAAGGCTTACCGCGAGAGCGCCGCCTCCTTTGCCAGGCTCCCTCAGGAGGGGCGTGGGAGGCGACACTCTCTTTTTGCACCTGCCGGTGCGAGGAGCTGGTAGACGGCCGAGGCTGCCCCTTTGAGGCAGCCTTCCCCGAGGAGCTAGGCCGATGAGGGAGGTACTGCTGGAAAGCCGCCGACTGCTTTTTCACCTCCTGAAACCTCTTGACGACGGTGTTTACCACGCCGCTGACGAGGCCAGAAGGTGAAATCGGGGAATCCATGAGAATGTGTTTCTCTCTCTCCTTCATCCCCGAAAGATTTAACCAGAGGTGTCCCTCCACACACACCAGACCAGCCATGGAGCGGCCGATGGCACGGGCCGTCTCCTTGGTGATGCGGAGAGACAAGTTGGCGGCTTTCCTGAGCTCTGTGATATCCCCCGGAGAGGGACCCTCACCCTCGTCGAGCACCTTGAGGAGGTCGGCCTGGTAGGCCTGCAACACCGCCATAGTGTGCAGACAACTACCAGCCCGCCCGGCCGCCATATAGGCTCTGCTCACAAGCGAGGAGGTGTCACCACATGGCTTGGTGGGCAGCACCAAACCTTAAGGGACGAGGCGGCCTCAGGAGAAAGATAGCTCGCGAGAGCTTCATACACCCTACATTTGAACCCTCAGACGAGGACGGGGAAGATGCCGCAGCAGTCCCACGTCCCGCTGAGAGGTCCATCTGCGAGCCCCATGATCTGCGACGCGGACCCAGATCCACGGGGCTCGCGTGCTTGGCCGGCCTCATCAAACACGGCCAGCCGCAAGTGCAACACCCTGAGCGGCAGCCTCTCGCACTCGCTACAGAGCCGCCCTAGCGTGCTGCTCGCCCAGGCAATACACACATAGCTGGTGTGTGTCCGTGCCCGAAAGGAATCACGGACACGGGTGCACACACCTTTTAAATTGCTGCTCGCTAGCCATCTTTATTTTATATATAGTGACTGATTTTCTTTGTATATGATAATAACAAGATGGCGCCGCCGTGCTCGGTCGCCGTTCAGGTCGCTCCGCTAAGACTTTGCTTTTATTTATTATTCTACTCTCTTTTACTCTCTATTTTTTCCAACGGATCATCTGCTTTGATCTGTTACGACAGCAAAACACTTCTGGAAATTGGTTACCGCTACACTGACCTGTTTCAGGACACTTTCTCCAATCTTCCATCTGAGATTCGCCGGGACGCCGAGTTGAACAATGGCCACTCGAGTCGACGGCGAAGATTCAAAAAACACCGCGGGAAACGCGCTGGGATCCGCAACAGACTGAGAAAAAGAGCATTCAGTCCTCCTCTCCCGAGCATTTTGCTCGCAAATGTCCAATCCTTGGAGAATAAGATGGACGATCTTAGAGCCAGGATAAGTTTTCAACGGGACATGAGAGACTGCAACATCTATTGTCTGTCCGAAACATGGCTCACGCCAGCGGTCCCGGATACAGCCGTGACGCCGTCCGAGAACTTCTCTGTTTTTCGGATGGACAGAACAGCCGAGGCCGGGAAATCTAAAGGCGGTGGAGTGTGTTTCATGATAAACAAGAAATGGTGCGATCCTAGGAACATCTCCATTCTTTCGCGATCCTGCTCGCCTCACTTGGAACATTTAACTCTCATGTGCCGGCCTTTCTACCTGCCGAGGGAGTTTTCCTCGGTCATCGCCACTGCCGTTTATATTCCACCACAAGCAGACACGGGGCTGGCTTTATCTGCCCTCCATGATGTGACCAGCGGCTTCATAAACAAACACCCCGACGCTGCTTTCATCGTCGCGGGTGATTTTAACAAAGCTAACCTAAAGAAAGTATTGCCAAACTTTCACCAGCATGTCTCCTGTCCCACACGAGGAGCAAACACACTGGATCATTGCTACTCTCCGTTTAAGAACGCCTACAAAGCTCGTTCACAGCCAGCTTTTGGCAAATCGGACCATGCCGCCATTTTCCTCACACCGGAATATAAACAAAGGCTCGTTCAAGAGCCCCCGGTGAGGAGGGAAGTCAAACGCTGGTCATCCCATTCAGAGATCACGCTACAGGCAGCTCTTGATGACGTCGACTGGGACATGTTCCGCGCGAGTTCTGAGGACGTCAGCGAGTTCACAGAAGTGGCGCTCTGCTTTATTAACACACTGACAGAGCAAGCCACACAAACAATAACTATAACGTCCTTCCCTAATCAGAAACCGTGGGTGGACAGTTCAATCCGCACTGCAGTTAACACGCGCACTATCGCGTACAATGCCGGTCTCCAAACGGGGGATATGAGGGAGTACAAAGCTTCATGTTACGCCCTCCGGCGCGCCGTTAAAGCCGCAAAACTCCGCTATAAAGACCGAGTGGAATCTCATTTCCAACTCAACGACTCCCGGCGGATGTGGCAGGGACTGAGAACCATCTGTGCTTTTGGAACTAAATCCTCTGCAGAGGTGAGAGCTGATCCGTTACTGGTGAACGAGTTAAACTCTTTCTACGCTCGCTTTGATGGTAATCGCGGCAGCGCGACTCCGGCGAGTGACGCGTCAGAGAGAGTCCCTCAGAGCAGCAACGGTCACGTGATCTCTGTCTCGGAGGACGAGGTTCGGAGGGCACTCAAACGTGTGGATGTCAGGAAAGCTGCTGGGCCGGATGGTATTTCAGGTCGTGTTCTGCGGTCCTGTGCTGATCAACTCGCAGGGCTCTTTACATCCATATTCAACGAGTCCCTTGCTACATCTGTTGTCCCCACCTCCTTCAAACGATCCTCCATCATCCCTGTACCTAAGATCAGTAAACCCTCTTGCCTAAATGACTATCGTCCAGTGGCTCTCACATCTTTAGTCATGAAGGTCTTTGAGAGACTCATTAAAAACAACATTTGCTCCTCCATTCCTGACACTTTGGACCCTCTTCAGTTTGCCTATCGTCCCAATAGATCGACTGAAGATGCCATCTCTCACGTCCTTCACTCCTGCCTCACTCACATCGACAGCAAAAGTGGGAACTATGTCAGGCTGCTATTTATTGACTATAGCTCAGCCTTTAACACCATAGTTCCCATTAAGCTAACACACAAACTCCTGGATCTAGGCCTGAATTCTTCTCTCTGCCTCTGGATTGAAGATTTCCTCACTGGCAGACCCCAGGCGGTGAGAGTAGGCCAGTTCACCTCCACCTCCATCACCCTGAGTGTTGGAGCTCCACAGGGCTGTGTGCTGAGTCCCCTGCTCTACTCTCTCTACACCCATGACTGTTTGTCCACACACAGCTCCACCTCGATCATCAAGTTTGCTGATGATACTGTTGTCCTGGGTCTCATCTCCAACAACAATGAGACGGCATACTTGGACGAAGTGGAGCAACTGACATCATGGTGCCAGGACAACTGTCTCTCTCTGAATGTTAACAAGACCAAAGAACTGATTGTGGACTTCAGGAAGAGACAGCATCGGTCATACTCCCCTCTCATGATCAGCGGGACACCGGTAGAGAGAGTGAGCAGCTTCAAATACCTGGGTGTGAACATCTCCGAGGATCTGACCTGGACTACACACATCCAGACACAGGTGAAAAAAGCCAGGCAAAGACTGTACCACCTGCGCCAGCTGAGGAAATTCAGGGTTTCACCAGCCATCCTGAAAACTTTCTATCGAGGGGCGATAGAAAGTGTCCTGACTCAGTGCATCACAGCGTGGTACGGGAACAGCACCAGTCACGATTGCAAAGCCCTGCAAAGAGTGGTGCGCTTATCCGAGCGCATCTCAGGCTCAGCTCTCCCGTCTCTGCAGGACATCTACACCAAACGCTGCAGAGGTAGAGCTACTAAAATCATCAGAGACATTAATCACCCTGCAAACTCTCACTTCACCCTGCTGCCATCTGGTAAGCGCTTCCATAGCCTGATGGCAAAGACTGAAAGACTCAGGAGGAGTTTCTTCCCCCAGGCCATCAGACTCCTGAACTCAGTCACGTGACTTCACTTCACCCCGCACACGCATAAACATCCAGTTTAAACATTAACATCCACATACTGCCATTGCACTGCACTTTACGTCCCTATTGTTACTGCGTAACAACCTGTAATAAACCTTGCACATTATACTTCTTTATATATACATATTATATATTTTATGTTAACCACTTATTTTTAAGTCTACAGTTTATCTCACTTATCATATCCACATATTTTTTATATTTTTATTTTTATCTTATTTCCTATTTTTATCTTTTACTTGATTTATTTATAATTCTACTTATGTTAATACTTTTTATTCTAATTTTATTCTATTTCTATTTAATTTCTTGTAACTGTTATTTGCACTGTCCATGGAGCGGACCTGTTTACATTTCACTGCCAGTTGTATATTGTGTATATAACTGTGTATGTGACAAATAAAACTCTTGAATCTTGAATCTTGAATCTCTTGACAACACCAAATAGACAGACAATATGACATAGAGCGCTTCCGCTGAAGAGCAAAAAGCTAATGTGTGTGTGTATCAGCGTCGCTTTGTATCTTCCGGTTATTTCGTCATCTACTACGTGGATAGATTTCATTCATGCTTCAGACGCGCTATGCTAGGGGCGTTCCCAGAGTGTCGTCACTCGACGACGCAGTGCGAGTTCCCTCGAAGGGGAACATGTAACTAATAGTAACAAACTAATAGTTTATGAAAACTGAAGTAAAATACAGGCAGGATGTGACATAAGAACTGTTTACTGAAAGGTTATTTAATTGTCTAGCCCATTGATTGTCTTTTTAAAGTCTTTAGGAACCTTTATTAGTAAAAGGGGAGTGTCACAGAAGTGTGTTTCCACCTCAGAATAATAAATAAAAAAGTAATAGTGGCATAATATGCATAATAAGAAATAAAGTCACATTGTGTGACAGTGATAAGTAGCATTTGTAAGATATAAAGAAATGAGAAAGGCACATTGTGAAATATAAAGTCAAAATTGGGAGAATTAAAGTTGTAATTGCGGGCAATAAAGTTAATTTTGTGAGAATTAAAGTAGCAATTACCCTTTTTTTTAGACTGAAATGGCTTCCACAGTGTATTTTGTATTTTTCTACCCTTCTGGCTACTGCTCTTTGTAATGACATTTTGCAGCAATAATAAGTTTATACACACTTACTTACAGTTACAGAGATTAATCAAAATTGTGCTACCTTTGGAAAATAATAAGCACACTGCCCTTGGTATAAACAAACTACATGTTATTGTATGAGCAAATATTGCATTTTCATAAGCTGCATTTCTTACATTTACTGCTTGACTTCAGAGCAGAGGATAATTTACAGTATCCATATCTTTACCTCTAAACCTCAGAGCTATTACAGTCAGACAGTGTACTTCTTGCCCCCAAAGGCACATTACCCCACAGCAGGAGTTACACACCATTACACACATCAACCGCTGTGATAAACACGCTCCACTCAGCCCAGTGTGTTTCGGAATGGTTCACTCAGCGCAGGTGCTCTATACAGATGCCTTTACGCAGCAACTTCATCAGGCAGAAGACACCTGAAATCCTCCCGAAGGACCACTTCATTTCTCAAGCCTGATTTAACGGTGCTAATTGTTTTTTTGTTTTTGTTTTCTGTGATGCAGGGCAAAGAGTTTACTCCACCAGGAACTCAAACACAGTCCTTTGTTCAACTTTTCAGATTTTTTAAAAATGGTTAGGGTTAGTGTTTTTCTAATCATCTCTGGCCATGGATCCAAAATGTCAATGTAATGATCTAGATAATGATAGAGAACCACTGATCTAAAATACTTTCTAAACAAAACAAATGTACATTTGTTCATTTATTATAAAATGATATACCACAATTACAGTACATGACATGGATTATCAACGTGCTTCCAGAAACAAATTGCAATAGAAAGCATGCAAACAGCATACTGTTGTTATGGTTATTTCCTCTAGAGAATGCGATTTTGAAAGCATCTATTTGGAGGCAGGAGAAACTATGAACTGTGACTAACTTATAGTAACTGAAACATGAAAGAAACATTGTTGAAACCTATATATTCTAAGATATATAGCTTTTTCTAACTTTTGCTGTCACTTGGTTTGTGCACTCCAAAGTTCAGGTCTGCCAACTCAATGTCAGGAATTTCTTTGTGCAACAAAATTATTGACAAAGACATTTCTGATCAGCTAGACCAGGGGTTCTCATCATGGCCCTCGAGATCCGCTTCCCTGAAGAGGTTTGCTCCAACCCAAATCAAATACACCTGACAGTCTAATCAAGTGCTGCGTGCCAATTCACCTACTATCTGTTATAAATAGCATTACAAATTAGAATTAATGTGTCCCAAATTGTAGAATGTTGAAATTAGTAGGCTATTCCAGAGATACACGGATGGTCTACTTTTTCTGAATACAATCCAAAGTGCAGATCCGTGCACACTCTAACAGCTAATATGGCCCACAACCCATTGCGCAATGGGCGAGAATTCATTTAGAACTACACACACAAATAAAAAGTGTTAAAAAATGCGGATATCCAAGACCAAAGGTTAAAGGGATAGTTCACCCATAAATTAACAAAAGTAATCCACACGGCACACTATTTGCATTTTTGCATGATTTTGTAATGCACTTATAAGAATAGTAATTCACATACTATAACGGCACATATTATGATCTGCACATTTTCTATAGCACTTAAAAAAGGTATAAAACACAACTGCCAGTTGATGAGGGTGAGGATGAGGTGTTATACTGTGATGAGGAAGATGAGGGTCATAGTGACAATCCAGCAGGGAGAGAGTGAGGGTGAGGGTGAGATTGAAGATGGAGATGAGGATGAAGATGGATATGATAACTTGATATTTGGTGATGTTTTCAATAAATATATTTATTTTTTCTACATGAAAATGTCAAATGTTTCAATTTGTCTGTTGTGGTACAATGTTGCCTCGAGACAACAAACTTAAAAAAAGAAAGAAAGAAAAAAAAAAAATTATGAAAATTTTTATTTCTATTCTTATAGTGTCCAATTGTAAGCAGGAAAAACCCCACAAATATTTTTTTACTCATTGAAATCATATTGCGTACCATAGAGGGATGAAAGCCTTCTGAAGCAAAGCGATGCATTTCTGTAAAAAAAATAAAATCCATATTTAACACGTTATAAAGTAAAATATCTAGCTGCCGCCAGACCACCTTCCATATTCAACTTAAGAAAAAAGTGTAACTAACGCAACGTATATGACATAGGACATAACGTACGCGCTTTGAACTGCGAGACACATTACACTTTCTTCTTAAGTTGAATACAGAAGGCGGTCTGGCAGAAGGTATTTTACTTTATAAAGTTTTAAATATGGATATTTTTTCTTACAAAAATGCAAAGAGGTCTCGTAAAGAGGTCTATATAAAGGCGCTTGAGTGATTTATAATCAATTTTAATGTTTTTTCACAAATGTATTATTGTAATCTCTCCTTGTTGTAGTATCCATATCTTCTCTTACCATATTACAATATATGTAAAACTCTGCAGCTAATTTTAACTGGGGCCAGGGTTGGTGACCATATTACTCCTATTTTGGAGACGTTACATTGGCTTCTTGTCGGGTATCGTGTAGATTTTAAAATCTTTATGCTAACATATAAGGCTTTACATGATTTAACTCCCCAGTATCTGGCTGATCTTTTAACTCCTTACACGCCAGCTTGCAATCTGCGATCTTCTGAGTGTGGTATATTTACTGTTCCTAAAACACTGCTCCGTTCCAGGGCTGACAAGGCCTTCATATGCTCCAAAACTGTGGAATTTTCTCCCAGCTGATATCAGGGAAGCAAAATCATTAGATGTTTTTAAAACTTGTCTTAAAACATTTTATTTTAGGATCGCTTTACTTGATTTGTTTTGTATTGTGTTGGTTATTTGTCTTTTGTTATATTTATAGCATAATACTCTTTTATAGTTGTATTTGAGCTTGTGTAAAGCTTTTATGTTAAGCACTTTGGGGAAATAACTTTTAAAGGCGCTATATAAAACAAATGTATTATTATTATTATTATTATTAAATTTCATCTGCAATAGCATTGTGAACTTTTATAAAAAATATGTTTGGTCATTAACTTTTAAATGAACTATTGAAAGGCCACTGACTCGCAGATCAACGTGCTACTTTACTACATTTACTACATTTCTCTCCAATACGGTATAGTGTCACGGATTCAGCTACACCATCTCTCCAGCCATCAACGCCAGATCCACCCACTCGTTCACAATCACCAGAATTCTAATCACCTGCACCTGCACACCCTCATCAAGGACACCCTTTAATAACCACCATTCCCTTCACTGGTCTGTTTCCCTGTGTTTTCCGTCTGGATTCTCTCTGCACCAGCCTTCAGTCCTGTGTCAGCTCCTGCCAGCAAGAAAGATCACGACCAGACAAGCCTTCTGTGAATTGTCATCTGCATTAACACTCACCTCTTTGAATCCCCGCTCTGCTTCATTTCATTCTGCAATAAAGACTTGTTATTTTGACTGGTTATTTTCCAGGTCCGAAACCTGGAAAATGCTGCCTTTGGAGGACTCCGTAGATACCTTCATCTGATTGAATTTTGAAGGCAGCATAAATGTATCCTTCGCCAGCTTTGATATCCCACAATCCTATGCGTTCCATTCTGTGACAGTTGAGCTTGAAAAAAAGATGGCGTCCAAAAGTTGAGTTTGCTGGTCAATGTGTGTAAATGTGCGTTTTTAACCAACATTTTCCACTTCTGATGTCATTTCTATCGAGAAATGACTACTGTAGTAATTAAATATTTGTTTAGTTCTCACCAACGCTTGCGCTATTTTGCTGTAGATCATTAAACTGTTACACTGCCTTAGAAATTTGTCTGAAATCAGTTTCGTGAGGTGCCTTCATGCACAAACGTTGCCTTACAAGTCATTGTCTGATAAGGCAGCGAAGCAATGAGTCTGCTGCCTAGGTTTTCGGACGCAGCCCGAAGTCATTGTCTGCTCTCTTTGCTCCATCCCAATTTGCCTACACACAACACACAGACATTACACACCACACAACACACCACACACACACCATACATATGTATGTGTGTATATGGCAAATTGGGATGCAGCAATGGTCTTCAAGATTACTAGAAACGTATAGGCAGGTGAGTTTGATTAAAGGGTTAGTTCACCCAAAAATGAAAATTCTGTCATTAATTACTTACCCTCATGTCGTTCGACACCCGTAAGACCTCCGTTCATCTTCGGAACAGAAATGAAGATATTTTAGTTGAAATCTGATGGCTCTGAAAGGCCTCCATTGGCACAATGGCACTTTACACTCTCAAGACCCTTAAAAGGTACTAAAGACGTCGTTACAAAGTCCATCTCACTACAGTGGTTCTACAATAACTTTTTGAATCGGCAAGAATAGTTTTTGTGCGCAAAAAACCCCTAAATAACGACTTACATAGTGATGACGATTTCAAAACAAGACATCATGAAGCTTCGAAGCGTTATGAATCAGCGAGTCGAAACAGGGGTTTGAATCGCCAAATTTCAGCAGTTTGGCGGTTTGACACACGATCCGAATCATGATTCGGCTCACTGATTCATAACGCTTCGAAGCTTCATGATGCCTTGTTTTGAAATCGTCATCATTATGTAAGTCGTTATTTAGGGTTTTTTTGCGCACAAAAAATATTCTCGACGATTCATAACGTTGTTTTAGAACCACTGTAGTGAGATGGACTTTGTAACGACGTCTTTAGTACCTTTTAAGGGTCTTGAGAGTGTAAAGTGCCATTGTGCCAATGGAGGCCTTTCAGAGCCATCAGATTTCAACTAAAATATCATCATTTCTGTTCCGAAGATGAACGGAGGTCTTACGGGTGTCGAACGACATGAGGGTAAGTAATTAATGACAGAATTTTCATTTTTGGGTGAACTAACCCTTTAAGGTTGCAGGAAATTCTGCTGCAGGAAAGTTGACCTCAAGGGGCAGAGTTGAGAACCCCGGAGCAAGGCTTTCTGATTGAATAAAAAAGGACACATTGCAAAACAAAAGTTGTAAATAAAGATTATTGATATACTTTTTACAAGAAAAAATTATTTCAGGCTCTCTATTTGTATGTTTAATTCAATGTGTTTGTTTCTTTGTAATCATTTATAAAATGTGCTAACAATTCCTTCAATATTATAAGTAAATCCCTCACCATTTTTTCCCCAGTGCAGGCTGCTCAACTGACTCTTTTTTTTTGCTACCTGAGGTTTTAACAAATAGAGGTGTAATATGTTGCGACACCTTATCTATCATGTTGTATTGATGTTTCAAAGAAAAGTTGCTTACAGCACCTTTGTGCATAGAATTCACAACTAAGCCTGCAGGTACAATACCACCGGGCGTCTGAAGATGTCCCTGCTCAGCCTTTCAAAGCAAGATTAGCCCATGAGGCCAGGTCAGTTGTTTCTATTTATAGAGCACAGGCAGCTCTTTCTTCAGTGCCGCCGACTCACCACCTCATTTAGCCAATCAATATAAAACTCACGAAAACCATTCAATCAGTATCATAAACTGATACTTCTAAAACAATATTTTTCTTTAAAAGATTTGGTGTGGGGAATTTTTTTAGGTGTGTTTGATACTAGAGTATTTCTCATTTGTAAATGGCAAGAAATACCTAACCTCTGCTTATAAATTAACAAAACAATGTAGATAAAATAGAGTCAATGCCCAAAATGCAACTAAATGATCGCAGAATAAAATAAGCACCACTGTTATAAAACGTGATGTTTTCACCCTTTAAATGGTTCAAGAGGGGTTGAATCAATGCAATCTCACTTTTGCTCTCAGCACAAAAACCCCTGTGGCTATAAAAAGAGCTGCGGTCAGAGTTACCTGGTGGTTTAAACACTCAAGCGTCACAGAAAAACTGCTGCAATAAAATACATTCATTTCAACTGATTCAGTTCACAGAGTTTGATTTCAGTAGGCATGTTTATTTTTATTTTTTTGTTGGTTTCTCAACACCTTGACCCAACACCACTGTTTAAGTCTATATGGTTCAATTCACTCTTGGTTATGTGGTAATTAAACAGTTGAAAGATTTAAGCATCAGGAAATTAGAATTTTAAAATTCTCCCTTCTTTTACTTATCCATTTTTGTACGATCTACCTACTCCCTGCATGATGGTTCATGGGTGGAGCTTCATGCTTTTTTTTCTAAAACAAAAACATACTTTTTCGTACGATTCACATTGTACAAATTCATACGAAATTGCCATATTGTAAAACAGTAACGTTTCTCATGAGATGAGGTGAACGCTACCTAATATCTAATTTTGTGTTCCACAGAAGAATCAGAAAGTAATGTGAAGGCGAGTAGGCCTAAGTGGTAATCACATTTTTAAGTAGGTAAACCAGTGAAGCATGTAATTTCACCAAACACTCCCTGTGTTTATATATGCAAACTTTTTTACTATAGTATGCAAAAAGCAGTATGTCAAATAAGGTGCATCCACGAAATTATGAAATGCGCTATCCCATGAGTGCACAGGAGGTGAGGAGCCATGAATTAAGATTAAATGGGCTATCCACCTCCTAATCAGCCCTATTGTGTTTTGAATTATGGGAGGGAGCTCAGGGTTCTGGAACTTGCCCTCAAAAAGACTGAAACTAATCATTTAAAATGATCTACAAATAATCCTTACCCATTACTTTGACTGTTGTGTTTACTGGAATGTTTCTAAGCAGGTAAATAAAATTTATTAGCTATCAAAATGATGGAAAGCACTTTAAGGCAATGTATGTTACATAATAAATGTATGTTACATAATATATACATACATTGATCAGGCATAACATTGTGACGTCTTGGTCTAATATTGTGTTGGTCCACCTTTTGCTGCCAAAACAGTCCTGACCCATTGAGGCTTGGACTCCACTAGACCCCTGAAGGTGTGCTGTGGTATCTGGCACCAAGATTTTAGCAGCTGATCCTTTAAGTCCTTTAAGTTGCGAGGAGTGGCCTCCATGGATCGGACTTGTTTGTTCAGCACATCTCACAGATGCTCGATTGGATTGAGTTTGGGGAATTTGGAGGCCAACTGAAGTCAACACCTTAAACTCGTTGTTGTGCTCCTTAAACCATTCTTGAACCATTTTTGATTTGGCAGGACGCATTATCTGCTGAAAGAGGCCACAGCCTCGAGGGAATAACGTTTCCATGAAAGGGTGTACATGGTCTGCAACAATGCTTAGGTAGGTGGTACATGTCAAAGTAATGGCAGGACCCAAGGCTTCCCAGCAGAACATTGCCCAAAGCATCACACTGCCTCGGCCGGCTTGCCTTCTTCCTAGACCGGGAACACCCCACAAGAGCTGCAGTTTTGGAAATGCTCTGACCCAGTCGTCTAGCCATCACAATTTGGCCTTTGTCAAACTCACTCAAATCCTTATGCTTGCCCATTTTTCCTGCTTCTAACACATCAACTTTGAGGACAACATGTTCACTTGCTGCCTAATATATCCCACCCACTAACAGGTGCCGTGATGAAGAGATAATCAGTGTTATTCACTTCACCTCTATATTGATATTTACCGCATCCATAATATTGATGCTGAAAGAATCAAGCTTTTGGGCTAATTCATGGTCGAGAGTAGCCTACTTTGTTGATGCTCTTACACAAGTTTCCTTTTACTGTTTGATGGTTCAATGATGAGTAGAATGATGTCCATTCACTGTATCCAGTTTTTTTTTTAATCGTATGATTGTGTTCATAGAGAGATCATTTTTCTCATTGTTTCAGTTTAACGGAAGTTACTTAAGTTAATAAAGTTCAAAGCTCGGAAACTGTTTCAAACAAGCTCATTGGTCGCAGCAAAGACAGCAGTTTTGATAGCACCACAGAGCAGCAGCATTTACATTTTTTTTTCAGTGGAATTAACATATGGCTTGCTGTAGTTCCCTCAACTAGCTATTTATTTGGAATAGGAAAAAAAAAAAGTCAATATAAAAATGACACACTTCAGCTTTAAGGAGCTCAGTGATTGGGGAGGGTTCTTCCGTACAGCATGAGTGTGAAGGTGGTTCTGAGGAGGACAGCTCCCGTCATCTTTCCCGTGCCACAACAGAACTAGCGCGTCCGTTTGAGTGGGACGGGTCAGCGTCAGCAATCGTCCCCGAACCTGCATGTTTGGCTTGGTCATGGCCTCACCCCCTCATAAGTGAGCATTATGGATTAGTGGAGGGGAGGCGACTGTAAATCCCCACTGTTGTGCTGATCTGGATTCAAACGCTGGACAGATAAATTGTATTTTGATGATAGCAGGCGTACCAGGAAAATGGATACGAACATGCGCAAATTTACGGTGAGAAGATGGTTTTCCGTCTACCTGCGCAGAAAGTCGCGATCCAAAAGCTCGAGTTTATGCAAACTAGAGGTGAGTATCGCTTCATTTGTTTCGTTTACCAACATGTGTGTTAAATCCTTGAATTAAAGGTGCGGAGTGCCTGTAAACACTGTCGAAATCTGACCGTTGCGGTGTAAAGTTCTGCTGAAGTGCAAAATGTGGAAACGCAAAGGCAAATATTTCAGTGTTGCTCAGATTTATTAAGAAAGCTTCTTTTTTTTTCAAACATGCGTTGTATTTTCCATCAGATTTCTCATTGGTTTTGGTTCGCAATAGCCTGAACTAGTACAAAAACAAAGCAAAACAAAACAAAAAAGCACAATCATATAGGAATGTGTACAGGATTCCTGTTGGAATTTCTATCGTAATTTGGAACACACTATCCTGGAATCAAATAATTCGCAAAGAATCAAACAAAATCCCACTGCCGTTTTTGTTTATTTTTGTATAGGCCTATTGTATTATGGGTGAATTGCTGCTGGACACAAAGCTGCAGAAGTTGTAAAATCTTAAAAGAGTTTCTTTACATTTGTCCTACAGGATCATTTTATCGCGTTTTATATAGGCCTAGCTGGTAGTAACCCAATAGTGTGACTGGTAACACTGTAAAGAAAAGAAGAATGCAAACAATATAAAAATTATATTATAAAATCAGCATATTTATTGTACATTATTAACTTAAAAGATTGATCAAATATATATTTTGGTAAAAATATGATTTGTAAATTGATAAAGGGTTATTTCCCTGCACAAAAACACAAATCACATTTGTTTTTGTTATATTTGAAAAGCCTTTTTTTTTTAAATTTTGTTATCATGTAAATTCAGAGCATTTATGTTATGTGTACTCTGGTGTTTTGTCTTCATGTGTGCATCACTCACTATTAATATTAATATTATTTATAACTTTATTCCACCTGTTATTAGTGCAATTTAGAGTACAAAGAGGATTTTAATAGCAATATATTCCTCAAAATAATTTTCCATAATTTCTTTTACAATGTCACTGTATTTTCTCCTCGGCTTCTATTAGACAAAATTTCCCTTTGTTAAAAAATTATGAAATTATACATTTTTTGGGAAAATAATTAGGCTCAAGACAGAGCTACTTTAATTATTATTATTATTATTATACAATTTTAGAAGCACTGCAATATGATTCTCATCAGAGGCAGTACACCAACATCAGCAGTATAGCAATAAACAACAGCATAGTTGGTTTTCAACAGCTGCATGTGGACCCTTCGTCATTCAGTCCTGTGCTGTTTTTGCTGAACCCTCAAATGTCTGCTGGCAACATTGATTCAACCTGACATACCTGTCTCTTAGTATTAATAGTTAAGACCTCAAAAGAGTTGCTATTAAGCATCTATTAAGCGTCTGTGCCCCTGTGATGATGTCCAATGGATGATAAAATGGACCTAAATTTGATTTCTGATGTCTCTGATACATGTACACTAAATTGATGTACATGTAATGTAATGAAAACAACAGAACACGTTTAGGCTGGCAGGTTGTTACAAATTGTATACGCTTTAGTATATCATAGAAGTGCCATAACCACCAAGTCCCAAGTTCAAGTCCCCCCGAATAATTAGAAATGGCCAAATTGGTAAAAAAAATTGGTTACTTAGTATAATTTACTGAACGTAATCCCAGTGAAAAACAAGAAACAGTTGATATGTGAGGAGAGCAATCACGTTTATTTTCTAAAATCAAAATAAAACTGAACACCTCAAAATTGCAATAAATCAAGGTCAACGCAAACAACCTCTTAAATGTCTACACTCAAGTCTCAGTTAAGCACAAGTGCTCAAAAAGGGCACAAGGAAACCACTATCCTTCAAAACGGTCTCTTCAAGATAACGCATAGGCCTAAATGTTAAAAAATGAAATAGTCAAAGCCTATTTTCACTGGACGTGCTGGTTTTGGCCTCATCTCATATATGAAACACTTCTTTATGATTCAGCAACTACCTGCTAATGCACTTACATTCATGTAAAGTAGCCTTGCTGACCAGTTTGGGTGAGGGAAAAACGCACAAGATATAGTATCTTCAATGCCCTGTAGAATGGTAATATCACATCATTTGTAGCAGAAATAAAATAAAGTTAGATGCCATGCAAAATGTTTAGTAATTGTGTTACTCGTCACAAATGTGTTGGAGTAAAGAGTACATATACTTATTAAAAAATTCAGTCAAGTAGAGAGTAAAAGTTGCTAAAATCTTTTAAACTCAGTCAAAAGTAGCCAAAAAGATACTTAAGTACAGTAACTAATTTAATTTACTTAAACACTTTACATCCACGGCTTTATTATTTAAAATAGATTTATATTGCCTTTTTTGAAAGGTTTTTAAAGAGACAAGGGGCCCTATCAAGGCAACACCAGGCGTGATGCATGTTTTTTGCTAGTTTCAGTCCGACGCAGTTATCATTTTCACGGCCAGTGCCACGTTGTTTAAATAGCAAATGCATTCGCGCCCATCTGTTCGCTCATGGGCGTGCTGGGCTGAAAACGAGGTGTGTTCAAGCGTATTGTTGGCACGCTGCTATTTTCAGGCAAATGAAATTGACTGCGCCATTGACCAAAAAAAACCTGGTATAAGTGTCAATGGTGCAGTATTTTTTGTGTTATTTAAAGGCCGTGTTAGTAATATGTGCATATAGGCGGGAGCACAACGAGCATACACTCTGCTTATTACACACTCATACATACATACATACATATTTATTAAAACAAACATGTTTAAATATTAAAAATAAAAGTCTTTCTGCTCACAAATTCCAAAAATAGTGAATCCATCGCAACTGGCTTTTAAAGGGAATGGAAGATTGCACGTTATGCCCAAAACACACCCATGACTCATTAAGAGACTAGGTACAACCCTTTTTGACCATGCGCCTGACATTGCGACCATCTTTTACGTCATTAAACTAGCAAAAGTGGATTCGGACATGCACCTTCGCATGCGCATCAGACCATGCGCTCATATCGTTAAAATAGGGCCCAATCTCTCTGAATTGATTCAGCATGTTCTCTCTTCATATAGCAGTTATGCAGCTACATGCTGCCACTTTTGTCCGAAATTAATTTCTGATGGACGGATAGCCCTCTTTTGATTTGATGGGGAAGTTTAAAGCTCTGTGCACCACTGAACCCAACAAAACACAGCCTTTTGAAATGACAGGTCATGTCATGGAATGTTCAATTGCCAGAACAGTATTGAAATATTGGAAATCCATATTCTGCCTATTTTTAGATTGGCAAAGTACTGCATGTACTGTATGCTACAAACGCAGTGACCACATTTACATGCACATCATTTTCATTAAGATGCATTTTCTGAATGTTCTTTATTCTGAACAGACATGTGCATGACAGCTTCACAAATACTCCAAAGATCGGAGATCTGGATATTCCAAATAAATTACTGCAGTCTTCTTATCGTTTTTAGTAATTCTGCACAGAAATTAAATCGACTCATTAATCCTCATTCAACATGGTACAGAATTCAGAATTCATTCAAAGCATATGTCATGTTGATTTATTCAGATTTCGAAAAACTGGAATATTACTCAGGTTGTGCATTTTCAATATGCATAGATACTATGATATCATTGATGGTGGTTGAGGAGATTCCCCCCTTCTATATGTAAAGCGCTATATAAATGTAACAAATTATTATTATTATTATTATTATTATTATGAATATGACCAAATTGTTATATGCATGCTAATGTGGTCATGACAGTGGATTTCCTCTTCATCCAAAATCAAATAAACAGCTATCTATACATTTCTGACACCATTAGAAAAAAAATAGAATCATCTGACTGCCCTAGGTTATGATCTTCAGGCTATAATAAAGTTCCGCTGTGCACAAAATATATTTTCCACCAACTAAATCAATGTATGTATTGTAGGATAGATTTGAAATGTCAGTAATTCTGAGCATTATTAGTTTAGATGCTCATTCTCAGTGCTTAATGAAGGTCCTGGTAACCTTTACTGCAGATAAAGAAAGTCTGCGGTCAAAGAGAGCTGATTTTATTTCAACAAAAGTGATTAGTGTAGTCAGCATATAACACAGCCCGGGAAATGAAATGGCTGGAGTAATTAAGTTAGTGCTAGCACAGGCCCAGCATCACTAAGCGCTTTGAAGTCATCAGGTTTGGCAAAAGCAGTCATGTGGAGGTAAAATGATAAGAAGACAGGTTTAATTAAATGTGAGATCAGTAATCAACATTGCACACGGCAAGATGAAATGATCAATGTATGATGTCAAATTGTGATGTCACTGCAAACAACTGTGTATGTGATGCTCAATACATGCAATATATTCTTGTATCTTTTTATACATCAAACTTTCAGGCTGATCAGTAAGGTATTTATGTTGATACAGCTAATGAACCTAGACATACAGATTTGACTGCCAACATATTTCGACTGTCCTCACCCTCACATTTCAGGCAGTGAATCTGTGAGAAACATTTTTAATCTACTGGAGACTGGCGTTTATGCGATAATTAGTTTTTTTATGTGGTGCAAAAAGACACCTGAGAGGATCTAAAGCATTTAGGAAGAGGTTCAATCTCCTTTTTGCCTCTTGTGGTTTCCTTCAGACCTACAAAAACACCTAAATATCAACACTTCATTTTTTATACATGGAGAGCGTAAGTGTTTGATGCAAGAGTAAAGTCAAATATTTATCTATGAAGATTGATAAATATATAGAAATAATGGCAGCCACAGGTTTAGAAAATCAAGAACCAAGTAACTCATAATATAATAACTGCACATAATGATATAACTGTACATAATGTTATTATCAATGTAATAAAATGTTAATAATGTAATCATTTTCTTAAAAAGTAATAAAATCTTGAGCTCATAATGTAATTTTTTTTAATGTAATAAGACTTTTACATAATGCAATAGGCTATTGTATAAGAAATGTATTACATTATGAAAACACTGTATCTAATCACAGTTCATAAGGCAATACCAGAACATAATATATATAATGTTTATATTATACATAGTCAAACAATGTCACAATATAATAATTATCTTTCAATATAATACATTTGAGAACACTGTGAAATTGACATTTACATAAAAATAATAATAGTAATACTAATTTTGTAATTATGAAATGCTCAATCATTTTGAGTTGCTTGGACACGAAACACATTTTAAGTTGTATATGCATGCACTAAATTAAGTTTAAGTTTAACTTTAAGTTTCCACGGTATACTTTTTAGGTATAGGTTTTAATAGTTTTTGAGATATAGTAATAGTCATTTCATATAGTTTACAAAAATGGATTTATTATTTTAGCGATAGAGACATTTTAGATTTTTCTAGAAAACTAATGAATTAAAGACATGGCCAAATCTTCCTGAGGTAAACGTAACATTAGTTAACTTTTTTTCCTTTACAGTTTTGTACTTTTGCTATATTGATACTGTGAGGTTGTTTTTTTTTTTTACAACATAGGCTATACTTTGTATACAGTGTTAGTATTGTACACATTGTACATATACCTTTTTCTTGTCAAATTGAAAAACATTATGATTCTCTTTTAACTTAAGCTTACAAGTGTATTTGGCTTATATATATTTAAGAAGTACTGTACTGTAGTAATAGTAATATCAACATCAATAATAATACTAGTAGTAGTAATAATAATGTCATGGCAGATGAGGGAAATAGGACGAGGAAGCAGGATCTAAATGCATAAATATTTATTAATAATACAAAACAGACATATTTTGCGTTCATGATAGCTATTACCATATCATATGACTCCTTATAGAAGCAAGATTGTATTACTCCTTTTTTAAAGTACAGCCATGTATTTCTGCTCTCACCATTCTACATTTAGGGTACAGATTCATCAATAATTTGATAATTTGATGTTGAGTTTATTAACTATTCATCATATGGCTAATCTACTTATACAAGGGCTGAAGTCAAACCTAAGATAAAGTCCTGGCATTTAGTCCTATGCATGGATCTAACAGATCTATATCCATATCAGATTATGCAACGCTGTATAGGCTGACACGTGTCAGATTTGCAAGTATAGATTATATTATGACACATGTGCTTGTCTTGAAACGAATGGAGTTACTTCAGTGCACCAAAATGTAACTTTTTTAATCTGTACATTTTTGTGAATTTTTGTAAATATAATGTGAAATAATATTGCTTAGGAGTGCATGTAATAATAAAAGATGTAATCTCATCCTGTCTTTCTGAAAGAGAATAAGTTATTCCCTTATTCCACAGATTTGCATGCGCAGGCTGCATTTAAAGGAGTAAAAAAAACGTATTGTTTACTTATTTTTGTGTGATTCATGTGTTGTGAAACTGCAGCTTCATGTTAATGCAAAACAAATATGATTTTTAAAAATGTATTCACCACAGATCATATATTTATTTTGCACTGCATGAACTTCATACTTCATATTTATTTAGTTATTTTTTAGGTTATTCCCTTATGGAGGGTCCCAAGGCCATGCATTACAAGGATTTTACCACAGTGAAGGGAGTTTTACCTTTACTTTGCATTGTGCCAAAGACCTTTTACCTGTGGAAAAATCATTGTAGCGTACAGAATGACTTATTACTTATTTTAACAAATAAAAAGGACTGGAATTTTGACTTAAACTGATACAATTTGATAATACATTGTTAAAATATTAAAAGTTTACATTGTTAAAAGTTTACTAGTATATATATATATATACACACACACAGTGGGGAGAACAAGTATTTGATACACTGCCGATTTTGCTGGTTTTCCTACTTACAAAGCATGTAGAGGTATGTAATTTTTACAATAGTTAATTTCAAAAATCCAAATAATTTAATTAAATAATTTATTTGCATTTTATTGCATGACATAAGTATTGGATCACCTACCAACCAGTAAGAATTCCGGCTCTCACAGACCTGTTAGTTTTTCTTTGAGAAGCCCTCCTGTTCTCCACTCATTACCTGTATTAACTGCACCTGTTTGAACTCATTACCTGTATAAAAGACACCTGTCCACACACTCAATCAAACAGACTCCAACCTCTCCACAATGGCCAAGACCAGAGAGCTGTGTAAGGACATCAGGGATAGATTGTAGACCTGCACAAGGCTGGGATGGGCTACAGGACAATAGGCAAGCAGCTTGGTGAGAAGGCAACAACTGTTGGCGCAATTATTAGAAAATGGGAGAAGTTCAAGATGACGGTCAATCTCCCTCGGTCTGGGGCACAATGCAAGATCTCACCTCGTGGGGCATCAATGATCATTAGGAAGGTGAGGGATCAGCCCAGAACTACACGGCAGGACCTGGTCAATGACCTGAAGAGAGCTGGGACCACAGTCTCAATTAAAACCATTAGTAACACACTATGCCGCAATGGATTAAAATCCTGCAGCGCATGCAAGGTCCCCCTGCTCAAGCCAGTGCATGTCCAGGCCCGTCTGAAGTTTGCCAATGACCATCTGGATGATCCAGAGGAGGAATGGAAAAAGGTCATGTGGTCTGATGGGACAAAAATAGAGCTTTTTGTTCTAAACTCCACTCGCCATGTTTGGAGGAAGAAGAAGGACGAGTACAACCCCAAGAACACCATCCCAACCGTGAAGCATGGAGGTGGAAACATCATTCTTTGGGGATGCTTTTGTGCAAAGGGGACAGGACTGCACCGTATTGAGGGGAGGATGGATGGGGCCATGTATCGCGAGATCTTGACCAACAACCTCCTTCCCTCAGTAAGAGCATTGAAGATGGGTCGTGGCTGGGTCTTCCAGCATGACAACGACCCGAAACACAGCCAGGGCAACTAAGGAGTGGCTCCGTAAGAAGCATCTCAAGGTCCTGGAGTGGCCTAGCCAGTCTCCAGACCTGAACCCAATAGAAAATCTTTGGAGGGAGCTGAAAGTCCGTATTGCCCAGTGACAGCCCCGAAACCTGAAGGATCTGGAGAAGGTCTGTATGGAGGAGTGGGCCAAAATCCCTGCTGCAGTGTGTGCAAACCTGGTCAAGAACTACAGGAAACGTGTGATCTCTGTAATTGCAAACAAAGATTTCTGTACCAAATATTAATTTCTGCTTTTCTGATGTATCAAATACTTATGTCATGCAATAAAATGCAAATGAATTGCTTAAAAATCATACAATGTGATTTTCTGGATTTTTGTTTTAGATTCCATCACTCACAGTTGAAGAGTACCTATGATAAAAATGACAGACTTCTACATGCTTTGTAAATGGGCAAACTTGCAAAATCGGCAGTGTATCAAATACTTGTTCTCCCTATATATCAGTTGACGACGTTGTCAAAACTATCCCGATCACACGGATCCATGAAAACGTCTAAAAACGCTGTTTTATTCATGCCAGGTCAGTAGTTGAAATTCACACAAATTCACGTTTTTGTAGTTTACACAAGCAAAACAAAGAACCTGTGACCAAAGTAAAAGTAAAGTGTTACCAAAATTAATATTTCCCCTCATTTGATCAAGCAACCCAGCAGATTTGAAATGCAGGTCACACCAGCTCACTTTCATCATGGGCTGAATCCGAAATCACCCCCTAAACCCTCATTCACTATTCCCTACGTTAGTCAACTAATATAGTTTGCTTGAAGGAGTGAATGAAAATGAGTGAGTGAAGTTGGACAGCCGCTGTGTGTTCATCGGTTGTACACTCGTTATTGCGGTGCAATGTGGTATTGAATGAGTGAACTCAATAAAGTCCACTATGGTTTCGGACACCACTACAAATGGCTGTCCCTTCAAATAGTTCCCTATTTGAGGGTATAGGGGGCGATTTCGGATTCAGCCTTGGTGTTCATTTCCATAGATGTGTCTAGACTGCAGTGTTTACAATTTCTACTCAGAAGTTTCATCTGGTCACACTGAGTATTTATATGTGATTTATTCATATCATATTTCATCAAGTCATTCCAAAATTAGCCTTATTTACAGGTAAAGGAAGTGTATTTAGCAGAAAGTAACAGCAGTCGTCTAAGGCAGAATCTCGAAAATAAGTGGCTATTTAACAGGTGCCTAATAAGTAAACAAACAATTTAATATAAAATTAGGTGGTTCCCTTTTGGCAGAAATCGTGTTTGCTTTCGCGTGGGCTACGATCTAAAAGGGCACTTTCACTTTAACGATCGAGATGAGATCAAACATATATGTTTACGTTGCTAAGAGGGGTTGTTGTGTAGTGATACACAGAACCGTTGGGTAAAACGGTCATAGCCGTGTTTTATTGCGAATAAAACACAGCTATTGACCAATCAGAATCAAGGACTGGAACCAACCGTTTTATAAAATCAAATGAAACAGTCTTACGTTGTCCTAGATGCAAATGCCTTCCATTTGGAAGAGACTTCACATGAGGAGTGCACTTGTGATGTCTTAAAATTCACCCCAAGGGTTTGCATTAAACCTCAGTTAGGTGGGCAAAATGAAATGAATTTACTGTCTATTTGCGTATGATTGCTGTAGCACAGCTTTCACGCAATCACAAGACAATTCTTTTGTGAGATGAGTCTGAAAATGGAACCACTGAGGCCGAATCCTAAATTGAAAACTAAATTGAAAAGCCTGTTTGGTCTGTTGAAGTTTTTCTCTCTCTCTCTCTCTTAGAAGTAACAAATTCTTTGCATTCTCATTTCCTTGCATTTAAATTGAATTTAGAATATAAGAGCAATTTCATTATATAAAGTGAAGACAAGTTGTCTTGTCATATGTTTTACTCCAGTGAATATTTCTCAAGGTGGGTTTGTTTTATTTTTAAAAATCATATAGGAACACAATTCAACCTTTCAGTTAAAATGTACCTTAATCATTCTATGTATCATACATGTTGAGTCTTTTCTGAATGTCTGTCAATTTGGTTTTTATTTTTGTTAGCAAGAGCTATTAACAAAATAAGATGATATTAGAGATTTGGTTTGAATAATATAATTCACAAATCTTATCAAATTCTCCATGTGACAACTAGCCCCAGTCTGTCCTCCATCAGACACTGAAGCACCATCCCCATGATCTGAAGGTGAATTATTACTAAAGAAGATTTTATAATTCTTCATCATATCCTGATGACGATTATGTTGAGGTGTCATGCGGCTCTTTTGCTTGGCTTGGCTTTTATGCGCATAGCTCAACAGGAGCTGCCAGAATTGGTAATCAGGCCCCTGTGCTGAGGTTGAAGATTGTATATCCTCAGTGTACTCATCATCATGCCACGGGACTGGCCCGGGCTGGACTTTGGTTATGTAATGCAGCTGCACATTTATTTATTCGTTTGCATGGCTCGACATAAGCCGGTTTAAGGGCTCTGAGCTGTGTCAGTCTCAGTGCGAGGATGCATTATTCAGCTGTGGTCAGCGTTTGAGTTTACAGGCACGTGTCTGCAATGTGGCAATCCAAACTGTCCCCTCTGCAGGCGCCCACCCTGTCTTCCGGGGGAACCTGGCAAAAGCAGAGAGAGAGAGAGAGAGAGAGAGAGAGAGAGAGAGAGAGAGAGAGAGAGAGAGAGAGAGAGAGAGAGTATAGGCTATTACTGCAAGATGGCTGCATTTGGAACACAAGTGACCCTTGCCCTAGCCCCGGCCTTCTTGGTTACTGTTGCTCTGACACGTGCTACAGAGCATCCGATATAAATATATTGGATATTTATGTGATTTCCAAAACAATTTTCAATAATATAAATCATATAAAGTGGTGAAAATTTAATATACTTTTGGGCTAGAACAAATTGTGACACTGAAAAGCACCTTTTCCTTCAGAATGTCAGAATATGTGACTCATCTACTTAGCATCAGTTGCATCTGATCAGTCTGTTAAGTTTAGTTTACAGTAATGAGCTGCTGACTCATTGTCAAAAAAAAAAAAAACCAGCAGCTGAGGTTGCCAGAACTTGACTGTAAAAAATATAGTTGCTACATTTTATGTATTACTGTTTAAACTGAACTGAAATAATGTTAATAGCACACATGACTAAAGTGTTAATATACTCTGACAACCATCACAAAGCACAGGTGTTAATGAGAAAGGCACATACTAAATCAAAGCTCATCTTTTCCAGAAGCTGAGATAAATACTAATATACAGTACAGAACATGTAATACACTCAAACACAAAAACACCATTTTTGATCCCCATGAGGAGAACAGGGTATAAATCAGAATAAATGTGACCCTGGACCACAAAACTTTTTTTAAATCATATGAAAGCTTAATAAATAAGCTTTCCATTGATGTATGTTTTGTTAGGATTGGAAGAGATACTACTATTTGAAAATCTGGAATCTGAGGGTGCAACAAAAATCTAAATATATAGAAAATCACCTTTAAAATTGTCCAAATGAGGTCCTTAGCAAGGGATATTACTACTACTCATTTTTTATTGTTGTTGATGTATTTACAGTAGGAAATGTACTACGTAAATATCTTCATGGAACATGATCTTTACTTAATATCCTAATGATTTTTGGCATAAAATAAATTTAATAATAATTTTGACCCATACAATGTATTGTTGGCTATTGCCACAAATATACCATGTGACTTATGACTGGTTTTGTGGTCCAGGGTCACAAGTTGAGTTTTTTTATGAAAATGTAAAAATGCTGAAAGTTTTCTGTGATGGGTAGGTGTAGGGTTATGGGATAGAATACACAGTTTGTACAGTATAAAAATCTTTGTCTATGGAATGCCCCTAAATTGTGTGTGTGTGTGTGTGTGTGTGTGTGTGTGTGTGTGTGTGTGTGTGTGTGTGTGTGTGTGTGTGTGTGTGTGTGTTCATGATTTTATATCCCGGTGGGGACTTCTACCTGAATGCACACTCATGGGTGACTTGTGTCACCGTGGGGACCTAAATTGAAGACCCCATAAGGAAACAAGCTTACAAGAGGAGAGAATATACAGTTTGTACAGTATAAAAACCATTACGCCTATGGAGAGTCCCCACAAAGATAACGAACCAGACAGTGGGTGTGTGTGTGTGTGTGTGTGTGTGTGTGTGTGTGTGTGTGGGCATGCACGCTGCTCCAGGTAAATTGTCACTAATTATATTGTAAATCACTTTGGATAAATGAAAGCCTGTTATTTACTTTCATACTAAAAATAAATTTGGACATTTCTATTGATATTTAACACTGCTGTACACTGTAAAAACTGGTAACCCGCATTTGTTACTTTAAGGGTGTATTTCTACCATGAAGGTGCTATGTAATTTTTAATAATTATATTAATTTATATAATGTTTCTATAGTTTTTATTTTCAAAAATAGCCCAATTTTTCTCTCTTTATTTTTTTTTATGAACAGAATATCCCTTAGTAATGAACTTTTCACCAGGCCCAGAAAAAAAAATCTACAGACAAAAATCTTGCTTTTGCTCATTTTCTATAGCAAGTTTGAGGAAAAATCTACTGAATACATGATGTGAAAGTGCCTTTGAAATGGATGTAATGACAGATAATATGTGTCATTAATTGATCCACATCATCTGCAGCAAAAAGAAAAGACCAATCCATTATTAAAGATCCTATAATCATCCTGGCCATAAACTGTTCTCTCTTTCGGAAAGTGATATCAAGTCATCAGCAAACTGAAGAACAGCTTCCACCCGACTGCAGTTTGAATTCTCATTATAATGAGCAATTGGTAGTTGCTATATAATTCTGTCTTGTATATTGCTCACTTTAATATTTGTCATTTGCTTTTTGAGAAAGCACCTATTAAATGAATGTGGCAATGAGATGCACACACTAATGATCACACCATCTGAACCCTTTTCTTGACCTGTTTACTACTGTTATTCATAATCCCAGCTGGCTTCATATTGCTAACTATGCTTAAACACACAGCTTTATGGCAAAAGCATTTGTTTATTTCTCTCTGAGCTGTGCCATCTGTTGCCTTTGCAGGATGACAGCATCTTAAAGGAGTTTGATATCAGCGATCATGTGAAAGAGGGCTTCGAGAAAGCAGACCCGTCACAGTTTGAGCTGCTCAAGGTGTTGGGTCAGGGCTCCTATGGAAAGGTGAGCTTTGAAAATGCAGCATCTGACTTATCCTTTGTTTGTTACTGTTTATGCAGACTGCTACCGATGACTAAGATTAGATGTGCCATTTGTTTGGATGTAATTTTGTTAATGCAAGTGATGTTCAGCCAGTTCAGGTTTGGGGTAATGGATGTAAAACCCTTGTATGTGTCCTTATAACCCTCTCAGTTGAGCTGAATGAGTTTATTTTGGGATGGGAAAAGATTTAGATCAGTTGTTGCAAGATTTACATGACATAGTTTTAAATGATTACCTTGTGTCCCAAAACTGAAATTTCCTGCCTGTTTTAAAACCTAAACTTCATGTAGGCAGCATTTAAAAGATATCATAATCAGACACAAAGGCCATCCATTAAATTAGGCCGTATAATCAGAGGTACCTTTGGAGAAAATGTAAGGCAGCATCACATTTCCAACAGAGAAGGCAATCACAGAATGCAATGCGATGATCTTAATTTAAAAACATGAGAAAATATGAATACGTATACTTATAATTCATTCAATACTGAAAAGTATCAACAGAAACATACATTTTTTTACCCATAATTTATGTATTTTGCTTAGTAGAGTAGCTACTGCATTGTTAGCTTAGCAACATGCTAATGCCAAATTCCATTGAAATCAATTGTGAGTTGAGATGTTGCCTTAGCTCACTAGTTTTTGGATGAAAAAAACCTAACATTATTTACTCCCATTTAATCCCAAACCTGTTTTTCTATTTCTATGAAACACAAAATATATTGTCCATGTTCAAAATTGCAAAAATTACCAAAAAAATCATACGACACATTTTCTAACACCATGTCCTAACCAGACACAACTCGACGCCGTGACATGTGTATCTTATCCATGTTAATCAGAGATTTTTTCCTAACCCGCATTGATTGTTGTACGCAACAAATCTGTTTTAGAAACGTTTTCTATTTCTGTGACGGTGCAGCAGGAACAACCATATAAAAAGTATGACACAATAATCACAGGTACTGATTATGTGCTTTATTTAATGTTTATTTAATTTTTAACCCTTTCATGCATGGTGTCCACATTTGGGGACAGTTAATTTAACTCCATTTAGGGTTCATTTATCATGGTAATTTTCTCCAAACCACTTGAGGGCAGTGTCAGTAGGTTGACAGCAATATTGTAACAGTGGCTACTGTCTTGTATTCCAAATATTCATTGCTTGATGACATCATTAATCCAAGATAGCTGACAGCAATAGCCATGTGCCAAATGCCCCAGGCATATCTGTGAAAAACTTTTCTACGAGGTCGATTGAGCTAAAAAAAAATATTAGTTTGTACAGTAAAGTATGATGAATAGGTTAGTATTTTATAAACTAAAATTTAGAGTAAAATATAGTTTTTATACACCAAAAACTAACTGTCCACACATGTGGACGTCATGCATGGAGATTGCATAAAGTCTGATTTCTGTAACCTGCTAGTATATCTGTTCTATTTTTGCAAATATGTTTTGAATTGTCTTATATTGTAATAAAACAGACATTTAACAAATATATCAACATAAATAACCATTTAAAATTACATATTACAGCATTAAATGGCAACTTTACACATACATACCGAGACAAATTTGCATTTTGCCTTCCAAACAGGGACAGCACAGGTCAAGCATTCAGTACAGAATAATATAGAATATCCCAGAGGACAGAGGAAGTGACAGTGACAGCAGTGATGAGGAGTACGTGCCAGCAAAGCCCAGTCCATATTGCTACTAGGTTTCCCCATATATGTAACTACCATTATATTTCCTACAATATGTGTTTTATCGTTGTTATATTGTAATATTAGCGTTTTTAATAACTGAGCTTATATACATAGCATAAAAACACAATATTTTTTATTTTTGTCCCATTTTACGCCTTTGTTGCATGGTGTCCACATACGTGGACAGTTGTAATTTTTAAATAAAACTGAATTCTGTAAAAATGTAAATGGATTTCAATTTTAGCATCATATTAAAGTAAAAAAAAGAATCTTAAAAAAATCTAGATTATGTTTTTCATAATTCATGCATGAAAGGGTTTTAATTTGAGTTACAAGAAGGTTTAAACTGTGAACTCAATGTAAACAAACAACATATTCTATGACAAAGTCCCCTCACCCAGTATGTTTTTAATAATAATATGTATGAATTTGATTCATTGAGAGTACAGTGCGCTTACAGAGAGATCACCCAAACACTCTTCTGATTACCTGTGATATTTGATTGATTTTGTCGTGCCTCATAGTCTTGTCGCATCTGATGTGGACAGACAAATTGCTTATCTCTGGAATCTTATCTGGTTAGGACACAGTGTAAGTCTTCAGAAGCCATACGATTCCTTTGCGCGAAGAAGACTTTAGAATGCTTTAGAACAGAGCAGGGATTTGCAAGAAATTTGAGTCTGTTAGTCTTCACACAAAGCAGTCACAACTTCAGATGTACTGTCATGGAATTCTTTTTTACATACAGATATTTTTTCGCATATCTCCCTCTTTTTGGAGCTTGACAGCCCCTGGACACAGACTAAGATGTGAATATTGTGGGGTTTTGAATTTTGATCTTGCGTTTCATTTACAGGTGTTCTTGGTGAGAAAAATCAAAGGTTCAGATACAGGACAACTCTATGCCATGAAGGTCTTAAAAAAGGCAACACTAAAAGGTAAAAACTGACACTTCAGTCCTTAAATTAAGTGATCTGAATTATGATTTCTACTCTATAATTTGTGTGCCTTACATTTGTCAATCTCTTCCTGGTATGTAAAACCTGCAGTTATTATTTCAGCTCAGCATGACATCTAACCTGTGAGTCATAACTAAGCTGCTAGGAGGCCTAAAGTGCTCTCTGGTTGATTTTTAAAGAGTATCTGAATCATCAAATTGTTTAACATTTGAAAAAGGTCCCACTCAGACAACCAGGTGATTTTTCGCATACTTAAGATCCAGCAGCTTCCCTGGAAGAAAGAAAATGAATGAATCTCAGAATTGAACAAAGCAGATAAACCTGAAGTCTTAAGCAGCTTACTGACTTTCCTCATCATTTATTCATTTTTGTGATTCATCCCTTTGTTTTTACACAACAAACACAGCAAAACAGCAGTTATTGTAGTGATTCACAGTGCTCAGTTTGGAGTGGTAATCTATTTCACAACCTGTTCACAACCCACATAACTTATTCACTCAATGTAACCATGGTTACATACCAAATTATTTGCTCTCTGCAAGTTCTTCATGTTCTTGTGAATGAATATAACAGTATTTGTGACTATGGCACCTCACTGTCAGACCACAGAAATGCTGCAGCTGTTACATAAGACAAATCATTCAGTGTAAAGCATCCCGTGTGAATGCGACATCCATCATGCTGCTTTCGTTTTCAGACTCGTCAAAGATTTGTAGTTAACTTCTGCAGGCTTAAAGGGGCTATATGCGTTTTTCTGAAATTTAAACTCGCGACTGACACCTGTGGCCAAAAAACAGAACTGCTCTCATTTTCTGATCGCTCTCGCAGCGGTGGTGACGTCACATCCGCAGACAGCGCGGGAAAAGACGACCCGCCAGAAAATAGGAAAAATAGGATACAGGCTTATAGGTGCACCCACTGTGAGCGGACAAGGTGTCAGTATGCTCATCAGGAGATGTTTGAGTCATAAATGGTAAAATAAAAAGGCTATTGTTACGTTTATTTTGGGGAAAAAGTTGCATATAGCCCCTTTAAAGGTGATGTATGTAGATTTTTAGATGATAAAATGTGCAGAGGCAACTACTGTATGAGTATTATATTCATGTAAACATTGGCTTTATAAAGCTAACAAAGCTATTTGTTTGAGCATCCATCCTGACACAGTGGCAATGGCTCAATCACTGGCATGAGTTTGGAGTCGGACTATCTCTTTGGCAAAACAATAACTGGGAACCTGTTTGAAGCCTATTTCAGTTGTTATTTTAGCAATTATTTTACTTTGGTGATGCTAGTGGTACAAAAACTACACACTTCACCTTTCAGATTAATGTATAACTTTGACTTTTTAATGAAAAAATCTTACACTGCCAAACTAAGTTTCTTTTAAATCATATCTGGCACAGAGCATTTACATTTAATCATTTAGCAGACGCTTTTATCCAAAGCAACTACAAATGAGGAGAACAATAGAAGCAGTCAGACCAACAATAGGGCAACAATATGAAAGTGCTGACTAGTCCCAGTTAGTCTAGCACAGTACATGTAGCATGTTTTAATAAATAAATAAATAGAATAGTAAGTATTAGTATTAACAGGTCAAGTGTTGACAAAAAAGATGCATATTTAACCGTTTCTTGAAAATGGCTAAAGACTCAGCAGTTTGGGTTGAGTTAGGCTTGTCATTCCACCAGCAGGGAACAGTCCAGATAAAGGTCTGTGAAAGAGATTTTGTATCTCTTTGGGATGGCACCACAAGGCGCCGTTCACTTTCCGAACACAAGCTTCTGGATGGCATATAAGTCTGAAGTAGTGAGTTTAGGTATGGGGGTGCAGAGCCAGTGGTTGTTCTGTAGACAAACATCAGTGCCTTGAATTTGATGCGAGACGCAATTGGCAACCAGTACAGATTGATCAAGAGAGGTGTGACATGCGCTCTCTTCGGCTCGTTAAAGACCTCTCTCACTGCTGCATTCTGGATCAGTTGCAGAGGTTTGACAGTACATCCTGGAAAGCCTGCCAAGAGAGCATTACACTAGTCTAGTATGGATAGAACAAGAGCTTGGAGTTGTGTAGCATGCTCCTATAGGAAGGCCTGATCTTCCTAATGTTGTACTATGGCAAATCTGCAAGACAGGGCTGTTCTAGCAATGTTGTCTGTGAAGTTTAACTGATCATCAATCACAACTCTGAGGTTCCTGGCCGTCCTAGAAGGAGTTGTGGATGACGAACCTTGCTGAATGGAGAAGTTGTGATGAAATGTTTGGTTGGCCGTGATTGCAAGCAGTTCTGTCTTTGCAAGGTTGAGTTGAAGGTTGTGGGTTTTGAGATTGTTTTTCATGCGTGTAAACAGCAAAAACAGAATGAGATGTAATATTTTTCCTTCATATGTGGTTATATCTGTCACTTATGAATACAAGTATTGGGACGTGCTTCTTAATTCTTGTATTCAGGTGTTTCAATCAAGACACATTGCCTCAGGTGTATATAATCAAGCACCTGGCCATGCAGTCTGCATTTACAAACATTTGTGTGTTTGTTTGTGTGTGTGTGTGTGTGTGTGTGTGTGTGTGTGTGTGTGTGTGTGTGTGTGTGTGTGTGTGTGTGTGTGTGTGTGTGTGTGTGTGTGTGTGTGTGTGTGTGTGTGTGTGTGTGTGTGTGTCATGGCGGCGGCGGCGGCGGCATGCTCGCACGCTTCACGCTGACATGCTGCACTAAGAAAGTTAACATCTACACCCGTCGTAGCTGCCGGCGAAAACGCAGAAAGAGCTTGAACATGTTAATATCAGGACTACTTACAATGTGCGTGGTTTCAACCCTGAAGTTTGCAACCAAAGCTGCTTTAAGAAGCGGTAAGATCCGTAATATCGGATGGCGAATCCATGACCCGACAAATGTTTGTCCTGAAAGTAACCATCTGCACGCCACTTGGCCGAACTTTGAACAGTACAATCGCCCACTTTCTGATCAAGAGTGGATGCACTTTCAGGTACAGGAGAGAGAGTTCAGGAAAACCCTGGATGTGAAACTAATTAATGACAGACAAACAGTACAATTCACCGGAAACAACCCGCGTCACTGGACTAAACTTATAACCATCCTATGTGGAGTATACTACAGGAATGGATCCTACACACCAACTCATAATGATGGGAGACCATTAGGAATACCTTTGCTAAAGTACACCGTAAGAATTCTTCGGAAATTCCCCCTCTGTAGAACGCTCTCACCGAGGCCCGATCCAGAGACGCTCACTGAATGGATAAATCAGCAGCTGCGCTTCGATGAATGAGCACGTATTCTGCTTGAAAACTGCCATTGATGATTTTAAACATGAATCCTCCCGCTTCTATGCGGTATTCCTCGATTTTCGAGACGCCTTTGGTTCTCTACCACATAGCGTAATGCTTCACTCCCTTGAAGAAATAAAGCTGCCGGAAGAGTATATACATATAATCAAGAATGTGTACAATAATTCATTTTTACAAGTGATTTGCGGACATCAACTAACGAAACCGGTTAAACTCGATGTTGGCATTAAGACGGGGTGTCCGTGGAGTGCCGTGAATTTCGTACTGGCCTTAAACCAATGGCTGAAGTGGTTATGTTCTCTTGCCCCGCTTGACATTACATCTCCAAACCCAGTTCAGGCTTTTGCCGATGACGTCCTCATAGTATCAAGAGAGGAGAATGTCATTACACACATGCTGTCATACACCGATCGCTTCCTGCAATGGTCTGGACTTGGAGTTAAGAACAACAAATGTGCGGTGTTCTATGAGCGACGCAGCGGGGGCAATAGATGGTATAGGGCCAAGTATGATCAGCCTCCATCATTTACAATCGCCGGAAGCACAATTAGAGTCTATTCAAGACATGAATCGTACAGTTATCTAGGACATTTGTTTAATGTTGCAGGAGAATGGCAAGAGCAAGTGAGCGATATCTGTAAAGAGTACTCCAGCAGACTGGACCTGATAGACCAGTGTCCTCTACCGATCTGCATGAAACTCCAGGCCATTCGGGACATAGCACTATCTAAGATCCAACATCTGTTTGCCAACGTCCACATCGCTAAAAAACATCTGACGGAGCTGAACAATAAGACCGTGCAACTGGTAAGAAAATGGTTAAATCTCAATACACACACGACAAGAAGTATTCTCTTTATCAGCAAATCCGAAGGGGGACTGGGGATTCCCAACATTGAATGGATTTATACAGCGACCAGAGTACAGCATCTACTGCATATGTTGAATAACGACGACCTTACAGTTCGTGAAGTTGCCCGGCGCTCATTGGTGCTGGATCTGAGCAAACGTAAGGTCCCCTTTTCTGCAGTCGGAGAATCGGGCTTCCTCGGCTTCCGAAAGAAACCTAGCGGAAAGCTGGACACCAGGGCTACGGGATTCGGAGTACGTTCGGATTGGCCCGATCTGAATGACTTGTGCAGCAACAATAATATACAGTTGAACTGGGCACATACTGGCGGGGAGCAGGTGAACATCAGCCATGCACAGATTATGGATCTTAATGTGTATGCTGAGGCGACTCTTCATCACGGTAAGAAGCTGAACAGCCAGACGTGCAGGTATGAAATCCTTCAGTACTTTCAAACACAACAGCGCGATTACTGGCTTAACCTGCGCCTTCAAGGAAAGCTGGCATGCTTGCAGAGCGCGGACCATACAGTCTCTCACTCTGCGTTACAAAACTCAGCCGTAAACGACGGTATCCTAAAGTTTGTTATTAAAGCCAGGCTACAAACACTCCCGACCAAATACAATCTCTCCCTGTGGTTTCCAAAACATCACGAACCATTCTGCTTACTACACCGCGATAAGATCATGGAATCTACAGCGCACATAATGAACGGATGCCCTTTGTTCAAAGGACTTTACATCGCGCGCCACGATCGCATCGTAAACACAATAGCTCAAGAACTGCGCAAAGTTTCTGGACAAAGTGCAATACACGTAAACAAGACTGTTCAAACCAGCTGGTTCTCAAACCTGAACGATAATATCAACTTTCTTAAAAGTGCTCTAAGTGAACACCCAAATACTCCAGACATTGTAGTCATTGATGAACTTTCTAAAGATATCGTGATTCTAGAAGTAGGCTGTTGTTTTGATGCTTACATGGACTTGTGTTTTTCTGAGAAAATGTTAAAGTACCAGCCGTTAACAAATGCTATGGCAGTGTGTGGCTACAGGACCAAACTAACTGTTCTTATCTTGGGTAGCTTAGGGCATGTGCACAGATTATGTGTCCGAGGCTTGCAGATTGCTGGACTGAGTAAAAAGAGCTCTAAGCAAATAGCCAGATATTGCTCTGTTTCAGCAATCATAGGCAGTCTGCATGTTTGGAGAAGACGATGTTATCTTTATCCATAGCCCATTGACTGATGTGGTCGGGACTGTTTACATTGTCTGTATTGCCAGGTTAAACATGATAAGCTCTTTATGAATATTTGGATGCTGTGTTGCTTTAATCAGTATTTGTCATTCCAAATAAAATAATTAAATGTGTGTGTGGGGGGGGGGGGGCTTTCTGAAGAGCTTAAACCCAGTTTATACTTCTGGGTCGAGTGTATGTGTGTTGCACGTGTAACCTATGACGTACCCTGACGTGCACCTCTCAAAAAATGTAACAACGCGTCAACTCTACGCGGATTGCAAATGCTGTGATTGGTCTGCCAGAACCCCTCCCTCAGGGGTACACATGCTCCTTCTGCATGTGTAACTGCACGTCGACGCGGACAAGGACACAGAAGTATAAATGAAAATCGGATGTCTTATGTCTAAAGACCCATAGGCGATTTCTTCTTAATTAAGAATTTTTCATGTTTAATAACCATTATAAAACTACACTTTCAGAAATAAGGTACAAAAGCTGTCACTGGGGTGGTACACTTAAAGGTATTGGTACCTTAAAGGTATTAGTACCTAAAGTGTACATATTAGTACCTAAAAGGAAAAGTTTACGTTTTGAAAAGGTACCGCCCCAGTGACAGCATTTGTACCTTTTTTTCTCAGTGTGCATTCATTTAAACATCTGCATATCCAAACTAAATAATTGAGAGATACAAGATTGCAGCTGTGAAAAATGTCTAGCCCACAACTTGCAACAAGGAGACCAATTATTATTATTCGTTTTTTTTCCACTCTGCACATTAAAATTCAAGTTAATATCAGAATTAGATCATATTTCAGTTATTTATGCTCATATAAACCTGTTAACCCAATTGAGCCATATCTGGTTATGTCATAGGTAAATTATATTCACAAGGGTCACGGCACAAAAACACACTTTTTCAAAAACTGTGCACTTTAAAAAATAAATATCAATATGAACATAAATCAATATACATAGTCTCATAATCTGCATTTGGCAATTCATGCAATTGTGTGCTTCTGCCAAGGGAATGAATGAGAATGAATGAGTTGACACATTCACACATTCACATGTCTTCTTGTCTCTGTGTTTTATCTCTATGTATTTTAAGTGCGGGACAGAGTGAGATCGAAAATGGAACGAGACATTCTCGCAGAAGTGAATCATCCCTTCATCGTCAAACTCCACTATGGTAAGTTGTTGTCTCTGGAGATTGTAAACAACAGAACACGAACGTTTTCACAAGAACATCAATTTCTGAACTCCCTATGCTCTACTTCAATGACAAAACAGGCAGTTTTGTGGCGTGACTAACTACATGTAGAAATGCTACAAACTTAAGTTCTTTCTTCAGTTGTATGACAGTTGATCAGCTGTTTTCATAATGCTGTAGCTTTACAGTAATGAGCTATCATGTAATATTTAGTGTTCACGTTTGAAGCTATCTGATTGTAAAACGTATTTATATTATCTAATCATTATTTATTTAAAAATAGATTGCCAGTAGCTTGGCTGTAGCATTTAAACTTTGAGTGGCATGTAACATGGTAAACTTCTGTTTTTTGAGTTTTGCTTCTGACAGGTGAAAAATCAACGTCACCTTTGTTGCTTTTCCCCCACAGCATTTCAGACAGAAGGAAAGTTGTATCTTATATTGGACTTTCTCAGAGGGGGAGATCTTTTCACTCGCCTGTCCAAAGAGGTCAGTTTTTATTCAAAAATGAATTGTCTTTTGACATTAAATGTTGTTCCAAACCCGAAATACTTTATTTTCTCTGTGGAACACACAAAGAGATGCTTTTGAGAATGTTCATGCTGCTCTTTTCTGTACAAAGAAAGTGGATGGACGCTGTCGTGCTCCAAAACTAACAATGTTCTCATGTTTCTCTAAAGTAACCAAATGCAACATGCTAAGTTTCAATATGCGAAAATGCGAAGGAGATTTCAGAGCAGTTGAATGGACTTTTTTGATCATTTTGTTGTGCTTTTGTCAGTTCCTGAGGATTGACAGCATTCTCATTCACATAAATTCTATGTAAAAGAAGACCTAAAAGGAGAGATTCTTCTAAATGTCTCCTTTTGAATTCTATGGGAGGGTTTGGGATGACATGAGAGTGAGTAAACGACTAAAACAGATATAATATCAATAGCACAATTGTGATCTTCAGCTTTACGATTGCTTACTGATTGATCATTTAGACATCTACCTGCAATAACAGAGGTACATCCTGACTGAATTGTAATGGAGGTGTAATTTTGGTCCAAATTCCTTTGTATGTCTGGCATCTATTCTCTGATGAATGTTGTAATTGGTCCCTCTTAACACTCACTATACTGTAATTATCCTTAATGGAGTGTTAGATCTTCTTGATCACATCACTTTCTAATCTCACAGATTCAATAAAGGCTTCCCTCAAGGATCTGTTCCTTTCGCACATGAGGAGCAAATCTCATTATTGATCTATTGATTGCAGCGTTTGCTGAAGCCTGTTCTTTCTGAATCACACATTATAGCATCAGAGGTGATCAGTGGAAAAACAGTGGATAATACACTACTATCTAGGTGTTGGTAAGGATTAAAGGGAAATAATGTGTTTTATATTGATTAGCACAGTTTGTGTCTGGCGGTTGTGTAGAGTTTGTAATAGATCCCCTGTGTGCCTGAGGATATTCTCAGCCACCGAAACCAAGGTCATTCTTCACAGTAGCTTCAGTAGTAGGCTCGTTGACACCAAGAACGATAACTATAACGATAACTATATTAGTGTCCACACTAACACGTGCTGTAGTTTTGACGTTTGGCGGTTTAAATGTTAGAGCTCTTTAAAGCAGGATGGATTCTGATTGGCTTCAGCTGAAAAGTTTCAATTGATATCATTTTCTGTGCCATTATCGTTACAGTTGTGGTGTGGACTCTGCTATTCTTTCATATTTAAAAAGATTTTTAAAACTATATCTTTATCGTTGTCTTTATTGTTAGCTATCGTTCTTGGTGTGAACGGTTATTATCAATTCACTGAGCTCTTCTGGATCTTTCCTGTTATCCAGTAGCTTTCCCTCTGACGTGCTTGTTGTATTTTGAGTATTTCAAAAAAATAATATAAATATTTTAGAAAAATTTACCCCAATGTTGAAATTAGTGATAAAAGAAAAATATGTTTTAAACTGTTTTAGTATATATTTATATCCAATATATTCAGATATATACAATAGGGACATGGAAATGTACAGTGTAGTAAGAATGAGTCCGAAATTCTTGTTCAAAATTTTTGTACGTTAAAAATAAATACGCCCTGTGTCAATCACGTTTACACACTACCTCTGGAACTTTCGCCCCTTTTAAAAAAATTCAAATCGGGTTCGATTTTCTGCATTTTTCGCATCTGTGGCAAACTTTTGGAGATGGTTTTGACAATTCAGCGCCACCGGATAACGAATACGAAAAAACTGATACAAAAATTTCGGACTCAGTGTGCAAAGACCATTCCCTTTCTTACATTATTTAGACAATAAAATGAGATAGTCAGTTTCACACTTAACAGCCTCTACATTTCTCTAACCGATAAGAGAGTGGTTTAAATCTATAAAAAGCACACACAGCAAACCACCAAGAATAACTTTGTTGCTGTGGTGATTGGAAGAGAGATGGCAAGGTTTTGTAAAAGTGTAATATTGGGCTTTTAAGATGTGACATCATTTCTTGTTGCTATACTGATCTAGGCTATATACTGTTTTCCCCCACTCCTTATAAAATGATGACATCTATGCAGGCAAACTATGCTACAAACATGTACAGTGTTTGAAGTTTAAAAGCACAGAAAGGAAGAAGGAATTATGTATTCGCATTATCTATGACAAGACTGCTGTTTTATTCTAAAAAGCGCAACAGAGGCCTCACATTTAGTGCATGTGCTTTATTTTGATGTACCTTTTATGGAAATCCATGGGTGTTAACTCAAGCACCATTATTACTGTTGCTTATCCTTATAGTTTGAACAAAGCCATAAGCCTAGCATGAATGATATATCAAGCCATGCGACTTATTAAGGAGAGGTGTGCTTCTTTTTTACTAAACAATCAGATTTGGGATTTTTGACTGATGGATGATAAGAATATCATGCAAACTGGTTTCTTTTGATTAAAAGGCAGGCACCCAGAACACCTTAGCAACCATGTCAATGCTATAGAAACCACTCAGAGCAACTATAGCAACACCCTGACAGCTACCCAGTGAAACGATCATGTCATTTATTTAAAGTGCATTTTTACATTGGTCATAAAATGAAAATCATGTTTTCGATTTAAACTTGTTTTGTTCAGTTCGTCTAAAAGCATATAACATTCCGCATAAAGAAACAATTTTGTTTGAATAGCAATTTTGCTACCAGAGTGCTTTACTGAATGCAGAAATTATTGTCGGTTGAAAGTATTGTTAATTTTTCTGGTGTGTTTTTCTTAGTATATAACAGAAAATATGATGCAAAAGACATGTTGTACATAACAGGAAATAACAGGATTACTATTTTAAAAAAGACATCATAGTAAACATAAAGATCTTTCAAATGTGTCTTAAACATTGACTAACAAATTCTTTTACTGAATTAGTTTGATCGCAAGTGAAAATTTTACTTTCATAGCCAATTTAGCTTTTGTTTTTTGGTGAAATGAAGTTGTAAATAGTCTACATTAACTTATATTTTGATTAAGTATGCTATTTTCTTGAAATAATATTTGTACTTGTATGAATGTTTTTGTGTTTTTTTTGTGTGTTTTTTTTAATTTAGGGTCCAATTCTCACTATTAACTAGTTGCTTATTAGCATGCATATTACTAGGATATTGTCTGTTTATCACTTATAAAGCACATATGAATATTATTCCTTATTTTGCATGACCTTATTCTACATCCCTTAATCCTAAATTTAACAATTACCTTACTAACAATTAATAAGCAGTAATTAGGAGATTATTGAGGCATAAGTCATAGTTAATAGTTAGTTAATAGTGAGAATTGGACCCTAATCTAAAGTGTGACCGTATTTTTGATGTAAAAATCAAATGAATAATAATGGGTCTCATTCACCAAGAATGCATAGGCCCTACGCACAAATTTGTGCGTGAAATCTGTGTACCAACAATTTTAAGAACAAATCACGATTCACCTAAAATTCCGTAATAAAATGTATTCTAAATTTACAAAAAATATATGAACAACTGAAACCACACATATGCAAAAAACACTTACTCTGACTATAATTATATTTATGTTGCATTAATTGTATTATATAATTCATTAATAAACTTATATAATACATTTTTTTATTAAAATACATTTTTTATTTAATCTTAAGTACATTCCATCATATACAGTTAAAGAGTAAGAAAAGCTGCGCGATTTCTCAAGGCCCGTTCACACCAAGAACGATAACTATAAAAGGGGATGTTTCTCTATATCATTAGCTGTGGTGTGAATTCTGCTATTCACAGCGTGGAAGTTATGTTTAGTTAGACACATACATAATCAGTAGATATCAAACGTAACAATGCAATACCATCACATATAAAAAAAAAAATTTTACTCACATAATTGTGTTGCACCATTCCTGTCAGATCCAGAAGCCACAGAATTGTTTTTTAATCTCATCCTGTCTCCAAATCCTTGTTTACAAACAAACTCGGTGAAATTAAGCGAACAAATGCAATGTCTTCCCCACGTGAGCTGGATCTTCATTAAAAATAAAGTTCAACCATGCATTTTGGAATCCGAAGGAAGTTTATGGCATGTTTGAAACATGCCTTCATTTTTTTGCTTGGAAGTTTGATCCGGTTTAGCTCCACGTAGGCCTGTTATTTATCTAACATGCCAAGCACGAATCGTGGCGGGGCTACAGAATTAGGCGTTTGTCTTGAGGTGGCGTTTCACTGCACTCTGACGTCACAAGAACATTCGCAGATCGATCGTTTGTTGAGCCAGCTATCAATAAAAGCTTTCAAGGAAGTTTTATATACAGGGTACAGTTGATTTCTCAATTCAAGACCCCTTTAATGGCGATTCAAATGTGTTCTGTTCCATTAGGGATTCAGTTTAGCTCATGTTCACATGCTTTAAAATATTCCAGGTCATTTCTTGAAAAAAACCCAGTTGAGCTGAGATATCTGGCCACTCTGATGAAAACAGCCCCGCACTTATCTGGAGCAGACGTTTTCTTCAGACTTTGATTAATATGACTCATTGACCATGCTCGTTCGCTCTGCTAAATATCCTGTTTTCTCCACCTGTCTAGGGTTTATTGCACACGTCACTCTTCATCAGTCACATTGTTCAATCTTTATTCTGGTTGCGTAGAGATAGTTGTCCTTATTAATTGCTTCTGGACCTCTTCATTGTACATCACATAGGCCACTTTGCTTTATGATAACAAGATTATATAGAATCAGGAATGAATAGTTGAAACCACTTCTCTCCCCCAGGTCTCTTTCAATTATTAATTAACTGCTGTAATTTTAGAAAGTGAAAATTATGTGCCAAGTAATTGCACTCAGCAAAAGGTGGCTGAATCACGTCTATGATCAGTCACTCACAGGATATGGAGAACTATATAACCTAATACCCAGCCTATGGTCTTCATTGGCTGCTTGTACATCTACCTGCCCTGCCCTCAAACACTGTAGGTGTAGCTGAGGCCTGGAAGAGTTTGGTTTGTGTTGTCGACATGTCGAGAAGATGCTGTTCCCATTCAGTCGGTCACGTTCGACGTACGTCGGACGTACCGACGAATTGGGATCACTTCTGGGAGCCCCTATCAGCTTCGAGCTATCTAGAACCGGCCAATGAACAATTGGCGTGCGAGATTTGCATCTCGCGCTCCGCCCCGCGCCGCGGGTATAAACAGGAAGCGAGAGCGAATGCACGCTGTCATTCACTTCGGAGCCACACGGCAGATGAAGAGGACTCTCAACGCAAGACTGCTTGAGTTTATCGCTGCTATCAGCAAGCTTTATTTAGACCGGAGAATCCAGAGGAGACGAGTGTTGGAGGAACGGCACATTTCAGCGGGATCCGCGCTGACTCATCGGCTGCCTCTGCAAACAGAGAAAAACTGCTGTTTTCACAGCAACGGGCAAACTGTTGGTCTGGTTGGGCGTTTTTCCTGTTTTGAGTACACGCACGGGCTGCTCAACAATCCCGTGCGCTGTCGCGTTTCCCCCTGAGTGCTTCAGCACAGAGCGTTTCCTGACAAAAAGAGTTCACGGGTGACGTGCCGTCCTTTTCAGGATGTCTTACCACCCGTGCGTTTCTGGATGCGGTCGTTCCCTGTCCCCTGCTGACGGTCACAATCGCTGTCTCACGTGTTTGGGCACACAGCACGCTGAGGCGGCGTTTGTGGATAGTTCATGTTCCCACTGCGGGAACATGACTATCGCGGAGCTAAGATCGAGACTCTCCTACCTCCGGGCTGGGGGAGTCCCCTTACCCATCCCACGAACCAGGACTGCCCCTAACCCGGGTGGACCTGCTTCTTTGGATGGCCAGGGTGATCTGAGGATCACGTTTAGGGCAAACCCGCCGAGTCAATCTCCGCAGGCCCCTATTCCCTCTGCTCCGCAGCCGGTAGAGCCTCCAGGAGAACCCGCTGGACCCTCCCACGGGAGACCGGTGGTGACTTTTGGAGCTCCAGCAGATGAACAGATGTCAATCGCTGCATCGGAGGGGGAGTTTCAGTCCTCGGGGGATGAAGGTTCAGTCGTACTGCCTCCCTCTGGGAGAGTGGCAACGGCTGCACCGGACCCTGAGATGGCTGCTATGCTTTCCCGGGCCGCCGAAAGGGTTGGGCTCGAGTGGAACCCTCCACCGTGTCCCGAACCCTCTAGGTTGGACGATTGGTTCCTCGGGGTGGGTCGCGCTGGTTCTCAGCGTCCCGCCCCGACACCTTTCTTCCCGGAGGTGCATGAGGAGCTCACGAGGTCCTGGACGGCACCTTTTTCTGCCAGAAACCGGCCGAGTGACTCCTCCCCTCTCACTACCCTCGACGGCGGGCCAGCCAAGGGTTACGTGGGGATCCCGCCAGTGGAGCGCGCCGTCGCGATGCAACTGTGTCCGGCGACCGCCTCTAACTGGCGCGGTGACCCACGTCTCCCGTCCCGGGCCTGTAAGTTCTCTTCCAGTCTGACTGGGAAGGCTTACAAGGCCTGCGGGCAGGCTGCGTCCGCTTTGCATGGCATGGCGTTGCTTCAGGTCCAACAGGCCCAGGCACTCCTTGACATGCACGAGGGTAGGCCTGACCCAGAGCTCCTCCGGGCGACGAAAGTCACCGCCCGTTCCATCGGTCAGGCGATGTCCACGCTTGTGGTCCAGGAGCGTCATCTCTGGCTCAACCTGGCTGATATGAGGGAGGCCGATAAATATCGGTTCCTGGACTCCCCCATCTCGTCAGCTGGGTTGTTCGGCGACGCGGTCGAGAGCTTCGCCCAACAGTTCTCGGCCGCCCAGAAGCAGACGGAGGCGATCAAGCACATCCTGCCCCGGCGGCCCGCTGCTGCCTCCACCCCGCCGCCGGTGGCAGCGCCTCCGACTACTCGTCGCCGAGGACGTCCACCCGCCGCCGCCTCCGCCCCCGCCAAGGCACCGCAGCAGCCTTCCACCAGCCGACGGCGTGGGGCCGGCCGTGGGAAGGATGTCCAGCCCGCTCAGGCCGCTGCCAAGCCAGGTGGCAAGCGTCGTCGCAAGCGACCCTGAGACGGGCCACCCAGAGATGGAGGAAACTGCTCTGAGGGAGATGGCTGCAGCACCACTCCTTCCCCCGGAGGAGGGCCGGGGGAAAATCTTTTGTTTGTCTGTTCCGCCGCTGGTCCCAGTGCCAGCGGCACCCAAAACATCAATAAAAGAGCAGTTTCCAATATCTCTGGGTGCCAAGAGAGCACGCTTGGCGGTGGTCGACGCTCCCATGCCTCGCCACCCTCAAGTACCTCTCCCTTCGCCAGCAGGGGACGCCGGCTGTCGGGACGCACACAAGCGGCCTCCCCACACTCGCACGTCCCCTCCGCGGATGCAGGTAAGTGTTGCACAGCACACTCAGATCCCGCTATGGGCCGCTCCCATGCCGTCCGAGCCGGATCCCTGCGTTCCGCCTCGCTGCCCCGCTGCGGGTACGTCTGTGGTGCCGATGGTCCCCCTTGCTCGGAGTCTGGGAGCCTGGCTAGCGCTTCCCAGCCCGTCTCGGTGGCTCATCCGTACCATCAGACTCGGCTATGCGATTCAGTTCGCCCGGCGTCCCCCCAAGTTCAGGGGCGTTCACTTCACGACTGTAGTGGAGGCGAACGCCCCCGTGCTCAGGGCGGAGATCGCTGTCCTACTGGCGAAGGACGCGATAGAGCCGGTCCCTCAAGCCGATATGAGGTCCGGGTTCTACAGCCCCTACTTCATTGTACCCAAGAAAGGCGGCGGGTTACGACCGATCTTGGATCTCCGATTCCTGAACCGGTCCCTTCACAGGCTGCCATTCACGATGTTAACGCAGAAGCGCATCTTCAGGTGCATCCGTCCCCGAGATTGGTTTGCAGCGATAGACCTGAAGGACGCGTACTTTCATGTCTCGATTCTTCCTCGACACCGGCCCTTTCTGCGCTTCGCGTTCGAGGGACGGGCATATCAGTACCGCGTCTTACCCTTCGGCCTGTCCCTGTCGCCCCGCGTCTTTACGAAGGTTGCGGAGGCGGCCATTGCTCCCATGAGAGAGCATGGCGTTCGCATCCTCAACTACCTCGACGACTGGCTGATCCTTGCCCAGTCGCGAGAGCAGTTGTGCGAACACAGGGACAAGGTGCTCAGTCACCTCAGCCAGTTGGGACTTCGGGTCAACTGGGAGAAGAGCAAACTCTGCCCCACGCAGAGGATCTCTTTTCTCGGTATGGAGATAGACTCGGTCGCCATGACTGCGCGCCTCACCGAGGAGCGCGTCCAGTCGGTGTTGAACTGCCTGAATTCGTTCAGAGGCAGGACAGCGGTTCCACTGAAACATTTTCAGAGGCTCCTGGGGCATATGGCATCCGCAGCCGCAGTAACGCCGCTCGGATTGCTTCATATGAGACCGCTTCAACGCTGGCTACACGATCGAGTCCCGAGATGGGCGTGGCACAGCGGTTCCCTCCGCGTCCAAGTGACTCCGAGGTGCCGCCAAACCTTCGGCCCGTGGTCGGACCCTCTGTTTCTCCGGGCGGGAGTACCCCTAGAACAAGTGTCCAGGCACTCCGTTGTCTCCACGGATGCCTCATCCACGGGTTGGGGTGCCACGTACAACGGGCTTGCAGTTTCGGGTCTGTGGACGGGGCCTCAACTGCAATGGCATATCAATTGCCTCGAGTTGTTAGCAGTTCGTCTTGCACTCAGCCGCTTCAAAGTTCCGCTCAGAGGCAAGCACGTTCTGGTCCGGACGGACAACACTGCGGCCGTAGCGTACATCAACAAACAGGGTGGTCTACGCTCCCGTCGCATGTCGCAACTCGCCCGCCATCTCCTCTTATGGAGTCAGAAGCATCTGAGGTCGCTTCGTGCCGTTCACATTCCGGGCCTGCTCAATCGTGCGGCCGACGAGCTGTCACGTCAGCAGGTACTTCCGGGAGAATGGCGACTCCATCCCCAGGCGGTCCAGCTAATCTGGAGTCGTTTCGGGGCCGCACAGGTAGACCTGTTTGCCTCCCCAGAGACGACCCACTGTCAGTGGTTTTATTCCTTGACCGAGGGGACCCTCGGGTCGGATGCCCTGGCCCACAGCTGGCCCCGGGAAGAACGCAAGTATGCGTTTCCCCCAGTGAGCCTTCTTGCGCAGACACTGTGCAAAGTCAGGGAGGACGAGGAGCAGGTCCTGTTGGTCGCTCCGTATTGGCCCAACCGGACTTGGTTCCCGGAACTAGTGCTCCTCGCGACAGCACCTCCCTGGCCCATTCCTCTGAGACAGGACCTCCTGACTCAGAGACGGGGCACCCTATGGCACCCGCGTCCGGACCTCTGGAAACTCCATGTTTGGTCCCTGGACGGGACGCGGAGGTTCTAGGTGACCTACCGCAAGCGGTAGTTGACACCATCACTTCCGCTAGAGCCCCCTCTACGAGGCGCCTCTATGCGTTGAAGTGGAACCTGTTCGTCGACTGGTGCTCTTCTCGCCGAGAAGACCCCCGAAGATGTTCGATCGCTTCTGTGCTTACCTTTCTACAGGATGGGTTGGAGCGAAGGCTGTCTCCCTCCACCCTCAAGGTCTATGTCGCCGCTATCGCCGCTAATCATGAGCTCGTAGATGGAAAATCTCTAGGTAAGCACGATCTGATCGTCAGGTTCCTTAGGGGAGCGAGGAGATTAAATCCTCCTCGTCCTCCCTCTATACCCTCTTGGGACTTAGCTCTGGTGCTAACTGCACTACAGAGAGAACCCTTTGAGCCTCTGCAGTCAGCTGAGTTGAAAATCCTGTCGTTAAAGACTATACTCCTGATTGCGTTGGCCTCCATCAAGAGGGTAGGGGACCTGCAGGCATTTTCGGTCGACGAATTGTGCCTGGAATTCGGGCCCGGTAACTCTCATGTGATCATGAGACCCCGGCCTGGATATGTGCCCAAGGTTCCCACTACTCCTTTTCGGGACCAAGTGGTGAGCCTGCAAGCGCTACCTTCGGAGGAGGCAGACCCAGCCCTAGCTTTTCTCTGTCCCGTCCGTGCTCTCCGGACTTACGTGGACAGAACGCAAAGCTTCAGGACCTCAGAGCAGCTCTTCGTCTGTTACGGAGGACAGCAGAAGGGAAAGGCTGTCTCCAAGCAGAGGATGGCCCACTGGATAGTGGATGCCATCGTCTTGGCTTATCAGTCCCAAGACGTGCCCTGCCCGCTCGGGTTAAGAGCCCACTCCACTAGGGGTGTTGCCTCTTCCTGGGCGCTGGCTCGTGGCGCCTCGCTGACAGATATTTGTAGAGCTGCGGGCTGGGCGACACCTAACACGTTCGCTAGATTCTATAGCCTCCGTGTAGAGCCGGTGTCTTCCTGTGTGCTCACTTCCCATAGTCAGTAACACCGAAGTGCCCGTTCTAGTGTCGGCTTGCTGCGCCATTCCCTCCCCTATGGTAGACGGATGCGTGTGCTTATTCTGCTCCAGTCGAGTTCCCCGGAACGGCGAACCCTGTTGAGTCCTCCGCAACCCGCGGCAGTCGGACGTGGCGGAGCGTTCGACGCCAGGTCTAACACTCGTATGCATTGGTGGAACTTGTGTTAGGCTGGGTTCCGTATGTAGTGACCCCCACGGCGGTCCCATATGTGTATTCTTCCACGGTACGGCTCCCTACGGCGAGCCCGTGTCTTTCCCTCGGCAGAGTTCCTCTGCCGTCCCAGGTACGTGTTGTCTCCCTCCTAATTGGCCGGGGCCACCCCTGGGACTTCCGTATGTTGTGCTGCCCACGGCCAGCCCATACGTGTATTCTCCACATGTTAACTCCCTCTGGGCATGATGTGGCTTCCGCAGCTGCCTTCACAGGCACGCTTTCCCAGCGTTATCCAATACAGTCAGCTGAAGGGGTCTTGCGGAACAGCAGCTTTGACTCTCCCTGCGTGAACCTACCCGCCCGCATCAGATCGGGGTCTGTGGGGCTCATCGCTGGGCGCTGGAAGTGGTAGTAACTATGGCGTTTTCCATAGGGGATCCCAATTCGTCGGTACGTCCGACGTACGTCGAACGTGACCGACTGAATGGGAACGTCTCGGTTACGTATGGTAACCCTCGTTCCCTGAAGGAGGGAACGGAGACGTACGTCCCGTCGCCACAGTTGCTGTACCATCACTGCAGGTCGAGCCACTACGTGTGGCTCCTCAGTGAAAAACAGCGTGCATTCGCTCTCGCTTCCTGTTTATACCCGCGGCGCGGGGCGGAGCGCGAGATGCAAATCTCTTACGCCAATTGTTCATTGGCCGGTTCTAGATAGCTCGAAGCTGATAGGGGCTCCCAGAAGTGATCCCAATTCGTCGGTACGTCCGACGTACGTCTCCGTTCCCTCCTTCAGGGAACGAGGGTTACCATACGTAACCGAGACGTTTTCTGCGCTGCAAAATCAAATTTACTTTGCATTTTCTATAGAACAAATTACGACATGCTCAAGTCGTGCTTGCGATGGGTTTGGGTTTATCAGCTACTTCTTCCAATGTTTCATTATTGGATTCTCGAATTGATATGGTAGAACTGACTCCATCGTTACTGTTCATATAAATGTGTACACAAGTGCTGAGGAAGCTTCCAGAGCTTAAATTCAGATATAGTAATGGGTGTTTCATTCCGACGTGTGCTGTAAGCTTTAGACCAATCACAGCAGACTGGGCCATCTGACCAGTTAGAGCAGAGTAGACGCTCGGAAAGGAGGGGTTTAGAGAGACCGGATCCATGATCGAATCATTTCAGACAATATAAGGAAAGAGGTGATCCTGCAATTTATATTATGAGAAAATGTAAATGTTTGTGACCTTCGATGCATATAAATCTATTGTAGGAGACCTCCAAAACAAAATTAGAAACCTTTAAAATAACATAATAGATGCACTTTAAGATTTGCAGTCTTCATACAACACTCTAAAAAAAAAAAAAGGTTCTATATGGCACCAAAAATGGTTCTGCGTCGTAATCATAGAGGAACCACTTTTGGTGCTATATAGCACCATATCTTAACATGTTCTGTATATGGTAGCTGTGCTATATAGCACCATAGTTAGCGGTGCTATATAGCACCTTAGTCAAATAACCGGTGAAGAACCTCAGAAGAACCACTGAAGCACCAAAATTGATGCTATATAGCACTTAAAAAGGTTCCCCTATGATTACGAGCCAAGAAACATTTTTGGTGCCATATAGAACCTTTTTTTTTTTTAGAGTGTATACAATAAATAAATACAATAAACATGCAAACTCTTTAGAACTGGTATAATCAGTCAAAAAGACTCATGAAAGGGCTTGACATGCACAGTTTTCTTTCCTGCATCGCCATTGTCATTTTGTCCAATTTTCAAATATTGTTTTGCTTCAGATCAAAGTTAGTAATGTTATGATTCTTCTCGTAGCTTTTAAAATCCCTAAGTGAAAAATAAATGGGGAAAAATACCAGAAGCCCAGTTTGCTAATGCTAGTAAATGGCATGTGGTTTTGGGGTGAGGGACATTCTCAACTCACTCTTGAGAGGATTTCATTGGACAAAAAGGTGTATATAATTACAGTTGTGTTGCACATTTACTTCTTATCAGTCTCTCTATAAAGTGTAAATTAAAAAAGAAACTGGAGCACTTCCACCTAGAGATTTGTGCTCTTGATTTAATCGTGATTCTCCGCGCAGAACCATGCTTGGGAAGTGAGACGTAAATTAATTACTGCTGGTGCTCAAATGTCTCATCTGGCTGCAACAGCTGCTGTTCTCCTGGCTGGAACTTGTTACGCCAATCTACTCTCCTCAATATGCCACTGTCTATCCCCTGATGCTCTTTGCGCAGTCTAAATAAATCTCCCGGTGATTAAAATTAGCTGTGAAAAGAGCCGTTTTTGGTCTTCCAAATATAAGAACACTCTGTGTTCCTGCAGTGCAGTTTTATTGAAGATCTGTCACTGGGCAGGTCTTGCATTAAAGGAATATGCTGGGTTACTCTTGCTTCTATTGTGCATTCTAAGTGTATTACCATAAATGTATTTCCCATTTTACAGGTTAAGACTTGCTGAATATTCATTAAGTTATAACTCTGAACATAGACAATTGATTATACTATTTCAAGAAATGACCTGGAATTTTTTAAAGCAATATCATGACATCATCATTTCACATTGAGGTGAAACCTAGGGCCCTATTTTAATGATCTGAAGCGCAAAGGCGCAGGTGCACTTTCTGAATCCACATTTGCTAGTTTAATGACGGAACAAAGTGGTCGCCACGCCAGGCGCATGGTCCAAAAGCATTGTACCTAGTATCTTAATGAGTCATGGGTGTGTTTTGGGTGTAACGTACAATAAACCAATCAGAGTGTCAATTCCCATTCCCTTTAAAAGCCAGTTTTGTTTGCACCATGACGGAGTCGCTATTTAAATGGCGGAGTCTTAACGCTTAAAAGTCTTAACGCTTCTCCAGAGATGAATCCTTTTATTTTTAATACTTAAAAATGTTTGTGTGCTGTGCATGTGTTATGTGCTGTGTGTGTGTGTAATAAGTGTATGCGCATTGTGCACCCGCCTATATGCGCATATTACTAAGGCCCCCTTTAAGAGGTTTTTGTTGGTCAATGGTGCAGTTGTTTTCAGTTTCCTCAAAATAGCAACGTGCAAACAATGTTCCTGAACACAGCTCATTTTCAGACCAGAACATGGGCGCACAGATGAGCATGGGTGCATTTGCTATTTAAACAACGTGGCGTTGATAACTGATAACTGGTGTTGAAAATGATAACTGCGTCGGGCTGAAACTAGCAAAAAACACTTGCGTTGCATCTGGCGCCGCATTGCGCCGAGTGTATGATATGGCCCCTAAGGTTTTAGAAGACATTTTTCTAAAGATAAAGCCCAAGAGGCAACCATTAAAAGCATCAGCTGAAACATTTTTACATTACAAGTGGTGTTGTGAATGGTTGCCAGGGAGTTGCTATGGGATTCCTAGGTGCTCGCTTTACAAAATCCAAAAAGAGCCCACCCTCAAGTCACAAGCGAAAGACATAAGTCTGATTTCTAAGAAAAAGTAATAACACACCTCCCCTCAATAAGCTGCATGGTTTGAGGTATCATTTATGTCCATAGCACAAACTGTGTGGGATGAGTTATATGACAAAATGTGCTGGTCTTGTGCAAATCCCTAATCCTAAGAGGATTTGTATTTTTGTAAAAGCAACAGCTAAATGAAAAATTAGTTATGATATTTTCTCTGTCTAGGTAATGTTTACCGAAGAAGATGTGAAGTTCTATTTGGCTGAGCTGGCCTTGGCTTTGGATCATCTTCATAGTCTGGGCATCATCTACCGTGATCTAAAACCAGAGAAGTAAGACCAAGCCCCATGTGTTATCAGTAAATTGCCATCATGTGTTCTAATGTACACTGTAGCCTACTTAAGTGCCCTAGATAGTGACCTTATGCCTGTAAGTTCACAAGAGTGACCTTGTGTTGATAACCTCAGCACAACCCTGATTGGACGTGATGTTCAGGAGGGTTTAAGTCCTGTATTTCCAAGCAGCTGTATAATCCACATCTGGATTAGAGTCAAGAGATCTCTGTGAAACTCTCATGTAATTACAGTCATAATTCAGAGGTTCAAACTGGGTGATGCAACTACCCAGAGAGCTTCCTGTTCTGCTCCTGTTTCTTTAGTGCCGTTACATCTGTTTTGTGTCCTTCTGCTGATTTCAGAGCACTTGTCAAAACGTTTCCCCTTACATTAGACAGAAATGTGTACAGGGCTCAACAATAAGGATGACATCGGTGTGAGAGTTTTATCCGTGTTGAAGGTTATTGATCATACATCAAGTTCAAGTTCAAGTTGTCATTCCACTACATGTGGTGACATACAGTGGAACATGTTTTAATGCCTTAAACATTTTATTATGTATTCTATAATTGGTCATGTTTATGCCATCCCCTTGTCTGGCTATCACCAGACCAAGCTCAATCTTTTAAGATTGAACATTGGTCTGGGGAGTCTGCTATGTATTTTCTACTGCACAAGAGGCGTGATCAACGAGCATAATTCAAATGACTCTGTACGCAAATAGATAGTCCTTTAACCAATCAGACCACAAGAGGCGTGATCAACGGGCATCGATCCATTGCTTCTCTATCCGTCATTGTGTTAAACCCGCCAATAGCGCGCCAGGCGGATAAGCCAGTCTGTGATTGGTTCCTACAAATGTGTGACAGATGCAAGATAAATTAATGTACAGGCTTCCAGACGCTGCAGGGCGAAATCAAATCGCCTGCAGATCAGGCTGGGTTTACCCAGTCTAATCATTTCCCTTTTTCAGTTACAAAAAAAGAAAAGAAAAAAGGGTAACACTTTATTTTATAGTGTCTTTGTTACATATGTTACTATAGTAATAACTATAAATTATACATAATTACATCCAACTAACCTTAAACCGAACCCTAATCCTAACCCTGTAGTAAATACATGTAGTTATTTAATATCACTCAGTACTTAAATGTACAATTACAGTGTGATAATGACACCTTAAAATAAAGTCTAATAAAAAAAAAAGTTAGTAGTAAAACATTTTCTGACAGATAAACTAAATAAATATGGTAACAATGAAAAATAAACTTTGTGGTGAAAATGCTGAGGCATGTACATTCTTAGGAAATAACATTATTTACTATTTTGTTTATATTTTGTAACTTTGTAAAAAATGACATCATTATAAAACTAGCAGTATTCACTACTGTTCAAAAGTTTATTTTAAGTAATTATACTATTATTCATTAAGGACACATTAAATATAATGTTTGTAATGTAAAATATTACATTTTAAATATGCTGCTCTTCTGAACTTTCTATTCATCAAAAAAGTATCACATTTGCATTCAAATATTAAGCAGCACAACTGTTTTCAACATTGGCAAATCAGCAAATTAGAATGATTTCTGAAGGATCATGTGACTCTGGAGGATCATGTGACTGGAGTAATGATGATGAAAGTTATATCTAAATAGAAAACGCTAGTTTAAATTCACAATATTACTGTTTGTACTGTATTTTTGATTAAATAAATGCAGCCTTGGTGAGCAGAAGAGACTTCTTTAAAAAATATGAACAAACCCCTACATTTTTAAACTGTAATGTATAATGCATAGTACTACTATAATATTTTATAATATAGCACACATGTAGGACTATCAGATAGCTTTTCCAAAATAAAAAAAATACTATACGTTTTCAACAGAGCCTGAGAGACCTCTTAAAGAAAAGGATACATTTATCGTTAATCTTTTACAGTATTAAAGTATTGAATTTATTGTAATAGATAAGGCAACCACATGAGTAGGCTAGAATACAATCACTCAATCAATGTCAAAGCCTGTCATATTATTCTTAAAAGAATATTAAGATGTACTTAAGAAAACAACTTGAACTTCCTCAGAATCGTATAATTTACCGTAAGAACTTATTAGATTTCTTTCTTTTTTTTGTTGCATCCAGCACCTGAACTACTGGCCTGACCGACCAGCGGAAAAACATCCTTATTGTTGAGCCATGGAAGAACTACTATCCCCTTAATATAATCCTTTCTATGCTCCCAGTACAGTAATGCTCTTTCAGGGCTTGTCTCTCTCATATCTACTCAAACAACGGACCTAAACCAAGATCGTCTGCACTCTGAATTGGCTCTTGTGGGAAATTCATTGTTGGAAATAATGAAAGGGACACTCATTCAATATGTTATAAGAGATATTCTGATATGTCTGGTTCTCATCTTAGAAGGTGAAAATGGAGGTGGCTGGAGAGCAGGCCTCAATGGAGCGCTCTATATCTCTTAACGGCACGCTGTTCTGAGATCTGTCATAGGTGATTAATGGCGTAGGCAAAGACAATCCAAAGGACACTGCACCAGTACATTCATTAAGAAAATATATCCTCAATCTTGTCACCCCAAAATTAGTATAGTGTTGAACTCTTATATCCTCTGATATTTACTTCAATATATATCATTATTCTTAATTGTATTAATTTATGTTTGAATAACGTTGTAACTGTTGAAATAATTTATTCTAAGGCAGTCTGTTCTTGGTTAGTTAGGGAGACATTTAAATAAATAAAAAAAGAAGGAAAAAAAGGCATAGTCTCCGTACAACAAAATTACATATCTTCTTAAAAATAAAAGTAATTATCTATAAAAGGGGGTTTAGCATTAGGGATGACAGTGTGACCAAAATCTTATTTCACAGTAACATTAAAAATGGGTTATATATCAATAATCAGTCTTTTCATGGATAATCCCATGAATTAAATATTTAATTAAATATTCAAATATATTTGGAGCGTAAAGAATTCAAGCAAAAATATAAAAATGTCCATAATTATATTTTATTCGATATAATTCTTTATTATAAATATTTATTACTGTATTAATATGCCACATTGTGACATTTCACTGCATATATAAACAACTAGCTCTTTCTAAGATGTTATTAATATATAGAGGTTTGCAATTTTGTGAAGGACTAATAAACGTCCTCTCTATTTCATTTTAATTCTATAGCTGTAGCTGCTTTCTATACAGTAATATAGAAATGAAATATAATCAACTCTTGCTTCACCTTCCCAGCATTCTCCTTGATGAAGAAGGCCACATAAAGATCACAGGTGAGCAGAATTTTTTTAATTTGCTTTTACCACACGGTTTAACTTTTTACCCTGGCCATTGGCTAAAGGGGCCGTATGTTGATGGTTTAAAATCCTCTCTTCTCTCTCAGATTTTGGACTGAGCAAAGAGGCAATCGATCATGACAAACGAGCGTACTCATTCTGTGGGACGATCGAGTACATGGCCCCAGAGGTGGTCAACAGACGAGGTCACACTCAAAGTGCTGACTGGTGGTCCTTTGGAGTCTTAATGGTAAGTGTCCTTGCAGATTGTGAAGGATAATAGACTGCTACGTGAGCACTGCAGTGTTTTAGTGTCGAACATGTGCAGCACTAGGCTAGGGATGAAGGATAATGTGGTCGTAGATCTGTGGGGTTCTCACAGCAAAATTAAGCACATTTCATTAGTGTTAGACTGTTTTAATGTTACATTGACTAGCTTTGCTATGCTGTGTTCCATTCAACTTGAAAAGTAAAATGGCAGAAGGCAGAAATGCAAATGAATTGGTTTATTTCAAACCTTAAATTTTGATTTAATATTGATCAAAAATATTTATTTTCCCAAAGACAAAACATTCATACAAAGTAAAATGTTTATTTATTATAAAGAACGTACCCTATTTAAATCAATATATTTTCTTAGACACAAGCCAAAATGTTACTTACTGAAGGTAAATATATATTTTTTGCTTTGCTTTTTCGGTTGCTTTTTTGTAACTTTATTTTACCATATATAAAGGCTACTTTATTTTACAATAAATAAAGGTTACTTTATTTGACCATAAATAAAGGCAACATTAGCTATAATATGAAAGTAGAATTTAACAAAAAATATTTTATTAGTCAATGTTAAGTTATTTATATTTAAGTTTAAGTTACTATAAATAGACAACTTCAAAAGCCCATTGTTTATCGTGTTGTACTTTTAAAATATACGTAATGTTTTCTGTTATGCACTAAAAAACAAACTTAATAAAATTTATAAAACCCACAATAATTTTTGAAGTCATTAAAGCTATGTGTTCTGCTCATCAATACTCTGCAAAACTGACAGGTAAAAAATAGAAACCATGATTTTCGATTAAGCCAACATGATAATGTAGTTTAAATAAATGACAGTCATTTCACTGGGCGATATAGTAACACATTTCTAAGTAAATATTTTGCCAAATTTTGATGGGATATTAATCTTAATATTTTTGCATTTACTCTCAAAATATTTTTAAAAAGTGCTTGTTTGTTTTTTGCCCCCCATAGACATGATCTATGTAGAACATGTTACAAGGTACATACAAATAGTTTACTGTAAAATCAACACAGTTTAATATATATATATATATTTATATATATATATTAAACTGTGTTGATTTTACAGTAAACTATTGAGAAGACATCGACAGACAGAGAGAGCGGTCGCGCGGGGGAGGAGCTCTGCTCGTTCTCTGTCACTCAGTTAACACGGCCGTGTCACGTGCAACAGTCATCTATTCTACACTCATAAATCACAATAACTCATCAAATAAGGCTTTGGCGGGCCAAAAATTTTCAATGCAGGAAAAACCCTGTATATGTCAGGGAACAAGAAATAGGACCCAAATGCACTGCATGCAGATGAATAATGTTTATTGATTAGAAAAAAAGGAAAGAGGGATACAAAAAACAACCAACGTTCTAACATCTCTCTTCCGGACTGTACCCCTCCCTGTCCACCAAGTATTGGAATCCTCAGCTGCACCACCTGGAATTCAGAATCCACCTAATGATAAAGGCCAGGGGTGTAGACACTGGGGGGGGGGGGGGGGGGGGGGGGGTTTGACAGGGGAGGCATGAAACATTGTGTGGACACAGAGGAAGGAAACAGAGAAGATTGAAAACCAAGGCAGCACAAGATGCCGATCTGCCAACAAAACTCCCTTCAAATTTGAGAGACGAATTGGGACCCTCTTTCACGGAAGACCATGAATGCGGAAGGTGTGGTCCATGACCACCTGTGCCGTCTCTCTGTCAGAGAGGAGTGGAATGATGTTAACCACCTTAGAAAAGCTGTCTATCATGGTGTAGGATCACATTATTGTCACTGGATGGAGGGAGACAAATCCAGGACAATATGTGACCTGGGGCGGGAGGTGATGAGGACAGGACGGAGCAGTCCAACAGGAGGGAAGTCTTATTTTGAGCACAGATCAAGCACACAGTGACCTTCTCACTCCCAGGTGCCATGTGCGTTTGGAGGAATGGCCCCACTGGAGAACTGCAAGTGCTGACCAATTCAGGAACATACAACAGACATACTGGACACCCCCCCAGGCACCTTGACTTTGCTCAATGCCCGCCTGACATGACCCTCAACACCCCAAATAGTAATAAGCACAGGGATGTAACATTATGAGATGTATCATGAGGGGATATTTGGGAAAACACTGCACAGACACCTACCTCTGATGTGTCCATCTCCACAACCAAACTGACGAGCTGGATCTGGCATTTTGAGACTGGGTGGAGAGACAAGCTAGATTTAATCTTCTCAAACGCTGACCAGTAAAGCTTGGACTTGGTGGAGGTTAATGCGTCGCTACCTGACTAACTGTGAATAAAACACCTATAAAAGTCTGCAAAACTCAGAAACAGCTGGAGAGTTTTGCAACAGTCTGGCACCAACCAGCAGGAGATGGCCCTTACCTTAGCAGGGTCCATGTGTATCCCCTCCACCAAAACGATAGATCCCAAGAGTGGAACCAACCAGGCACGACAGCAACCCTTCTTTGCCTTAATAAATAACTGTTTCTCCAAGAGCCTCTTCTGCATCTGCCTGACACGCTGTTTGTGCACCTGAAAGAGGAAGAAAAGAATGAGAATATTAACATATTGCTCATGTCTCTCAGCACATAACTTACGAACGCCTGTAAGACATCAGGGCGTTTGTAAGCCCTAACTGAATTACAAAATTTTCAAAGTGCCCTTTAGGGGTATTAAATGCTAATTATTAAAGGTCTTCCACTCGCCACTATCCCACATCCGGACTAGGTTACAAAGGTCCAAACCCTTGCCCCCTGCAAGATCCCAAAGGCCGATGACATAAGAGGCAGAGGGGTACTTGTTCTTAACAGTTGTCATTCAACCCCCCACCTGTTCCGGGATGTACAAGGAAAAGAGCCGCCCATGTGGCAGAGAAGTGTTAGTGAGGAGCTTGAGGGGGTGGAAGAGAGGGAGCTTGGGACCAACTGAAGACCACTCTCGAATCAAGATAAACTGCCGCGACCTGGGAGAGTTCAGCAGCCTTCTCTGCCTGTAACACAAAGAAACTTATCTAAAAGGGAAAGGGAACTAACTAAACGGTAAAGCGAACAATTTCGCCACCTTGGAATTATAAGGTTCTATCTGCATTCTGATTGGTTTGGAGATATTGAGCTTTAAAGTTTTTGCATTCTATTTGACTGTGTAGAAAGAACCTTTTTATTTTCTAAATAAAAAGTTCCAAAAAAATCTTAAAAACGTAAAAAACAGCATCACATAATGTAAATAAGTTGTCACAGAATAAGAATATGTGAATAACTCAATTTTGACGATGTAAAAATGTCAGATAGAACCTTATAATTCCAAGGGGACGATTTGTATGACAAGATGATTTCCAAGCAATAATGGTGTTCTCTGCCCAGGTAACATGATTGTTGACAGAGACAAGGATGACCCAACACTATGGGCAACACCAGTGAGTCAAACAGGTAGAAAACCAGTTCGTCCCTGTGGTTGCCATCAAAGTCAAATCAGTGAGCTGGACAAAAGGCAGAGGAGACCGAAACAAAAACCATAAAAGACCAAAACATGAACAAGGTTCACAAACGGTCTGGCATCGAGGTGATGCAGAACACTTGTATTTATTGTCTCAATTTGTTCATTCGTAGGTCATAACAAGTGAGGTTTTAATAATATTTAGACCACAGAATTAGGAAATGTCCCTGGTTTCTAGTTTAGAAATCTGGTCACCATATGTTAAGTGGGAATATCCCAAATTTGACTTTGAATGGAACACAGCATTAGCAAGAGTTGCTAACCTTTGGGGTTGCTAACAATACTGTTAGCAATAGGTCTAAAAGTTATATATTGATTGGACACTTCCTCACTAGATAAAGGACTTCAATGGATATCTTCTGCTGCAGCACTGGGCCACAGATATTTCTATTAATGCCAAAAGGATCTATTTCAGCAAAACACCAGTTATTATTGCCTTGAGCTGTTGCTGGTAATTGCTTCTATATGAGGGTACGTCCTTTAAGAATTTCCATTTCCTCCGCAGCAAGTGACTCACAGCCATTGTTGGAACAAATAACTTTTGAAGAGGTGTACACTTATAAGTATCAAGAGTTCAGATGGATACAACACCTGACTTTAAAAAGCAGTTAAAAGACAGTTAAAAGGGGGAGACTTCAAATTAAATGTTTAAAGTTGAAGAATGTAATTTCTGCTTTGCAGCACCCACCAAATCTACCAATAGGGACTAGTTGGACCATGCTAAGCAGGCAAATTTTGACCCGTTGGGCTGACAAATCACAATTGGCTCAGCCAAAGATGTGAGTTTGGAACATGACAACCTGATGTGGGTGGCTTTTTGTAGTACAGAAACCTTAAAAAGTTTGTGAGTGAATGCAGGACATACTGACTGTTGACTGAAACAACTGGTAAATTCTTATTGAATTAAAAGTTCTACTTTATCAACTGTTTATAAACTACTTTATCACAGAGTTCTAATCTGCTAAATGTGTATTGTGAAAAGTGCTATATAAATACATTTGACTTGATAAGTATGATTTGGACTAGTCTCAGTCGATGTTTGATGGATCCATTGTTGTGGAATCTCACTTAAAAACTGCAGCCCATTTAACTATAGCTCACTTCCAAATATCCTCCCCATATCCCTTCTTAAAATGAATTCACTCACAGGGAAAAGTGTTACAGAGTAAGCATGCTGACTGAAGACAGATTTGGTTTCAGTATGAGCTGATACTGTGAAGCAGTGCTGAATACACAATTATTGTACCATCCGTAAATAAACTTGCTAGAGCAAAGCCTGATGCTTCTATTACTGTGCCTAGTTTGAAATGCTGACTGGATCCCTGCCATTTCAAGGCAAAGACCGCAAAGAGACCATGGCACTTATTCTCAAGTAAGAATTATTGTTGTATTTGTGTATTGTCTGAAAGGCTCTTTTTTTGTTTGTTTAAAGATTTGTAATAAATTGTTCTCATTAATGGATCTGTCAAGATGATTTGTGATGTTTGTGGCTGTGCATCACAGTCTCATTTATTTTCAGAAATGAGTAACAGATTTAATGGTTGTTGTTTTTTTTTTCTCAGGGCAAAACTGGGCATGCCGCAGTTCCTTAGCCCTGAAGTCCAGAGTTTATTGCGGGCTCTCTTCAAAAGAAATCCTTCCAATAGATTAGGTAAGGCTACTGTGCATAACTAACAATATCAAATATGTTATTCACCTGCCCTCCATCCTTTCTCAAGAAGACCATCTTAATCCAGCCATGGTAGTTTAGTATTTTTAGTTCTTCGCTTATCTGTATTGGTTTAGTTGGTCTCCCAATCTGTTCTCCTGGAAGGTCAGCTGATTAGTGCACAAAACTATTCTTAAACCATTAAAATTGGCTATTAAGCTATTTTTCCAGAAGGGATAGTGTAAATAATATGAAACGCTTAGCTCAATAAATGTATCAGATGTTGGTCACAGTGATACCTCTTTTAGTTGAACATAGGATTGTACATTGTTCTTATGACAGCAGCAGTGGGCATGAATCTCATTTTAGTCAGAGATGATTTCCTGCGTGAATGACTGCAGTCAGACTTCCAGACGCTGCTGCTGAATGTTTGTCAAGCTGAGATTAGATTTAGCTGGGGGAATCATTTTATCCATAATTTATAAGGCAGAGATAAATGCCATTGAGACCCAATGTTGACCATGGCTTAATATTCTTCTGTCTCTGATAAGCTGCATACATCCAAACCAAGTCCTGTGACTCACTCATGTATGACTATGACTACTAACATACTTTGAATGCTAAAAATGAAAGGGAATCATTTATATGCATGTTATCATGGAATAGTTAATGAGACTGAATAGTGTTGCACAGTGGAGCGCAAAAGTAGGTTTCCGGAAGCAAAAAATCCTATTCATTTTGTTCAGAGAGAATTTGTTTTAGCCATAACATATATTAACTTATCAGGACAAGAGCTTTTGAGGACCATGAGCTTTGAGGTTGTTAAATGAGTAAATTACCAATGGCCAGATATACAAAGTTCTGTCATGAAACTCTAGATGACACAGGCTGATAGGTCCTTAACTCAATTTGCAGTCTGCAGCGCGCTTTCACCTCCACCTTTCACCTCCTCCGGTAAAAATTACAGATGATCTATATCTAGTTCTAACAAAAGCCCTGGAGCTGTGACATGTTTTGCATAATCCAGCGGCATAACATTATGACCGGTGAAGGGAAAGACACTGATTATCTCTTCATCACTGCACCCGTTAGTGGGTGGTATATATTAGGCAGCAAGTGAACATTTGTCTCCTCAAAGTTGATGTGTTAGAAGTAAGGAAAATGGGCAAACGTAAGTTTGACAAGCGAGTTTGACAAGGGCCAAATTGTGATGGCTAGACGACAGAGCATCTCCAAAACTGCTGCTCTTGTGGAGTGTTCCCCGGTCTGCTGTGGTCAGTATCTATCAAAAGTGGTCCATGGAAAGATACAGTGGTGAACTGGCGACAGGGTCATTGATGCACGTGGGGAGCGAAGGCTGTTCTGTGTGGCGTGATCAAACAGATGAGCTACTGTAGCTCAAATTGCTCAAGAAGTTAATGCTGGTTCTGATAGAACTGCATCGCAGTGTGTTGCGCAGCCGCAGACCAGTCAGGGTGCCCTTGCTGACCCCTGTCCACCGAAAGCAGGGTGGGCACGTGAGCATCAGAACTGGACCACGTAGCAATGGAAGGTGTCCTGGTCTAATGAATCAAGTTTTCTTTTACACTTACACTTACCTGGGGAACACTTAGCACCAGGATGCACTATAGGAAGAAGGCAAGCCGGCGGAGGTGTGATTCTTTGGGCAATGTTCTGCTGGAAAACCCTGGGTCCTGCCATCCATCCATGTGGATGTTACTTTGACACATACCAGCTACCTAAGCATTGTTACAGACCATGTACACCCTTTCATGGAAACGGTATTCTCTGGTGGCTGTGGCCTCTTGCAGCAGATAATGCGCCCTGCCACAAAGCAAAAATGGTTCAGGAATGGTTTGAGGAGCACAACGAGTTTGAGGTGTTGACTTGGCCTCCAAATTCCCCAGATCTCAATCCAATCGAGCATCTGTGGGATGTGCTGAACAAACAAGTCCGATCCATGGAGGCCCCACCTCGCAACTTACGTGACTTAAAGGATCTGCTGCTAGCATCTTGGTGCCAGATACCACAGCACATCTTCAAGGGTCTAGTGGAGTCCATACCTCAACGGGTCAGGGCTGTTTTGGCAGCAAAAGCGGGACCAACACAATATTAGGAAGGTGGTCATTATGTTATGCTTGGACGGTGTAGGTGCAGGTAATATGGAGAAAGAATACACATTGTTCCTTTACATATACTATGACATTGCAATAATATAATGCTGATTGAAAATGGTTGAGCTTATCCTTTAAGCGATGAATTATGCTTCTGCACCCTTATTTCAGCTTCATTTTCCAATCAGTTTAATTGTCAAATTCCTGCTGAAAACTACACTATCCTTAGCCCTGAAGAGAGATCCACCAATCAGAGAAGTCACTCTTACAATGAGAATAGGAATCACAGCCAAACATGAGCTCAGCCATGACCACCGTCAACAGTGGAAGATGCTTTTTACAGCCAGATGTTAGGCTAACTGGGTTGTGCTAACCAGCAAAACATTGATCCCTTGTCTGTGCGCTATAGCACAGCATTTTTAGATTCCTATTTGTTGGGGGTTTAAAAGGTTAGCTACATCAAGCAGGATGGGAAACAGAGCTATAGAGGATTTTCGAAGAGTGCTTTCAACACTTGTCTGACTCACAGATTGATGTTTCATGGGAATCCCATCCTTTAAATAGTTTTATGTGACAGATGGGTTTTAGGAGATGTTTGTTTTATGAGGCATTTCATCCCAATATAAAAATAAAATATCCATGCAACCTGTTACCTGATTGGATGTTTGTCCTCTGGTTGTTCTGCAGGTGCAGGACCTGATGGAGTGGAAGAAATCAAACGGCATATATTTTTTGCAACAATAGACTGGAATGTAAGTATATATATATATATATACAGTATATCTATAAAACCCTTAGCATTAGAGTATGTCTTAAATGGTTAAATTATGACCATTATGTGGGCTTTCTGTCTTCTTGGTTAACAGAAGTTGTACAGACGAGAAATCAAGCCTCCGTTCAAACCAGCAGTGGGCCGACCAGAGGACACCTTTCATTTTGATCCTGAGTTTACATCCCGCACACCGACAGGTGACGCAAATTGCAGTTGATTTTCAGATTACACACGCAATTCTCATATGCCATTTTATTTAAAGAATGGCTGGAAGAATCATTTTAAGTGTACGCTTTTAAGCGTCAGAGACAATGTGATAGACAGCGAGCTGGAAACTATTCTTACATAACAGTCTGTGCCCAGCAAGCACATGGAGAGAACAAATTAGAGTGAACTGCAACAGCAGAACCTGTTTACCAAGAGCCCTCGGGTCCTGCCACATAATGCATACTATTCATACTGCTCAGATGGGATCAATTGTGTGTTTCCATTCATAGAGAGACTGTGTCCTTGTTGCCGTTCTATGTATATTTTTATCTGTATGTGTCCACAGACTCACCGGGTGTTCCACCCAGCGCTAACGCACACCAGCTCTTCCGTGGCTTCAGCTTTGTGGCCTCTAACCTGGGTCAAGAACAACCTTTGGTCGAGATCAAGCAAATCTCTGTAAACCCCATTGTACAGGTGAGCAGGACTCTGATAATCGTTTTCTGGCAAGTTGTGGAAACCATCCACAACCGCATAACAACATTAAAAAAAAATTGCATAATGTTATTCTAAAAATCATTCAAACTACCTTAGCAAAGTACAGCAATAAAAACCTTAGCAACTGAGTGACTCAAAATACCTCAGTAACTGCATTGTGAAATGCAACTGCATTGCAGTACCTTAGTAACCACCCACAACACTGGCAAAAATCACTTCCATTCCTTCAGAAAATGTAGAAATTGTGTTTCTTTGGTCACGATGATACAAGTGATGAGAAACAATCAATATTTCACTAAAGTGATTTGTTTTTTTGTATTCATTTAGCCTTGGTCTGGCTGTGAGCATGCAGTCGATTCAGACCTATTCCTTGGGGAAGTAGCGTTGTGTAGCACAGCACAAAATGAGAAGAAAGAGAAAGAAAAAAGAGACCCGTGTTACATAATCTGAACTAATTCTGCCAGATGGTTCATACCTGAAGAGCTGCTTTATTGAAGTGTCTGAGCTGACATGGCAGTGACCGGAATGAGATGTATTGATTGGCGGGGACACACTGGCACACGAGCGGATATCTGTTCTGCGGTGCCGTTGTCTAGAATCATCCTGATCTGATGTGGCATTTGCCAGGCATACGATATTAACTTACTCTGATAGGGCTCATGAAGATGCATGAGTGCAGCTATTTGTAGAAGATTTCTAAACCTGTGCTGTGAATTGGTTTTAGGAAGTGTTTCGTTCACTTGAATATGTTGTTGATTGTTTGCATATCTAAAAGTATTTATGTCTGTTTCACTTTTAGCCGCTGAATATACATTTTTCTCCATGCACTGTTACAAAGCATTGAAGACTATATTTGTATTTCTTGAAGGAAAAAGCAGTGCTTGCAAGTGTCACATGTGCTCTGCGTCTGTTCTTGGACTTTTACATCGATGTGTTTCCTGTGCTTTATTTTGTAGTTCTTTGTAGTTTTTCATGTTGATTAGTCTCTCCAGTTGTGTCTTGTTAATTTGTTAAGCTTGTTTGCCCCTGTGTATTTACGTTGTCAGTTGTGTTTGCGGTCATTGTCAGTTGTGTTTGCGGTCGTTGTCAATTGTGTTTGCGTTCTTTGTCAGTTGTGTTTGCGTTCTTTGTGTTTGCGTTCTTTGTAAGTTGTGTTTGTGTTCTTTGATCGTGTCTGGATTTATCAGTTTACATTTAATATGTTTGTTTGAATAAATGTTTGCTGCATATGGATCCTACTCTCGTTCCTCTGAAACGGCCGCCGTTATAGAAGACCTGACCAAAGATGGATCCAGCAGCAGTCACCATTGTTTGACTACGCCAAGGGACTCACTCACTCGAGGACAACATCAGAGACTTTTTGAACATTGCTATTATCGATGACCTCCCGGACTTTGTTTTGATAGATTTTTTTTTTGCTAATGACTCAAAAACCAGCTTCAATGCAAACTCATCCATGATGGTCCTCGAGGGTCACTGAGTGAGTTCCTTGATTATGACCTTCAGGTAAGCGGCTCTGCATTCACTGTGGGAGTTGCAGAAGAGGAACACTGCACTCCCGCAGTACCCGCCAGTCCAGAGTCTCATCCTGTCATAGTCACCATCCAGGGTCCAGCGTCGTCTCCAGTCACCGTCTAGGGTCCAGAGAGGGCTCCAGCCCCTGACCAGCGTCCAGAGATGGCTCCACCCACTAACCAGCGTCCAGAGATGGCTTCAGCCACTAACCAGAGGCCAGAGATGGCTCCAGCCACTGACCAGCGGCCAGCAGGGGTTTCTGTCACGAGTCCAGAGAGGACTCCGCCTCCTGTCACATGTCCAGAGAGGACTCCGCCTCCTGTCACGAGTCCAGAGAGGACACTGCCTCCTGTCCCTCCTGTACTCGCTCCTGAGTCTGTAGTGCCTCCCAAGAAGATGGAGGCTAGTAGTGCCTCCATCCATGGAGGCTGGCCCTGAAGGGTCCGAACCGCCATGGCTTCCTGAACTGCCTGAGCCTCCAAGGTCTCCTGAGCTTCAAGAGCCTCCATGGTCTCCTGAGCTTCCAGAGCCTCCATGGTCTCCTGAGCTTCCAGAGCCTCCATGGTCTCCTGAGCTTCCAGAGCCTCCATGGTCTCCTGAGCTTCCAGAGCCTCCATGGTCTCCTGAGATTCCAGTGCCTCCGTGGTCTCCTGAGCTTCCAGAGCCTCCATGGTCTCCTGAGCTTCCAGCACCTCCGTTGACTCCTGAGCTTCCAGCGCCTCCGTGGTCTCCTGAGCATCCAGCGCCTCCGTGGTCTCCTGAGCTTCCAGAGCCTCCATGGTCTCCTGAGCTTCCAGAGCCTCCATGGTCTCTTGAGCTTCCAGCGCCTCCATGGTCACTTGAGCTTCCAGCGCCTCCATGGTCTCCTGAGCTTCCAGCGTCTCCGTGGTCTCCTGAGCTTCCAACGCCTCCGTGGTCTCCTGAGCTTCCAGCGTCTCCGTGGTCTCCTGAGCTTCCAGCGCCTCCGTGGTCTCCTGAGCTTCCAGCGCCTCCGTGGTCTCCTGAGCTTCCAGCGCCTCTGTGGTCTCCTGAGCTTCCAGCGCCTCCGTGGTCTCCTGAGCTTCCAGCGCCTCTGTGGTCTCCTGAGCTTCCAGCGCCTCCATGGTCTCCTGAGCTTCCAGCACCTCCGTGGTCTCCTGAGCCTCTAGTGCCACCATGGTCCCCTAAACGGCCTTTGCCTCCATGGCTTCCGGCCATGATCCACGGCCCAGGACTGCCCATGCCACAGTCCTAGTCCTGTTTCCCTCCATCCTTCCCCCGAGACCGCCCTCCTGGAGTTTTTCTTTTGTGAAGGGTCTGGAATCCGCTCCTTAAAGGGGGGGCTCTGTCACATGTGCTCTGTGTCTGTCCTTGGACTTTTATGTTGAAGTGTTTCCTGTGCTTTATTTTGTATTTCTTTTTAGTTTTTCATGTTGATTTAGTCTCCCCAGGTGTGTCTTGTAAATTTGTTAAGCTTGTCTGCCCCTTTGTATTTAAACTCCTGTGGTTCCTGTGTTCTTTGTCAGGTCTTGTCCGTCTATGGATGTTACGTGTGTACGCTTGTTGTCAGTTGTGTTTGCTTTCTTTGATCGTGTCTGGCTTTATCAGTTTTGCCTGGATTTACTTTGATTATGTTTGTTTGAATAAATGTTTGCTGTATATGGATCCTACTTTCGTTCGTCTGAAATAGCCACTGTTACAGCAAGGCAGCAAAATGATTTTAGGTTCTATGCATTGCCGTCCACAGGGTTTTAGAATCACAGAGGTCAAAACTGAGCTTGCTCAGAAAAAAATTGATTCCCCTGAAAAACACGTCAATTTTTAAAGATATCTGGATGCCAAAATGTTTGATAACAATTGCTTTAAGCCATGTACAAATAGACTTTTTAAATTGTTCTCAGTCAGTGAAAAAGTTCACAAAGTAAAAAAAAAAAACTACTTTTTCACTTCAATTCAATTTCAATTCATTCTTTATATTTTTAGCTTAACTATCCCTTTAAATTTTAAACACTGACCAGATATGGGTATATTAATATACAAAGGTTGCAGACACATGGGGATTTCTTGTCAAACTGAGAAAATTAGAGGAATCAAGAAAAAAATTGTTAACAAATTTATATCATAGCAAACATATTTCAATATGACTGTCCTCCTAACCACAACCTATAAACACACTTAAAGGGACAGTTCACCCAAAAAATGAAAATGTTGTCATTTACTCGCCCTCATGTTGTTCCAAACTTCTTTCTTCTGTTGAACACAAGATATTTTAAAGAATGTTGGTAAACCCTCCCACCCCCCAACATGGTATTAATGGCTACCGTCAACTGTTTGATTACCAACATTCTCTAAAATATCTTGTGTTCAACAGAAGAAAGAAACTCATGCAGGTTTGGAACAAGAAGTGAATTTACTGAAAGTCTATCAGAAAAGTGTAACAAAGTTGAAATGCTAAACAATTCATTCACAATATGCATACAGTCATTCTCAATCTTATGCCTAATGTGCTGAAAACAGCTTCAGATGAGTTGTTTGCATCCTTGGACATTACTATCGGTCATGATTTAATTGACATTTCAGTCATTGATGACCGCTGAATGCTCATATTAGACCGCTGATCAGCACAGACGAGAAAGTCTTGGCATTTTATCTTTGCAGCACTAAAATCAAGCATTCTGTAAGTTCAGGAAGGCCACGTAGTCAAGCTCCGCTATCAGCTGATTGGAAAAATTCCAACCCCGCCCATATCAGCTGATCCAATTCCTATGCACTCAATTGGCAACATTCAAACAGGGTGCCTTACTTAAGCGTAGCTTCAGTTCAGTCTGCCTGCTTGGCTGCTTCTGCTGCACGCTGCTTTGCAACCCACCTCCACCCCAGCTCCTCCTTAAACTGTGTTTAACTTAATCAATGTCATTCTGTTGTCATTGATACATACTCTGTTCTAAATGGGGGATTTCGCTGCCCTCCAAGTAAAAAAAAAAGGGAGGTTTTCCCCAGATCTGCTGCTGTTCCCTGTCTTGGCTTTTCATGGAGCTCATGAAAAGGATGGGGAACATAGAACAGAGCCATATCGGCAAATGTAAATTTTTGTAAAATATGCCAATAAAAAGTTGACTAAAAGTTTGTCTATGGTGTTTTTGACCTGACTAAGTACAGTTATTAGTAGGCAATTATTTCACATCTTAAACTTTTATTATTCACCTTGGAGAAAATAGGTCCAGATCTCTGGGACCTCTTTGTTGGGACAGGCCATAGTTTTGTGTAAAAAAAAAAAAGTGTTACAGTGATATAATTGAACATTGTAACAAAGCCAATGGTACATTTTTAAATTATATATAAATATTATGAATGTCTGTACATTTACATTTGTCTTAAATTTAAAAATAAGAGGTGTTGTGTTGCAGAAAACCAGATGGTGACATTTTCAGTCAATTTCAGAAATATGGGGTGCTGTTAAAGATGTGGGCTGGTAAGTGAAAGGTTGTATGGTCCAACCCCCCCAAGGGAGATGCCAATTATGATCTTTGTACCCTTGAGCAAGACACTTAACCTCAGGTTACTTCTGGAGGACAGTTACTGTGTGCTGTAAAGTTGCTTGGGGCTCAATCGTTCACTACAGTGGATACCGAATCCACACTTAAAATGTATGAATGCCACTGGATTATATTGCAATAGACAATAGATACATTGTTCGAAATGAAAACATTTTGGTTGTCAAAAGTTAGTGGAACATGTCCATAGTTAATGTAATGTTAAATAAATAATCAGTATATTAATGTGTGTTGTTGTTTTATAATGCAGCAACTTCATGGAAACAACATTCATTTCACTGACGGCTATGAGTTAAAGGAGGATATTGGCATTGGAGCATATTCAGTCTGCAAACGTTGTGTCCACAGAATCACCAGTGTGGAGTATGCTGTTAAAGTAAGTATAAAATCTACTCTTTAAAATCATTGGGTTCCATTAAATGCTCTCTGAGTGACAAAACACAGTGCATAGTTATATTTAGTGAACAGCAGAGACTGTTTCATAAGAGCCTCTTGATGAATTGTCGTAGAGGACAGCATCACTCAGTGTCAGTCGAAGCTTTATCAGACACCGCTTTGACCAGCCCACTTCATTTCAGATTATTGACAGAGCCAAGAGGGACCCGTCTGAAGAGATTGAGATTCTTCTGCGATACGGCCAGCACCCAAACATCATTACTCTAAAAGATGTGAGTCACAATTTAAAATAAGAAAGAAATGCTACTTTAGTTTTAGAGAGACCCTCTACTAGTAGTTGACTGTTTTTGAGAATTGAATCTGTGCCCACAGTTTTGTAATTTATATTTAGTGTTTCTAAACTGTGCTCATGGATTTAACAATTTTTAACTTTTTTTATCTTTAGTTTATGTTGGATTGTAGATCTAAAGAAGATATATTATTTAATCATGAAGAGGTTAATAGAGGTTTACAGTTTCATAAAATGTAGTTTTCAATAATACATTTCTATTTTGCCTGTATATATGTTATTAAATTCACTTACATTTTATGGACCATAGTAGAAGAAGGTTTCATTTCCCAGAATGCTCTAATTTACTTAATATATTATATAGTCAATAGAGAGGGTATGCATTGACGTTACGCCCCCTCAGGCAAAACGTCCTGCAACATGACTGTAATAGGGAAAACTGCGGAAACGTGTATCTGCTTAAATTAAAGGCATTTGGACGTGACAATGATGCTTGCAACAACTTGCAAAGAACCAGTGGTTCATGGACATTGACATGTGGCCAGGAATCGGTGTGGCAAGAAGGGCGAGGCAGAGAGCCATGAGAACGTTGCAAGGCCAGTGGCGTGATTGATAATGAGCGTATCTCTTATCTCTCACGGAGGAGCTCTGGAAACATAAAAGGAGAAGCGACGACAGTGAAGGAGGCGAGAGGACCAGGCCTGGATTTTACATTGTGTTTTGTTTATGTTTGTGCGGCAGTCGTCCGTGAGGGATTGCCGCTTTACTTACGTTTCATTGTTTATTTATTTTATACAATTAAAGTAATTGAACGTTCGCCGGTTCCCGCCTCCTTCTTCCCCATTACTCTAACCTCATTACACTGGTGCCGAAACCTGGGAGGAAGGAGGGATTTGCTGTGGGAGGAGGTCCGGCAGCGTGAAGGAGCGGTGACCGCCAATGGCTGCCTAAGGTGAAGGTGCTGGTGGAGCGATAGAAGACCAGGTAGGACGGAGAGCTCGCTGCCGTGCTCCTGTGTCAAGGAGGGGTGGCTGCTGTCTGAGAGGGAGTGGAGGAGTCGCTCCTGTTAGCTGAGGCTGGAGCCTGCTCTTGTCCACCATGATGGGGGAGGGACAGGGAACAAGGGACTCGCTGCCGGCTGCCCTCAACCGGAGGAGCCATTGCTGTCGCATCGCATTGGAGGAGAATCGAGCCGTCCACCGAGGAGCGTCCAGTATCATTGCATGGCACTGCGAGTGAGAGCCGATCGGCTGGTTGAGGACCGAGCGGCAGTGAGTCCGGGAACCAGACCAATATTTTTTTTTTCCTTTCCTCTCTCTCCTCATGCTTCTGTTTCCTTTTCTCTCGCCTCGTCTGTCCTTACCCCCAGGTGCTGCGGCGGCTGTGACTGCACTAAGGCATCATGGACCTTATGACTTTCTGTAAAGCTGCTTGGAAATTATGTGTATTGTGAAGCGCTATACAATTAAATTTGACTTGACTTGACACTTGGTCGTAATTCAAGACAGGATTTGTTGGTTGCTAATATTGTCACACCGCAGTTCTGCGGTGTAAATTGAATCTATTTTAGAACTTCTTTGTGCTCCTTTCTTTTTATCTATCTATCTATCTATCTATCTATCTATCTATCTATCTATCTATCTATCTATCTATCTATCTATCTATCTATCTATCTATCTATCTATCTATCTATCTATCTATCTATCTATCTATCTATCTATCTATCTATCTATCTATCTATCTATCTATCTATCTATCTATCTATCTATCTATCTATCTATCTATCTATCTATCTATCTATCAAAACTTGCTTTGCTTTCCCCGCCCTGCTTGCCACACACTCCCATCGCCCCTTGCAGGCTGGGGGGGGGGGGGACCCTCAAGACTGCTCTCTACTCCCCTGTAACGGCGGCCGCATCACCTGGGAATAACGACAGATGAGGTGAGAGAAAAGGAGACAGAAGGACGGTCCATTTCACAAAATGCACTGCCGTTTGGTCCTCAACCAGATGGGAGAACGATGCCTGACGGTGGCACTGGATGCCCCAAGTGGACGACCTTATTCTTCCCCCATTCCCTGATGGATGGCAATGGCTCCTCCTTGTCAGTGTTGCCGTCCGGCAGCAAGGCCCCATTCCTGTGGCACCTGCTCCTCCACATGCTGATGGCTTGATACAGGCCCAGATATCCCCATTGGCAACGCTTCCTATACAACGCGAGTATATCTGTCCCCTTGCCGAGCCCTCCAGCTCCACCGCCTCGAGTGTACTTGGCGGCAGATTCTGCTCAATCCAACTCGATGGCACCACCATTTTGCCACAGCGGCAAGGGCTCTATGACAATGCGCTCCTCCAGGGTTTCGGCACCAATGTATCGATGTTAAATGCTCAGGGAAGAAGAAGGCAGGAACCGGCGAACATTTGACATAAAACTTTAATATCAAAAATAAACCAGCGACAAAACAAAAGTAAAGCGGCAATGCCTCATGGACGGCTGCCGCATATAAACATAATAAAACACAACATAAGGTCCAATCCTGGTCCCCTCTCATCATGCACTGTCATTACTCCTCCTTGTATCCTTCCGGTGCTCCTCCGTGGGTCTCAAGACTGGTGTGGCACACAGGTGACACTCATTGGCTGCGTCCGAGAACCTAGGCAGCTGACGCCATCTTTTTTTCCAGCTCAACTGTCACAGAATGGAAAGCACAGGATTGTGGGACAGCAAAGGCAGCGAAGGATACAAATATGCTGCCTTCAAAAATTGATCAGATGAAGGTCTCTCAGGAGACAGGAAGTGGAGCTAACATTAGATTCGGACGTGCCTTGGTGCCTTGAAATGTGTCCTCCGAAGGCAGCATTTTCCAGGTTTCGGACACAGCCATCCAAAGTTTTCAGTCACGTGACTGTTGCGGAGCCTTGGAGGGCAAAACCGCCATAGAACTCCATAGAACTACAGCACAAGCCTGTCAAATTTCCATTTTAAAACAAAAATATGTGAACAAGGTGCACGTTTTGGGCACTTATGATCCATATACAGCACCTGCTGCAGTATTTCAATCACTGAAAACAGCGGGACGTTTTTAAAACGCTTAACGTGAAAAACACTATAGGGTGAGCTGCATCAATAAGGATTAAATTAAGCAAAGTTTAAAGGATTTGTTGATATGAGTTTTATTTTAAATCGAGTTGTTGCACCACTTAATTTTAAACACAGATTAATTACGCAGTAAAACGTTATAGAGCTGATAAAGCAGCAGGTGGAGGGTGAACTGACGACAGGCTAAAGAATCCTTAGTGCCGTAATGTACTAAAAGAGTGATATTAAAAGATCTAATTCAGTTTACACCATTTTGATGATGCATACTATATACAGGCGTGTAGATGAGGCAAGAATATGAACGCAACGTGTTTTCTTTATAATGGGTATCGATGGGGAAAACACATAACGAGAAACCTCGTGTTGCACTAATATTCTGTGTTCGTCTGCTTTCCTGTACAAAGTATGCAACATCAATAAGGTGTATATTGAATTTGGTATTTTAATATCACTGTCTTACCGCATTAATACTGACTACAAACCTGGTAAAAATGACTAGCGCGCAATGGAGGAGAGCCTTGTTTTGCCCTCCAGGTGGGCGTTCCTATAAGCGTGTGACGACACGTGAAAACTATGGATTGACACTCGTGCCACTGGCCTCGCTCCGTTCACACAGCTCTCAGCCTCGCCCTGTTTGCCACATCAATAATGTCTGTTTTTAATAAATGCTGACCTTTTTATTTTACAGTTACGCTGAATATAGGATGGTAAATATATAATTGATGAGTTGTCAAAACAATAAAATGCAGTAAAAGCACACACACACACACACAAAAACATCTGAAATGGGTTATACCTAGGGTTTGATTTTACCACAAAATACAACATATCTGACACTAACAGTAACTGCAAATCCACGTTTCGCTGCCAGTTGTTTCTGGGAATTGCATTTGCTGATCTATTTACTTCTCTTTTCTGTTGCTTTCGGCAGTCTGTAAAAAGATAGCTCCGGTCACTTGTTGAATCTATTTGTTCAGTCAATTGCACAGCTCTTTCCCATTTCAGATGTTTTTGTGTGTGTGTGTGTGCTTTTACTGCATTCAAGCTGAACACCAAAGCTGTTACTCAGTGGGTGTAACCTACCTCCTACTGAGACATCATGTGCATACCCTCAATAGATGCCAATTTTCATACATTTCATAAATTTAGGTCTGAAAATGTGTGATTAGCTTGGAGAGACCCTTAAGTTTTGAGAAATGTCTAATCAATTGGGTGAAAAAAAATTATTCTTCATACCAGGAAATAAATATATGTAATTAGTTCAAATTAGCAAATGGACTAATGAAAGCCTTCTGTTTTTTTCCAAGTTAACCTGCATTACCATTGATCCAATTTCACAAAATGTTTCTCGGTTACATAAGCCCTCCTGGGCTCCCTCTGGTCTGCTGATGTCTGTGAGTGAAAGCTGTATCACTGCAATGTGACAGAGAGAGTGAACGCTGTGCTGTGTGCTGCAGGTCTATGATGATGGAAAGTTTGTATATCTGGTGATGGAGCTGATGAGAGGCGGAGAGCTGCTGGACCGGATCCTGCGGCAGAAGTGCTTCTCTGAGCGAGAGGCTTCAGCTGTGCTCTGCACCATCACCAAGACTGTGGAGTATCTGCATTCACAGGGGGTCAGTTTGCATGTGGTCACAGAGGGGACACTAAATTGTTAGTTGTTCAGTTGCTACTGAAGATAAATATACCGTAAAAGTTCTAATACAACAAATTACAAAAAAATTCAATTGTCACATTGTAGAATTTGCTTCAACATTATTTTTACTTCTGTGTTCAGGTTGTGCATCGAGACTTGAAGCCCAGTAACATCCTGTATGTCGATGAAACAGGCGACCCAGAGTCCATCAGAATCTGTGATTTTGGCTTTGCCAAACAGTTAAGGGCTGAAAATGGTCTGCTCATGACACCGTGCTACACTGCAAACTTTGTGGCGCCAGAGGTACTTTTTGATCCATTTTTTCTTTTCTGTGCTGTCATGATTTATCAATCCAAAAAAAACCTGAATTTTTCAATGTTTGTGAAATTTCATACACATGTACAATTATTTAACCCTCTGCTGCCTTTCGGTCAATTTTGACAGAAAATCTTACTGAAAGCAAATGGATTTTAAGCTCAAATTTTTAACACAACTTTTGATTTTCACGTAGTTAAAATGTGTTTTGCTAAATATTTCATATAAGATTCATATAAAAAGTTTGTCTTTAAAAAGACATCAAACTTAAGTCTGTGCTTCAAAGAATTCAAGATTTATGACAGTTTAAGTAGAACATGTCATGCTTATGCTTATGCAGGTGTATGCTTAAAAAGTTAGTAAATGGATTATACCTACTGCATAAATATAATTTAGTACCATAAAATCCCCCATTTTGTGTATTGTACTAACATAATTGAAAATATGCTGAAATGTTAAAAAAAAAAATGTGTTTTTTGATGATCTGTTAGTTATGAGATTAGTACTAAGAGCACCATATTTATAATAGGTATATATGTTGTCAAATTTACAACAACAAACCTGTGATTCATACAGGTCCTGAAGAAACAGGGATATGATGCCGCCTGTGATATCTGGAGTCTGGGAATCTTACTTTACACCATGCTGGCAGGGTAAGTTGAGTCTTATGGTTATATATTATATACACACTACCGTTCAAAAGTTTGCGGTCAGTAAGATCTTTTTTTATTATTATTTGAAAATATATGTAATACTACTATATAATGCATTTCATTGATCAAAAGTGACAGTAAAGACTTACATTGTTACAAAAATCAATTATAAATAAATGCCATTCTTTCTATCAAAGAATCCTGAATAAACGTGTGATAAATGTTTGCAATTGTGATAATAATAATAAATGTTACTTAGGCAGCAAATCAGCCTATAAGAATGATTTCTGAAGGATCATATGACAATGAAAAGTGGAGTAATGATGCTGAAAATTCAGCTTTGCCATCACAGGAATAAATTACATGTTATGTAAGATTAGAGAATTATTTAAAATTGTAATAATATTTCACAATATATTTGTTCAAATAAATGAAGCTTGGGTAAGCATAAGAGACTTCTTTCATCTTACATCTTACTAATCTTACTGGCCCCAAAGTTTAGAACGGTATAAAAGTACAAACGGTACAAAGTATTTTCAACGGTGTATGAAGTATACATAATCATAGTCTATACTACAATGCAAAAGTTTGTACACATTTGTCAGAATTTTTGTTTCTCATGATATGAAAAACCAGTTATACAGTAATTTTAATAAAGACAATTAAATAGCTGTGATAATGAAGGAAAAGGACAGAGTCATCACATTTATAGCGTGAATCTGTTTTTAGTGTTTAAAAAGCATCCCAAAATGCACCTCATCTGCTCCAGCAGAGCTGGAAGCTAGAAAAAGATTGCAGAAGCTCGATTATGAAATATTTGATTTGTTTATGTGGTACATAATTCCCATGTGACTATTTTGTGACCTTACTGTTATTCTAATATGTGGAAAAATAGTAATTTTAATGAATAAGTAGCTGTGCCCAAACCGGATAGTTAACAATTTTACACAACAGTAATATAGTTAGAAGCTCACTTTCAAAAGCAGTAGAAAGAAAACCAGTAATATTTAAAAAATAAATATATATGATTATACCTGATTGATCTAATCCAACTGTGACATGCACCTATTCATGTTTTTAACTAATCTAAATATGAACAGATTCTATTCGTTGTCTAAATGAATTGACAGTATTCATCTATGCATGATCTATGTAAGCTAACTACTTTCTACCATCAGAATCGTTTCAATACAAATCAATCTAGCCACATGACCTAAGAGCACAGCCTTAATTTTGTACAAAATGATGTGTGACATATCAACACAAACAAATCAAACCCCTGTAACTTCCTTTTTCCCATTGCCCGGATGAGGGTACTCATTTCTAGAGCAGGGTGGAGGGGATTACTAGGTAAGCCGGGTCAAGTCACAGAGTAATTGTACTGAACACAATGCTAGAGCTATCAGAAGCCAAGCAGCACTCTCAATTTAATGTTCCTGACTATGGATTGAGCTTTAAACCTCTGTGTAATCAGAACATTTGAAAAAAATTCATCTTGCTCTTCCTAGCCATATGTGGACGCTAAAAATAACTCAGTGGAAATGGGGGTATTACAAAAAAAGCCACTCTTTTCTTTCTCTTCTCACCCTTTCTCTGAAAGGGCACATTCACAAGTTCTTTCACACACTCAGCACTCAATCTGTCCCACAGTTTCACGCCCTTCGCTAACGGCCCTGACGACACACCAGAGGAGATCTTGGCTCGCATTGGCAGTGGGAAATTTGCCCTCTCAGGAGGCAACTGGGACACAGTGTCTGAGGCAGCCAAGGTCAGCTTTCTTATTTTTGCATGTTGTGATTAGACCTGGGCGATATATAGCCAATAAACCAAAATGACCAATATTTTTTTTCCTTTTGACAATATTCAATAGGTTTGTTAACAACATTATTTCTGTTGTTTAATACAAGACATAAAATCCAGCTAAAAATAATCAAGACATGTATTCCATGCTTCTTTTCACAAAATGAACAAAGATATTTAATCGTTTTTAGATTTATATTTATTTACAATACCTGTCAAAAGTTTGGAATAATTAAGATTTTTGTCATGGAAAAAAAGCAATATTAGCAATATTGTGAAAAATGATCGACAGTTTAAAATAAAGAATTAACTTCCAAATGTAATTTATTCCTGTTTTTAGCCAGTCTTCAGAGTCACTTGATCCTTCAGAAATCATTCTAATTGGCTACTCAAGAAACATTTCTTATTGTTAGCAATGTTAAAATCAGTTTTTGTTGCTTAATATTTCTGAATAAACCATGAACTGAACAAAAGTGACCGTTAAAACATGTATAATGTTACAAAAGATTTCAAAAGGCTTCATATTCATCAAGAATCCTGAAAGAAAAATGTATCATGGTTTTCACAAAAATATTAAGCAGCATAAATGTTTTCAACATTGGTAAAAATAAGAAACATTATTATTAATAGAGTACCAACATAATTAATAATAATTTAACACCAAATCATTATAGAATGATTTCTGAAGGATCACGAGACACTGAAGACTGGAGTAATGATGCTGAAAGTTCAGCTTTGCCATCACAGGAATAAAGATGTTGGGTCTGGGAACTCACCATTGGCAGGGCTCAATCCGAGGGGCGGGATAAACGGTTGTCTTTCAAATTCCCTCTGCATGCAATAGGATAGCACTACAACCAACCAGAGCAAAGAAGGTGAAGCCGAGCTAACGTTAGTTGATAGACTTTCGCCGTATCCGGTAGGCAAAACTTCGAACATATCTTCTTTTCTTAAAAATGACTTCAGTGCCGTTCTTTGTTCTTTTCTCAAAGAAAAGCTTAACTCCAAGTCTTCCAGAGTCGTGGCCAAAGCCGATTCAAAAGATGCTGTTCGTCAGCTTCTTTGTTTACGAGTAGCACGCAGAACCTCTTCAACTCTGCCGTGACGTGCCGTCATTATGTTAAGCCCGCCCACCGACTCTACACACGCTGTGATTGGCCTGACCAGAGTTTGGTTTTTCCAGCTCCCAGGTCTACCGAGAGTTGCTAGACTACACTCGTGGCAAAATACATTTTCTGCCGCCAGGTTGCGTCTAGATTTCTAGGCTACTTTTTACCATATTTTTTATCAAATAATTATTCCAAACTTTTGACCGGTAGTGTATATCAATATTACCGTTTACAGTAATAGACAGTCAAGTCAAGTCACCTTTATTTATATAGCGCTTTTTACAATGCCGATTGTTTCAAACCAGCTTCACAGTGTTAAACAGGAAAATAATGCAACATAATTTGATTCGGCTGTACAGCCGCTCTGGAGAAAACGGTGATGTCATCAGCTCATTTCAATTATCATAGTGACAATGCGGGCAGATCAGTAATTTAGTTGAAAATGTATTTGAATATTTAGTAGAATATTTAGTGTCCCCAACTGAGAAAGCCAAGCCAAAGGCGACCAAACTCCATCAGGTGGCATAATGGAGAAAAATAAACCTTGGGAGAAACCAGGCTCAGTCAGGCTGGCAGTTCTCCTCTGGCCAACGAACAAACAGTATATGATTATGATTTTGGCAATATTACAGATCAGAAGTCATTTTAGATCAGAATATTCGAAAGATCGGAGTCATCACGGCGGAGACGGGTTTATTGAGGATGCCGTGTCGATGAGGCAATTATTAGATAGGAATATTCGAAAGATCGGAGTCATCACGCCGGAGACGGGTTTATTGAGGATGTTGATGAGGCAATTTCAGGGGGGCGTCTAATTGACACGGTCTCTGCAGACACTTCAGGAATGCGTTGGTCATGTCTGGGCGCAGGTCCACCATCTGATCTGGATACGGCCCGGATCCGGCTGACTGCAGTAAACCTCGGGATAAACAGAGAGACTAACATTAGCATAGATGCCATTCTTTTTATGATGTAACTAGTAAATCAGTTGTCATGGGAAGTGTTCCTGGTTCCGGCTGACTTAGTTAATGCAGCCTAACAATCATTTAACTAGTGTAACTTGTGTAGACAGCAATGTAGATAGGTTATTTATACAATAAAAATGCAATAAAACCCATGCAGGATTTCCGTGATCATTTTTGAGTGATGAAACAAACAAATCGTTTTGAATCGTTTTATTGAATTTGATCCGTATTAACTTACAGAAATGAACCTATCAACTCTATTACTATATTGAGGCGGATTGGTAAACTAGTCTGACGAAACGCTCTTTAGGAAACCTAATTACAGAGTAAAAGCACATTAACAACATCACAATATTGCTTAATTTAATATTGCTAGCAATATAATAGTGAATGCATAATTGTATGAATGTGGTATATCGCCCAGGCCAAGTAGTAATGTACATATTCAGTCTTTACTATCAGCTGTGAATCCTAATCTTAATTAGGATCTAAATGATTCTAAAAAAACAAAACAAAAATATCCTAATAATATTTTTTGTCATCTTTGAACAGGACATTGTCACTAAAATGCTACATGTGGACCCTCATCAGCGGCTGACGGCACCTCTTGTTCTCAGACATCCCTGGATAGTGAACCTCGATGAGTTATCTCAGAGTCAGCTGATCAGACAGGACGTGCAACTAGTGAAGGTACTGCTCCTGTCCTCCCATCTGCTGCTGCGTTTTATCTGTTGCCAGATTTGAAACTTTTAAAGTGCAATACTGCCACCTCATGTTTTCCTGTAAAACTGCATATGTTCTGTTACATCTTACAGTTTTTCTCAGTCGCTTTGGTACATTTCTCAGATCAGAATTGAAATTCTCAAAACTACCTGTTCAATCTTCACATCATTGTGTCACTTGTGCTCATCAAGAAGTTTCTCATTTCTTTGAACAAGTTGCAAATGCTTTGGTACATCCATGCAAATGATTATGTACAATTCTCTTTCCTACATTATCAATTGCTTATTTCATGTTGATCAAAATGTATTATAATGGGTCTCTGTTGAATAGTCTCACCCCCCACAACATTTAGGCATTAGTTCGTAGCATAAGTCTTTACATGCAAAATGGTTGAACAAGTTGTCATAATATGTCAAGCATATTTCTATACATTTTCTTTAGACTTTTTGGACCCACTTTATATTAGGTGGCCTTAACTACTTTGTACTTACATTTAAATTAATAATTTGATACAATGCACTTATTGTGTACATACATGTTTTTACATTGTACTTACATTTTAAAAATGACCTGCATGTAATTACATCTGTAATTCATTTCTGTAGTTACATTTATAATTAAACTGTTGTCACTTCCCTTACACCGAACCCTACCCTTAAACTTACCCGTATCCCTCCTCAATATCAGCAAAAGTGTTTTGCAATACAATATGAACACAATAAGTACATTGTACTTATGCTATGATGTAAGTACATGGTAGTTAAGGCCACCTAATATAAAGTGGGACCAACTTTTATTTTTGAAGATATTTGTTGTGATGTGGATGAGAATTTGTGGGCCAACAGACAGAAGCGTCAGGAGATGTAGGAAGACTGCACTGTAATTCCTACAGCACTGCATGTACAGTTTTCCCTAAGGAGATTGTCCTATGTTCACATTTCTACTTTTTTTTTCTTCTTTGTGCTATGCAGTGCTGTCTTTTCCTTTCTGTATCGCAATGACATGGTATGTCAACCAATTACAGTACAAACAGTAAAAACATAAATGTCAATCTTGTCCAGTCTCTTGCAATCAAACTTCAACATACACTAAGGTGTAACCTACAATTTACAATAATTGTCATCAAAACTTTAGCCATAGTTTACATCAGAACATCCCTCCAGAGTACACTGTTATATTGACAACATGACTAAGCAATTTGACTGTCTTATCTGTACACAATGGACTTGTCATTCTGATGGCACTGACATGTTCATTGACACAGATATTTACTTTTGAGAGATGAACTAAGGATTTTGAGCAGGAGACTGGCTTTTGCAGGTAACCCATGATGTTTTTCTATTTGTACGAATTGTTTTGAGAAATGCACTTACTGTTTTGCAAATGTCGAGGATGATTAGAGAAATGTACCAAAGAAAAAAAATGTTTTACACTTTAAAGTCTCTGTGAACAGGAAGTTGCAACCGACTTTATTTCAGTGTCATGTCGTAATTCCAAGTGAAACGGAATATTGAATAGAGGGCAGGGTTTTACTTTAGCACACCTCCTCTCCATTCTTCGCTCATAGCAGACTGACGGTTGGAGGGGAGTGGTTACGGATATTCAACCCAAGCCGTCAAACCGACGTCACCAGAGAAGGAACGCCTTTCCAGAGCAGAAGCATATTTTCTGATTTTGATTAAAGATTACCATGACAAAAAATTTTTTTCTGTGTAAAATGTGCACTAACAAAGTAAATACGGTCAATTTTGGGTCAATTTTTTTCACCCAAAAATGTATATTGTCACATAATTGACTCACCCTCTAGCCATCCTATGACATTCTTCTTTCAGACAAATACAATCAGAGTCTGAGAATCGGCTCTTCCAAGCATTATAATGAATGAGTGAATGGCAGCCCAAAATTTGAAGACCAAAAAAGTGCATCCATCCATTATAAAAGTAATCCATATGGTTCCGGGAGGTTAATAAAGGCCTTCTGAAGCGATGCGTTTTTTGTAAGAAATATATCCATATTTAAAACTTTATAAAGTAAAATATCTAGCTTCCGGTGGACCGCCTTCTGGATTCAACTTACGAAGCCTCTCGCGGTTCAAAACACTCATCGTCCCGCAGGTTACGCTTTTTCCGTACATTGAATAAGAAAGGCGGTCCGCCAGAAGCTAGAACCATTGACATTTTGAAACGTTTCAAAAGAGTTATGATGTAACAAAGCCTCGTTTAAATCAAAAATCACGTGACTTTGGAAGTTTGATACACACTCCGAACCACTGATTTGAAACAAAAGATTCGCAAAGGATTTCGAAACTTCATGAAGCGATGTTTCCAAATTGCCCATTACTACGTTATAGTTGTGGTGTGTAGTCTGTTATTATTTTATGTTTAGAATGATTTTTAGAACTCTATCTTTATTGTTAACGTTATATCTATCGTCCTTTGTGTGAATGGACCTTAACCCCAACCTTGTGTACATGGGCAACTATCAACATTAGACAACTAACAAGTGTTGCGTACAAATTTTAACTGTCACTTTGAATTGTCACAGATACTACTTGGCACGATTTGGGTTTCAACTAATGCTTTGACCGTATAATTCATGATATATTAATTCAATCTATGACATCATTTCCTAGGGGGCGATGGCTGCCACGTACTCCGCTTTGAATCGATCACCTCAGGCCCCAAAATTGGAACCAGTGCTCTCTTCCAGTTTGGCTCAGAGAAGAGGCATGAAAAGACTAACATCCACTCGTCTATAGCACTCTGGCCAGACACAGGAGCGTCAACAGCTTTAAGAAATGTCAGAGTGCCCGCCCAGGCTTCGGACAAGGTACCAGATGACCGCCAAAGCATCCGGAGCTGAGTGGAAAAATTGGATTGACCACAGAGTGTCACATCATTCTCCAAAGAGAGACAAATGATCTGTCAAGTGACACCGCTGATGTGGAGATTGATGAGGGCCAGATGCAAACATCACAGCTGTCAGTGCTCAAAAAACAGATCTTTCAGAATGCTGCGTGGTTTTTTTTTTTGGTGTGTGTGTGTGTGTGTGCCACCCCGTATGAACCTCTGGAGTGTAGCATCATGGAGTATTTCCTTTTATAGCAAAGATCACACATTTATCGTTCCCAAACTGTGTGCGGACGGTCGGAAACCCAGTCATACAAAAATTGTTACTACTTGCTGCAGACACTTTAATTAGAGCCATGTAGAAGTTAGTAGAAGATGCTTTGGTATTTCATGGTGAGAGTGCTGCGTCTTTAATGTGCCAGCATTATTAGCATCTTTTGAACATGCATGCCATGTACAGTATGTATTTTTATGACAAACAAATTGTTCTAACATGCTAATGAAAGCACAAAGAACATCTTTTTGGTCATTTTGTTTTTTGTTTTGCTAGTAACTTTCTTTATGTCCCAGTTTTACAATTTATTTTCTTTTTTTGTTGAAGTTATTGGTTTTATGCAATGCTGAGACTTTACAAAAACAGCTGTTTTTAATTCTAATGTTTATATTTTTTTCATCTTGGCATTTGGACCACATTGGTTGATTTGTTTATTTATTTATTTATTTACTTATTTATAAATGTATTTGTTGATATGCACGTTTATCCATATTTCTATTTATTTATTTAAGTAATGTGTTTATCGAAGATATCTCGTACATTTTTTAAATGTCATTATTTTTAAGTGACCTTTATGCATAAGCACGAAACCTAAACAAGTGCCACACCTTTGCACTAGATTGACTGAACAATGATAAAGAAATAAAGTTTAGAATATAAACATGTATGTATTTTTCCCTTTCATTTAAATGTAAAAAAAAGAGTGAGAACTGCTGCAGTTCGAACTAGACTACCAAATTATATCAAGCATACACTATACTGCCAAGTATTGGGTCACCCCTCCAGTTCCAATCACTTCCATGGCCACAGGTGTATAAAATCAAGCACTTAGGCATGCAGACGCTTCTACAAACATTTGTGAAAGAATGAGTCACTCTCAGGAGCTCAGTGCATTCAAGCGTGGTACCGTGATTGGTTGCCACCTGTGCAATAAGTCCATTCATGAAATTTCCTCAGTACTAAATATTCCATGGTCAACTGTTAGTGGTATTATAACAAAGTGGAAGCAATTGGGAACAACAGCAACTCAGCCACAAAGTGGTAGAAATCATAGAGCGGGGTCAGCGCATGCTGAGGCACACAGTGTGCAGAAATCGCCAACTTTCTGAGTCAATAGCTACAGACCTCCAAACTTTGTGTGGCCTTCAGATTAGCTCAAGAACAGTGCATAGAGAGCTTCTTGGAATGGGTTTCCATGGCCGAGCAGCTGCATCCAAGCCTCACATCGTCAAGTGATGTAATGCAGTGATGTAAAGCATCAAATGTTAATCTCTGGAGTGATGAATCACACTTCTCTGTCTGGCAATCCGATGGACGAATCTGGGTTTGACGGTTGCCAGGAGAACAGTACTTGCCTGACTGCATTGTGCCAAGTGTAAAGTTTGGTGGAGGGGGAATTATGATGGTTGTTTTTCAGGGATTGGGCTTGGCCCCTTTGTTCCAGTGAAAGGAACTCTTAATGCTTAAGCATACCAAGACATTTTGGACAATTTTATGCTCCCAACTTTGTGGGAACAGTTTGGGGATGGCCCCATCCTGTTCTAACATGACTGCGCAACAGTGCACAAAGCAAGGTCCATAAAGACATGGATGAGTGAGTTTTGTGTGGAGGAACTTGACTGGCCTGCACAGAGTTCTGACCTCAACCCGATAGAACACCTTTGAGATGAATTAGAGCAGAGACTACGAGCCAGGCCTTCTCGTCCAACATCAGTGCCTGACCTCACAAATGCGCTTCTAGAAGAATGGTCAAAAATTCCCATAAACACACTCCTAAACCTTGTGGAAAGCCTTTCCAGAACAGTTGAAGCTGTTATAGTTAACTCCATAGTAAACCCTATGGATTAAGAATGGGATGTCATTAATGTTCACGTGCATGTAAAGGCAGGCGTCCTAAAACTTTTGACAATATAGTGTATATTGCAAAGTCTTTGGATCAATGATCTTGAAAACACATGACATGCTTTATGTACTGAGGTCATCTTCTTTTATAATATTCTGTTAGATGATGTTAAAGATTAACTTAACCAATATTATATAATTCTTCCATCAGAAGTCATAACTTGCGGTAACACTTTATTTCAATGGTTCACTTTAGACATTCTACAAGTAACTTTGCAACTACATGTCAACATTGGAGTATTCTGCTTAATATATGTTAACACTTTATTTTGATGGTCCGCCAACAGACATTCTACTGACTATTTGCAACTACAGTCTTGCTGAAAAGTTTACACACCCCTTGAAGAATGTGAGAAAATATTAACAATATTTACAAAATAAGAGGGATTATACAAAATGCATTTAGTGCTGTCCTGAATAAGATATTTTTACATAAAAGATGTTTACATTTGTGATGGTCCCTTGCTTGCGCTGAGCAGTTAAACTGCCCAGTGTTCGTCAGAAAAGGTTTTCCAGCATATTTTGCATATTTGAACCCTTTCAATGACTGTATGATTTTGAGATCCATCTTTTCACACTGAGGACAATTGAGGGACTCAAACACAACTATTAAAAAAGGTTCAAACATTCACTGATGCTCCAGACGGAAACACGATGCATTAAGAGCCGGGGGGTGAAAACTTTTTGAATTTGAAGATGAAGGTAAATTGTACTTTATTTGTCTTCCGTGAATCATGTAAGTATCTTCTGTGGTTTCCGAATGACAGTACTAAAAGATATTTAAACAAAAAAAATGTGTTGTTCAAAAGTTTTCACCCCCTGGCTATTCCGCTATTTTTTGTCTTTTATGTAAAATATCTTATTCAGGGCAGTACTAAATACAAAAAAAACATGCGTTTTGTATGATCCCTCTTATTTTGTCAAAATGATTCACATTTTCACACATTCTGCAAGAGGTGCAACTTTTGAGCAAGACGGTACATAAATTTGTATGATAAAAACGACTCTCTAGAAGACAGTCCAGTATTTTTGTATGAATATGATCAAGCTCTGTTGAGCAGAGAAACATGTGCTGTGTGAGGTCCTTCAGCCAAACACTTTATCATTTCCTGTGGCTTATTTTTTACATGTGAAATGTGAAGCTTTGGATTTTTGTTGTGGTCGATTTTTTTATAACAATACCCAGACAGATTTATGTTAGTGCACCAGTGCTTCTATAGCTAAACTACACAGTTTATGCTGACCATCGGGTGTAGAGACACAGTGACACCATCAAACAGCAAAAGTATTAGGATATATATAAATAAAATACATACAATTTTGAACAAACAGGTCTCAATATGTGTAATAGGCCTACTTAAATGTGGACCATGTCAGTTCCTGAAATTGATATGGTATAATTAGACTAGACTGCGTGCAACTGACTAGTCATACAAATAAATAAACAAGTATTAAAATATTCATAACACGGTTCTGGAAGGGATGTTTTCAAGTCTTGCATCTGTTTGCAAATGGGTCATTCCTGGGAATCTGTAATATTTCACCTTGGAATTTTGTTGGGTTTTTTAAATTCATTTTCTACCCCACATCATTAAGCACATATCAAACCCCCCCCAAAAAATCACATTTTCTTTTATAATTTTTAAACACCTTTTATTCTCAACCCTGTAACAGACAAAATGGAATTGGTTTCACAAAAAGGATTTTACACGAAACAAAACATCTACCTACTGCTCAAGTGTCCCTCATAACAATTAAATACAAATGTAACATTTATGATACTTTTCACATTTTTATGGGACTGAAGTTAAAAATAAACAAATGGTTTGTCTGTGGTCTCTTTATCTTTGTAAAAAATATGTTCAATTTAGATGTTTAACTAATTTTATTGTGTTAGTCCTTAACATATCAGATGCTAATCAGCAAGAAATGCTTTCATTTTTAATTGTCTTCCCTGTTTCTTTCAAAAATATTAATGTGACAAGGCTGAGAATAGTGTGAAGGGGCTGAAGACCGGTTTGAAGGCATGTTTTTTTTAATATATATTTTATCTTTCTCATATTATACCCTTCTTTCTGGGTCAACATATTTGCATGCACAACACTGTGTTTCTGCTGCTGATGTGCTGTCATTTCAGTGTTTAAGTGGACACATTGCATCAAATATTCTATTTATAACAAAATTATGAGTTGTCATGATTTTGGTAAGTATTTCTTCACTGAAACCATGACTATTATTAAAATTATTCATCAAATGAAGCGAAAAACTCAGGGTTGAGTGTGACAGGGTTGAAGTTTTTTTGCACAAAATGTCCACCGCTCCTTTTGTAGTGACCATATGTGACAGCAATGAAATAAGTACACTGGATATACTTATGGATTAAAATAAAATTTTGAAAAATAATCATTTTCCATCTTAATTTTATGTGATGGGGTTGAGTTGTCAAGCTTGAAAGCACCCTCCCTTGACTATAATAGGCCTCAAAAATATGAATAAAAATTATTCATGCACTACTGTTAAAGAGACCTGAAGATGTCATTTCTGGTAAATTATGTCTTATATGGGTGGAGTCTAAATTATTATTGGTGGAGAATGGTTGGCATGACAGGGGTTGAGTTCAGACCGAGGGAATTTTTTGTAGAAAAATATTTTTTTCACTAGAAAGTAACACAAATAAACACTTTTTGCCAAAAAAAAAAAAAAACTGTGCACATTTTGTTAAATATTTTCTAAGTATGCTACAAATTCAGTCTCAGGGACATGACAAAATGCTTAGTGTACAATAGTGGTGGAGGGGGAATTACAAAAATGCATTACAAGCATTAAAAAATGCTTTTAAAAAGGCACTACGGGAGCAAGTCTTGTACAACAGGCACGGACACGTTAAAAAAAAACGGCAGAGATCAAATCTGCCCATGCGCGTTCCACATGTTGCCAACGCCCGCCTCCTGTATTAGGATTGGCTATTGATCTTCCAAATCTGTCTACGATTGGGTAGATTAGAAGTCACTCATTATAGTACGCCCAACCATATCAGTCAGAAGTGAGATGAAGGGCGGAGCTCACGGACTACGGGTGGGGAGAACTGTAACGTCTAATTTGTGTCTGTCTGTCAATGCTGAACTTTGAGGAAGTGCTGGATAATTTCAACTAAGCGATTGTACGTTACACCTGACGAGCAACGATGGACAAGTTGCGACGTGTATTAAGTGGTCGAGAGGAGAACGAAGAAGTTGGACTTACAGCGCAGGTGAGTAGGAGAGTAACGTTAAACTTGTGTTTATTTGTAGTTTTTCTGCGTAACGTTACTCTGTAATGGAGAGGCCCCAGAGTTTACTGTGTACTGTAATTGACAGTATTGGTATTTTTAACTTCTTTTTAGTTCTTACAAAAGTAACGTTACTATGATACCAGATGGAGGTGAATGATTACCCAAAGAATACGATGGTAGTATGGTATTGCAAACAACAACATTGTCACAAATCATATTGTACATTTCTGTAAAGGGTATATTAGTCTGCATGTGCATGAAGTGATTACATTGTAAGTTTGCTCTATTTTGGACAGTATTGCAATGCAATCTGGTCTGTCTGTTTGCAAATGTTTGTTATGTGATAATGATATTTGTTAACACTACTGGTTTTACATGCTTCCATGAGGGAACGGATCATGTGAGGTAAGGTCAAGACCTCCGGATGTTGTTTAATTTCTGCAAGCCAATCTGAAATATCTGACACTGGGTTTTAAACAGTTGCTGACCCTCTCTAGTTGTTTTGTCCTTTTAAAGGGATAGTTCACCCAAAAATTTAAATTAGCCCATGTTTTAATCACCCTCAAGCCACCCTAGGTGTATATGACATTCTTCTTTCAGACGAATACAATCAGAGTTATATTAAAATGTCCTGGCTAATCCAAGCATTATAATGGAAGCCCAAAATTTGGAGCCATTATAAAAGTTATCCACACGGCTCCAGGAGGTTAATAAAGGCCTTCTGAAGTGAATTGATGGGTTTTTGTAAGACAAAATATCCACATTTAACATGTTATAAAGTAAAATATCTAGCTTCCGGCGGACTGCCTTCCGTATTCAACTTTGGAAAAAGTGTAACTGTTGCGACGATGACTTCGGGCGTAGCGTAAGCGTTTTGAACTGCGAGATCCGTTGCACTTTCTTCGTAAGTTGAATACTATCCCTTTAAATGCCACTAGGTATGTTTAACATGCATAGTGTCTTAAATGGTTCTTATCACGATTAATCACATTTTTCTTGGTCTTTTTGAGAATGCACCTCTACACTATTAAAACATTCTGTAACTTTCTATAACTGTAAAACTGCTGTGATCTTTTTAGTTTTTCAGTTAGTATGACACACGTTTATTCTCATGTAAGGTACCGACCATTCTGTGAATCAGTTTGATGCATGCATGCATGTCCATTTATTTGGAAAAGCAAGAACAATAGCACATTTTATTCCTGTCTTGTTCTTCCTGTGGGTTAGTGGCATTTTAATGAATCAGATACAGTCAGGAATGCATGCTAAAAGCATGCACTTTTGGTCTTTGTTCTTGGGGCATTACGAACCATGTGACATCCTGTGATTCTTCTCTGTAGATCATGGACGGCTCAACACTCAGTTTCAGCACACGGGTGAAGTGGTTCGTCATTTGTTTCGCAGGAGGGATCTTGTGCTCTATACTTGTGAGTTAACTTTTCTCATTATTTCCCGATTAAAGGGGACATAGAATGCCATTTCTTTGGGGGTGAGCAAAAACACACTGTTTTTGTGTCTGTCCCTTTAAATGCAAATGAGCTGCTACTCCCTGCCTGTTCTTTCAAGAAGAGGGCGGAGCTTCAATAGCTCATGCAACAACAACAGAACATGTCAGAAACTAACTCGGACAATAATGCCTACAGAGCCAGATAATATATGCTGCATGGAGATAGAACAGGTATAGTTTAGTTTAATTGACCAGTGACCAGTATTGCTTTGGAGACTGTAAACTGGATCATGAACAGTTGGTACTGATCCATCCTTGAGCTTTAACTTTTTAACACCTGCATTGCTTACAAGATATTGTTGTCACTACAGCTGCTCGAGCGCGGAGAAAATGGCGGACAGTGTACAACTGACTGAGGGTAGAAACCAGTGGTGGGCCGTCAGGGCCAGCAAGGCCTTCTCTGCTGGCCTAATCACTATCAGAATCACAGACTTAAATTTTAATATATTTTGTCCATAAATGTGTGTTAAATTATTCCCAATAGTCTATTTTCTTAACTTCATAGCTTTCATGCCAGGTCAAAGAAATCTGCCTTGAGGCCTTCAGAATCAATATTGCGGGCGCCGCTAGCTTAAAATGAATGGCAATGAAACTTTGCGCTTTAACCAATCAGATAACCACTCCGATTTAATCAGCCAATCAGATTTCGAGTTGGCGACAGCGGGGCCATCTAGCTGGCGTACAATAACGTCGACATTTTCACATCCTTTGTTTGGATGGTCAAAGAGCGTACTAGTAGCCTAGACATAATAACCAGCAAACTGCACAAGATAAAACATCTGTAGTTTTAATAGTGTTTTTTCAAACCCCAATGGCTGACAGAGGAGAATAAATTAATGTATTATTACTTATAATTAACATACCCACAAAGCCATTTTCAAAATTCCCGCATACAGCCTTCTCCAGCTTAACGCACAGTCACAGAACACTGTTCGATCTGTCACGGCTAAAAACGAACGGACTGTAATGTATACCGTCACTGATTTTGAAGTCCCGCGGATCTCCTTGATTTATTTGAGAGGACGGGTCAGCTGCACACATTGGCATGTTTTTTGTACAAATAATCATTTGGTGAGTAAGTTAAGCTATAATGCATTTTATTTACATTTTTATAGCCTACAGTCAACCCTGGGCTGGCTAGTCCGTGCCCCGGTTTTTTTCCATTTATTTTTTTCTTGTAATTTTATGATCGATTTTTTTATTATTTTTATTATTAAGTTTAAATGTAAAAAACTTAGTATTATCTTTGAACCTCACCTGAAATAAATTCATGTAAAATTTGCACAAAAAAACGAACAATTTGCTTTTCGTGGTCGGAGAACTCAAAAGGTAACGTTAGCCTACTACACACAAATGCACGGAAAACTTGGAGCGGATCGATGCTTCTGTTAGATATGATGTATGTGGTGCAGCTGTGGCTGCAGTGAAAGGAGACTTGTTGAATTGTGTCAATTAGGTTTCCTGCGTTAATTATTTTTAAATCATTTAATAATTTAATCATTCATTCTCGCTTCATGAGAGACGCAACGCCCTGTAATACTGCATTTCTGTATAATATTAATGGTTTCTATAGCGTCATGATGATTTTATTAAGAGGTGAATTAATTCAGGTAGGATTCCACTGAAGGCCTAGGTGTGAAATGCACGGCCCGCCACTGGTAGAAACTATGCTAATACGGAACAGTCTGTCAGCGGATGTCGTGGATGGAAACGTGCAGATTAAGGGGTGGTAATATTATAATAAAATCAAAGCGGCTTGTTTTTTCACATGCTTGCAGAAAAATCTTACCAAAACAAAAGTTACTGGGTTATCCTTTTTCACATTTTCTGGGTTGGTTGATGCACCGGGGACCTGATTATAGCACTTAAACATGGGAAAAGTCAGCTTTTCATGATATGTCCCCTTTAAAGTCTTTATCTGTCCAGTAATTTGTTCTTTCAGCAGCCACTATCATATATTGGTCTAGTTCAGTGGTTCTCAAACTTTGTATACCAAGTACCACCTCAGAAAATATTTGGCTCTCCATGTACCACCATAATGACACACATTAAAATACAGGGCCCGTATTCATAAAGATTCTAAGAGTCCTCTCAGAAAACTCCTAATTTAGCTTAAAAACTTTTACGTAGGAGTCTTAGCTTAAGAGCTATTCGGGACCAATCTGAGAGCAACTCTGAGCAAGGAAAATACAAAAACTTTTATCTTAGTGAAGAGGCGGGGCTGACCCCGTTGCTACGTATGACAGTCTTTTGAAGACTGTGATTGGTTGGTTGTCCAAAAAGGGGAAAAAGGAGTGCTTTTAAGTATAGGGTCTATTCTAAGCCTTCACTTTGAATTTACAAGCGCAAATTGTCCTATTTTACCGTTCTCTCTCACTCACACACACACGCATACACACCCACATTATATATATGTACACTGAAAAATTAAATTAAGCATAATTAATTTGTGCTCGTTTAAATAATTTAAATTTAGTTTTTTGATTTTAATTTTAAAAAATGAATTGGTTTTATGGGAATTGCATTTGTTTTTGTTTAAATTGAGATCAAATAAATTGATTGCGAGTGCGACCACTTACGATAACATTTTTTAGTAAATTCAACAAATCATTTTTTTCAGTGTATATTAATCCTTTTATTATTTACCATGCTGTTAATTCTATAAGGTATTTGATTGGCTTAGAATTATAAACATTGTTCCACTCTTTCCAATTACACTGATTGCTGGCATGTCTATTTAATTGGTGGTTTGAAAGTTGGATTTAATGCAACAAACATGATCCCTGCACAATCTAATCTATAGTGTCTTATTAAGTCACTGTTATCCATTGTCTGCAACACATTTCTTCTCCCTCTTTGTCTTTCTGCCATTTTCTCCACTGCTAAAGAAACTCTTAAGCCTCTTAAAAGTCCTCGTCCGTGCTCCTAACAAATTTGACCTTAAGACCTCTTTTAAGGGTTAAGATGCTTTCTGAATTACTTTTTTCTTTACTAGGATTTTTTAGTTAATTTTAAGAGTAAACGCACACATTTCTAAGAATTTTCTTAGAATTTTGTCACTAGGAGCTACTCTTTGCATTAAGATTCTTTATGAATACGGGCCCAGTAGTGTAGTACGCCTAACTATTCAGCTACATCTTTGCACAGTTAAAAAACGAGGCAGTTTATTCCTAATAAGAATATTTATTGTTGTCAGCCACTTTAAAATTGAACATTAACACTGTGCTTACAAACAGGCAAATGAAAAATGGAGGTGTTATGATGAATTGAATAAATAATGATTAAAATATGTTGTACCTAAAAGTTAAATTAAAAAAACTGTACTTTTATGTAAAAAAAAAATAAATAAAAAAAAAAAAATAATATATATATATATATATATATATATATATATATATATATATATATATATATATATATATATATATATATATATATATATATATATATATATATATATATTTATTTATATATATATATATATATATATATATATATATATATATATATATATATATATATATATATATATATATATATATTTATATATATATTGTGTTTTAACATTAATTTATATTTAATTTTGTGATTCCTCTGTTTACCACTAAAGGGAGCTTGAGTACCATAGTGGTACTCGTACCACACTTTGAGAACCACTGGTCTAGTTGATTTCCAAGACCACAGTCATGTGTTGTTCAGGTTTTTTCCTGCATAGAGAATTCCGCCTCTGTCACATTTCAACTAAATTGTTGACAACTCAGACAGGCAGTCACATGCTCAGATACCCCTTTTCTACAAACACGGTTCTGTTGCAGGTTCCTGGCCTGTGTCCATTCTTGAACCCTTCTTCCACCCATTTCCACTGCAGAAAAGGCAGTTCTGGGCCTGAAAGATTGGTTCAACTCCGGCCCTAAAAAATGGCTGGTCTCGAACGGCGCACAATAGTGATGCACGGATCGCTTTTATATCCGTGAACACTGTGGTTAATCCACGGGTCAGGCGGGCCAAGCAGGATTTTATCACCTCCACCTCATTTTCAGCCAGGAAAAACCCTGTTGTTTCCTTAGTCTTTAAAGAATATTTCACCCAAATCTGAAATTCATTTTCTCACCATCATGACGTTTCAACCTGATATCATTTTTTTTCTTTTTTTTTCTTTTCCAAACAACAAAATTGGATGGTTATTTGTACTGCCAAGCTCCAAAAAGAACTACAACAAGAACACCATAAAAGTAGTCAATAATGACCTGTCCGCTATATTTGTGTTATATGGTTTTCTGAAGCCAAACAGTATTTTTGTGTGACTAATAGGCTAATTTATCCAGCAAATCTAATTTACTCTTGAGTTTATTTAAAAATGTTGTATTGATACCCAATGCCATAGATTATTGCATGTCACATTAGAAATTACATTAGCAAGTTTAAATATTCCTGATCGTAAATTGTTTGAGAAGATGGCTAACATTTTGGTCACACACACACACACACTCACACACACACACACACACACACACACACACACACACACACACACACACACACACACACACACACACACACACACACACACACACACACACACACACACACACACACACACATAAAAATAGGCAATTGACAGCAAAACACCAATGGTTCTTGAATTTCATGCAATGCAACACAATTCATAATGATGCCACCCTGTTCCGGCTTTCAGTTTGTATGTGGTCTGGCCACAGTGTGATAGCACTTTTACTGATAACACCTACAACAGTGACAATAAAGTTAAACTATAGACTGCTGTACAATATACCAAGCTGTGTAAATCCACTAAAATCACCTTGGCACAAGTTTCTGTACAAATCATTGCAAACAGGGACAGCAAGTTACTTCTAATAAAAGCTCTAGAATCATTTAGCATGCCACTTTGTGTGATATTTTGTTATTTGATGCAACAACATTCAGACAGTTTTATGTAGTGCTCTATGCAAAAGCTTTGCAACACCACTAGGTGGCAGAACTGGTTAAGAGTTTGTAAATCAGAAGGATTTCATTTTATTACATATGTGCTTTGTCCGTCAATTTCCACAATTTTTTTAAACAACATTACATCTTTTGAAACAGGGAACTGCACTCCTCTTCTTGCCTAAAGCTGGTATTAACCTGTTTGCTGTGTTCTACACTCTTGGAAACATTGCAGCAATTTCAAGGTAAGTGCAAGGCAGGATATATGACATGCATATGATGACACAGTCTCTTAGATGTTGATTCAGTGTCATTATATAGTGGGTTTGATTACTGTATATTGTATAAAGTACTTAATTTGTCTAGTTTTGACGCTTCCATGGATATGGAGCAGGTAATAAACACAAATGACGCATTTTTGTTGTGAAAAACGATTAGGTATGTTACATAAACTATTATCTAACGTAATTAATAAATGGTGACAATATTTATTAATAGAAACAGTTTTGCAGACATTACATTTAGTGTTGTTGACACAAGCAAGCTTCCATTCATCCCAGTTATCCAAGATTATCGTAGCAATCACTTCTTTAACATATGGGAAATGTATGTTTATCAATAACTACAACATTTGGCCCAAACAGGTCAGCCGCTATTGGGTGACCGCTTAAAGGGATAGTTGAGCCAAAAATGAAAAATCTGTCATTAAAGGAACACTCCACTTTTTTTGAAAATAGGCTCATTTTACAAGTCCCCTAGAGTTAAATAGTTGAGTTTTACCGTTTTTGAATCCATTCAGTCGATCTTTGTATCTGGCGGTAGCACTTTTAGCATAGCTTAGCATACATCATTGATTCTGATCAGTCCATTAGCATCTCATTCAAAAAATGACCAAAGACACTTTCAATATTTTTCCTATTTAAAACTTGACTCTTCTACAGTTAATTCGTGTGCTAAGACCAACTGAAAATGAAAAGTTGCAATTTTCCACACCTATATGGCTAGGAACTACTTTCTCATTCCTGCGTAATAGTCGCGGATCTTTGCGGCCGTACCATGGCTGCAGCGGCACAATGATTCGTTGGTATTCTGTGAAACATGGTGGTAGTGATACACCTTCGTCTTACTATCACAGCCCTTTACAACACACAGAACCATGGCTAATCACACAGGTAAATCCATAACACAATTTGTTGGCTGCAAGCCTGAAACTTTCTCTGCAACTACACGAACTTAGTGCCGGTCACATTGAAAGTTACCTAGCTGGGGGCTACTTTCAGGCGCTGTGTTCCATCATTGCGCCGCTGCAGCCATGGTACGGCCGCGAAGATCCGCGACTATTACGCAGGAATGAGAAAGTAGTTCCTAGCCATATAGGTGTAGAAAATCGCAACTTTTCATTTTCAGTTGGTCTTAGCACACGATGTAACTGTAGAAGAGTCAAGTTTTAAATAGGAAAAATATTGAAAGTGTCTTTGGTCATTTTTTGAATGAGATGCTAATGGACTGATTAGAATCAATGATGTATGCTAAGCTGTGCTAAAAGTGCTACCTCCAGATACAAAGATCGGCTGAATGGATTCAAAAACGGTAAAACTAAACTATTTAACTCTAGGGGACTTGTAAAATGAGCCTATTTTCAAAAAAAGTGGAGTGTTCCTTTAATTACTCACCCTCATTTTGTTCCAAACCCATAAGACCTTTTGGATGAAATCTGAGAGCTCTCTGATCCCTCCATAGCTATTTAATTAACACATTCAAGGCCCAGAGGTAGGAAAGACTTCATTAAAATAGTCCATGTGACTTCAGTGGTTCAACCTTAATGTTATGAAGTGACGAGAGGACTTTTTGTGTGCAAAAAATAACTTTATTCAACAATTTCTTCTCGTCTGTGTCAGACTCCTACGTTGGCCATCCTACATCAGCATCACACGCATGCTTTGTGATGCTCATGTGAACACCATCGGCCAATGGTAAGCCGGCATTCTGGCGTAGCTCTGACATAACTCGGAAGCGCTGGACTGTGTTTACTATTTCAACAGCGTAGGAGACTGACTCAGACGAGAAGAAATTGTTGAATAAAGTCGTTATTTTTTAGTTTTTTGCGCACAAAAAGTATTCTCGTCGCTTCATAACTTTTAAAGTTGAACCACTGGAGTCACAATTGGACTATTTTAACGATGTCTTTCCTAGCTTTCTGGGCCTTGAAAGTGTTAATTAAATTGCTGTCTATGGAGGGGTCAGAGAGCTCTCGGATTTCATCTAAAATATCTTCATTTGCGTTCCGAAGATGACATGAAAATGAGTAATTAATGACAGAATTTAAATCTTTGGGTGAATTAACCATTTAATTTTGGTTAAATCTGCAGACTTGTTCCCCTTTTCTTTCCGCATGCATAGAGTATATAACATAAAGTGATATCTACTGTATAGCAAGCCTTAACTCCCTGCTTGTTTTATTTTGCTGCAAGATGTAACATTGGATATATACAGTAAGTATTTCATACATGCAGTATACTTGTGTAGGGCACTAAATACTAACTATGTAGCATAAATATAACTGCTTGATTACTTGTTGTTGCAAAATCTAAACTGTATTAGTGCCCAGCTCTAATCTGCTGAATCCGACTGAGGCATGAAGAAATTAAAGTCGTCATGAAACTGAAGTTGCGATAGTCTTTTTTCCCTATTGTGATGTATATATCCGAGTGAAACGGCTTCTTGAACAAGAAAAGAAACTGTAGGACGGGGACTTTTGTCCATTGGGAACTCTTTGTCCATTTTGTTCACTCTCATGTGAGTGACAGGTTGTCCCGACCGCCGCCATTCATCAGAGAAGAGATGCAAGAGGGAGGGGAAGTTCTTATGATCAAAAAAATTATGAGAGCACATGAATAAAAAAATAAAAAAACATCTAACACCGTAACAAAACAATGTTTCCTAGCAACAACAACTGCACTAAAAACCAATGAGAAAAGAAACAAATACTTTTACAGTGCTGTCCAATTTTGTTGCTTGACTGCTTCTCTATTTATAATAATTACTGCAATATTCCATAAAAAATAGGAATTGTCCTTTGACTTTAGGATATTATAAACATTATCATGATTTTCTTCAAAGCTGATTTGAAACAGAGTATTGTGAAAAGTGCCATATAAATACATTTCTCTTTACTTGACTTTTGGGCATTTTACATTTTTATGCATTTAGCAGACACTTATCCAAAGTCACTTAGCGTGTGTCTCAATCACTGATCAGGACATAAGTCAATGGGCTGACTCCCTGATCAGTGTCCTGACTACTGAACTAGGGAGCTGATTGAGACGCACCAAAGTATTAGGGCTGGTCCGAATACCATTTTTTGAGCTTCGAAGCTTTGGTAGTGATCAACATTGAATATTCGAAGCTTCGGAGGGAAGGAGCTGAACATATCCTTTTCTCTAATAAAGGCTGGAATCTGGAGAAGCGGCGCGCCTCACGCGGGCAGGGCTTTTATGCTCCGCGAACGGGCAATGAATGAACTAGTGATACAAAACACACAGATCTGTTACGTCCCAGTTTTGATATATTATAGCTAGTAAAAATAATTCTGTTCAGTTATAGAACAGACTAAGAGCCCCTATTTCTGCCCCTGGGGCCGGGCTTCGGGCCAATTTTCACGTCATACCTCAAACGCAGGCTTTTTCCTTCATTTTATATTTTAGACATTCATTAATTAAAAGAAACAATGAGGTGTGCAGCGCTGGTGGAAACAACATGAGACTATGACAACACGACTGTCAAGATGGCTCACAGTGTTTAGAGTATCGCCGCAAATGAGTAAAGCAAGCCAACACGCAAACTGCCGAACCTCTTAGATGCTCAAAAACACAATCATCTTCATTAATGAGACTCAATGCTCTTCCAGTGCTTAGGTCACTCGTTCTGATATTACGGTCTTTGATCTTGAAATGAGCTGATGGATAGCCTATAATGCAGCTCATATCTGTTGCTTTCGTTGAAATGAACAAGAATTGAAGATCGGATTTATATTAATTTTGCGGAGAGGTGTAAGTTAAGACAACCTGCCTAATTTTTATTTATTTCTTTTTGAACACGTTTCCTCAAAAAAAAAAAAAAAACGTAGGCCTATTATAAGCAAGACAAGTTAAGTGTTGATTTAAGAGGATAAATGGATCAAACGTGTTGTTAACTCACTCAGTCCGCTTGGTCGTTACTTAAAAAAAAGAAAACTTTAATTTAACAATCAAAAAAATGCTTTAAACATTTTTCTAAATTAACTTAATAAAGAAACAAAACGAAATATAACTGCTTTGACATTAAAAACAAAACTGAACTATTTTAATGGCTGCAACAATGTGTAATAGGGAGGAATGTTTACTCAAAAAAAAAGGTTCTATATGGCACTAAAATAAAAAAACAAATTAAATAAAAAATAAATTAATTAATTAAAAAAACACGTCACGTCACTTCATTTTATTTGTTTCATTTGCGCCGTTGCGAGCAGCATCAGCCTCACTGTGCGTTCACACCGCCGCCGGCGAGAGCGTCAAACTTCGCTCTGGCCGCCCTGCCATCGACGCTGTAGAAGATTCGTGGACGCGCTGCCGCTCTGACGTAGATCGAATGCTTGGTCTTTTTTGAAACTGCATTTAAAGGGGCTGCAAAGCAAACAATCATGTTGATCGGCGTTTGTGCTGACTGACCACAAGTAGGGTATAACCGTATAATATAACCTCATGAAATCATTTAAATGTGAAAGTTAAAAAAAGCAGATCGATGGAAAGAACTTAACAAATATAGTTACATGTTTGCTAACGAAATAAACCGATTAAAAGCCATTTGTGTGGTGTATAAATAATGTTGCGCATCTTCTTATCAAACCAGCCGCACCAGCAGTGATCAACCTCTCTCTATTTTGCTTGGGAACTAATGTAGTCGGAACCAAAGTTTACAGCGCTGCGTTCTCTGGAATCATCTCAAGCGGAGCACGTAGCTCATTACCATAAAGTTGACCTGATCCCAACTCTCCTCGACGCCCAAATCGTCCAAGACGCGCCGCGCCGCTCTCGCCGGAGCTCTCCGCCGGGCTCCCATTGAGAATGAATGACTTCCGGCCACTTTGACGCTATCGCCGGCGGCGGTGCTGCCTTTTTACTGTGCGTCAGGGACGTCACTAGGATTGGAAGACAGGGGGGGCTTAGCCCCCAGGGTATTTGTAACTTTGCAAAATCTTTGCACTCACATCTAGAGCTACACTTATGTCAACAACCAGTCGAGAACCAAGATGTTAACAAGTAAAACGTGACAGACATATCCTCTTCTTCCATTTCTACTCTGTTAAAGAAAAGTTACTGTAATGTTAGCTTTTAGACACATCAAAGCTGGGGAATTTACTTATAGGCCAGACTTTGCTCCTGATGAGTTACTATAAGCAATGACTTAAATGCTATCTGTCTGCTCATGTAAATGTATGATAAAGTAACAGCATAGCCTACTATATCTAGTTCCTCTCTATATAAGATAAGTTGTCCACAGAATGTTCATGGGCGTCAGTTTGGTTAGAAATGTGCTGGGGACAGAGACGCATTCAGAAGTGCATTTTCAGAAGTGCTGGGTACATTTTTTTTTCTCTTTCGCGCAGGTCATGTTTTGAAAGACTATGTCCTGCAGCTTACTAATGTAAATAAGTAAAAAATGTCAGATGAGACATATTGCGGGTCTTATAGCCTATCTTACTCATGCTGACGAAAGCGCCCCGTGAATTCTTTAATGTTTTTCATTTTTGCAATTTTTTTTACCACTTCATTATCAGAGTCCCACTGGAGCCCGTGTTTTTTTTATGCTCCCTATTACACATTAGTTACAGCCATTAAAATAGTTCAGTTTTGTTTTTAATGTCAAAGTAGATATATTTCGTTTTGTTTCTTTATTAAGTTAATTTAGAAAAATGTTTAAAGCATTTAATGTTTGTTAAACTAAAGTTTTTGCTTTTTAAAGTGACGACCAAGCGGCCAGCAGCCGACAGTGAGTTAACCCAACACTTTAGCCTCTGAAATCAACACTTGACTTGTCTTGCTTATTAAATCCATAAAAAACACTTAAAGCATCGTTTAAACGTTTAGCCTATTATCACCACCATCACAGTAAAAAGGCATTTTTGACAAGATGAGGTAGGCAGATCGCAACGGCGCGCGCAAACAAAACGGGCTACACAATCTAAACAAATAATTAAAAATAAAAAACATGCTGGTTGTCTTACCTTAGGCTACACCTCTCCGCGAAATGAATATATATCCGATCTTCAATTCCCGTGCTATATGCACATTTAACGGAGTTCATGTCAACGAAATCAACCGATATGAGTATTTTATTCATCAGCTCTTTTCAACATCAAAGACTGCATTATGAGAACGAGCGACCTAAACACTGGTAAGAGCATTTAGTCTCATTAATTTTAATGAAGATGATTGTGCTTTTGAGCATCTAAAACTTAGCTTATTTTCAGTTTCACTTGTGGCAGTTTGCGTGTTGGCTTGCTTTACTCATTTGCGGCGATGCGTGTTGCATAGCGCCGTCCTATAGCCTAAAAAAGCCCGAAGCCCGGCCCGCGTCTGAGGTAGGCTATGACTGGAAAATTGGCCCGAAGACCGGCCCTAGGGCGTAAAAAAGTCGGGGCCCGTCGGGCTCGGGCAGAAATGTAGGGCTCTACTTTGAGTAAGGCTGAAAGCGTCTTTCTTTTTAATACATTTCTTGAATGTCTCAATTACAGTAGGCCTAGCCTATAGATAATTATGATATTTGTGGCTGCACCGGGGTCCGTCATTACGCTAAATCATGAGCAGTCCATGGCACCTGCTACCCATGGCTGTAAAGAACTGTATAGGCTACATCAATCCATTACAACAATTTCGTGTTATGGGCACTGCCACTGATACAGGCAGCGGAAGAGCCTATTTTACGTAGCTTGCTTCTGCTTTTCAAACGTTTTTACAACAAAAGATGTCGTTAAAACGACATAAGATCTCGTATCATCCACAAAATAAGTGATTTTTTTTTTTACACGATTCTTACCCACAAACTTAAAAAAAAAGAGTCTAAAGAGTTTATAACTACACAAAATATTTTGATTTTGGCCGTCAGCGTCCTGATCCATCATTGCACATCACACTCATCTAATCTCCTTGAAGTTTACTTCCCGCTACTTTTTCCCTCTTCCTCCCGCCCGCGTCTTCTTCTTCTTCGATAGTAGCCTAAGCCAGTGTTTCCCAACTTTTTTCAGTCATTTTATCATACGTTATGCTAGGGGTATAACGGTACAGATTGCTCACGGTTCGGTTTGTATCACGGTTTTAGGTTCACCGTTTCGGTACGGTTCAGTATTTGCTATGTTCAGGGAAAAAAGGACTACAGTCAAATAAAAAAAAAGAAAATAATAAGAACAAATCATTTATATACAAGCAGCAGCACAAATAAATACTATCGAGCAAAGATACTAATAAAATAAACTATGCTTTTCAGGTTTTTCAGGTACGTCTAACATTAGTTTTCAGGTACAGAAATTGATCAAATGTAAAATAACATTGCATATTTGACTGTATAAATTAAAGATTAATGCTATTAAACTTACAAAAGCTATTCCATCAAGAGCAGTGAGTGATGCCCTTGTCTTTTGTTTGACATTAAACAGACAGCTGTAAAGGCTCCTGCCCCTTTAAGACCTCGGATATGCGTCGTCTTTTCTGGACTGTATAAAGTTTACTTAAGCCATAAACAGACTATGTCTGCTATAATACTCATCAATATGGACATGTTGACATAGGCTACTTTTTGCGTGAGTTTGTCCGTTCAAGAGCAAGACTTGAAAGAGAACTCAATATTTGCGCGCTGAGAGACGTGTGCGCGCTCTCGGATGAGTGCACAGACAAATTTTCTCACAGTGCGCGCGACTTCTCATTCGCGTCTTCTGGCACTAAAACAGATAGTTGTGTGTTCTGAGTTAACACAATCAGAACGTAAAAATACGGGATATTTTACGGGAAAATACTAAAACGGGAAGACAGCGGGAAAAGAGCTAAAATACGTGAGAAACACGGAAAAAACGGGAGGGTTGACAGCTATGAATTGAGTGGAAAAAATAATATGTGTGTGTCAGCAATGCTTCACCGCAAAATTGAACTCGAGGTTTAAAAAAAAAAAAAAAAAGTGGTGGGTACAAAAGGACTCATGACGAAATCTGGTGGGTACGCGTCCCCCCCGTCCCCCTCCGAAATCGACGCCTATGAGAATGTTATTTAATTACACAGAACCGCATGTATTCAACCGATTTTTGAGCTAAAATAAATCCTACAGCTAAACCTAAATTGAGCTAAACCTATACAAATACCTCAGCAGTACAATTTTCACACCCTATACTAAAATTACTCTGTAGCCTACAATAGCCGAATGACATAACATTATTTAATATTTGAATCACAGCTTATATTGTGTTTTGACATCGACAACCCAAGTGCATTTTACCTCAAACTTGCGACTAGTTAACTTTCTAAAGTAGCAATCGCTTCTCGGGTCGACATTAACACACTGACAAAATTATATTCTGAATTAAAAATATTTTATACCACTTTTTAATGTGTGATTGTGTAAAGATGTTCACGAGATACCAACCTTTCGCAGGAGGGGAGGGGCTGTGTGTGTGTGTGTGTGTGTGTGAATGTGGGCATGTTTTTGTGAAATATCAGGACAAATGTGTATAATGACATGGGTATTACAAAAAGGGTGAAATATGAGGACGTTCCCCATGTCCTCACTTTTCAAAATGCTTATAAATCACAGAATGAGGTTTTTTTCACAGAAAGTGAACTGCACAGTCTCCTGTGATGGGTAGGTTTAGGGGCAGTGTAAGGGGATAGAAAATACGGTTTGTACGGTATAAAAACCATTACGCCTATGGAATGTTCTCACATTTCACAAAAACAAACGTGTGTGTGTGTGTGTGTGTGTGTGTGTGTGTGTGTGTGTGTGTGTGTGTGTGTGTGTGTGTGTGTGTGTGTGTGTGTGTGTGTGTGTGTGTGTGTGTGTGTGTGTGTGTGTGTGTGTGTGTGTGTGTGTGTGTGTGTGTGTGTGTGTGTGTGTGTGTGTGTGTGTGTGTGTGTGTGTGTGTGTGTGTGTGTGTGTGTGTGTGTGTGTGTGTGTGTGTGTGTGTGTGTGTGTGTGTGTGGCGCGGCGCGCGTGAGTGAGTGAGAGACGCAGCGAAAGGAAATGCAGCTGAACGTTATTTGCCAGAGGTGGACAGTAACGAAGTACATTTACTTGAGTACTGTACTTAAGTACACTTTTTGAGTATCTGTACTTTACTGAAGTATTATTTTTTAGGGAAACTTTTACTTTAACTTCATTACATTTGAAAGACAAATATCGTACTTTTTACTCCATTACATTTCTATCAAGATCCTCGAAGTCAAAAGTCGTTTCTGTGGCAGCTTTGCAAGTCAGTGGATGATTTTTTTTTCTTCTGTAAAAGTGTTTTTTTTTTTTTTTTTGCACAATGTAAATGTCTGGGAGAAAGAGAAGCATAGACATATGGATAAATCTGAAAAAGCATGATGAAAGAGCTCAGTTCAGTCTGTTTTGTTGTGCCTCTCAGATGCCAGAGTTTGAGTAGCGAAATGAATAGAGCTTTCTTAGCACTTAAACAGACCAATACACACAAAATGTCACAATTTTCATTTTGGAAAGTATTCACGTAAACAAAGCTGATTATGTCTCAAGTGAACGTAAACAGTTGGGGGAATATCAGATGTGTATCAGTGTGTAGGATTTGTGCATTCAGCCTTAAAGTGACAGCAGCTTTGTAAAAAGCTTTGTAACTTTTAAGTATTTAAATTAGTTCAAGGTGGTCGTATGCTAGCATGTTGGACCATGATGGCATAGCGTGCATTTATACAACAATGCAACAATAATGAAATAATGCATTGACATAAAAAAGGAAATTTACTTTTGATACTTAAGTGCCTTTAAAAGCAAGTACTTCTGTACTTTTACTTAAGTAAAAATAGTTTTTAACAACTTTCACTTGTAACAGAGTAATATTTGACAAGTGGTACTTTTACTTTTACTCGAGTAATGGAGTTGTGTACTTTGTCCACCTCTGTTATTTGCTCTATGAAAGACATTGATAAAGACGAAAACTAAGGACATTTAATCTATCATTTTAGTTAGTTTTGCCAAACACACATTACAGATTTGGTTAGTTATCGTTTTTTTTTTGTAATGCCTTTTTATTTTACAGTTAATTGCAGCAGCGCTCCGGTCTGCAACGCTCTGAAAGCTGCCACAGTTCACACCAATGAGACGAGACGCGCATCATCTTCATAGCACGACTCTTTGTAGGCTACTTGTCCAACTTCCGACTTTTCGGCTATTTTTTTGTAGCTGGATATATATAATTTGTTGCATCAAAATATGAATGAGGATACGGTTATTGATAAATCAAATTGTTATTGTTGTTCTTATTATCATTTAGGGGGGCTTGGGAACATTTTGGGGTAGCTTCAGCCCCCCTAAAATAGGCCTAACGACGTCCCTGCTGTGCGTTCACACCGCCGTCGGCGAGAGCGAAGTTTGACGCTCTCGCCGGCGGCGGTGTGAACGCACAGTCACTGTGGTGGTGGTGGTGGTGGTGGTGATAGTAGGCTAAATGTTTAAACCAACATTGTGATGCTTAAAGTGTTTTATATCTATGGATTTCATTACAAGTAAGACAAGTCCAGTGTTGATTTGAGAGGCTAAATTGATCCAACATGCGGTTAACTCACTGTCAGCTGCTGTCCGCTTGGTCATTACTTTAAAACAACTAAAACTTTAATTTAACAAACAAAAAAATGCTTTAAACATTTTTCTAAATTAACTTAATAAAGAAACGAAACAAAATATAACTACTTTGACATTAAAAACAAAACTGAACTATTTTAATGGCTGCAACGATGTGTAGGCCTAATAGGGAGGATAAAAAAATAAAATAACAAATAAAAATTCACGGGACTCGGGCCGATAGTTTTGGTAAGCTGTAGGACACGGCCAGGCTAGGGTCTAAGACTAACTACAATTAAAAAACTGAACGTGCCACTCGAGCCAAACTAACGGCCGTCTCAGCACATCAGCAGCAGCAGTCAGATCATATTCTACACGAGAGCGAGGAGCTAAATTACAAGATGATCGCGGAATATTTGGTTTTAAAGCGATGTAAAAGCGCCTACTTAAGGGAGTTTGTCATTGTACTGTTTTGTTGCTATGTTTTTCATTATAGAATAATAGCTAATGAACCCACAATTCAAGCAACCCGCCCCTGAATGGGCAAACCGAAAGTAAACGCGGCGCAGGGCTGCATGCGTTCAGCCGCTCAGCGCACAAGCACAGCATTGAGGGAAACGCTGAGGGAATATTTTTTCACCGTTACATCCCTAACGTATAAAAAGGATAATACATTTCGATTATATTATTCTATTTTCCACAATGTCAAACGAACGCAGTTTAACCCAAAATGCAAGCTCAGACATGGCTTCTGCCACATAAGCTTGTGCAGTTGTGCGCTCTGGTGCACTGAACACTAAGAAGAAGCAAATATATTTATTAAGTATAACGAGGCTATTAAAATGGCTTGGCTATAAGATAATTGAAAACAAGTATTGTATTTTATAGTGATTTTATAGTGTAAACATATGCAAGCGCGAATGAGAGCCGTTTTGAGCGGGATGCCATGTGTTCACGAAAAAAAACAACAACAACGAATATTCGAATCACAAATTTGAAAATCGAATACCAACCCATCGAACGAATATTCGAATATTCTGGTCCAGCCCTACAAAGTATACATTTTTACCAATTCATGCATTCATAATTGAACCTATGACCTTGGTGTTACTAGTGACTCTCTAATCCTTAAAGTTTCAATTGTTTCAAACATTAACTAAATAAAAATTGTATACCTGTTAAGTTATCTTATCCATTACAGTGTACAAAACAATTGTCGCAAAATGGCAGCAGCTGCGTTTGTATGAAACAAGAGCGAGTCTGCGATATCCGGATGACATAATGGTAAAATTATTCACAAAGTATTGATTTGAGTTGTAATATTTTGTTAGCTCACCAAACGCAAAACTTCCAGAAAGAAAAAAAAAAACATTCCTAGCAAGCCTAAAGCGCAGAGTTACCTGGATGTGCCTGTGTTATCAGTTTTTATAGGTTGCTATCGGGGAATAACATCTCCGCTGGATGGCACAACTGACCAATCAGAATCAAGTATTTCACAGAGCTGTGTAATATTATTAAATGGACTTGAGCTAACATGAACAACAATAAACAGTTGTATTTTTTGCATATTTTGTAGTTTTATTAACTAACATTAACAAAGATGAATAAATACTGTAACAAATGTATTGCTCGTTAGTTCATATTAGTTAATGCATTATTAACCAACATTGAATAATAGAACCGTATTGTAAAGTACTGTAAAGTAAAAGCTCATGTGATATTTCCTGAGGTTTCAGCACAGTCTTTACAGGACTAATCCTGTCAGTCTCTTTATGCAGTCTCTTTAACTGACCATTTGGTGCAAAATAAAAGTAACTTTCAGGCCCTATGTTCAATCCTATTTGTGGAAAGCGACGTGCGCATGATCTGCAGCGATTGCTTGCGTTGCCCAGATCAGAAGCTGCCCTGTTTTGTCATTTTTGTTTTTATATTCTGTTAGCAGAAGACCAAATCAACAACTGCCACTGACCCAAAGTGGCCACAATTGTCCTAAAATGAACCTGGACTTCAGGAATGTGTTCATGTCTCCTGTTACATATCCGTTGGAGGGATGATTGCATAAAGAGACTGACAGGATTAGTCCGGTAAAAGCATGTATTTGATATGGTTTCATGAATTTGTGCTCTGATGTCAATGCATCGCCTCAAAGGATGACAATATAACACTTTTTTTTTTTCAAGTTGTCAAACACTTGCAACTTCCCTTCAAAAATGGTCTTTGGCTTACATTGACATGCATTGTCTTTTTGTAGGACTTAGAAGTTTGAGAGATTCCTCCTCTTACAATGTTGTTGGGTTGCCATGTGGCAAGATGTTCTAAGACTGAAACCGGTCTGTCAGGTTCTCTGAAATCATCAGCAGGCTGAACAATCTCTGTAATCAGCACAATATTGTAAATGGAAAGATAAAATTTTCTCTGGATTTTCTTTTTTCAGTGTTTAGTGCAGGTGTCACCAACTTGTATTACTTACAGGAAAGATATAATGCATTTAGAAATTAATCAGGTCTTCTTGCATGAAGACATCAAGGCCAGTTGATTCCATGGCCATCATGAATAAAAAAATGATGTATAGTAATATTTTGCAGAAGAACATTGTTTTGGTTGTGCTTTGGCTCTGCGTGACTGCAGATGAATTTCTCATTACTAAAAAGAGAGAGATATTATCCAACTGCTCATAAAACATTCACTACTAGGCTAAAGAAATGTAACCAGTTTAGATGGAAATGATCTCAAGCTGACTAGCTCAAGAGGTTACTGAAGCTATAACCATTAATAGACACCGTACTTCCTTAAATTCCAGCACAGCGCTACAACAACCCATAATGAAATGACACTTCGCAATAGATACAGCTTTACAATGAACACTGTTAGAGAGCTACATATGGTCATTTATCTGTTTATCTATTAATAAAATATCTTACTCACCTATTGAGTAATAAAAACATAAATGCTGCATCACTTTTAGAAAATTTCAAATCCCTCAGTTCTCTGCTTCTTGACATGTCCGAAAAGCCAAGCCGGTGTTTATTCTTGTTTTATTACGAGCTCGGTCATGTTCTCTTTTTGCCAGCAGACAGCAGAGATTTGTTATTTAGTGTTCTCCACATCAACCTTTCTCGCTCACTGTGACAACTAACATTTGCCACTCCCACACCATATATGTGTCAAAGAGAAAAGTTGCTCTGGCTACTATTTACGAGATTACGCATGGGCGAGTGACGCTACGCAAATTCCCAGGAAAACCATCCTGCCCGGTCTAAAATATAAACATAGTGAATCAGGGTAAGACAAAAACATGTTTTGGAAGAAGAGTTGATTATGTATTGACTTGTGCTGTCAAAATTAACGCGTTAACATTTATATTTACATTTAGTCATTTAGCAGACGCTTTTATCCAAAGCGACTTACAAATGAGAGCAAAAGAAGCAACTAGAACAGTCAAGGGCAACAGTATGCAAGTGCTGTAACAAGTCTCAGTTAATCTAGCACAGAACACACAGGACATTTTTTTTTTTTAATAAATAAATTAGACAGACAGAAAATGAATAGAATGATAAGTGCTATTCTTGATTGGTCAGGTGCTGCTGGAAGAGATGTGTCTTTAGGTGTTTTTTTGAAAATGGCTACAGACTCGGCCGCTCGAATTGAGATAGGCAGGTCATTTCACCAGGTGGGAAACACATGCAACTACTTTTTTTCAGTTTAATGCGTCAAAAATATTTAACGTAATTTACATATTGTTACATTATATGATCACGCTCCTATTAATTCAAATGCTTTTAAACCATTCAAGTGCAATAAGACACAAAAGAGAACGCAGTGCAGTACTGGTGCACGTCTGTGAATCTCCTGTCTGTGTGACACACACACTTATGCGCTGATAAAGCCGCTTCAGACATTGCTCGAAGGGTCGAAGCACACAAAATTATGCCAAAATGCTCATTTTGTCACGTATCCTCACAAGTACAGTCTTAAATTAGTTAAATGAAGTCTTAAATGAACTTAATGAGTTGAGAAAATGGTCTTAAAGTAACAGCAGCCTAATAAACCTGCCACTGTCAATGATAATCAAATAACAAAAGAAAAACTTTTGTAACTTTAATAGTTAATGTATATTTAATTTATAATTTATGCATTGAAGACTGTGAAGTGTTTGATAACTTTATTCAATTTCTCTGTATATCCTACCTTTTAGACCTACCTGAAATCTTAAAGCACTGTTTACAAGGTTGCATGGGTCAAAAACAATGAAAACAACAACTTTTTGTGCATTATGACAGGACAAGTAAAGATCTGAACTGGTCTGACTGGGCCAATAGAACAAATTAAGCCCTGATATATAGAAGGAAATAGGTAAATGTGGCGTTTTTTTTAATAATGGGTTTATGTGAAGCTTGTTTTGAGTCCACTTAAATTAAACGTTTTTTTTTTTTTAAATAATAAATGTTCAAATGTATAGCATTCAATTATAATGCTGAATGCATAAAATTGCGAAAAACAATCAATTTCATAGAGACATCAGTAGCAGTACTGGTATCGGTATGATACTGGCCTTCTTTCATTAAAAAAAGTGCCATTAAACAAATATTTAAAATATAGGCTACTCTCTTTGTTGTTTCTACATTAGTTTAGAGATTACATATGAAATTATTACAATATAAAAATAGATTAAAAACTTTATTTTTTTACTTCTGTTTTATTTATTTTTTTACTTTAGATTTTAGGGTGAAATACAACCTGGAAAGTTCTGGGTGTAAAAGGTTTATAAATGTAGCTAAAATTCCAGATTAGCATGACATTGGTGTATCACAGAACGCTTGCGGTCAGCTATTTCCAATCATGATGTAGGAAGAAGGAAGAGACCGAGTTAGTAACCAGGGCAGTGAGATGTAAAAATGACCCAGAAGAATTCCCCTGGCATTCACCCACACTGCACCTCTGCATATCTGAAGATTGCTTTTTACTTTGAAGGTCTTAACTCAGTAAGAAATCATTAAACTAAGCCATTCGGCCACTTAAGTAAAAAGTCAGTCTGGTTTGATTAGTAACCAGACTTTGTCTTTATTCTGAGATTTGTCTTGACAGAGCTACAGAGGTTAAGTCTTTAGAGTGACGGCTCATGCTGTCTGGGTTACCTGCTTTAAATACACACAACATTGGTTCAGGTCATGGTAGCGGTTTGGAAACCTACTGGCGTGACATATTAACAGGTAGCATCAGGAAACTTCATTTAAAGGCCATGACCCAGACTGAAAAGATGATTCAGATCATTTTATTTACTGCTCTGCATTTACATTCAAACAACCTGCTGTTCTGAAAGGAAGTTTGTTATTTGAAAATTTTGAAAGATTACATGGGCCTGTTTTTGACAGGTTTTGAGAGTCTAGATCATTTGTATGTTGGGGCCCTATCTTATGTACTATGCTATACTATGCTATATGCATTTATACTATGTAACGCAGGACGTGAAAATGATAACTGCGTTGGGCTGAAACTAGCAAAAAACACTTGCGCCGGGTGTATACCCGGCGCAAGTGTTTTTTGCTAGTTTCAGCCCAACGCAGTTATCATTTTCACGTCCTGCGTTACATAGTATAAATAGCAAATACATTTGTGCCCATGGGCATGCTGGTCTGAAAACAAGGTATTTAGGTGCATTGTTGGCGCGTTGCTATTTCGAGGCAACTGAAAATGACTGCGCCATTGACCAACAAAAACCTGGTCTAAAGTCAATATTTTTTGTGTTATTTAAAGGTCCCATGGCATGAAATTTTAATTTTTATGAGGTTTTTCAACATTAATATGAGTTCCCCCTAGCCTGAATATTGTCCCCAAGTGGCTAAAAATTTTGATCGGTGTAAATCGAGTTCTGGCTGTCTTTCTCTGCCTTTGAGAAAATGAGAGCTCAGACGAGCTGATCTTGAACTTTCCTGTTATGACGTCATGACAGGAATGGTTACCTCCCTTTCCTCCGCCCAGAGAATTTGGCACGCCCATGCGAGCGCCATGTTTGTTTGTCCTCGAGAGATCATGGCTTGTCAACGAGTGAATGCTGGCAGTTTCTCAGTGTTTGGATGTAAAAATGAAAACAGAAGTCTTTTTTTCAGTTCCTTCTGATCTGTGATCAGTGATTTCTGATGTGTAGCTAATTATTCAAGTTCACACAGAACTTTATTATTCGTGCTGCGGCTTTTCTCTCTCCCGACAGAACAGTGTTTTCTATCTTGTGAGTCTTTGTACGTTCTCGTTGCGTCTATCTGTTCTAAAATGTGCATATAGTCGTGAGTTTCTGCTCAACATCGGCAAAGTCACATCTTTAGAGATAAACTTCACACACGCCGAGGCTCAGGCTGCACTGACCGGTCGGCCCTCTAACATCACCGACCCCCAGTACTGCATCTGGCCCACAGCGGAGGCACCAAACGAGGTGCGAGATTAAGCAGAAGGGGGGTAAGCGTGAGGGTCTCCGGGCTAGGCTAGCCAGCTATCCCCACAATAAACTGGATTACATTCGATTACTGCTGTTGTGTCTTTGTTTGCGCTGTGTACTCAATGCGCGTCACTGACGCTTTTCAAATGATAGGAAAATATCTAAAAATAATGCTATAATAAACACTTACTCGTAACTCGTTTATCTCGACAGCTGTAATGGTACATTACATGTGTTACAAAGTTGGTAATAAGGACGAAGTCGGGATCGGCGTGACTGGGACTCGTGTTTATTCAGAACTCTCAGATACAAACAAAATAAACTCGCGCTGACAGCGCTCTCACAACTCAGTAGTTACAATATAACTTTGTTAGCAATCGCTCCGTCTCTGGTCCATTGATGTCCGGTTTTCGCGAACAAATCGTTCTTTTGAACCGGTTCTTTTTAGTGAACCGGTCGAACCAGTTCACCAAATCGGACTGAATTGTTTTAAATGGTTCGCGTCTCAAGTCAGCGCTGATCCATCATTTACTAAAGTTACTAACTTTCTGACATGAGTGACAGTCCCTCCGACTAGAAATAAACGAATAACCTGAAGTATATGCTGTAACTACAACAGTTCACTCAACTGAGACGTGCTGAGAGAACTGATGAGAAGTGACATCCGTCTCTCTAGCAGGCTTGTGCCTCGTAGACCTCGTTAAACCACGCCCCCTCCGCTCATTTCAAATGCAAAGATGTCAGCCAATCACAACAGTGGGCATTTTTACTGAAGTCTCACAGCAGACACGCCTCTTGAAACAGGGCATTCAGCCACAGGGCAAACATCAGTATGGAAAAAATGCCTTTTATTTCTAAATTATGACATTTTATGATGTAAAAATCATACTAATCAAGTACACCTCAGAATACATTATAAAATAAAATAAAAAAAATCCATGCAATGGGACCTTTTAAAGGGCGCGTTAGTCATGTGCCTATAGGCGGTACAAGTGGATTTAGACACGGCCGTAAGTGCACTTGTATCGTGCACTTTAGACCATGTGCTTAGATTGTTAAAATTGGGGCATTTAGCTTGAAATAACTCATACTGTAGATTAAAGGAGAAGCCCTGTTTCTTTCTTTAGAATGTTTTACCATTTTTGAAAATGTCAGATTATGGCTGCCCTAGATGCCTGTTCTCGTAGGAGAGAGGATGACATCATGGCTGGCTCGTGCATTAGTGTTTCTGTGATCTAATGAGTGTCCTGGTTAAGGTTGCTTGAGTAATGCAGGGGAGATGGGTTCAGCCCCCTGAGACCTGAGCACAGTCCATCTACTCTCACTGAGTCTGCACCCCCTTCCACGTCATTGTGATGATAACTGATGTCTTGCAGCATAAATTAATAAAAGGGCTTTATGGATTTAGGAATTATGCTTATCGGTGCTGTTGGTGTCTTCCTGTCACTCAAATGAAAATCAATACGATTTTGCTTTTGTAAGGTCAGGAGATTAAATATTTGTAACGGCTACAAACCAAGGGCTGGCTAATAATCATTATATGTTTGTGATTTTGCTTATGATATAAAATTAAGCAACATGAATATCACAATTATTTTAATATCTTTTAATTTGCTTACATTTTCTAGACATTAGATGATGCTTCCTTGACATATGTTATAAATAGCATCTAAAATGTCTTTGAGTTGGAAAATTTAGTTACATTTTTGTCAGTATGTGTTTGTTACATTTGCTTTTGTTAACACTATTGGGTAGAGGTTGACCGATAGTGGATTTTACAGATAATGATAACCATTTAATTAACCGATTGTAGTATTTTTGAGGATCTTTTGACAGAAATGCAATATAATATACATTACTATGTTTTCAGTGGTGTATAAATTCCTAACATAATGAAACGTTATGTATTTATTTCCTTAGTATGAGCTATTTCTATCTACATACCCTTACAGTGAAATCACCATTTTGTGCCGCCATGTTTCTACAGTAGCCCTAAATGGACAAACTTCTCTACAGTGCGCTAGTCACTCTCTGCTCTCTCCCGACGGACGATGACATTTTTGTCCTGTGTCAGTAACTATAGCTTCTCTTCTCTATGTGCTCCGAAAGGGAGGGGTGAGTGGTGGGCGATAACAATTCACAACCTCACCACTAGATGCCGCTAAAATTTACACACTGTACCTTTAAATGGAAAGTGAATAAAAACAAACATAGCACATCACATACATCTATTTTAGAACACTTACCCCCGGTTTCATAGACAAGGCTTAAGCTCAAACATGCATTTTAGTCTGGGACTAGCTGTTTTATTTGAAAGCGACATGCCATTGTTTTGTCTTAAGATGCACACCAGTAATGTTTAGGGGAAGTAAGGAAAAAAAAAAAAATTTAACTAAGCCTTAATCGTGGCTTATTCTAAGGCCTGTATGAAATCAGATCTTGATGGTTATCTAATCAAAATTTCTAAATGTTACAGTGATGATAAAAAAAGAACTGAAATCAAATGCATTTCTGATTTGTTAATACGTTTCTGTCAGTGTCATAATGAAACAGTTTGCTTTCTCATGTCTCTAGCTTTAAATATACAACTTCACTGCATAACGATACATAAAAGAGACTTACTTTAATATAACCTAACGCAAATAGATGGTAACAATCGTGACATTTAAACATTTGGGTTGGGCTTGTGTGTGTTTGTCACATTGTTTTAACCACTTGAGGTTAGATCCTCCCAGCCTCGACGGCAAACATACTGCTGAACTCCACTAATGCAGCATCTAGTCAACAAATTAATTACTTTTTAATGATATCAAATCACGTACGGCTGTGTACTGTATACATACTGTACCGTTTTATTGTCTTTTTTTAAAGCTGCATCTGAAGTGTCCTCTGTGCAACGCACATTCTTATGTGTCAAAACAAACTCCACAAGGTGTCAGTGATAGTTTTTTTTTTCACTTCTAGAGGCCAATCTTGTACTGTATAATGAGAGCGAACCCTTCTCAGCCGCTCCAGCAATGGATGCACCCCGGAAAAACTATTGGTATGGATTTTTGCCAATAACCAATTGTTCAAGCAATCGGTTATCTGTGCCGATTAATTGCCAAAATCAATCAATCGGTCAACCTCTACTCTTGGGTATGTTTTAGGGTTGCCATTTTGGTAGACATCGCCCAACCCTAGTATGTTTAGTGTAGGTGGTACTTTATTTTCAAAGGAGCATTAACCTTTTAGTGCCACTCACCGGACATTTAAATTCAGAACTGCCATGATACGTACAACAACCAATGTAATAAAACGTTGCCAGATTCACTTTCATCTGTTTTGGATAAAACTGAACACACTTTTAGCACCCCTCACTGGACATTTCACTTTTTGAACGCGCAAGACGCAACATAATATCATTTTGCAGAAATGCCACCACAGGCACATTTTTCCAATGAGTCTGCTGTTGAAATCTGTATCTATAAAGCTCAGTGTGATACACAATAGCGTTCAACTAGAACAGTCATTGTATAGTAAGCAGTCAGTATCAACAAAAGTAGAACAAAAATGTAATTAAACATTGTCAATCTTGTTGGCTGCTGCAGTTGTTTGGTCAAATCGATGCTGTTAAGATCACACATTTATGTGGTTTTGGAGAAAATGTATAAATATTAAGAAAATGTCAACAAATTATTTTGCTTTTGTTAGTTATTATGCACCTTTAGTGTTATTGTGAGTGATGGATACATGTGTGTTGTGAATTGAACTCATTCTGTGTCACTGTTTTTCCACAGCACCTGTTTTCTGATGGGTCCATTTAAACAGCTGAAGCGTATGTTTGAGCCCACCAGGCTTATAGCCACCATTATGATGCTGGTAAGAAAGTGCCTCTGGCACACACCACACTGCGTCAGCACTGGAGAGCTAATGAGAAAAGACATTTTGGAAAGGCGAATTTAACCTCAAAGCAGAACAGTTGACTCATCCTTATTAGATATTCTCCTTATTTGATGTTCTTTGTACCTTGTCATTGTATTCGATTTAAAAAAGTCAAACCAAGTGAAATGTGTTTAAGAAAAAAATGCATTTCAAAAACTGCAAAAAAGCACACTTTTATATTGAAACATAAAAAAAGTTTGATTTTAAATATTTTTATATAATGAGTGTTAAACTCATATTATTGACAGTTGTGTCAGGTATATACACCGATCAGGCATAACATTCTTAATATTGTGTCGGTCCCCCTTTTGCTGCCAAAACAGCACTGACCTGTCGAGGTATGGACTCCACTAGACCCATGAAGGTGTGCTGTGGTATCTGGCACCAAGATGTTAGCAGCAGATCCTTTAAGTCCTGTAAGTCGCGAGGTGGGGCCTCCATGGATCGGACTTATTCAGCACATCCCACAGATGCTTGATTGGATTGAGATCTGGGGAATTGGGGAGGCCAAGTCAACACCTCAAACTCATTGTTGTGCTCCTTAAACCATTCCTGAACCATTTTTAGTTTGTGGAAGGACGCATTATCTGCTGAAAGAGGCCACCGCCACCAGGCAATACCGTTTCCATTAAAGGATGTACATGGTCTGCATCAATATTTAGGTAGGTGGTATGTGTCAAAGTAATATCCACATGGATGTTATAATCAGACCCAAGGTTTTCCAGCAGAACATTGCCCAAAGCATCACACTGCCTTCGCCGGCTTGCAGCCTTCCCATAGTGCATCCTGATGCCATGTGTTCCCCAGGTAAGCGATGCACACGACCTGGCCCTCCATGTGATGTAAAAGAAAATGTGATTCATCAGACCAGGCCACCTTCTTCCATTGCTCCCGATGCTCACGTGCCAACTGTTGGTGTTTTCGGAGGTGGACAGGGGTCAGTATGGTCACCCTGACTGGTGTGCGGCTATGCTGCTCCATACGCAACAAACTGCGATGCACTGTGTATTCTGACACCTTTCTATCAGAACCAGCATTAACTTCTTGAGCAATCTGAGCTACAGTAGCTCGTCTGTTTGATCAGACCACATGTGCCAGCCTTCGCTCCCCACGTGCATCAATGACCCTGTCGCCGGTTCACCACTGTTCCTTCTTTGGACCACTTTTGATAGATACTGACCACTGCAGACCGGGAACACCCTACAAGAGCTGCCATTTTGGAGATGCTCTGACCCATTCGTCTAGCCATCACAATTTGGCCCTTGTCAAACTCTCTCAAATCCTTATACTTGCCCATTTTTCCTGCTTCTAACACATCAATTTTGAGGACAAAATGTTCACTTGTTGCCTTATATATCCCACCCACTAACAGGTGCCGTGATGAAGAGATAATCAGTGTTATTCACTTCACCTGTCAGTGGTCTTAATGTTATGCCTGATTAGTGTGTGTGTATATATATAAATATACATAGGAAACGGCTTGCTTAGGGCATAGCAGATATGCACATGGAGGTTAGCAGGGCAAAAGTAATCATTCAGCCTTTTACAGTCTCAAATCTGGATGGTCTTAAGGGGACTACAAGGTATTAAGAGATTCTGTAGTAATCCAGATAAATCACAGCGGAAAATCACTTTCTGTTATAATCAGTTTTTTTTCGGAGTCTTTTCACACTCACTCAAGCACAGCACGATATAAAGCTGTTGTAACTAGACTATCAAATTATTGCTACATATTTCTGTGCTGAAGTATGATGAGCTCTGTGTAGAATCTTAGACCTTAAAACGTTTTTTTTACATTTTTTATTGTAATACTCATTATAGATTTAAAACATGAAGTTCTTAACTATCTATTTAATTACTCTGGGTTATCACCAACTATGAAGAGAATGATAGAAATTTGGCTTATTTCATGAATATCATATTATCTGGGTTATTCCCATATTGTTTACCCCACCAGCTGTTAATAGGGTCATTATTTCCACATGTAATGCATAAATATCTATTAAAAATATTTTTGCTATGCCTCCTGGGCATTTGATCAGTCTCTTACCTTGTGTGTGCTCTTCCCCCAGCTATTCCTTGTGTTGACATTATGCGCAGTGTTTTGGGTAAGCTTCATATACAACAGGTTTATTGCTGATAATTGGTTTACTATTCACTTGAGAAAATGTACATTTACTCATATTTTTTTCTCTCTGTGTTGCCCTGCAGTGGAACAAAAAGGGTCTGGCGATCATTTTCTGCATTTTGCAATTCTTGGCCATGACATGGTAGGTGATCCTTTCAGACCATCCTGTCAAAAAGGAAAGAGAATGTGTTTACAAGGTTTCTTTCAAATAATACAATTATTATTGTTTGAAACAAACATTATCATTGTCAAACAGTTACATTTATATAGCGCTTTTCTAGGCACTCAAAGCGCTTTACATATAGAAGGGGGTAATCTCCTCAACCACCACCAATGTGCAGCATCCACCTGGGTGATGCGACGGCAGCCATATTGCGCCAGAACGCCCACCACACACCATATATATATGGGGATGATTAGGAGGCCATGATGGACAGGGGCCAATGGGCAAATTTGGCCAGGATGCCGGGGTTACACCCCTACTCTTTATCGAAGGGATTTTTAATGACCACAGAGAGTCAGGATCTCAGTTTAACATCTCATCCGAAGGACGGTGCTTGTTACAGTATAGTGTCCCCATCACTATACTGGGGTGTTAGGACCCACACAGGGTGAGCATCCCCCGCTGGACTCACTAACACCTCTTCCAGCAGCAACCTAGTTTTCCCAGTTGGTCTGCCATCCAGGTACTGACCAAGCTCAGCCCTGCTTAGCTTCAATGGGAAACCAGTCTTGGGCTACAGGGTGATATGGCTACTGGCGATCAAACAGTTATTTAATTATCGCGACAGGCCTACTAGAAAAAAAGGTTTTCAAGACAAACTTGGAATGCTGGCTTGACAAAGCCAAAAGCCAATTCACACTGCACCAACAGACACCGACCAATGCGGACAATCGTCAGATTACAGTATATCTCTTCTCAAACATTCCACAACATTTGCCGAAAACAAGCGGCAAACAATGCCAACAGGGACAACACACTGATCCAACAAAACTCGACAAAGTCTGTTACCACTGGTTTGCGTCTATCGGTGCAGTGTGAATTGGCCATTAAAAGTAAAAAAAAAAATATTACAAACGTACTGTTTATTATATATATATATATATATATATATATATATATATATATATATATATATATATATATATATATATATATATATATATATATATATATATATATATATATATATATATATATATATATATAATAAACAGTACGTTTTTAATAGCATTAAAGAGTTAGTTCACCCAAAACTGTCATCGTTGACTCTTATGTTTTTTCAAACTTGTATGAGTTTTTCATCTTTCTTTTTTTTTATACTAAAAAGAAGATATTTTGAAGAATGTTGGTAACCAGAAAAAAATACTATGGAAATTGATGGCTACCATCAACTGTCTGGTTACCAATATTATTCAAAATATCTTCTTTTGTGTTCAACAGATGAAACTCGTACAGGTTTGAAACAACATAAGGGTGGGTAAATGATGACAATTTCAAGGTCCAAAAAGGTATTAAAAACATTGTTAAAATACTCCAGGTAACACCAGTGGTTGAACCTTAATTTTAATTAGTGATGAGAATTACTTTTTGTGCGAAAACAAAATATTCTCGCCTGTGTCAGTCTTCTACACAGTTTCTCTCGAGGTCTACGGCAGCCGATGCTGTTCACTTGAGCACCGCAACGCATTTGCAGGAGTAGGACAGCGTAGAAGACTGGCACAGGCTAGAACGTAATGGTTGAATAACACAAAAAGTATTCATTTTTAAAGCATTTATACTCTTTCAGCAGTAAGCCTACAGTATGAAATAATACATTTTAATATAATAGTTTTAATTATAATTGATTCTTCACATTAAACAAGGGTAGAAGGGGAAAAACACATTTCAGTCTGATTGGCATCTGAATGTCATTTTTCCCTCAAACGTGCCCAAGCCCAGCCTGCTAACCTTCCATCTAAAGATAGTTTCATTGTACATGTGATCTCATGATATTTGTGTGACTGTATGTTTGTGTTATGTGTACATGTGTTTCATAAAACGTATCCTGGAAACTACCAGGCAAAAATGCTAAATCACTCTAGCTTAAGACCTGAGCTGAGCACTTTCGGTAGTGCTGTGCCCCGGGCACCTAAAACAAATTGGCAGCTTGTTCAGCTCTTCTCTGGAACCCTGCTGCCTGGGCATCTCAACTAGAGTTGGCAGATTACCTGTTAATTAAACCATGCATGCAGTTTGTCATCAATGTCTGGCTGCAGATTTAGAGGCAGGGGGTTGAGTTCCAGTCTTTGGCGGGATGAGGAAATGGGACAAAAATGGTGACAAATGAGAGGAGTGATTAGATTAGATAGATTGTGTGATGAAAATGGTGTTCATAAAGACTAAAGTAATAACAATCAAGAAACAAACTAAAGAATGGAAGCATTTCATGGTGTATGCTAAGGCAACAGTAACTAAATTTCACTGACCAAAAAGTTTCTTTCATATGAAGCAGCTTTCTCTTGGGCAACGCTGCATACATGCATGACCAAATTGAACCTGTTGTGAAATCTGTGTGTGGAAATCTTTCACCCACATACACAAAATTCCCAATTGCTTACATTCTATTAAAATTACCGGATTGTTCCACGCTCACGTGGGTTACCAGTATGAGTACACACAACAGGAGCTAGCGCAATTGACGATGAAAACCACATTGTAAGTTGATGAGTTGATTTATCCGTGTTATAATAATCTCTCGTTCATTGAGATTTTTAGATGGATGCTGAGGGTCAGGTAGAATCGGTGATCTCTGATCCAGTTTGTTTGCTGGCTTCCATGGCTGCAGCAATACACTGTGTTTTACCGCCAACTGGCAACCTGTGGTGTCTAAATACTATTGGGTAAACTGGTTGCGTGCGTTATTGCACAGGCCAAAACAAAAACAGATATTCTATAGAACGCACATTTTAAAGTAGAATAACTAGCTGTAGCATTTTTTTTTCTGAGAAACAAGTAGGTGGATTTAGCATGTTTCCTAAATATCTGCAAACATATTACGGTATTATCATGCTTTAGTAAAGTGAAAAACGTACATACAACACCTTTACACTTTGGCACTTAACTCGGTCTGCACTGTTTGTGCTAAGAAACATGAATGATACCTTAAATTGTGTGGCTTGTTGTGGAGAGGTGTGCTATTTATTCTATTTTAAGCAATCACACAATTTTCACCTGCTGGACGATAAGAGAAAAGAAATCTACAGCGGAACACTGAAGAAAGGATTTAATCAATATCTAGACACCAGAATATAGAGACTCGGCCAGTAAGCAACCAACCTAGAAACCGCATAGCAATGTCTTAGCAATAACCAAGAACACCCCAGCAATCGCATAAAAGCCATTGACTCCGTAGTAACCGCATTGTAGCTCCCTAGAAACCACATAGCAACGACTTGGCAACCAACAAGAACACACTAACAGCCACATAGCAACACCTTGGTAACCACCCAGAACTACTTAGCAATGCTCTAGCATCCATAAAGAACACCCTTGCAACTGCACAGCAATGCTTTAGCAACTCTCAGAGCCAGCTTCCAGTGTCTTTGCATTGTGGCAACAACATAGATAATTTTCTTAAGAAAATTAAAAAAAAAATCTACTTCTATTCAAAGGTGTCATGACATCATTTTTATTTTATTTTATAATATGTTCCTTGAGATTGACTTATAATGTTAATAAAGTTTTTTGCACAAAAAAAAGAAAACGGTCATACAGTATATTCGCAAAAAATATTTTCAACCCTCGTTCTCTTAAAGGGGTGGTAAAACACATTCTTTTGAAGGCTTGACTGTGTTTGTGGGGTGCACTGTAACGTGTTCATGCTTCGTTTAAAAAAAAAATTGCCTTATTTTTCATATATTTGACCTTTATTCTACACTGCTCTGTCCCTCCTTGTAAAACGGTCTGATGCTTTCCGGGTTTTATGAAGCCAGTCCCTCAAAAATACGCAGTGGGCTCTGATTGGTTAGCTGGCCCAGTGTGTTGTGATTCGCTAACCGCCTAGTGTACGTTTGTCGGAAACGTCACGCCCCTTACCGGAGACTGCTTGCGTCAATAAAACCACACCAATCTGAGCCCGAATCAGACCCAGAACATTTGAGTGAAGATGATCGAGCAGAACCTGTTCAGTCCTCAAGAGTAAAGACTGCGGATCTATAGTGATCGCTACTGAATGGCACTTTAACTTTTGTATTTTTAGAATGATTATAGCCAAATATCTGTCGCAAGAACTAACCCAAAACGAACACTAAGCACTGGCTTTAACTAGTAAGTTAGCCAAATCACACACAGAACCATGTTTAGCATGCCTGTAGATAAACAATACATAAAAGCTCTAATCAAAGAATCATTTACACTAATGTCAGGTTCGCTGTTGAGATTTTAACGTTAGTGTTTGTAACGTTAGGTGTTCGTCGGATAACGTTAAGTATGAATGAGCATTTAACAGACTGGTTTGCAGAACAGCGTTGTCATCTGTTTACTTCCTTGCTACAACCTATTACAGGAAAACACATCGATGAAAAATAAATCAGACTTACAGGTTGTGGCCCGTAAACAGCTTCTGTTTGTAAATCCAGCTTTCAGGACAAGCCGTTGTGCATATCCTGTATTGAACTCGCGAAGTTTGTGGAAGTTTGTGTTGTCCTCCGTGAAATGTGCAGCGCGCGCGTCGTGCATTCACGCACCGGCAGTGTTTTTTTCACGCAGCTGACGTTGTGCAAATCTGGCATTGAAATCGCGAAGACGGTGGATGTTTTCCTCTGTTAGATGTGCTTAGATGTTAGATCTCCTCTGCAGGGAGCCCTGCGAGCGCCTGATTCCCCGCTGACTCAAACACACGTGCATATAACATGCTGTATGTTAAACGCTCTGCAACGCACCCCCGTCCCAAGGAAGGCTGAACAGAGCAAGTACCCCAGACCTGCAATCCGGATGAATATAACAGCGTTTCCTCGGCATCGCGGCAACAACACTCCAGCCTAACTATACCACAACAGCGCCGCGATACAAAATGGCCTCACCCCCCCCCCCCCTTATTTAATATTCTCGGAGGAGGGGTTTATGTAAATATTGAGCCTGTTGATGTCACCAACCCTGGAGGAATGTGTGTAGTTGCCTGCTGGCCGTTTGCTGTAGTTCTTAGAAACTGATTTCTTTAAAAGCAAATATCTCCCTTTGCTTTAAACTTTGAACGTTGTAACTTTGCAGATGTTGTTTATGCTCAAGCAGCAACATTGCACGCTAGCTAAAGTTAGAATAGTGAAATCGTGGTTTACCACCCCTTTAAAACGTGTCTACACCGTACTCGACCTTTGATGCATCGTTCGCTCCACAACCGCTAGAAGCTGTCAACAATGGATGCGACAAAGCGACCATTGCAAAACCTTTGTCCTTCATGTCAGTACGTCATAAATAGAACACGGCATCTGTTTACTATCGGGTATTTGTTGTGTTGTGTCACGCTGGACGGTATACCGGTTCATACTTCATACCGAATACTGGTATTTATTTTAATGATATGAATTTTGACTATACCGGTATATGTCACTTAAACAACGTTCAGAACGAGGCACAGCGAGTCACTGTTTGAGAGGGGTCCCGTTTCACTGTTGCACTGTAGTGAGAGCACAGCTGAGATCGCATTACAGCCTATGGCTGAATCCGAAATCGCCCCCTAAAGCCTCATTCACTATTCCCTACGTTATCCACTTATATTGTTCACTTGAAGGAGTGAATGAAAACGAATGAGTGAATTCGGACAGCCGTTGTGTGTACATCGGATATACACTCGTTATAGCGGTGCAATGTGAGATTGAATGAGTGCACTCAATAACGTCCACTATGGTTTCGTTCACCACTACAAATGGCTGTCCCCTCAAATAATGCCCTATTTGAGGTTATAGGGGGTGATTTCAGAATCAGTCCTTGATTACAGTAAAGAATTCAAACTACATGCGGCATGCGAGAGAGAGCGGTTTCTGCGCGGACACCGTGATGAGATTAACAACGTTCTCCACATGGATCATACAGCACATATAGCCTATAGACCGGAGCGAGCACGTTGAAGTTTTTTTATGGACTTATTTTATATACTTTAATGCTCTAAACATGAACCAGCAGCGTGTGTGCGCACATATTTCATCACGTCTTCTTCAAATGAAATGTATGCAAAGGACACAGATACAACCATACGTCGGATCACGACCGCGATGACACGATGGATTATTCTGCTACACGGAAGACAATGATGTAAGTTAATGGAATGGGCAAAAAAGTAACTGCTTTATTCTTTCTGTGTTAAACTGTGTCGTTTGTTCAGAGACTGTAGTGCTCTTAAATGTATTGAAAATATCCTTAGACTTTATTAATGTTCTTCCGCGTCTCCCTCATTTTGGCAGTTCGTTTTTATAGGGTTAGATTTTTTTTAAATGCTTAAGGTGCCCTCAACTTTTTTTGGTGCTAAATATTTGGCCGTGGTCATATTTTAATATTCAGGTGTCTGTAATGAGCGTGTACTAACTCTAGTGTGGAATTTTTCTAGAATATTCACCCATGAAAGTAAAATAGGGCATTCTAGTCCATCTCCTGCAGTATTTCCTCTCTCAATTAGTAGAAAATGTAGTAAACACCTGGTCATGCATAGGGGGAAAAGAATACCGTCATATACCGCGAAACCGATATAATTTAGAAAAATACCATGATATAAATTTTTTGTCATACCGCCCAGCACTATCGTCATGCCACATACCAATGTAGACAACATCATTTTTATGATAACTAGGCTAAAGTATTATTGCATAAGAAAAATAATCTATAAATGATTTGTTGCAAACTCTCCATTACACTGCCTTGTTTACAAACATTATGTAGTCAAATTAGGGCTGGGCAAATTAACGCGTTAACGTGGGTGGTAAATTTTTTCAGCTTAACGCATTAAAAATATTTAACGCAAATAACGCAGCGTCCGTTTTTATATCCATTTTTGCCTAGCATTACATGATCACGCTCCTATTCATGTAAATGCTTCCAAGTGCGACAAGACACAAGAGAATGCGCTGTATGTCAATGTCCTGTCTGTGTGGCTGCGTCTCATGTCAGCTAATCGAGGGACACTCTGACACACACACACGACGCACAGACAGACTCGAGTCAGACTCCTGCTCACATCGAGTTCTCTTTTGCTCTTGAACAAACAATAACAACAACACAGAGAATTTTGAGTATTCTCATATTAGGAGTCTTAAATTAGTCAAATAACGTCTTAAATGAACTTAAAGAGTTGTGAGGAAATGAGATGCGCGGGACAGCGAGTCTGACCCGCGTCATGTTCGTCAGCGGCTGTTCTTAAAGTGACAGGAGCACTGATGATGCCTGTCATTAATGTTCATCAAAGAACAACGGGAAGAGAGAAAATTGTAGCTTTAATGATGATTAATCTATATTTCATTTATTATTCATGCAGTTAAGAAAGGCGTTTGATAACCATTACATTTCTGTATATGTCTAACAGGGAAGGCCACAGGTAAAAAATAATATTTATTATAATGGATTTATGTAAAGATTGTTTTAAGTTCACTTAAATTAAAAGTTGGTTTTTAAAGCCTAATAAATGTTGAAATTGGGAGCTTTCAGTTATACTGTAATGTAACGTCATTAATGTTTCATAGAGACATTAGTATCAGTGATACTGGCATCATTCATAAAAAGATGCCATTACAACACATATTTAAAATTTACTGTCTTTAAATTGTTTCTACATTAATTTGGAGAGTAACTGAAATTATTACAATATCAAAATATTAAAAACTTAAAATATTAAAAACTTGCGATTAATCACGATTAATTACAGAAAAAATGCGATTAATTAGTTACAAAAAATTTAGCGATTCCCAGCACTAAGTCAAATGCATTGAACAAACGAATGATCCTCTTATGTGATCCGTGACGCCAAAAATAAAACCTGATGCTGGGGACATTCTGAAGGCGGTACAGATGCTAACATGCTGTTTAAATGCGTTAAAGCAAACATTCATTTACGCTCCCATTTGTCCTGTTGTCGGGAGTAGCTCAGGTGTGTGGAGTATGACAGAAGTTATGATTATAGTGATTATAATGGGTTGTATTTGCATTTGACACAACACTTGTGTCCAGTATAGACAGGTGTCAGCTGTTAAGCAATTAAACGGCAGTTGGTGGGGCCTATGGTGCAAGGTATGTCTTGCTGTAGAGGCAAGCTGTTTGGAACGAGCCGTTTTTGGAGCTTGGTTACATAATGCTTTTTTTGTATTGAAGAGGAAATTTTATGGCAAAATGTCTTATGTCGTCTTGTATGTCAAAAAAAATATGTCATGAATCATGACCCCTGTTTTCAAAAGCTAACAATTGTGTGCCATGATCATTGTAGAACATCAGCACAAGCTAATTGATATTCATAAGCCATTTCAAAATAGTGACATCACAACCACCTCATCTTTGACCCTTTGAACTGTAAGTTTGTTCACACTTGGAGACCTCTTAAAGGCTATTTTCTGCCCAGAATATAAGGCAGAGATGAGCAGTATTCCCATGCCAGTAAAGCAGCTAAGCGGAACTGGGTAGCAGAAATAATCTGATCCTCTAAGCATGTCTTGACCCCTTCACTTGGCTACGAGCAGTGCACAGGTGCAGAACCAGGTGGACCGGGCTCACCGCTTCACTATGCTACACGACGAGAAGAATGTTATGTGTTTGTGGAGTGATTTTTATTTGCTACATTAAACCCAAACGTCTTAATATGCATCACACACACATGGTTTGTCTCAGTTAGAACTAGAAATTTTCTTCAAAACAAATGAAATGTTAATTTGACATAGCTGTGCCTGAAAGTTTAAGAAAAGTTTCAAAAGGCCTAGGACATTGAAGATTAATGTCCCATTATTTTTTGATAGATAGGCAGACAAATAGAGAGGGAACACTGTATGTGTGTGTGAGGATGGCCTTTCCGCACTCCTTGCTGCCAGTTTTGCACACGTCAATGGGCCAGGTTTTATTAGCCATGTAATTGCCGTCAGTTTCACTGTCAGGACATTCTCTTCTTTCACACTGTGACACAGACCACTGCCAGCCTTCCTTTGACGGCAATCACTCTGGCAACCACTTGAGCCACATGTATGAAGAGGATACTGAGAAATCTGTAGGGAGGATTCCTTGATGCTAGCCATTTCTGAGAAGCTGTCAGTACATCAGGGATTTGTTACACATAACTGACTTCAAATGAAATGCTAATCATGTTTTAGTCATTTTTTAGAAGTTTGTGTATATATTAGGGATGCACCGAATCCAGATTTTTTTAACTGTAAAAAAAAAAGAAAAGGAGAAAGAATAGGTAACATTATGCCAGGATGACTGACCTTCCTTTACCATACCTGAAGTTTCTGCATTTTGGCTGCTGTCTGTAGATTCCTTCATGCACAACTCGCATTCTTTCGTATAATGCAAGTGTGCTTTAATATTAATCAGAAGGTTTATTTTGAAATGCTTTTATCTTGTACAAAATGACACTTGTGGTGTTCCTGGGCAAAAATAACTGGCCTACAAAAATAGCTTATAAATCTCTCATTAAATGCTGTATTATCACCAATTAATGCATTCAATCTTTTTGTCCATTTGACAGATTTGTATTTATTTTTTTAAACTGACTGTAGGCACCATTGATCTGAGCTTATATTGTTCAAAAATGCCATAAAAAATTAAAAAAAATAAGAGATGCATTTAGTGTTCTGGAGCATCTTGGCACCCTAGTTCTGTTGTTGGGTTAGGGGTCTGTTGGATTATTCTTTATAACAATATAACAAATAATTGTGTTTGATTGGTCCAGCTGCTAAATCAAATAGAAAACAGGTATTTTAAATTGTAATAATATTTCAAAATATTAATGTTTTTACTGTTTCTTTCAAAAACACTTAAATGTGTAACTCACACTGTAAGCACATCTTCTATTACATAATTTCATTATTTTAAAAGCAAGCTATAACTGGCATCTATGACATACTTATGGATTTACTCTTATTTTCAGATTTTGTTTTTGAATCTATTCTAAGCTTTTAATGGGACATTAGGTATTAACACTGCATTTTTGTGTGTGTTTTTTAGGTACAGCATCTCCTACATTCCATTTGCACGGTAAGTAAATACCTTCTCACCAACTGTTTCATATTGTGTAGTTACGATTTTATATAATTTTGCCTACATTTGATTTAAAATCTTTAGTCAAATTTAGTGAATTTTTCATTATTTTATAGAGTAGATATGTCCAACACTGAAATCTGATTGGATGAGCTACATTTGTAGCTGTTGTAAAATAAGCCAGTGAGAGGCTGTGCATTACAATGATTTTAGCACAAAAAGTTCCACAGAAGCTAAACCTGGTATAGTTTAGATCAGTGGTGTTCAAATGGCGGACTCCGGCTTGGTTCCATCCAGACCATGGGACATAATTGCGTCATTTTACCGCTTCTACAGGTAAAAGTGAGTAGCGTGTCAAAACAATGGCGCTCAGTCGTATGATCTTTCGGTGCTACATCCATATTTTTATCTAGAGCCAAACTCCCTTCATTCAAGCCCTTTTTGCTCCGTGTGCATTGCTTCTCTCTCCTGCTAAAGACGTAAAGCGCCACATTAAGAGCTGCAGATGACGTGGTTATTTTTACAACAGTAGCAGAAACATGGTGAGAAATAGATGCTTTTGCTAAAACACTGCAGCAAATATAATTATTTTTATCTGTCATGCAGATGACTCAGACCGTTTAACTAAACCAGATTTGTGACGTTTACGTTTAGACATTTTGTATTTTTCCCATACATTTAGCGTCATTAAGCATATTAAGAGCATTTCATTAAATAACTTCCCAAATTATAACCTTGTTTATAGAGACAGCAAAGGATGAAAAACAACTTTGAAATTACTAGTTAACTTGGTTTTGTGCTCATGATGAGGGTTTTATAGATTGTGTGCATTGATTATGTTAATTACTTTGATAAAAGTTTTTCCATACTTTTCTTAAGAGGTAAACCCTGCACCGCAGTATGTTTTCTCAGTCCCAAGGCCTTCTTTTTGCCATATACATAGATGTGTAAATGTAAACAAAAAAAACAAAAAAAGCCTGATAAAACATCTGATCTAAACTTCATATATATATTAGACATAACTGCTTTGGCTCTCTGGGCCGCCTTCTTATCTCTGATGACTATTTTGAGTGTTTAGAATTTTTTCTTTTATAATGTATTATGGCTGCCCTGATGGAAAAACCCTGGGAAGGAAATCTAGCGACCGGACCACTTCACTTGGAAGTTGCATTGAATATCCCTGACCTGGATTGTATGGGCTCTACTTGTGATGTGCAATACTGAAGTTAACCGTATTAGTCAGCCAAACTAGATTAGCTCAAATGCCAGTTTAAATCCCAGTTAACTTCAGTGGAAGTCAGAAGTTTGTCTCCAAATGGCAGCATGTCAGACTGTGACACCCTCTCTCTCAGTTCATGTTTGTTGGGTGGGATTGGGTTGTATACACATGGGGAGATGAATTCCCTGAATGAAAACATGTTGTTATTTACGCATGGCCTTGCGACTGTTGGACTTCACCATATGGCACTAATCCCCTACTGGAGCGCATTGCTCTCCCAGTGTCATGCAAATGGATGCTTGCTTTTATTCTTGAGCCCAAGGTCTTTATCTAAAACCGTAAAAAACATGCTTCAAATTAATTGTGCTTGTCAGTAACGGTTTCTTTGTTTGAGGCTTTTTTGTGGCAACTTATGCCGAGTTCACACTGCACGATTTTTGGCCCGATTTTCACTCGCCGAAAGGTTTTGCGAAATTGCAGACAAATGCCCGAAATCATAGGCAAATCGGTGCTCGTTGACGTGCGTGACAATCACGCAGTGTGAATTATCAAAGATGCGATCTGAGAGAATCTGGACCTGTCGGCGATTCAAAATTCTTCTGTGTAAAGGCCCTTTCACACCGGACGCGTACTGAAAAAGCGAAGCGTAAAAACGAATATTTCGTTATAGCCGGTTCCGCACTTACTTCAAATGTCCGTGGGACAATTTGTGGAGCTCGAGAGAGACAGTAGCACTGCATCTGACGAGACAAACACACTTCAGGAACCAATCGATCCGGAGCAGCTGTTTCCAGTTGTTTCCAGTTGAGTCACAATGTAAACATTTAAGTGCCACAGTCGTACTGATGGAAACACATTCACTTTCCATAGTCGCGGACACAATTAGGTTAGAAAAAGTTTTAACTCAAAAGGTTATGTTATCGTTGTCTGTAGCCTACAGTGGGCAAACACATCTGCATTTGTACACCTGTACAGCTGTAATCTCATGAGAAATGCGATACCTGGCAAAGGTTAATGTTGATTGAATAGCTAATTACATCAACTGGACATTTCGTGACCTTTGTTTCCTTGTATGTGATTGGTTTAAGCCTTTTCTGTCGCTGCGAGTGTTAAAAAAAATCGACATAGAAACAAAAAAAATAAACATTGTTTCTTCGCCACAGCACATTCGCGTTCGGTGTGTAAGCACTCATTACACAAACAGCTGATCAAAAAATAAAACCATCACGCGAATTACTCGCGCGTCAAAATCGTGTCCAGTGTGAAAGGATCTTAATGTGTTCTGACAGAAAATTACATTGGCGATGACCGACAGCCCAACATGACATCGCAACCCATGACTTTGCATAAACATACACGCCACTTTCTAAAGCTAAATGGCGTCTTATCTGTACGCATTTTGAGCCATCCGCGTGTATGTCTACGCCGTGTGATTCCGCGTGTATGTCTACGCCGTGTGATTCCGCGTGTATGTCTACGCCGTGTGATTCCACGTGAATGTCTACGCTGAAACGAACCATTATGTGTGTGTGTGTGTGTGTCCACAATGTAAATGGATTTATAAACATACTAAATTATGTTTTTTTGAAAATGTAAAAATGCATAATGTTTCTTGTGATGGGTAGGTTTAGGGGCAGCGTGTGTGTTTGTGTGATGGGTAGGTTTAGGGGTAGGGGCAGTGTAGGGGGATAGAATGAAACGGCGTTGATAAACACGCTAAAAACCGATTATGCGTCTTGATAGCACGCCAAAATGGCATACGAATTGGCGTGTCATACATACGCCATTTCATGAGATCAGTCTGGACAGCCAATGAGAGAGTAAGATACAGGGCAGGGTTCTGGGAGGAGTTATAGACCAGAATATCAGTATTTTAATTGATGGATTTACAATTAAATCAAACTGAAAAAGCATACCTCCAACTCTCTTTGCAGAACACAATCCTTGCTCATTGTGTCTCTCCAACCAAACCATAATTTAATTTTCTTTTCGTTTTTGCTGTAAATCAGTGCACAGACAATTTGGATCATAAACTTCTTGAGGGCTATCATTTTTAATAACAATTTGTCTCGCGTGAAAACGCAGGTTTCAAATCAAAAAGGGTTTCAAGCTTCAAAAAGAACAGAAAAAGCACCGTAAATGGATCGTTAAAGTAGTCAGTGGAGAGGAAATGTATCAGTGCATAATGAATTGTGGTGTGTTCCTCAAAAAAAGCTACCATATTGTTTTCGAAGTCTCTAAATATAGCACACGTCAGTGTATGCTTTTGTTCAATGGAAAATAGCAGCATGAACATTCTACAAAACTTCTCTTTTTGTGTTCCGCTGAACGACATAAGAGTGTGTAAATTATGACAGAATCTTCATTTTTGGGCAAACTCTTTGTTTACAGATTCATTTTAGGTGCTGGATGGCAAAAGTATCCAGAAGATAAAGTGGTATAGAACATTTAAGTGAAAATCCTAAAAAGGGATAGGCGCTAAATAAATTAACATAAAACGCAATCTAGCTCATGATGATAACTAACTATCTATCTAATACAGATAACAAATAACACTCTAAACTAACTATCATAAACATAAAGCCAACGTAAACAACTTACGATGACACACAGGAACATTCAAGTGGCGGCAGTCGCCTCATTCGTTGGAATGTTGAGCATTATTGGATCTCCAAATACAAAAGAATCGTTAAGCGTTTTGCATCCCTTGCTGAACCCGACAACCCCCCTTCTTTCCTGCCAGAGGTGCTCGTGCATGTTTCTGATGGATTCTGACAGCCAGGGCACCCCATCCCCCCCAACCTGACACCCTCCCTGCTTCAAGAACCTCTTGAAAGAGGAAAACAATGATCTCTTGAATGATTCCCTCTGTATTCCACCTGCTGCTTTCGTTTCATTTGAAGACCAAACCCTTGACTCATCTTTCCATTTATCTGTAGCTGGTTCATCTTTAGAGGCCCCTCGCACCATTGTTTCATTGTTGATTGTTTTCCTAGAAATAGCCGCACCCTTCGACATGCTCAGTAATGCTGTTTTTGAGTGGCTTAAAATTGTGTTAGGGCTCTTTTCATTGTTTTTTTACTGGATTAGCATGAACAGGCTCCACGTCATGACCTGTTTATCCCACTGATCTCTGTTTTGAACATTGGCTGTGCACATGTTTTTTTTCATGAGGATGGTGCATATCCACAATCTAATATTTTAATGCACTTTTTTTAGATTAGTTTGATTATATTTCTTTGTCCCTCCAGTACGAGAGTGTTAAGATGATTTATTAGTGATATAATTTTACCCCATATTGTTTCAAACATGTATGACTTTCTTTCTGAAGGACACAAAATTTGTTTGTTTTTTGCCCATACAATGAGTCAATGAGGTTTGGATCCCAATGTTCTTCAAAAAAGATATACATTACAAATTAGGTAGGTTTGATTAATTTCCCTGAACCAGACGGTCCATTTTAATCAATTCTAAACTCTAATTCTATTATTTACATCCTGCAAAAAGGCTCTGTGTTGCAATTGTTCATATATATTTAAATGTTTTAGTAAAATAATGAACTGAAGAGATAAATATGAATTAATAATAAATATAATTATTATTATTATCATTATTATTATCACTGGAGAAAATGCCTTGATTTTATCTTTAACTTGATTTTTTCAGTTTGGGTCAGTCAGTATTATTTTAGTATTATACTATTGTAATTTTTGTTAATATTTAGAATTGTGTGATTTTTTTATCTTCTACTTTTTTTAATTTTATTTAAAGTTTGACATTTTTATTAATATTTTTTGTATATGTCTATACAGTTTTTATTAAGTTTTGGTTTTAGTTTATTTCATTTTAGTACTTAAACTAAACGGAAAATGGCAAATGTTGATTTAGAAACTATCTGAAATACAATAATATGTTGCTTTTATTTTATTTTAATTCATGATTTTTTTTTCTTAATCAAGTAAGAAAAATGCTTTTTGGCTTTAGTTTTAGTCGACGATAATAGCCCTGTTTTGGGTGTAATGATGGTCCCTCTGACTGGGAAGAACAACAACTCTTTTTTCAAAAATGGTTTCATAAATATTGAGATATTGAAAAAAATTGGATTTTTTTTTTTTTTTTTTTGCCATATCAACTTCGCCCTAATATGGAGCTAATGAATCTTGGCAGATAGATGCCTCTTGAAATAATGGGTTTCCCCGATTAAAAAAAAAAAGATCCAGCCCAAAAATATTCCCTCCTCTGCTGTCTTCCCCTTATGTGTCAAATAAAAACATAGCCTATTTATATTTGTGGAAATGATAATAATAATCCCTTAATGTCTCTACTTTTGTTTAAGCCCATAATGTTTTATTTTTTTTTCCCTTTTTCTCTATGATCATCAAGTTCTGGCTTATTCAGCTTTTTTTTTTTTAAGAAATCCACCCGCTGTGCTGGAAAGCCGGGGCATCCGTTGCGCCGATATTTCATCAGAAAGCAGGGGGAGTTAATCATCATTTATTTATGTGCTGTATGTGCAGTGCTTTTAAGGCTAAACACTAAACAGTCTCCTGGTTGCGGCTGCTGTGTGGGTGCGTGTAATGCAGGAGGGATGAGTAACATATCTGCAGACGTTCGTCAGTCTCCCTTCTTTTTCTGTCCTTGTTTCATTCTCTCTCTGATTCTCTACTCTTCCTTTTAACCTTGACTGCTTTCACACCTCCTCCACTTCCTGTGAATTTTGAGCATGACAAAGTCTGCATAGCAACACATTTAGAGAGGGTGACAGAGGCAGAGGCGGAGGAGAGAGGAAAAAGGGTGGAGGCTGAGGCGAGGAAGGCACCGTGACCTTGTTCTGCTGTTGCCTTGGAGACCGTGATGGTTACCTCATCTTTTAGCTCCATATCAGGGCTGGGCGATATGGAAACAAATATTTTTCATCCACATTTTTTTCAGTATCTCAATATTTATTATTTAATTGTTCTTTTTCCTAATCCGAGAGAACCATCCAAACAGCCAGTATTGCACTTACTCTAGAAGTAAAATACTGCAAAATATAATAAAAAATTATCAAGTAATGTTTTTTCAGGTTTTTCTGTAAATGAAGGCAGAATGTGTGAGTGATGAGTCGAGTTTCCAGACGATTCATTTATGCCAGACTAAAGGAGCCAATTCATGCCCAATTTACCCCTCCCGACATTCACATCCAGGGCATCGGTCGGTTCCGATGTTCGGCCCAGATTATCTGGTAATGTGAGGCGTTTACAGATCAAATCTTCAACCTCCCGATCTGCTCGCAAACACATCGGGGCCTTCCCGACAATATCAAACATGTTTGATATTTAGGATTTTAAATCGGGATGAATATGACAATGATGATGTCAGTACTTACAATAGCCAATGAGAGACAAGTCTACAAGGAGACGGAAGTGACAGAACTTTTGAAATGGCGTCCACGAAACAACAAGCAACTGTACGGGTCCGGTGGACAACGGAGATGGAGGAAAGGCTGGTCGAAATGTGGCAACAGCACAGCCGTTTTTTTTTTTCTCTCTACAAAAAATAAGTATTGATTATTAGGGCTGCAACATTATCAACAATGAAACTAATCGACTACAAATTTGACTATCAATTAGTCGCATCTACGCACTGCCGAAGAAACCATTAGCAAGTCATGTCACTTTACGTTAGTGAATTCTGAATAACCAGTTTTGGGAAGGTTACTTTGTAAATTTAATGGGTTACAATTACAAGTTACCGTATTTAAAATTAAATAAGTAGTGTAACTATTTCAATTACTTTATTAAAGAAATGTAAATGGTTACATTTTGATTACTTTTTGATCACTTTTCAAAATTTCTAATGAATGTTTTCGACTGTTAATCTTTGTCAAACATTTAAGCCAGGCAGGGTTAACCTATAAAAAAAAAGACATGCATTGAGAGAAAACACACAATTCTAGATCATTATACTGTATTACATATCATGCTGATTTTCAACTTATTGATATAAAAAAATAGTACAAATCGACATACTATTCTTTTTACGTGTGTGTGTGGGTGTGTGTGGGTGGGTGGGTGTATACAGTATAAAAACCATTACGCCTATGGAAAGTCCCCATAAAACATGAAAACCCAACGTGTGTGTGTGTGTGTGTGTGAAGGGAAACCGTTATACCATATAAGGCCTATTATTGATTTCTCACTAACTGAAGCAAGAATAGATACTAGTTTCACACTCGCTAGCAACCCAAACAGACTCCCCCAGTGTAGCTGTCATAACATGCTTGGTACACTCTAAAAAAAAAAAAGGTTCTATATGGCACTAAAAGTGGTTCTTTGTCATAATCATAGGGGAACCACTTCTGGTGCTATATAGCACCATATCTTAACATGTTCTGTATATGGTAGCGGTGCTATATAGCACCTCAGCCAAAGAACCACGGAAGAACTGCACCAAGATTGGTGCTATACAGCACTTAAAAAGGTTCCCCTATGATTACGAGCCAATAACCACTTTTAGTGCCAAATAGAACCTTTTTTTTTTTTTTGAGTGTATTGTTTTGTGTTTTTTGTTATATTCCACCAGTTATAGTATGTAGAAGTTATATTACACCTAAAATATTGTTTAGACTCAATGACCAATCGTTGTGTAGTTGAATAGCTCTATTTTGCGAGTAAAAACGGGACCAACTAATGGAGAGATTTGTCCACTAGGTGTCGCTTGAGGTTAACATTCATCATAGGAGATGCTTCCTCAGGTTCGAACCATTGAAACCTCCGATGTCAATAGCATTTTAATAGTTGCCAAAGATATTTTGCACTGAACTGTTATATTTGCGCCCTTTTCTGGGTGGAATGAATTTTATATTTCCAGCACTGGAATTAATTTTTATTTTAACTTTCAGACAGGTTGTAGCCTAAAGGCTAAAGCTTTCAGCGGCAATGTGGATTGATGTAATTGGCAGAAGTGGTGCGCTGCATATTCGAGACAAAAGAACCAATCAAAAATGGCAGGAGGAATTGTTAACATCAAAAACAGGCAAAGCAACAAAATAATATTATTCAACATTATTCAAAATATTCAGATGTAATACTGCGTTTTTTCAGGCAGGTTTTTGAGCCTGTAAGTTAAAACCTCAAACTACGACTTTGTAGCGTTCCAGGCAAAGTCACGCCAAACTGCCAGAGCGCAAGAAATTGTGGTAGCTGGATGCAAGCAAAGCATGGGGGACCGTGCGGGGCTTATGCTCATTTACAATCATTTCTATCATCAAAGGTGCTTACTCCTTGCTTATTTGAGGGAAACGGAGGAGAAAAAACGGCACACAAGGCAAGAGAAGCTGCTATAGCTTTTATTTAACGTTATTTGTAATGTTTATGACTTCCATAGACACAGCATCCGTAGGGGCTGCCATTGTTGTTTCGCGGGCTAATGTGACATCAGAGCTCGTAACTGGTAGTACATCGATCTAGTACGAGTTCACGGGTGGGAAGTCACGGGTTTGACTGCCACTCCAGTCCACTTTCATGGGTAGAAGGTTGGAAAAACACGTGTTATGGGTTGCCTGGAAAGCATAATCATTAAAGGGTTAGTTCACCCAAAAATGAAAATTCTGTCATTAATTACTTACCCTCATGTCGTTCGACACCCGTAAGACCTCCGTTCATCTTCGGAACACAAATGAAGATATTTTAGTTGAAATCTGATTGCTCAGAAAGGCCTTCATTGGCACAATGCACGGTTCACTCTCAAGACCCTTAAAAGGCACTAAAGACGTCGTTATAAAGTCCATCTCACTACAGTGGTTCTAAAATAATTTTATGAATCGGCGAGAATAGTTTTTGTGCGCAAAAAAACCCTATATAACGACTTATATAGTGATGACGATTTCAAATCACGGCCTCATGAATCTTCGAAGCGTTATGAATCAGTGAGTCGATTCAGCAGTTTGGATCGCCAAATTTCAGCATGATTCGACTCGCTGATTCATAACGCTTCGAAGCTTCATGAGGCCGTGTTTTGAAATCGTCATCACTATGTAAGTCGTTATTTAGGGTTTTTTGCGCACAAAAACTATTCTCGCCGATTCATAAAATTATTTTAGAACCACTGTAGTGAGATGGACTTTGTAACGACGTCTTTAGTGCCTTTTAAGGGTCTTGAGAGTGAACCGTGCATTGTGCCAATGGAGGCCTTTCAGAGACATCAGATTTCAACTAAAATATCTTCATTTGTGTTCCGAAGATGAACGGAGGTCTCACGGGTGTCAAACGACATGAGGGTAAGTAATTAATGACAGAATTTTCATTTTTGGGTGAACTAACCCTTTAACATTTTCGTAAGTAACTGTAATTTAACCAAGCATTTTTTCTCAGTAACTGTAACCGATTACAGTTACATTTTTATTTTGTAATTAAATTACGTAACTCCGTTACATGTAACTAGTTGCTCACCAACACTGTGAATAACCCATTTATATGGAAAAAACACTTTGGGTGATCCAAGTTGCCCGAAACACAAGTGCTTAATATTTGAGCTCTTCAAACTAAAGCATAAGCGTTTACCACGTCTTGCCCTGACATACTTTGACAGATGCGTGCACTGTTTAATGAAGTGTTTTCTTCAGCGCATAACTTACATTTTATGGTTATATCCTTATCTGTAAATGTTAGACTGTCCCGTGAGTATTTCCATTTTGCCTATTAGCGTCTTGTTAAACTTCACTGAGCGAGCGCACGCGAGTCAAACAGACGGAGTGCAGTCCAAACACTATTATCGCAATTTCTTCTTGCCCGTTGTCCGCCATGTTTGTTTACCCTAAAGTTAGAGTAGAGATGTTCTGTGTTCACAGGAAGAAGTTTGCTCACAGTTTGTTTGTGATGGTCTTGGTCACATTGCTATAGGAACAAAACTGTTAAATCTATCAAATAGTCATGTTTGATTTTAAAAATCTTAGTGTGGGCCAGATTTGAATCTGTTAACAGAAATTAAAAGAATTTACCAACTTGTACCAGAAGTTTAAATCTGATACATACAAAATATCAGAGAACCGTACTCTCTGAATGAAACATTATGCCTTTTTTCCCCTCGAATTGCTTGACAAAACTAGTCTAATGAAATTATCTTTAGTACAATAAATGAAAAGGGCATTACAATAATCATAAACCTTACTTCTATGGGGTTGTTCTGCTTCTCTTCATGCAATGTTTTCGCAAATAAAATATGCAAGAGCTCCACCCAGTCACAACGAAGAAAAATATGTTCAAAACAAGCTTTTTTGGGATCAAAGAATTAAATTGAATGTTGAGGTAATAAACCACATTAACAGCGAGCTATCGGTTTATTTAGGATTAAGTATGGTTTTCATCATGGTGTTTTAGTTATCCATCTGTTTCTGTGGATTTTGCTGTGAGCCCCCACCCATATGTAATACTCTTATGAGTCGTCAGCCATAAACATAAATGTCTTTCTTTTCACAGGGATGCTGTTATGAAGTGTTTCACCTCCTGTTTGAGCTGAAGTATCAAGTATTCCATCTGACGACAGGTCCTGCGTTTGCAAGAGTGAATATGTGAAAAAAAGATTGTTTTTCTCTTTCATCTCAGAATCTGCCACATTATTCTCCATGGCCTTAAAATGTTCATGTTTTGTCTTAAGATAATAATTTTAAATAAATGTGTAATATTAAGAGTGAATATGTAATATTTGCATTTATTACAAGCCTTTTTTTCTAAACGCTTTTTGGTTCTTTTTATTTTGTGTGTGGCGGATAAATGCTTATTACATGATATACTGCCAGTTAAAACGGAGTGAAAAACTTGTGCCTTATTACGTGTGATGTTTATGAATGAAATTCATTACTACTGCTCCATATTGTACAGAAAATACCTTTCTACCAGACTTATTAACAAAAAAAAGAAGAGAAATTTGTATGATACCACATTCACACCAAATAAATAAACACTATACTCAGGCTTTGTTGGTTTGATGTTTTGGAATTTATTTGTCTGCTGCACGGGGAGTTAATGTGTCATATGTTATAATCTTCTGAGTGATGTGTTCAGAATAATGATGTACATAAAGCCCTGGGCAAAAGAGACAGCTGTCTCACCACACTGAATCTCAGGAGATGAGCTGATGGGATTCTAGGAGTCTACCTCTTTCTTTCAGAGCTTAATCTACAGAACAATAGCTTTTTGTTTAATAAACCCTTATGATTGTCTCTTGCATGCTCGGATACAGGTTTTGTTCCTTACCTCAGAGCGTCACATGTTCTTAACATGACCTAATAACCTAGAGTGGCTGGTCTGTTTTTAGACTGCCTAAGCAAGGAGACTGATGCGGTTTCCATGACAACTGTGGGAGTGCTCTGTTTTCTTGAGCATCCCTCCTCCACAGCACACTTCTATGCACAATGCTGATCACGTGTCAGTAATTACCGTGGTGAGATTGTGGGTGCAACTGTTGGTGGACCCTCCAGCTTATGGCTGAGACGATGCTTTATATTTTACACTCCAAAAAACACATTCAGTCAGACAGCTTTAATATTAAGTGAGAATATGTCGGCTGAGAGTACATCTGATACTGTACGGATGTCTGATAAATCTTCCCCAGTGTATTTATGATATCAGCTCAGAACATTCTACACCTGGCAGCGCATCAGGACTGATGCTATTAAGTATAAAATGGACCAAATTAAGGTTGTTTTTCATTCTACACCGATCAGGCATAACATTATGACCCGTCGAGGCATGGACTCCACTAGACCCTGGAAGGTGTGCTGTGGTATCTGGCACCAAGATGTTAGCAGCAGATCCTTTAATTCCTGTAAGTTGCAAGCTGTGGCCTCCATGGGTCAGACTTGTATGTTCAGCACATCCCACAGATGCTCGATTGGATTGAGATTTGTGGAATTTGGAGGCCAAGTCAACTCCTCAAACTCGTTGTGCTCCTCAAACCATTCCTGAACCATTTTTGCTTTGTGGCAGGACGCATTATCTGCTGAAAGAGGTCACAGCCACCAGGGAATACCGTTTCCATGAGGAGGGTGTACATGGTCTGCAACAATGCTTAGGTAGGTGGTAGCCTACGTGTCAAAGTAACATCCACATGGATGGCAGGACCTAAGGTTTCCCAGCAGAATATTGCCCAAAGCATCACACTGCCTCTGCTGGCTTGCTTTCTTCCCATAGTGCATCCTGGTGCCATGTGTTCCCCATGTAGCGACGCACACGCACCCGCCCACGTGATGTAAAAGAAAACATGATTGATAGGACCAGGCCACCTTCTTCCATTGCTCCGTGGTCTAGTTCTGATGCTCACGTGCCAACTGTTGCCGCTTTCGGCGGTGGACAGGGGTCAGCACGGGCATCCTGACTGGTCTGCGGCTATGAACCAGCTTTAACTACTTGAGCAATTTGATATACAGTAATTCGTCTGTTTGATCAGACCAGCCTTCGCTCCCCACATGCATCAATGAGCCTTGGCCTCCCATGACCCTGTCGCCGGTTCACCACTGTTCCTTCCTTGGACTACTTTTGACAGATACTGACCACTGCAGACCGGGAACACCCCACAAGAGCTGCAGTTTTGGAAATGCTCTGACCCAGTCATCTAGCCATCACAATTTGGCCCTTGTCAAACTCGCTCAAATCCTCACGCTTGCCCATTTTTCCTGCTTCTAACACATGAGGACAAAATGTTCACTTGCTGCCTAATATATCCCACCCACTAACAGGTGCCGTGATGAGGAGATAATCAGTGTTATTCACTTCAGTGGTCATAATGTTATGTCTGATCGGTCATGCCATCACAGATGCACTTCAAACGAAGCTATATGCTTTGAAGCTAAAGGTATCAGTCACAGAACTGTAACATTGTTTTATTACAGGCATAGAATTTTATATTTTGTTTCACTTTGGATTCTTTTGAAGTTATAATTTGCATAAAACATTTATTTTCTCACTGTAATCTCTATGATTTAATTCTGAAGGCAATCTATGGACGTTGTTTGTGAAAATAAACATCTGTCTTTGTGTGCTGCTTATCAGTAAGGATAAGCCTATTGATTTTTTCCCTCATTTTACTGGGGCTGAAACACTTCACAGTGGCTGGGTGACAGAACAGCTGTCACTGTGAAATTACCAATTGCTGGAAAGGAGGGCGACGGATCAATAACGATGGAGGCTGCTTGTCTTTAACCTCCTCTGTGCTATGCCAAGGTCGCCAAGGAGAAAATATTGACAATCAGCAAAAAAAGAAAAATGTACCGTCGGATGGATCTGCGTTATGAAGCTCTGCTTGATGCATTCCAATACATTGCTGATCCAAATATGTTATTCTATAGCCTATAACTATTTGGACACTTTAAAGTCATATTCAGGATTCAAAACAGTCGACAGAAAAAAAAAAAGAAAAAAAAACAATGTTATAATTATCTTTAAAAAAGAAAAGAAAATCAAGGTTATGTAAAATACATTATTTTATCAGTAGTTACGTTATGTTGTCATTGCAACACAATAGTAAAATAGTGATAGAATTTGTTTTTGTTTGTTTTTTCACTAAAAGCATGTTAAAAATAAGTTAGGTTAAAAGCAATGCATACTGTCTTAAGGTGACATGATCATGATTTATGTGATGAATTAATTACCGGTTGTTCACATAGCTATGACACTTGTGTGAACTTGTCTGTATTATTTTGTATTGTGCAATGCAATAAATCTTCTTTATAATATACATTCATAACAGGCACTTGTGTACGCATGGCTTTGTTGTTTTAACCTTTATGTTGTGACCACGCCCCTTCCGCCTGACACACTATAAATCCCCCGGACGCCCCGCCCCTTGTCAGTCTAGAGGTGAGATGTGGAGCGCAATGGACTACTGCGTCTAATGCCCAAAGATCCGGTGGACCGAGGCGAATGGACGTATTTCTCCCATCATTCACGCACAGATTTCTTCGTTGTTTTGCGCATCGATAGCGTTCAAAATGCCTTTTCCACCGATAAACCTGCACTCACGGATATCATCGCCAAGAAAGGAGCTGTTCAGGAGGAAGAAGAGCAGGGACAATGTCGCGCCTCCTCAGCCCACGTACAGTCAAAGGACAGGAGAGGACAAGGAATCGGAGAAAGATAAAATATCCACACCGTGGCCGTCGGCCAATTTAAAGCAGCTGGGACGAAGTAAGCCGACCAGAGTCCCTCCAGATCCCGAGACGGACAGCAAACATTCATGGTTGAGCGTCCCCAAACCCTTGGCTACCTCATGCGAAAGCGTCCCGCGGTCCAGTTCTGGAGAGTCCAGCCATAAATATGCCTCCAGGACCTCTATAGCAAAAGAAGAAGGCGAACAAGAGATCCACTTCTCCCTCAGCCTGACCCCAGAAGCCATCCTGGTCATCCAAAAGCGCAATCTGGAAAAGCAGATGATGGCCAAGCAACAGAAGTGCTGCGCTTCCGCGGATTTGCGACACCGGCGGGTTTTCCCATCCAAAAGAGCTCAGGGCAGCTCTAATAATAAGAGCTCCGGACCTGTTGCCAAGCTGGACGGTTCCAATGACATCAGCACCATTGTGAAGATCTCCCTCCTCAATGATCAGCACAAATATGATGATGTTGAGTATGAGGAGGAGGACGGAGACGTGGACGAGACTGTCATGAGGAAATGCAAAGAGTGGCTCAAAGGTGTGGAAAGTGCTGCTGCTTTTGGGAAAGTTGATAAACTGTCATCGTTGCCTCATCTTAAAAGTTGATGACCTCAACTAGCCTACTTCATTCCGCAAAAGAAAGACCCACTGTGAAGACTTCAGTCCAATATGTGTCAAACACAAGTCACCTGATTTCTTTTAGAAATAATGTTGTCTGAGGGTCATTCACACAGGACGCGTTCTTGCGTTCTTTCAGTGATATTGAAGAGAAGTTGAACTATTAGGCCAATTAAATGGACACACCGTCTTAAAACGCAAGGCTCGTGGCCGTTTTACGCGTAAAACAACGCAAACGGAGCGAAGGAAGGCGCACGTATAGGGCGCGTTCTTGCTGAAAAAGCGCAACAATGGAATATTTTTTTTTTACGTGACTGGGCATGTGTCTTAAAACTTGGCACATATGGAAGACACTGAAGAAAAATCAAAATGCGTAGCAATGGTTACACAGACCAAAAATTAAAACAGAGAAGATGTAGCCTAATGCAAGAATGTGAACGTTACGCAGGACACGTAGTCGGGTTCATAGGCCTACGCTCTACCAAATTATTGAAATGGAACAGAATGCGTATGCCTTTTTAAAAGTTGAATGTTTTCAACTTGCCACGGCGTTGACAGAAACGTCCACATGACGCAGTGCACATAAAGCAACAATGAACGGCGCTGAATGAACGCAAGAACGCGTCCGATCTTTCTTAATGGGCTGACGGGAATGTTTTCTGCATTGAGATGTATTGCTGATCACTCAGAGAATTTTTTGCAGGTTACCTTTACACGTTGACTGGGAAACAGTAGTAGCTATTTTTGCACATTGCTATTGTTTTCACTTTGATGGGCTGAATGACAGATGTCTGTTTCAAACTGCGGAAGTAATGTGGACGATTAATGGGGAAAATGAAGCGAATGAATGTGAAATGCATTCAGAGGCCACGGTCCTTTGTGCCAGAAAACAATAGCTGTCAACGGCGACACTGTCTGAGAGCCTTAGAATAGACACTTCATATCTGAGACTTGTTAAAAGTATGTGTGTAATATAAACTGAAGGACTGTTTGATCGACGAACCAGCCGTGTACAGTATTTATTTTGCAATGTGGATGTGTTTATATGCTGTGTGTTCTTCATTTTTAAAGGTTCTGATAATAAAATCGAAAAGACATGTTTTGTTTTTCTTATTATCCTACTTGAATGATCAAATGTGAACAGAATATTAGATTTTATATAAGATTTGCCTTTCACATTAACTAAATGTATGCTAGCTACTATGATATGATACCAAGACAACTAATAATGATATGTATAGCCTACATTAGTCATGTTTGTATCCTATTATAGCTATACATTTTGTCAATGTGAAAGGCAGGTACCACTAAAATCTTACAAGGGATTAAATATTAATTTAATAATTGGGTAAAACTTGAGAACAACAGGGCTACAGTAAACAAAGTGAAATGAATGGGCTATAAGGTATCAAAAGGACTGAGGTTGTGTAAGCTTGCGCTATGGCAACGTCCCCTTAAACACAGATCAGACCTGAAACTCACCACACACGCTTTGAGCTCTCACTGTGGAGACAAGTTTGATGCTACAGCGAAAAATACTGAGTCATTCAGAAAATTGTTTATATAAAATATATAGCCATTACAGTAACACACTGTGTTAGCTGTTTAGCTTGGGGTGATTGTATTCAAGTCTCTTAGAAAACCACTAGTTGATTGGTAGTAAATCAAAGTCTTCAGAGAGCAGATTTTTATTGTTTAACGGGTAAGTTTGTTTCATTTATAGATGATTTATTTTCATTTTCTAGGTGATAACTATGTTATGGGAATACCACTGCTGATGTAATTCAGAAATGTGAGTAATCTTTTTCTCGTTGACATAAAAATAATGAGTTTATTTTGTTGACTTTATCCAAAATCATTCTAATGTTATTTATATATACACACTTATTATCAACTGAGAACCATTTGTACATGGTTCATTGAATTCAAATATTTGTATTTTTATAAATTAATGTATACCATGAAGGTAATTATGTGATTAGGTGAAAACTTCAAATACTTCAACTATCAAATAGTTAATTTCTCTGATACATTTTGTCCATGATTTTTGTTAACTATAGGCCAATTTACATAATAGCTCACTGGTCTGATTATGACAATGAAAACTGAAGATGTTCATCATGTCAGCTCGTTCCCGCCTATCCTGAACTCTTACCAGTCAGCACAGTGTCCAGAAAAGGTATGTGTTAAATAGTACTCAATAGCATGCATTATATTTAAGAGAATAAACCACACAAATAACAAGAAAAAGCAGAAATGTCCTGCTTATATACCATTTTGTTATGAGTGGACAGAAAATGAATACAATATTGATCAATATTTACTATATTTTAGACACCAACAGTTTGAAATACTTAAAGCATATTTTCTTTGGCATCCATAGCCAAGTTAATGATAAACGGACACTTTTGAATATGTTGGGCAAATACTTGGAATGCTATCAATGTCCAAAACAAAAGGTCTTGGTCACACTTTAGTTTGAGGAACACATATTCACTATGAACTACGACTTCTGCCTCAATGAACTCTTACATTTACTGCTTATTAATAGTAAGTAAGGTAGTTGTTAAGTTTAGGTATGGGATAGGAATAAGGGATGTAGAATATGGTTATGCTGAATAAGGCATTAACATGTGCTTTAATAAACAGCCCATATCCTAATGTGCAAGGAGCAACTAGTTAATAGTGAGAATTGGCCCCCTAAACTAAAGTGTTCCCAAAGTCGTTTCAAAATGTTGTGAATGTGGAATATGATGTTCAGACTTCTATAGGGACACGGTGTGTCCGTGACAATTACAGAACAAATGCAACTTAAAAACAACATAAATTGAAGAACAAATGAACATAAATACATGGGTAAATTAACTATTAAAATCTGTTAAGATGCTATTGATTCAGACAAAAATCATGCTGGCATTTGTAATGATTGGTAAATTCAAAAAACGAAGGAGAGTTATTTTATTAACAAAAAATAAACATGGGCACACCAAACATACTGCCATGTAGAACAAGACTCGACAAGGAACACAAGAAACACTGTAGCTTAAATGCACAAGGGGTAGTTGTGAAACGGGAACAGTCAAAGAACTAATCAACAAGAAAAACTACAAAGTACTACAAAATATGATGCAGGAACAGGAAATAACATTATATACCACACAAGACCAGGCTGGGATCATGACAGCATTTTTTAAGTTTCCAATTTTTTTTTAAATTAATTATTAATTTTGATGTTTTATGAGACAAATTTTTGAAAAGTGTCCAGAGATTAAAATTTTAAATTAAATTTATTTAATATATATAATTTGATTAATAGGTTGAAGTTCTTCGGTAAAAAACTACATTTTTAAAACTTGAAAAAGTTGTATTGCTCCTTGGACAAGCCACACATTTTTGCATTTGTCAATTCACTCCATGGGGTGTGACTGTAATCAGCGTCATCTCTGAACATTATAAAATCCCATTCCTTTGTGCCCTCATCCCCATCCATGGAAAATAGTAGAACAGGGAAAGTACAAATTAACAACTGCTGTGTTAGTCACCCTGGTTACAACTATCAACACAGTCCCCAGGTCAACTTCACAAGTCCTTTTCAGTAGTTAAAAGCCCTTATTCTTCCCCCAAACCTTTGCATATTCATTACCCCATTCTGTTATCCTTTGTACCATACATCAGTGTTCTTTTTTTCTGTCCCAGTTCACCCTTACAGGTTGTTATTGTGGGGAAAAGGAACATTCTTAAAAGGAGTGAACTGTGCATGGGGTCATGTTTGACCCTTTCCAACATATGAGTCTGATAGGCTGTGCAAATACTGAGATATATTTCTGTTATAACTCTAGGCATATCAAGGGATGAGAACAGAAATACTGTACAGTTTAAACAACAGAAAGAGAATATGTTCAGAAAGAATTGTTGGCTCTATTAGCAGTTTGAATGTGCATGGATCATAATACTAAAATATTCTGAATATACACAGCTAAAACGTTCCAGCAAGTGTAGTCCGATTCCTGAGCAAATGGCTAATATGAGCTGGTTTTTAATAGTGAAGCAAGAACATCCAGCGTGTGGTGTAATTGGATTCTGGAACGAGTGAATCTTATGAATTATTAATTATGAATCTGTTGGAGCAATTACTGAATTCTTTTCACCCAATTACTGGACCAAGTTCACTCCATAGGCCTACTGATTTTCGAGCATGCATTTTTCATGATGATGCTACGGATGCTTGTTTTTGCAACTTTTAATCTCACAATACTGACTTTTCCTCGCAATTGTGAGTTTATATCACAATTCTGAATGGAAAGAGCTACGAGTTACAAGAACTTGCAATTATCCCACCTTTTATTAATTGCAAGTTTACATCTTACCTTTCTTATTATTATTATATTTCACAATACTGACTTAATTCTTCAAGTTGTATAGTCCGAATTGTGAGATACCTAAACTTACAACTGTCAGAAGAAAAAAAAGTTGTGAGATAAAAAAATTGCAATTACCTTTTTAATGTTTTATTTTATTGCTCTGTGATGGTGTGGTTATCTAGAAACAAACTGAAGAATCGGAAGAATGTTCTGAATTTTTTTTTTTTTTACTAATTACGATGCTCAGGAACAGGCAAACGGGTAAAGAAATACACACTAACACAACAGTGACTGGACAAAGAGTGAAGGCAAGGGTACAACTTAAGTAGTGAACACAAACAAGGTAATTGCCAAAACACAGCTGAACTAAATGAACTCATGACAGTGACCATGGAAACAAAGGAGTGGTGGGAAACTGAACAAAGGAACAAAGCAAACAAGTAAAACAGAAATAACCCTTGCGCCACCCTGCAGTCCTGGAGGTCACAGGCAGGTGAGCAGGGTGATGATGCTGGGTGGTTAGGAAGCCACCAAGGTGACGCTGGCAACTCAGGAGACCAGGGACCAGTTCAGGGACGGCCTTCATGGACGGGTAACCAACACCCCCCCCCCAAAAAAAAAATTGTATTGGGAGGAGCAATGGACTCTGGAGCGAGCTCATGTGCTGGAGTCCTCTCTGGACTCGGGACAGGAGACAGAGTCCTCTCTGGACTCGGGACAGGAGACGGAGTCCTCTCTGGACTCGGGACAGGAGACGGAGTCCTCTCTGGACTCTGGTCAGGAGACGGAGTCCTCTCTGGACTCTGGTCAGGAGACGGAGCCACTACTGGACTATGGACGGGGACTGGAGATGTCATAGGACTCTGGACGGGGACTGGAGATGTCATAGGACTCTGGACGGGGACTGGAGATGTCACAGGAGCTGACCAAAAGTCAATTAACTAGTGGTCCCCCGTTGGTTCTGGTGAGGACTGATATCCAGGTGTGGTCCTCTTGGCAGAGGGCTCTGGCATGGCGGCGGCCATCTTGGCAGAGGGCTCTGGTGTTGTGGTGGCCATCTTGTCAGAAGACTCATGCATGGCCATCTTTGGGCTAAACTCAGCCCTGGGGAAAAAATTCTTCGTGGCCACCCGCATGGAGGTGAATGCAGGATCCGCCAACTTCGCTCCCAGATCAATGCTGTTTGATACCAGCTTCCGGGCTCGAGGGTAGACTGGTGACCTGGCTGGGATGGTCCCAATGGGCTGGAATGTGGAGGGTGCAGGTTTAGGGTGAGCTGGAGTGCCTGCTTTCGTATAGGGACTGAATGATGATTGTGATTGTCCTTATAAACAGCATCAACTACGAAATCAGAACCATTTAAACAGAGGACATAATTAATAAGGTCTGCTACAGACCTATAAAATTCGCCAGGAGAAAGGAATTGAAATAAGTTTCGTCCAGTCCCATCTGAAAGCAGGCAATGACCATAGCATCACTCCAGCTCACCTGAAAGGGAATATTCAAGGAATTCCTCCACATACCACTCCAGAGGTCGACCATCCTGCAGGATATTGAGGAGACGATCCTCAGTCATGTGCTTTGTAGTAGGTCCAGTCATCTGTAACTGTGTAGTTATCTAGGAACAAACTGAAGAAATAGAAGATCAAATCTAACAATAACTTTAATTACGATGCTCAGGAATAGGCAGACGGGAAAGGAAACACACACTAACACAACAGTGACTGGACAAAGAGTGAAGACAAGGGGGCAATACAAAGTATAGTGAACACAAACAAGGTAATTGACTAAACACAGCTGAACTAAATTAACTCATAATGACAGTGACCATGGAAACAAAGGGGTGGCGGGAAACTGAACAAAGGAACAAATCAAACACAAGCAAAACAGACATAACCCTGACAGGCGGAAGAAAGCTTCCATATATACAAAGCAGATAGAACACTGACTTATTTTGTATTTATTTTTTGCTGCACAACAGTGACACCGTAACACTAGTGCACCGTAAAACCAAATCAATCTCACAGAAAAATACAAGTGGTAGTCACTGTAGAGTAAAATGACATCCAGCTCCACCTCTCTATACGTCTAATAGGGTGGAGGGATAGAATTGTGGTAGGGTCAGGGTGCGGTTGGATATTCTAGCTCCACCCTTTAGGCCCAAATTACATTTGCTCGAGTTAGACATAAGCTCCACCCATTTTCTCTGCAGTGAGCAGTCTCTCGAAAAATAAAAAACTATTTTAAGAGGTGGCGATTTCATATGATTTTAAGAGAAAAAAAAAGTAAGCATTAAGCCCCACCCATAACACTGATCATGCAAAAACATAAGGAATTTATTTATTCGGCATAACATTATGACCACTGACAGTTTAAGTGAATGACACTGATTGTCTCTTCATCACAGCACCTGTTAGTGGATGAGATATATTTGGCAGCAAGCAAACATTTTGTCCTCAAAGTTGATGTGAAATATAAATAAAATGGGTAAGAGTAAGGATTGTCCGAGGGAGAGAGTTGACAAGGGCCAAATTGGGATGGCTAGACGACTGGGTCAGAGCATCTCCAAAACTGTAGCTCTTGTGGACTGTTCCCGGTCTGCAGTGGTCAGTATCTATCAAAAGTGGTCCAAAGAAGGTACAGTGGTGAACTGGCGACAGGGTCAGGCGGCCAAGGCTCACTGATGCATGTGGGGAGCAAAGGCTGGCCCGTGTGGTCCGACCAAACAGGTGAGCTACTGCAGCTCAAATTGCTCAAGAAGTTAATGCTGGTTCTATTAGAAAGGTGTCAGAATACACAGTGCATTGCAGTTTGTTGCGTATGGAGCAGCATAGTCGCAGACCAGCCCATGCTGACCTCTGTCCACCGCCGAAAGCGCCAACAGTGGGCACATGAGCATCAGAACTGGACCACAGAGCATTGGAAGAAGGTGGCCTGGTCTGATCAATCATGTTTTCTTTTACATCACGTGGATGGCCGTGTGCGTGTGCGCCGCTTACCTGGGGAACACATGGCACCAGGATGCACTATGGGAAGAAAGCAAGCCGGCGGAGGCAGTTTGATGCTTTGGGCAATGTTCTGCTGGGAAACCTTGGGTCCTGCCATCCATGTGGATGTTACTTAGACACGTACCACCTACCTAAGCATTGATGCAGACCATGTACACCCTTTCACAGTATTCCCTGGTGGCTGTGGCCTCTTTCAGTAGGATAATGTGCTCTGCCACAAAGCAAAAATGGTTCAGGAATGGTTTGAGGAGCACAACGAGTTTGAGGTGTTGACTTGGCCTCAAAATTCCCCAGATCTCAATCCAAACGAGCATCTGTGGGATGTGCTGAACAAACAAATCTGACCCATGGAGGCCCCACCTTGCAACTTACAGGACTTAAAGGATCTGCTGCTAACATCTTGGTGCCAGATACCACAGCACACCTTCAGGGGTCTAGCGGAGTCCATGCGTTGATGGGTCAGCGCTGTTTTGGCAATAAAAGGGGGACCAACACAACTTTAGGTCATAATGTTATACCTAATCGATGTATATGTTTATAGCGAGACGACTATAGACAGATTCCAGAATCTTATAATCAGGGGCGGTTATAGGGTCAGTGGATATTCGGGGGCCCAGACTAAAATTGGATAATTGGTTATTTTTTTTAAGGAATTAATTAATTAAAGGATTAAAAGTGATTTGAGGGAAAAAAGAACATTTAAATGTTTGCAAATAATATTTTATTAAGTATGTATACGCAAGTGTTTTTTGCTAGTTTCAGCCTTACGCAGTTATCATTTTCATGCCCAGTGCCAGGTTGTTTAAATAGCAAATACACTTGCGTCATCTGTTTGCCCATGGGCGTGCTTTTCTGTAAACGAGGTGTGTTCAGGCACATTGTTGGCGCGTAGCCATTTTGAGGCAACTGAAAATGACTGCGCCATTGACCAACAAAAACTTGATCTAAAGTCAATAGCGCAGTATTTTTTGTGTTATTCAAAATATAAATATAATGCTGTAATATGCACTTTTCATGATTAGGTAATCGCTGCAGCTGTAATTGTATTATTTTTCTGATTTATTGTTCAGCTGTGTGACAAAGACAAGAAGTAACAAAACATTTGGGGCATTACTAAAAACATTCAGGGCTTAAGCCCCTTTAGCTCACCATCCTGCTGCAGCTCTGACACAACCAGATGATTGAGACATCTGTCCACCAGCAAATGTCCACGAAAAGCTCTTTGCACTGACTTTCCAGTCATCATGTGCTGGATGGCATTTGATCCATAGACAACTCCCATAATGTTCCTGAGTCCTGTGCCTTCCATCAGTGTGCCTATTGCACCAAGTAGGTTCATAAAAATATGAAAACCTCCAAGCATTAAGACTATGCTTTTCAGGGGACTACTCTGTGGTGCATCCATGATCATCTCTGGTGCTTTCCAGTTGTTTATGAGTTAAGTTATACAACTCCAATTTAAGTTACTTTTGGGTGCAATAACTTTTACATTGAATGTCAAGTCTGTGTTTTAGCAAAAAAACACGTACAGAGTAGGAGTTACATGACATAGGCTAAATCGTTTACATCTCTGGTTCACCCCAAACAAAGATAAAACCATACAGTAATCTCACAAAATCATGGATTCCATAAGTATGTAATCATGTCAGTGCAATTTAGACAAGTCCAATGGATTCATAGACCCAGAAAACATGGGGTTAGACACCAAGATTACTTGACTAGGTCAAATAATGAAGGAGTTAGGATATTTTAAGGGCTTCCTGCCCATCTTGGACGCCATCTTGAAAATTATACCTTTCTAGTGGTCAAACTTTGGAAAATTGTTAGTATGTTATTAAGGACACCTACAAAAAACAGCTTAGAAACCTTTTGTTAGAAATTTTTTTGGGTTAGTTTTTTTTTCTTTCAAATATGCAGCTGCCTAACCCCTAGCACCACCCCTGTTTATAATCGGTCCTTTTATTATCCTAACCCTTTTAGTTAGCCTAATTTAATGAAAAAACAGTGAATCAAAAATGAATCAACTTATTCCGACTCATTTATCGAACTGCGAACTCAAACTGCTTATCACTTTAGCCATGCCCAAGACTTGTGGGAATCAGCGTGACAGTTGTTCATGACAATAATAAGACACACACTTTATGTTTTGTTGTTAGATAATAACAAATAACAATGTGAATGTCTTTTAATGTTAACAGAATCATTAAGAAACCAGAATCATTTAAGGGAATCAAAAGAAAAGCAGGATTTTAAATTTCTCAATATTTGCCCAGCTGTGTGTGAAACTGTCCAGCTTTGATTCATGATGGCTGACACAAATGATACAAAAGACCCCACTTCCAGCCATCCTTCAATGACACTTCCTTATTTAACAGACAAGATAACTCTGTCCCCTTTCACCCTTCTCTTATTGCAGTGGCAACAAACTGATTAATACTGCCTTCCTCTAATGCTCTTTGTGAACGGCCACAAAGCATCCACTTCCTAAACGGGCAGAGCTTGTAAAATAAAGGAATGTTTGCCAGCCCGCCAGGCCTTTTCCAAAAATGGACACGCCGTGAACTCATGAAGTGCCTGTACAAGGAAAAGGACAGTCTGCTATTCCCTTTGTTTTTTATGCTTGCTTGAAACAGGTGTTTGTCTCAAAATGTCATTCTTATACTTAATACTTGATAAGTGTACACATTTGATGCTCTTCCATGAGAAAAAAATAGTTAGCATATGTTTCTCATACAGTACTTTTATAAGAAATGATGGGAAATGTTTATTTATTAATTATCGTAAAAATTATGTTGAACCCCCCATCCCCCCCCCCCCCCCTCATTACACTTGTTTCTAGTTGCCAGTTGCATATGCTCTGAAACCTTTGAAACAATTCAAACTATGTAGCACATATCAAACCTTAACCAGTGTTGCACCTGCCAATATTTCCAGAGCATTCCTTAGTCAGTGATGCACAGGAAGAGTTGTGCAACAATGCCCAGCATCATAAGAGGCCAGTATTACATAAGAAGTGAATGCCAGCAGGAGGGAATTATCTGTCCTGGACAATCGCGTATTGAGGTGATGATGACAAATAACAGCCTTATGAAATAGGTTTCTGGGAAGCTGAACAGAGACTAATAAAAAGCCTACTGGCTCTGTGTCTTTGATCGTATAAATGAAATGCAAAGTTGGGCCCCACTTTATATTAGGTGGCCTTAACTACTATGTACTTACATCAAAAAATAAGTACAATGTACTTATTGTGCTCATATTGTATTGCAAAACACTTTTGCTGATATTGAGGTGGGATACGGGTTAAGTTAGGGACAGGTGTGGTGGTATGGGTAAGTTTAAGGGTAGGGTTAGGTGTAAGGGAAGGGTCAACAGTGTAATTACAGATGTAATTACATGCAGCTAATTTAAAAAATGTAAGTACAATGTAAAATCATGTATGTACACAATAGGTGCATTGTATCAAATTATTAATTAACATGTTAGTACATAGTAGTTAAGGCCACCTAATATAAAGGGGGTCCCAAAGTTCTGTCATGAAAGTGCAGCCTTTATCTTTAACTCTAGGTCTTTAACTCAATCTGCTTGCAATCACATAATTTTTTTATAGGGCACAGCTGATTGGTTCCTGCTGTATCAGTAGCCAATGAGCTTGCTGTTCAACCTTCAAACACTTGGTCAGCATTTGCTAGCAGTGCAGTACGCTTTCAGAAACCCTCCACCTTCCCCAGCTCCACTTGTATAGATCTTCTACGGGTAAATAATGTATGCTCATTTTTTGTAAAGCAGCAGCGTGTCTTAAGCCCTATTTGGATGGGATTCGTTTAACTTGGAGACGTGGGGTAAATTAATTATTACCAGAGCTTCTCAGTGATAGTTCTGTCCAAATGTGCCAGTAATCATTACGGACATTGTCAGTAAAGATTATGGCGACTTTTACCTTCTGTAAAAAGGTCTGAAAAATTGTGTGAATAGACCCGCTGTAAATATGTACGTAAATATTCTGTAATCTCCTGTTTAAAAGTAGTTTCCGCTGTTTTTCAAGTATGGAGGCGCTTGAAAAGGCAATCAGTTGCGTTCTAGGCGGGGGACAAGTCTGTGGCAAACCTCAAGTGTTTTCTGCTTACCATTCAGATAAACACAGCAGCGTGTCATGTATGCATTGGCAGTAGCAAGTCCCGCCCTTGCTCTACAGCAGCAGCGTAACAGATCTATTCGGCCAAGACCAAACATATATCTATTACCATGCCAAATACTTAAAGAGTTGTCTTGACAGAAATTAGTTTCACCTCAATTTTGATTGTATACACCCTTAAAAATAAAGGTGCCCGGAAGAACCAAAAAGTGATGAAAGTTCACAGTGATGCCATAGAAGAACCATTTTTGTTTCCCTGAAGAACCATTTTGTGAAAGGTACTTTAAAGAACAATTTTTTTTCTAACCATGTTATAGTCTAAAAAACCTTTCTGCTCTACAAAAAGAACATTTTGTGCAATGGAAAGGTTCTTTGGATATTAAAGGTTCTTCATGGAACCATACACCCTGCCAAAGAACCATTTAAGAACCTTTATTTTTAAGAGTGTACGTCACACATGAAGCCACTGTAAAAGGACATCAAAATACCAAGATGCATATATTATTACTTATGGAAAAAAAGTTTATTCCAGCTATCATAATAAATAAAATACATTTATTTGGCATTTTATCATATTGATGTTGCTGCCATTTTTAAAAGCAATAATCCATTTTAAGGTTAAGAAATCCCAGGTAATTCCTGTTCTGCAGCAAAAACTTCCAAATCTAAAAATGTATTTAGTTTGTTAATGATTAAGGTAGTATTTCTTGACATGTTGTAGTGTTATCAAGAAGTAGTCTTATCTTATACACTAAATAATCAAATCCATTGCTAATACTTAAGGTAACAGTTTATTTTAGGGTTACATTTTCACTATTAACTAGTTGCTTATTAGCATGCATATTACTACGATATTGGCTGTTTATTACTAATAAAGCACATATTAATGCCTTATTCTGCATGACTTTATTCTACATTGCTTAATCCTACCCAATACCTAAACTTAAATGCTACAAAAACTACCTTACTAACTATTAAGCAGTAAATTAGGAGATTATTGAGGCAAAAGTCGTAGTTAATAGTGAATATGTGTTCCCCATACTAAAGTGTTACCATACTTACTGATTTTTTGTTGTTTGCCCACAAAAATAATTTCACTTTCTGGACTATGATGCCATTAAGGACTTGGGTTTGGTTAAAAGGAGATTACAAAAGAATAATAAGACTGACATTGAAGACATAATTGATTACCAACTGTCAGGTATCACTGGGTAGAAATGGAAGCGAAGACTCAAATGCAGGAAGAGTAGATTTATTGTAAATAATAAAATAAAACAAACATACACAAAACACCCGCGAGGGGGAAAACCAAACTTGAAATAAACTTAAACATCAGGAGAGGTAAACAGGAAACACGGCAGGGAACAGACGACATCCAACAACGATCCAACACAGGACTGCAGACACAAGGGGACTATGGCTGACTCGTTGCCTCGCTGTCTTATCAGACAATGGCTTGTAAGGCAGTGTTTGTGCATGAAAGGCACCTCACGAAACTGATTTCGGACAGACTTCTGAGGCAGCGTAAACGTTTAATGATCTACAGCCAAATAGAGAGAGCTTTGGTGAGAACTAAACACATATTTAACTACTACATTAGTAATTTCTCGCTAGAAATGACATCAGAAGTAGAAAATGTTGGTAAAAAACGTACATTTACACACAAACTGACCAGCAAACACAACTTTCGGATGCCATCTATTTTCCCAGCTCAACGGTCACAGAATGGAACACACAGGATTGTGGGATATCAAAGGGAGCGAAGGATACAAATATGCTGCCTTCAAAAATCAACAGATGAAGGTCTCTCAAGAGACAGGAAGTGACGCTAACATTAGATTCGGACGTGCCTTGGTGCCTTCCTGCCTTGAAATGTGTCCTCCGAAGGCAGCATTTTCCAGGTTTCGGACGCACCCTATAAAGGGAACAAACAAGGCAGGAAATGAGGGAGGGCAAATAAACTAATAATCAGGTAACAAGAGGGGCGGGGTTAGACAATAGACAGGAGACATGACAAGCACATGCACAGAAATGACAAATACAAGACGTGCTTTAACAAAACAAGATAGACATGTGACACCAACTGCATCAGTATTCAAAACCCCCCAGGCAACATCCACTGGATGTCACACAAAATGGTGAAATGATTTAAAATTCAGCCCTATATTTTCACTTAATTGTGATTCAAGAACTAATGTGATATCTATCTTTTTATCCAATATATTAAGACTTATATGACGGGGACATGAAAATGTACTGGAGAGTTGGAACGACCCACATCCTGTAGCCATGGAAAACGTTTGGCTTATTACTGTAATTTGCACTATTTTACAATTGTACAAGCTTAGTTTCCATATGAGACTGATTACTGGCCAATTCAGGAAAACCCATGCAATTACTCACTGAAGTGTTGTGATCTCTGTGACGAGAGAGGACAAGAGCACAGCTGCTGTTGTGTCTTGTCATCCAAGTGTGATTTTCTCTCCAAAAGGCTGCCAGTCTATCTGAATGTCAGAAGCAGTGGAGAAAGCAAAGCCCCAGCAGAACAGGGCCGATGGCAATGACTTCTGCTTATGCTGTGGATTCTGATCAAGTCCTTGAGAGAAAACGAAAAGCTCTTCTAGATCAGGTACTATCAGTATAGGCCTACTCTGTTCCTAACCAAATGACCATTAGAATGTACTTCATACACTATAGCGAAAACATTATTCTCAAGGTCCTGAATATAATCTGCTTAAATTGGCAATAAATAGCAGTTGCACATAATAAACACAATTACTAATCAGGATGCCTTGATGGATTGAAAGACTAGCTGCATGCTAGAACAAAGGCCCAGTCCAGGTGCAAACAGTCAACCGTTTCTGCTCATTTCCATATGTGTAGTTGACAAAATAAGCAAAAAAAAATGTCTTTCTTCAAAACACCACTTTTGAAGAAAACATACATATTGATACGTAGTGTGAAGTCTGATGTTTGAGAAAATATAAGGGGGCACTAACTTTGTTTACTCTGTTTTTTTTGTTTTTTTTTACATTTTTACTGAAATGTGTCCTATGGTACGACATAGAAAGAATTAAGAATATATGAGTGTCATACCAAAGGACAACAGAAATGATCCCTTTTATAGTGGTTCCAAAAAAGTTAAATATTTGAACAATTCTGAGACAAAATTTTACCCTGTGCACGTGTCATGGGCTTCTCATGCGGCTTCAGTAACATGACCCTGAATGGGGTCCTTCAACTAATTAAACTTGTCAGTGGAATTGCCGAGGACGTGGTTTTCAGTGACAAAATGTATCAAGTTCCTACGCTTTTAGAAATATATGGATGAAAAAAATTATTTGTCATTTACAAAAATAGACACGTGTAAAATAATGCCTGAGGTATTTATTAACATTTGTATGCTTTTCTTTTTAATTGATAAAAGTTGTCATTTATTGAACCATGCTTGAGACAGTCCATTGGACAATTTTGAGATTTAGCTCAAAATTGTAAAATTTCTAAAGACAAAGCAGTTTTTATATCAAAAGATCCATGTAAGACTAATAAATGTTTAACCTTACTGCTTTTTAAATGATGACAATAATAATCATACATATTTTATCTTGTGTGACAGTGAAAATGCCATCCCGTCAACAGACCATATACAAAGTGAAGTCCCTATAGAAACCTCACCTATGTCAACAGCGATTGGGTTGTTTTTGACCCAGCGGTTGGGTTAAATGTTAGCTTAAAACAACCCAATTGCTGGGTTAAAACAACCCAATCGCTGGGTTAAAACAACCCAATTGCTGGGTTAGTCCATTTTCAACCCAACTTGGGTTATTTTTAACCCAGCATTTTTTAGAGTGTAATTACAACTTGTAAACTGGGAATTTTCTGAAAGCTTTTACTTGTAGGCCTACTTCGTGATCGCTGTACCAACTCCGAGTAGGCTACGTCACGTGTTGTCATCTCGATATTAGGCCTATAGTAATTACGACATGGCTTGAACGCAGCATTGTTCATACTTTTTCATATGAATACCCAATATTTTACAGTACAATTACATGCATTGCATTTCTAAATAGGTAAATTTAACCCATTAAGCATGCCTACTGTACTGTGGTTGCATGCCTACTGAAGCATTTTATACTAACATGTTGCAGCATTCAGTGAATGACTAGGCTATATCTTTTCAATTGTCTAATAAACAATTTAACTAAATTGTCTAATTATTTACTGGAAATCATATTAGTACGATCTTATTTTCTCCATTAATATATTGATAAATATTCTGTATGGATAAAAGAGTTGACAACAGTTTCACAAATGAATTGTTCTTTTGCTCGCTTATGTTCTGTCACGCTGACGCTTTCGTTCTCTTTTTCTTGCATTCTAGCGCCATCTTGAGACATACTACAGAATACACCGCTTGAAAGACATGCTTTCATATCAGTATGCTACATTACTGAGGGATAAAGTTCAAAGACAAAGGCAAGAGATCAAGCCCCATGATACAAATCATTCCAGACTCAGGGAAGGACATAAAGAGAAGGTAGGCATACCCTCCTGGAATCAATTACGAATTATTACTACATTGTTTATTATAGAGAGAGCATAAAGCAAGTCTAGCGTTTACTCAAATTCGCCAGTAGAAGGCAGTGCTGAAAAAGAAGACTTGGAGGGTAAAGGTTGCAAATTAGTTTTGTTTTATATCCTTTTTTTTTTTTTTGCATTTTAATTTTAGATAAAGTTTTAGTAATGTTGATGTTCTTTGTCATTTTTATTAGTTTTTTATGTCTGTACAGTAATATATATATATATATATATATATATATATATATATATATATATATATATATTTTTTTTTTTCCAGTTAACTTTTCTTTTATTTAAAGTAGTTCATGTTTTTTTTTTAGTATTAGTTAACTATAATAACCATGTTTCCAACTAAATGTAAACAGTAACACAATTCCTGAAACAGCAAAACTGGAAAGGTAACATTTAAAAATATCAATCTATTATTTTGGCTGACAGAAATTGTGAATATAATGACATTTAAATGGTGGACATAACTCAAAACGTATTGTTCTAATTTAGAACTAGTTTGTGAATCAGTGCTTGTTTTTTCACTGCATGGGATTAGACCTTTACCTAAAAAAGAAGGGAGAAAAAGAAACAACACAAAACATTTTTTTTTTTTTTTGGATATAGCCCACTTCCCCCTTACAAAGTGTCCCTTACAAATAAAGTGACCTTCTGCACAGGACAATAGGTCTAGTAAAAATTGAAGCTCTCTTCATTCTTTGCACAGGGTTTATCATTGTGAATGTTGGTGTATATTGTAAACCAAACTCACATGTCAGCCTCAAACTTCCTCTACCATCTGAAATGAGCTCGTAGACATTCAGGCCAAAGCCTGTCACACCCACCAGACACACATATCCACAGAGTAACAAACACATCATCTACATCAGCCATTAACATCTCAAATAAAGTTGCCCGTTTCCTGTCTCTCCATCAGAGCATGAGAGGAAGTCTCTGTGCTGAAATATTCATGACATCATGACAGTGTTCCACAGAAACCTTAGCTCAATTATACAGTATACATTTCCTTACTGTGGCTGCATGACTAAACTCCCATAGAAAAGAAAAATCCCCTGAGAGGAAATTGGTTTAGACCTAGACGATCAAATTGAGATCAAATTAAGACACCCAACTGATCTCACAAGTGTGTCCTGTAGAATTCAGAAGAAATCTCAACAAAAGACTGTACTTAGATTTGCCAAGACACCAAAGTCTGCAAAAGTTCTTACCCTCAAAAATGTGTTGATCAAATTCTCCCAAGACCAAATAATATGACCTATTCTGTCACATAGATAATATAAGTGTATTACTCCTACTGAATGTCAACAATTGTCTCAATTGTCTCTCGTGTGTACTTTTATTCCTCCAAAAAGGACATTTAGAAGAAACATTTGAGCCAAAGTATTTAACTCCATTACGTTCCCTGAACATTGAGAGCACCTCTAACCACAAAGTTCCTCTGGATTTACTAACGTGAAGTTAGGCTAAAACATGTACAAAACATCATGAATGGTGAATGCCAAACATCTCTTGAGAAAAGTGAATCTAGATGTCCATTTGATGTTGCACTGTAGTGTAACCCATTGTAGGAGAGAAGATGCGTGTCTCCCAGTGCCACTTTGAAGTGTTACTGAAGTCCAGAGGATTGAGGAAGCCCGTCATTGTAATATGGGGGAAGCAGTTGATGTGGACTTGTGATTGACTTTGATTTTGGCCGTCTGGGTTGAGGACAATAAGAGGTAGAAACTGGGGGGTAAGGATGTGGGGGTCTTTGGCTTATCAATCTCCTCCTATAAAAGCAAGCCTTCTTCAGTGGGCTGTAATTGTGTCCTCTAATGACCAGCACTGGAGGGAAGGACAAAGGGAGAGCTATAAAGGACTTTATGGGCTGCCAGTAGGAAACCTTTGGTACAAATTGCTGAGCAAATGAAACTGCCCTGTTGTTTCCTCAGCTCAGGCCGAAAAACTTTGTCCAGACTTCATGATGATGAGCCGGGACCAAAGCAGGCCGAGCCATGGACACCTGCTGGGGCCTAATTGGTCCCTGTTGCAGTTAATGGCTTCCTGTGGTTGCATGTTTACTTCTCATGGGGGTTCCCAGCTTTACTGAAATACAGGGGTCCTCACCAGACCCTTGGAATGGGAATGCCTAGGGAAAAATCTCAAATGAAATCTCAATGGTTTCTCTTTGACTCTTAAATGGAGAGAAAATTGATCTTAAATGTCAGATTTGTCTCCAGAGAAAAAGACCTCAGATCTGTCTCTTCAGTTTCAAAAGAGATTTCAACAATGTTCCAAGCTGTGCCCAGATTTGTCACCAGTGTCTGCAGATTCTCTTTCCATCCTCAATTTACTCTTTCTGTCACAGAAGTTTGTCACCATTCAGAGGGTCACCAGATCAACCCTCACACACAATGACGCATACTTGAGGTGTCTACCTAAAACACACCACTACCTGGTGAGACCAGCATTACTCCACATGGATACTTACTAGGAGGCATTCTTTGGATTGAAGAATGAATGTGCATGATTAATTATCTAATCTAATCTGGCCTTCATGAGATTCTGGAACTGCAGAAACAGCTGACACGACTCGGGTATCTTCAGAGCCGCAGAGAGCAGGAGGTGTTCAAGGTCTGGACGGAACAACACAGAAGCACAAGTCAACTAGAGAAGATACTACAGGCAATTGGCAATGGTATTACAATGTTTATCTAGACAAGGTACCGTAGTAATACATTGTGATGGGTAATATAACTTAAATATTATTTCATCATTTCAACAAAACAGGGATTGTAACCAAGTCAAAATGTTTAATGGGATAGTTCACCCAAAAGTGAATATGTTTGTCATCATTTACTCACCAAAGTTCCAAACCTGTACGAATTTCTTCTGTTGAACACAAAAGTAATTTTAAAGAATGTTGGTGATAAAAAATTAAGCCATTGACTTCCATACTTCCATTTTTTTCCTACTGTGGAAGTCAATTGCTATCAACTGCCTGGTTACATTCTCCAAAATACCTTCTTTTGTGTTCAACAGAAGAAAGCAAACCTTACCAGTCTGGAACAACATGAGGGTGAGTAAATGATGACAAAATTTGTTTTTTTTTGGGTGAACTACCCTTTTAATATAAGAAGAGAAATATAGTGAAAATATATAAAGACATTTTAACTGAGCAAAAAGGAGAATGTTAATAACTTCCATTGATATGCAGTAATATAACAATACACTGGAATGAGCAGCAATACGTTTTTTTTATTTAAGGTAAATAATAAATAAAAAAGCGCTATTTTTTGCTACTTCAATTTAAATCTGCAAAACTTTAGATTCACATTTGTTGTCATTTCATGCTGGCAGAAAACAACAGTAATTCCAGCCCAGATGTGACTCTTAAGGACCTGCTAAAACAGAAGTCTGGATCTCTACCGAAACTTCAGATCACATCTGATGACTCCACAGCACAACACAAACATGTAAGTTTCTGCTCATTCAATAAATCACTGACCGCAGCATTTCAGCTGAACGTTGAATTCAGTTCTTTGCTTTGCATTTCTTTGCTACTCATTTTTACAAAAACTGTTTCAGTTCATTTTAACCAATGAAATGCTGAAATTAGCCTCTATTTAGACTATTTGAAATGTTGCTCAGGTTGAAAAGGCCTGCGAATCTCTTCTCCTCTCATGCTGTTTGCACTGCTAGCCTTACTCAAACACGCATTCTGCTGGAAGCCATTTTAACCTCAACTCTATGGGAAAAGAGAATTGATTGTTCACATAGCAGTGAGATGACCCTCCTTCAGTAGTGGAGGAGGATCTCTTTCAGTCAGCACATCATGGACAAACATCACCCAGGAGAGAATGTCTAATTCATTTCACACACAAAAGAGACTGACCAATTTGGCCTGGGATGTCACATCATGCCGGAGGTCAGGGAATGAGTTAAACTGTTTGGAAAAGATCTCCTGGACCTTAAACAACCTTTCCAAGAAAGAAAAGGTCTCTCTCTATATAAAAAGTTTAATATCCCAATAGTTTCCCTTAGAAATTAGTTTAAAGATTTAGATTTTTCTCCTAAAGAAATTCTCCAATAAATCTCTTATCTCCTGTAGATTTTCAGAATAGATTTCTAATCTAATCTGGCCTTCATGAGATTCTGGAACTGCAGAAACAGCTGACCCGACTCGGGTATCTTCAGAGCCGCAGAGAGCAGGAGGTGCTCAAGGTCTGGACGGAATAACACAGAATAGAATATCTCAAACTATGCTCAGGTTTCCTAAGGGTAACTGAGATTTTACCAAGTAAGAAATGTTCCTGGATCAGCATACACTACATTACCAGGACACCCCTCCAAATCATTGAATTCAGGTGTTCCAATCACTTCCATGGCCACGGCTGTATAAAATCAAGCACTTAGGCATGCAGACGCTTCTACAATCATTTGTGAAAGAATGAGTCGCTCTCAGGAGCTCAGTGAATTCAAGCGTGGTACTGTGATAGGTTGCCACCTGTGCAAAAAGTCCATTCGTGAAATTTCCTCAATACTAAATATTCTAAGGTCAACAGTTAGTGGTATAATAACAAAGTGGAAGCAATTGGGAACAACAGCAACTCATCCACGAAGTGGTAGGCCATGTTAAATTACAGAGCGGGCAGCTGGGTCAGCGCATGCTGAGGCACACAGTGTGCAGAAGTCGGCAACTTTCTGCAGTCAATAGCTAAAGACCTCCAAACTTTGTGTGGCCTTCAGATTAGCTCAAGAACAGAGCATAGAGAGCTTCATGGAATGGGTTTCCAGTGAAAAGAACTCTTGATGATTCAGTATACCAAGACATTTTGGACAATTTCATGCTCCCAATTTTGGGGAACAGTTTGGGGATGGCCTCTTCTTGTTCCAACATGACTAAGTACCAGTGCACAAAGCAAGGTCCAGAAAGACATGGATGAGTGAGTTTGGTGTGGAGGAACTTGACTGGCCTGCACAGAGTCCTGACCTCAACCCGATAGAACACCTTTGGGATGAATTAGAGCAGAGACTATGAGCCAGGCCTTCTCGTCCAACATCAGTGCCTGACCTCACAAATGCGCTTCTAGAAGAATGGTCAAAAATTCCCATAAACACACTCCTAAACCTTGTGGAAAGCCTTCCCAGAGTTGAAGCTGTTATAGCTGCAAAGGGTGGGCCAACTCCATATTAAAATCTACGGATTAAAAATGGGATGTCATTAAAATCCATGTGCATGTAAAGTCAGATGTCCCAAAACTTTTGGCAATATAGAGTATTTTGTTGATTCCTGTCCGAAAAATTTGTGCTAATCCTATTTCGACCACTAAAACTAACCCTAACTTCACAAATTTATGTAGAAGCACCTAAACCTGTTTGTAAGGCTAAACTTGAGGATAAACTGTAAATATTTATTTCCCTTAAATATGATTAGTTTATTAGCATGTTGTTCAAGGATCAACAAAGACTTTGGTCCAGCAACATGTTGTACTTGGTGAAATCACGTTTACCGTTTGGCCAGATACCAAAGTCTGTTATTGAGAGTTTTTTATGAAAATATGAAATCACACATTTCTCGTCACATTCTTCCGTGACCAAGTTATTTGAGCTATGCTAATCCACACTGATTTCATCAACAACAATGGTCTAATTTGTTTCTACTTGTTTTTCCCCTAAAGCATTTTAACTGAGAACTTTGTAACATCTCCTGAGCTATGAAAGAGCAACCTCTGACCAATATGATTTTCCCCTGGGTCACTTTTAAGGGCTGGTTACTTAGTTCTGTATAGCTTGTCAAACTTCACAGCCACAATAATCACAGCTGAGCCCAGAAATAGAAATATTTGAGATCTATAAATTATACATTTAAGTCTATTTCTTTTTATATTTACCTTAGATTGTTTGGTTTCTATGAGAGATACTGAGTCACAATATCTATCTGCTATGTTGAATTTCACACTTTTTTATTTTCAGGATGGACAGTCAAATATGTCTGAGGAACATTGCTCCATCATCACTGAGTTGAAAGGAGAAATACACAGAACAAATTGTTCCCACTATATTTGTCCACTTACACACCCATGTTTTTTTCCCAGAACATTTATTGTGGATCCAAAGTTTGTGGACTCTACTTATAGCTAATATCATTAATCAACACAATCTTCCTTTCCCACACAAATTAAGTTTACTGTCATTCTCTTTGTTGGTGTGTAGTTCTAGGCTTGTTACTGGTCTTTTAGCTGATATACAGTGCTGTGAGGAAACACTGTTCTGCACTGCATCACTCTGGAGGGCCATTTTGCACCCAGCAGACAAAGTGTGTCCTCACCCGGGTGTGCAGTGTTATCGGGTGTGAGCTGGGCTGTATCTGAGGCTCTTCTTGAGAAGTAGCACATCATTAGGAATATATTAACCCTATGTTCACTCCAAAGGTTGCTCACACGTATAGCTCAGGCTTGGCCATCTTGCAAAGTGGGAAAACGGTGGATATCGGCTAGAAAAGCAAAGCCATCTCAACCAGGCATTGTGTTCATTATGTTGATCCTCAATAATGCAAACTTAAAAGCACATTTATATAAAGTCAATAGGATTGACTGACTGACTTTCCTTGTATGGGTAAAACAACCAAAACATTCTTGAAAAAAACATTTTGTGTTTCACAGAAAAAAGAAAGCTGCACAGGTTTGGAACAACATCAGGGAGTCAACAAATGTGTTTATCCCAAGCTTACAAATGAAACTAACTGAAACTGTTGTGATGAAATCTAAGTTATAAATGTAGCCTGTTTGTAATGTCTGCTCTCTTCACAGATGCCAGTCTCTTTGAGAGGGGGTGGAGGAGGGGTGAATGCTTTCCAACTGCAGGGCAAACAGACCTGGGGACAAGACAAAACTGAGCTTATGTTTCCTGAAGTAAGTGTCAAACCACAGCGTCTCTGATCCCAGTAAGCAGGAACATGGAGGCAAACACACCTGCAGCAGTTGCAGTTGTGCGCTCTGTCATTCTTTCACACACAAACAAGCATAACCCTCTCATTTATTTACACGTATAACTAGAGACTTTTATATTTTATTCATATTATAAAAATAATTCTAGATATTTTTAATTTTAAAAAAAATCCTAAGAAAACCGTTTTAAGCTCCTCAAAAAACTGTTTGCACAACTGATTTGATATTCCTCTAACTTTCTGGTTATAGGGTTTGTTTAAAATCTTTTTGCACATATACAAATAATAATAGACACTTTTACAGTTTCAAAGGATGTCTTACTCTTATTCTATGACCAATACTGACAGAGTATTTTAAGTTATTTTCAATGTTATCAGGGAAAAAAGGTGCCAGAACGCCGGTGTGTTCGTTGACCCCCAGAGGGTTAAGATATTAAACTTCTGCAATTAATTCAATGGCACAGTGTAATTGGGGTTGGTCTATTTCCTGGCATCTCTTTGAATTCTGAATTCATCTATTTGCAACATCAATGACTTTTTTAACATCCAAGCTCCAAGCGGGTCTTGAACGTGGATACAGCTTTCTAGCAAGTCACTCCAGCCCACCACCTCGACTATCCATGGCGGCAGACTTATGCTCAGCCCTGCTCAATGGCACAGCAGATTACCGACAGCAACAAGGGCTCTTTGACAGCACGTTCCTCCTTCTTCTTGGGTTTTGACGCCAATTCAAGTTCAAGTTCAGGGATGAAGGAGGCGGAAGCCAGCGAACATTAAACATAACTTTAATAATTAAAGGAACATAAACAACAAAACAAAAGTCACCTCACGGACGACTGCCGCAAACTAAAACAACAGCACCAACATAAATGTCCCAGGCCTGGTCCTTCACTGTCGTCACTCCTCCTTTTATATTTCGGAGCTCCTCCATGGGGCTTGAAACCAGTGAGGCGCACAGGTGACACACATTAGCACTCGTGCCAACGGCTTCATTCCATTCCCACGGCTATCGGCCATGCCCTGCTTGCCACACTCATGCTCAGCTGGGTCACAGCACCACTGTAACTGGTTCCATTTGGGGATCAAACCAAAAATTGCCATTATGGGAGTTGCGCACAGTTTCAATGGCGGTAAGACCACAGCTTTCTTGTGTCATTTGCAAGTGTGCCTCTTGAGATCAGGGGAGTGAGTATCTTAACTTTAGGATTACTTTTATCATGTAAACTACATATACACAGGGAACACGGTTGCATCACAGCAGAAAGTGCTGCCCATTCAAAGCACACAACAGACAGTGGTCGGAAGAGAACACCTGAAAAAGGTGGCACAATGGACGTAAGTCATCTTTACACAAGCCGTGGTTTTGCTGTGCATGACAAATGCTGCCAGTGTGAAACAAGCATCAGAGCATGAGCCCGCCACAATGCATGAGCCAAAGCCCGCATGTAGGTGACACCAGAACCCAGAGCTGAAAAGTGCCATGTCCGACCAGGTGCGTGAGCCGGCCCTCACTTCCCCCAAGGAGCATACACCTAAGGCTAGCCTCGTCCCAGATAGAGCCTAAAAAAGGAGTCTGACCAGGTGTATGAGAAAGGCCCAGTGTCTGTTCTGGTAGGAATACTCGTCAAGTACGAGAGAATGGAGTGGAGCTCCGCCAAAGGTACTAAGGCTGCGTGAGTGTGCTGAACCCCATTTTAATCATAGAGAAGAATGAAAGGATTAGAACCATGCCTGTTTCGTCGCGCAGCACCATTTCTATTTAGTCGCAAGTGCCAAGTCTGTTTCGTCGCGCAGCACCATCTCAGTGTGTTTTGTCATGCTCTTACCCTGCCTCCTACCTCCTCTGCCTGTCCTGTTTCATCCAAGTAGGTCGCTATTGAAATCTCTGCCTGTCTCCTATCGGCCAAGGATGCCAAATTTGATCAATCTGCTGTCCTGTATTGACCAAGGAGGTTGTATTTGAACTCTCTGCCTGCCCTGTAATGGCCAAGGAGGCTGTCTCTTAAGCCTCTGTCCGTGCCATCCAGTTCTGCTGCCCTGTCTCTGTTGGCTCCTTTCGGCTCCTCCTTCGCTGACTCTTCTCAGTAGCGTGGTGCTGCCTTGGGCTTCCAGTTCGCCAGCTCCACCCTGGTGTGTCAACCCTCTAGCGTCACCTTGAACCTCAATGCTTGCCACTCCACTTCAGCCCTTCGTCCTTACAGCTTCACCTTGGCTCCTCGCTCCCTCGGCTCCACCTGGGACTGTTGTCCTTACGGTTCCACTAGGCTTCTTCGTCCCTCTGGCTCCACCCTGGTCAGTCATCATCTTCGCCATGGACTTCCAGGCCTTCAGCTGTGCCTCGTCTCCCCGCACCTTTGGTTCCGTCCGGCTTCTCTTCAGTCCTCTGGCACCCACTCTTTACATCAACCGTCTGGCTGTGCCTCGGCCTCCACCATCTTTCGGTGTTTCCCGTTCTCTTTGGCTCTGTCTGGGTCTCCATGTCTACCAGCTCCGCTTCTGTCAGTCATCCCCCTGATTGATCTGCCCTCCTGTGTCTTGTTAACTATCTCGTTCAGTCCCTAGTGTTCCCTGTGTGTGTGTGTGTGTGTGTGTGTGTGTGTGTGTGTGTGTGTGTGTGTGTGTATATATATATACCAAATATATATATATATATATATATATATATATATATATATATATATATATATATATATATATATATATATATATATATATATATATATATATATATATAAAACATGTATTTGTTTCAGTCTTTATCAGATCTCCTTGTTATTTTGGTGCTCGTTCTGGATATCGTGTATTGTTTCCAAAGAGCCTAAGACATGTAATCCAGAGGTTTTTTTTTTTGATTAAAGAAAACTACTTGCAAATAAATCCAGTATATTTTATTTCCGCCTTTTTGCACCCCCACACTGACAATGTTTAATAGTGTTGGTCTGTGAAGTCTACAAAGTAATCACATACATCATCCATCATCCATATCCATATCACACATTTAAAATATTAAAGTTACTAAAACAGTTTTGTCTGAAAGTCTAAAGGTAAAAAAGCTTAAGTTTATGGAACAATTATTTATTTGGAATACTTTAATAGATATTAAAAATGTGTTCAACTGAATATTGCCTTAATAGAACTATTTGGGATATTGGAAGTAAAAAAAAAAACAAGTCTAAACAGGCTGACAAAACAGACTGTGCCAAGTGGTGGATGTAGCTTAACTGAAAACTCTAAGAATTGTTACAGTCAAACATTTTCACTGAAAATCTAGGGCATATTAGGTTTTTTGGTTGTCTACTCTGTGAAAACTGGCGTTAAAATAGACTAACATTGACTGCAAGACACCAGTCCTTGCCAGAGTTCAGACCGCATAGAGGTGAGTAAGGAGGATGAAGAGTAGGAGTACAGCTGGGATGTGAGTGGAATCTGTAGAAACACACGAAAGGTTCATTTTTCTCACACCTCCCTGTCAAAGTGGACGTGTGCAAACAGAGCATGGGTCTGGAGGTGGGATGGCAAACATCGGGAAAACAAAGTTGGGAAGGACCAGTAGTCAGGGGTATTAATCTGCCCTGGGGCCCATTGACGGCATCATCATATAAGAAAACACAGTCAGATCCATCTGAGGAAAAAGGTACCAGACATCCATCACATGGACAGACACTGTGTACATGCATGTGTGAAAGAATATAGTCCTTTAGAAGATATCCAAACATCTCTCACTTACACTTGCATGAGAAAATGTCTGTTTCAATCATATCAGCCTTTGAGCTGAATACTTTATTGTACTAGAGAATAAGTACTTCATATTTTAAGCAAACATTTTTTTATTGGATCAATAGTGGGGAGACAAGAACTGCACCAATTACTGGGTGGAGTTTCAAGCCAGACACAAATTTGTGTCACTAAAGGCCCGGGTGCTTAAAGCCAAATCGAAGAATGGTGAAACTGGTGTGGTGTCATTTAAAACAAAATCAGACTCAAGCAAAGTTTGTTCAGGTACATTTCGGTAGTTCGAAACCGATTGCCATCTTCTCTGGTTAATTTATTTTGTATTGCCATCTTCTCTGGTTAATTTATTTTGTTCAGTTTGTCAAGATCAGATCTGTGTAGAAATCTACTTTATAGTAGAAATTGTTGCTTGCTGTACAGCAATCTATTGTATAAAGTGCTATATAAATAAATAAACAAGACGTGACTTCACTGGAGTGCCAAATTAAAGAGCTCATGCAAACATACCAACGTGGTTATGATCGGATGCTTTCTTAACGTCCGCTTTCTCACCACTGTCATTTTGTTGTGTGTGGGCAACAGATGATAGAGTGGGCCGCTTATCGCAACTTAGCCCATCCCAAATCTCATCTGTCAAGCTTTACATTGAAATGAGTATTCTAGAACCAACCCTCTCAAAGGGGAGCATATATCCCTATTTAAACCCCAAATCTAATAAGTTGTAGAGGGTGACAGATGAGAGAGTGGGCCGCATCCTGCAACCTGATCTCACCTGCGAGGCTCTATACTCATGAAGCTATCCACAAGGGAGCACAGCCCTGCATTAAATCCCAGGGCCACTTCTTGTGACTCAGTCCACCTCAACTCTTATCTGCCAAGCTCTACCTTGTTAATGAGTAGCCTACACTAGAACCAACCCATTTAGGGAAAATAGCCCTGCTTTAAACCCAATCTGACTGTAATGAAGTACTATGTTCAGGGAAGAACATTTAAAGACTTTAATAAATAAATAAACACAAAATGAAAGTAAAAGCCACACATAACAAAACGTAAACAAAACACAATATAAAATCCAGGCCTGGTCCTCTCTCATCCTTCACTGTCGTCGGTTCTCCTTTTATGCGACCAAGCTCCTCCGTGAGACACGACCGGCCTCGTCCCGCTCTCCCTCTGCCCCGCTGCTTGACACACTGACAAATTGGGGACGGTGACAAATGAGAAAGTGGGCCGGTTCATATGACTTATTTCACCTCCACTCTCAAGGCAAGGCAAGGCACTTTAATTTCTAAAGCACATTTAAAACAGCCACTGCTAACCAAAGTGCTGACTAAAGTTGCACCATCGCTTTACTGGAGGGGGCGACTGATGAGAAGTGAAAGCTTTTTCAACCGATAAAGTAATGTTTCTCTAAAATCACCCAGCCTCAAGGAGATGTGTTAACATTGTCTTAGTAATGTCACCTCTAGCAGTAGGTCTACTGGAAGGGGAGAAATTGACACAAAAACAGGTTGCATCATTTCCCCACAACTAGCTGCTTTTCATCAATAAATCACCCTTAAGCACACTTCACATAAGCACGCTACTTCAGTAAAGCCAGGGACTCGTTTTTCCGGTGTGTTCCGCACTATAGGCTCTAGATGGACTTTTTGGGCCGATTCAACATGTAGAATCGACGTCTGGCCATCGGTGAGAGAGAGAATTCTGATGTGCTGTTCAGTTTAGCAAACAAGTCAGTGGACGAGAACAAGAGCAAAAGTTATGAAGGCAAGCAAAGAAGTCATGACGGCACAGACAAAAGGCTATTATTATTTTACGCCATCTTACCTGAGCATTCTACTGTGCAAATATTTTTATAATGACGTGAGTGGAGTGGAATAAAGAACGTGATCAGCATGATTGATATTCAAAACGGTAAGCAAGTGCTGCTTTGTTTATGGTTTGTATACCTGCAGTCTTAGTGTTGCTTTCCCTTCTTGAATGACGAATAAAGATTAATAAATCTGCTTAAATAGACAGATATCTCCTTTACACACAGGTGCAGAACGTAAAAGTTGGCTAGTTGAAAGTCCGCTCGTTTGGCGTCGTTTTGTGTGTCCCTGCCTTACACCCAAAGTTCACCCAAAAATGAAAATTAGCCCATGATTTACTCACCCTCAATTCTTCTTTCAGGCGAATAAAATCTGAGTTATATTAAAAAAAGTCCAGGCTAATCCAAGCATTATAATGGAAGTAATCATTACTCTGTTTTTGAAGTCCATTAAAAATGCACCTGTCCGTCGAATAACATGCTCCATGTGGCTCTGAGGTGTTAATAAAGGCCTTCTAAATCCAGGGCCGTGCAGAGAGTTTGTCAGGGGCAGGGGCTCAAATGTAAAAAAGGGGCAATATATAAATATATATAAATATATATATATATATATATATATATATATATATATATATATATATATATATATATATATATATATATATATATATATATATATATATATATATATATATATATATATATATATATATATATATATATATATATATATACCCTGTTCGGGCGAACCAGCCTCTTACTGCATTTCGTTGCCTTGTACCTGTACTTGTGTAATGACAATAAAGTTGAATCTAATCTAATCTAATACACACACACATATACTGGAAATCCAGCTGTGATCACAGGAATAAATTATATTTTAAATTATTTTAAAATAGAAAACCATTATTTTTATATATTTCGCAATATTGCTGTTTTTTATCAAATAAATGCAGGCTTGATGAACATAAGAGACTTCTTTCATAATGCTATATAATATTCAAAAATGGTAATCAGTCCTTTCATGTAACCATTTTGCCAGCCTACACTTTGCTTAATAGGCCTGTAGGAGCCGGTGGCACTTGGGTTTTGTTAACTTTGATAGTTTCATGAAATAGTAAACGGTGTATCAATATACATAAGTACAAGTGAATTTAACACTACTTACCATTAATGCGACGTTTGCTGCTGTGGTTTTGTGCAGGGATTTGTTTGTTGTCTGTTAAAATCCATTTTGTCAGTGATGCAATTTATAAAATGAGACAAACCGCAGGAAATCGTTCCACAAACGTTAGTTCGTCTATCCATGTATTTTTCAACCGATTTAAGAATAAAAACAGAAAATTACCGTTTCACATCGCCCAATGGAATTTGAACTTGCTTTGGCAGATCACATGACAAACGGGCATTGGTGAATTGTGTAATACTTTAAAATATATAGCTAATATATAGATTTGTAATTAGATCAACACATTAGCTCTGATTATGGATGAAAAAAAAACATTGGCTTACTTTTTTCCCGCGAGGCCACACACTCTCTGAAAGGACCATATTTGGCTCGAGAGCCATTTCCGAACAGTGGAAAATCAGCTGTCAATCAAAACGCACGCAACCCATAGCAACGCATTATGGCAACGCCTCAACAGAAATTATCCGACTTTTGAGCCGTTCGTTACTATTGTATACATTGTCATGTTATAATAATCACATTTATTTAGTTTTATTGACCACGATATTATCCTTGATATTTGTCTGAGAGGGGCACTTTTGATTCATTTTGAAAAAGGGCAGGGGCTCGAGCACCCAAAGCCCCCCCCTCTGCACGTGCCTGTCTAAATCCTATGTGTTCTGTTCTAGATTATTTGAGACTTGTTACAGCACTTGCATATTGTTGCCCTTGACAGTCCTAGTTGCTTCTATTGCACTCATTTGTAAGTCGCTTTGGATAAAAGCGTCTGCTAAATAACTAAATGTAAATGTAAAGCAAATCGATGCGTTTGTGTAAGAAAAATATCCATATTTAAAACTGTATCAAGTAAAGTTCCAGCCGATCGCCTTCCGTGGAAAAGTTTTGAAAGTGCCTTCTCCCAATTCAAGATGCGTACGCGACGTCTGACGAGCATACCTGGTAACTGCCATTAACTGGCTTTGATCGGCAGAGGCACTTTCAACACTTTGTCCATAAATTGAATACGGAAGGCGTCAGCCGAAACTTTACTTTATAAAGTTTTAAATATGGATATTTTTCTTACACAAACGCATCGATTCGCTTCAGAAGGCCTTTATTAACACCCCAGAGCCACGTGGAGCATGTTATTTGACGGACAGAGGCATTTTTTATGGACTTCAAAAATAGAGCAACGATTACTGCCATTATAATGCTTGGATTAGCCTGGACTTTTTTTAATTTAACTGATTTTATTTGTCTGAAAGAAGAATGTCATATACACCTAGGATAACTTGAGGGTGAGTAAATCATGGGCTAATTTTCATTTTTGGGTGAACTATCCCTTTAAGTGAGTAGACCACCTCATTTCACCGTGGCCGTCACCAATCTGCTTTGAGTTAGGCTCCTGTACTCAGCAGGATAAATTACTCTCTTACGTGTGAGCAGACCTATCTGCCAGCTATATCTCCTTTTCTTTTTTTTAAGGTGAACCAATAGGCAACTGACCAATCTCTACTGCTCATCCTACTCACACACACATTTTACAAGTAAAAAAAAAACATACCAAACAAACAACCATTTGTAGCGAGCGTAACAATCTATTATGCCCCATCTAGACAGTAAGTAAGGGAGGAGGGGGCGAGAGCCTGAAGAGTCCAGTGGGTGTGACTGGAGCATTTGTCTTTCTCCCTTATGCCCAACAGGTTCCTCCACAGATACCTATCTGTCGCCACCATAGCAGCAATAGGCATTGGCCGTCTGCTTTGTGGTGTGGAGGACTAGATCTGTGGCTTTACGCAGCTCCTTAACTGCCTCAGGAGACAACCCCTCTCCCTGATCCAGGTCTGTCAATAAGTTGGCTTGGTAGGGCTCCACCAGCCACAATGTTGTTTGGCATGGCTTAAAGCCTTCAAAGATGATCCCAACCCAGGGGAGTGCGTCTCTTCTATGCAGAGCATCCTCATTTATCCCTGCTCACACAGTCCCTCCACATTCAACTAATTTGAATGGACGGAGGTAAACACATGATTGGAATACAGATTTCTCCACTAGTCCAACACCTCAGTGTGCATAGCTGTCAACCCTCCCGTTTTTTCCGGGTTTCTCACGTATTTTAGCTCTTTTCCCACTGTCTTCCCGTTTTAGTATTTTCCCGTAAAATATCCCGTATTTTTACGTTCTGATTGTATTAACTCAGAACACGCAACTATCTGTGTCTGTGAAGTGCGCTCTTGCAGTGGGGTTGCTAGACCTCCAGTCCAGCAGGTGGCAGTACACAGACAGTAGCTTGGGCCAGTGTTTCCCAACCGGGGTGCCGTCTGATGAGAGCAGGGGTGCCGTGTAAAAGTCCTTTAAATATATATTTTTTTTGTTCAAATTTTTCAAATAATTCTCTCTTTGTAAACTTTGTTCATTGCATGCCGTATGTTCGAATATGACCAGTCATTTTTGCCGTCATCACCCGGGTTTAGTGCCAGAAGACGCGAATGAGAAGTCGAGCACGCTGTGAGAAAATTAGTCTCTGTGCACTCATCCGAAAGTCTCACGTCTCACAGCACGCAAATATTGAGTTCTCTTTCAAGTCTCACTCTTGAACGGACGAACTCACGCAAAAAGTATGTTAACATGTCCATCTTCATGAGTATTCTAGCAGACATAGTCTGTATATGCCTTAAGTAAACTTTATACAGTCGAGAAATGACGACGCATATCCGAGCTTTAGGTCTTAAAGGGGCAGTAGCCTTTACTGCTGTCTGTTTAATGTCAAACAACAAAAGACAAGGACATCACTCACTGCTCTTGATTGAATAGCTTTTGTAAGTTTAATAGGATTCATCTTTAATTTTTACAGTCAAATATGCTGTTATTTTACATTTGATCAATTTCTGTACCTGAAAACGTCTCGGGTTATGACTATAACCCTTGTTCCCCGAGAAGGGAACGAGACACTGCGTCGTCGAGTGACGACACTCTGGGGAACGCCCACAGCGTTATGCATCTGAAGTATGAATGAAATCAAGCAAATCTGATTGGTGGTGCGTCGTGACGTAGTAGATGACGGCATACCCGGAAGATACAAAAAGGAAGCTGATGCAAACACACACTAGCTCTTTTGCGATGAAGCAAGCGCTCTAGCCGTGATAGGTGTGGCGACGAGACGCAGTGTCTCGTTCCCTTCTCGGGGAACAAGGGTTATAGTTATAACCCGAGACGTTCCCCTTCGAGGGAACTCGCACTGCGTCGTCGAGAGACGACACTCTGGGGAACGTTAATACCCACTAGGCCACACCAAATCACCCCCACGTCCCAGTGTGAAGCTGGAAACCCAGGCACACTCAGGACGCAAGAACTCGAGCACCAGGCGTCACCGGGAGGTGTGAAGGTGTGCGGGGTGGCCCACCCGGCCGCCTCGCATACCTCTTGAAGCGAGACGCCAGAAAGGAGGGCCACTGATGAAGCCATGCTCCTGGTGGAATGGGCCCTCACAGCCATGGGTGAAGGCAAATTGCGCACCCTATAAGCCGTGGCTATAGCCTGGACGATCCAGTAACTGATCATCTGAGTTGACGCAGGCAGCCCCTTCTTGGGTGAGCCAAAGTACACCAACAACTGGTCTGACCTCCTCCAATGGGAAGACTTCTCTAGATAAATACTCAGAGCTCTGACCGGGCAGAGCAGATGAAGTCTCCCCTCTTCCGCCGTCAGGTGGGGAGGGGGATGGAAAGCCTGAAGAACCAGAGACCGGGCTCCCTGAGATGGAACCTTGGGAATGTAACCCGGTCTAGGGTGAAGGATGGCCCTTACTCCGCCGGGGGCAAACTCCAGGCAGGTTGGCGTGACCGCCAAGGAGATCTCCCACTCTCCTCAGAGAGGTAATGGCGAGGAGAAAGGCCACCTTCAGGGTCAGGTTCTTAGGCTCAGCCAGCTCCAGTGGCTCGAAGGGGGCCTCAGCCAGCCCTTCCAGAACCACTGCCAGGTCCCAGGTTGGGACTCTGGAGCGAGCTACCGGCCTCATCCTCCGAGCCCCACGGAGGAACTGTACAACCAGGTGGTGCTTCCCCAAAGGTCCATCACCTAGAGGTGCGTGGAAAGCCCCAAGGGCAGCCACGTACACCTTCAGAGTGGACGGGGTAAGACCAGCGGAGAAGCGATCTTGGAGGAACTCCAGCACTCAAGCCACTGGGCAGTTAACTGGATCCACCTCACGCTCTCTACACCAAGTGGAAAATACATTCCACTTGAGGCTGTACAGTCTCCTGGCAGAAGGAGCCCTGGAGCTGAGTAAGGTCTCGACTACCTCTGCTGACAGGCCCGCCTCTAGGTACCGAGCCCCCTAAGGGGCCAGACCCAGAGGCTCCACAACTCTGGCCGGGGGTGAAATATTGTGCCCCCTGCCTGAGAGAGCAGATCCCTCCTCAGAGGAACCTGCCACGGAGAGCCGTCTAGCAGACCTATGATGTCCGAGAACCATACTCGAGTGGGCCACCGGGGTGCTACTAAGAACAGGCTGATGCCCTCCCGGCGGACCCGCTCCAGAACTCCCGGGAGCAGAGCGATCGGGGGAAATGCGTACAGACGCAGCCTCGGCCACGTCTGCATCATGCGCCAGTCTGCATAGAGGGCGCGACCTCAAACCCCCCTGGTGATTGAGATACGCGACAACCGAAGTGTTGTCTGAGCGTATCAGGACATGGTGGCCGCGGAGGTCCGGGTAAAAGCTCCTCAGAGCTTTGTAGACCGCTAGCATCTCCAGGCAGTTGATGTGCCATGAAGAATGCCGGGTCTCCCACAGACCTTTCGCAAAGCGGCCTTCCATGACCGCGCCCCAACCAGTGAGGGAGGCATCTGTTGAAACGGCTTTCCGGCAACATGATGCTCCCAGCACTGGCCCCTGGGACAGGAACCAAGGTTTCCGCCATATGACGAGGGAACGAAGGCATCTGCGCGTTACCCTGATCATACGAAACGGATTTCCCCTCGGGGAAAGCCCCTTGGCCCTCAGCCACCACTGTAGGGGTCTCATATGCAGCAGGCCAAAAGGTATCACGTTGGACGCTGCTGCCATGAGCCCCAGCAGTCTCTGGAACTGCTTCACAGTGAGGCTGCGGCCTGGCTTCACTCTGGAGACCGTCGCCAGTATGGATTCCACGCGCGCGGGAGACATACATGCCCGCATTGACGTGGAATCCCATACGACTCCCAGGAACGTGGTCCTCTGGGAGGGCGTCAACACGCTTTTCTTCGTGTTGAGTCTTAGCCCCAAGCACCTTATGTGGGCCAGAACGACATCTCGATGCCGAACCGCCATCTCGCGCGATCTGGCCAGTATGAGCCAGTCGTCGATGTAATTTAGTATACGGATGCCCTGGAGTCTCAGCGGAGCCAGTGCTGCATCCATACACTTGGTGAAGGTGCGAGGGGAGAGTGCCAGGCCAAAGGGAAGAACCCGATATTGGTACGCTTCGCCCCCGAAAGCGAACCTCAGGAACTTCCTGTGGGTTGGAAGGATGGAAATATGGAAGTATGCGTCCTTTAGATCTATCGTGACGAACCAGTCCTCGGACTGGATCTGACTCGCGATGGATGGAATTGTGAGCATCCTGAACCTGAATCTCCTCAGAGACCGATTCAGGAGCCTGAGATCTATTATCGGACGCAACCCACCATCCTTCTTGGGAACTATAAAGTACCGGCTGTAGAACCCGGAGTCCCTGTTCGCCAACGGAACCCGCTCTATGGCTTCCTTGGCTAACAGGGCCTGTACTTCTTGTTCCATAACCCGAACCTGCTCTGGGCCGACCACAGTCCGGAACACCCCGTTGAACTTCGGGGGAGGAGAACCGAACTGTAGTCTGTAACCCAGCTCTACAGTCTGCAGGACCCATGTAGATACACTCGGAAGGCATGTCCATGCGCCAAGATAATCTACTAAGGGAACCAGCCTCTCGAGGCTGGCCTCGGGTGTCAAGCGAGCCTCGTTCCCGATCCCCTGAAGTGGCTGACCGGCAGGGAGAAGTCGGGAACGATTTTCGGTGGGTGCACACGTTTGCTGTCCAGCCGCAAGTCCTCTTGGAGGCAGCGAAGACAGCACGCGTGTGCGGGAGATCAGTGAGGCCCGAAGCGTCTGTGACGGTGGGAACACAGCACTGATCTCCCGGGAGCTCCGGGGGGAAGACGACCTCGGTCGTTCTGTCCCGGGGGGGGGGCAGCTCTCAGCGATCCAGCCGCAGCTAGGACCGCTTAGTGGCAGCCTTCTTCGCCTGAAGGACGGTCCTCAGATCGACCTTAGGCTCGGAAGGCTTGCCACGAGAGCGCCGCCTCTTTTGCCAAGCTCCCTCAGGAGGGGCGCGAGAAGCAACGCTCTCTTTCTGCACCTGCCGGTGCGAGGAGCTAGTAGACGGCCGAGGCTGTCCCTTTGAGACAGCCTTCCCCGAGGAGCTGGATCGACGAGGGAGATACTGTTGGAAGGCCGCCGCCTGCTTTCTCACCTCCTGGAACCTCTCGACGACGGTGTTAACCGCGCCGCCGAAAAGCCCAGAAGGCGAGACCGGGGAATCTAGGAGAAAGTGTTTCTCTCTCTCCTTCATCCCCGACAGGTTTAACCATAAATGTCTCTCCACACACACCATACCCGCCATGGAGTGACCGATGGAACGGGCCGTCTCCTTGGCGATGCGGAGAGACAAATCATGGCCTTCCTTAGTTCGAGGACATCGTCCGGAGACGGGCCCCCGCCCTCGTCGAGCTCCTTGAGGAAGTCGGCCTGGTAGGCCTGCAACACCGCCATAGTGTGCAGGCAACTACCAGCCCGCCCAGCCGCCATATATGCCCTCCCTACCAGCGCTGATGTATCGCGCGCTGGTTTGGAGGGCAATACCGGGGTCTTCAGGGACGAAGCGGCCTCGGGAGAGAGGTAGCTCGCGAGAGCTTCCTCTACCCTCGGCAGTGTCCCATAACCCTGTTCGGCCGCCCCCAGTACGTTACCAAAGTCGAGTACTGGAGGGCTGGTGAGTCTGGCCGAATAGGGTTTATCCCAGGACCTAGACAACTCATTGTGTAGGTCCGGGAAAAAAGGCAGATCCCGGCGTGGAGGTTGAGGCTTGCGCCTGAAGAACCCTTCATCCAGCTTACTGGGCGGCTGGATTTCCGGTTCTTCCTGTGGCCAATGGATGTTTAACTTGGCCACGGCGCGGGTCAAAACCTCCACTAGCTCCTCTGGAGCGGGTGCGTGAAGCGATGGCTCAGGCTCCACTGCACCCGCCTCGACGCTCAGCACATCCGACTCCTCGGAGCCAGATAGCTGAAACGTCGGGTTCTCCGCCCCACGGGAAGAAGCCGCATCGCGGGCTTCCGCACGGGCCGGGAGAACATCGGAGTCCTCGGACGAGGATAGGGAAAGTGCCTCAGCAGTCCCATATCCTGTCACGAGGTCCCGCTGTGAGCCCCATGATCTACGGCGCCGCCGTGCCTCAGCAACAGCGGGCCCAGAACCCTGGGGCTCGCGGGCTTGGCCGGTCTCACTGAACACAGCCAGCCGTGAGCGCAACACCTTGAGCGGCAGCTTTTCACACTCGCTACAGGCGGCTCCCTCGAGAGCCGCCCTAGCGTGCTGCACGCCCAGGCATTGCACACACAAAAGGTGTGTGTCCGTGCCCGAAATGAATCGCGGACACGGGTGCACACACCTTGTGAACTGTTGCTCACTAGCCATCTTGGATATTTAGTGACAAAACAACACCAAATAGACAGACAATTTCACATATAGCGCTTCGCTGAAGAGCAAAAAAGCTAGTGTGTGTTTGCATCAGCTTCCTTTTTGTATCTTCCGGGTATGCCGTCATCTACTACGTCACGACGCACCACCAATCAGATTGGCTTGATTTCATTCATACTTCAGATGCGTAACGCTGTGGGCGTTCCCCAGAGTGTCGTCACTCGACGACGCAGTGCGAGTTCCCTCGAAGGGGAACTAATGTTAGACGTACCTGAAAAACCTGAAAAGCATAGTTTATTTTATTATTATCTTTGCTCGATAGTATTTATTTGTGCTGCTGCTTGTATTTAAATGATTTTCGTTTTTTTTATTTGACAGTAGTCCTTTTTTCCCTGAACATAGCAAATACTGAACCGTACCGAAACGGTGAACCTAAAACCGTGATACAAACCGAACCGTGAGCAATCTGTACCGTTACACCCCTAGCGTAACGTATGATAAAATGACTGAAAAAAGGTTGGGAAACACTGGCTTAGGCTACTATCGAAGAAGAAGAAAACAGTTGCAGCGGCGGGCGGGAGGAAGAGGGAAAAAAGTAGCGGGAAGTAAACTTCAAGGAGAGTAGAGTAGATGAGTGTGATGTGCGATGATGGATCAGGACGCTGACGGCCAAAATCAAAATATATTGTGTAGTTATAAACTCTTTAGACTCTTTTTTTTTTAAGTTTGTGGGTAAGAATCGTGTAAAAAAAAATCCCTTATTTTGTGGATGGATTCCGGGAAATCTCCCTTATTTTCAATGTTCAATGTTGACAGCTATGTCAGTGTGTATGTCTGGGAGAAATGGAAGGCTCATCAGAGGGGAAAGCCTGGTATCGATTGTCTAAATGACCACGAGTCATGGTGACATGCACTGTCTTAACTGTTGCCATTTCTCTCTTCTTTTAAAAAAAAAACACTATTCACATGCACAGAAACAAAGCGGCTTCCTAAAGACAACAAAGTCAATGATGTGTAATGCAGGGTCCCTTTTTACCCACGGGCACTCCTATTTTTTTTTCAATCAAAATATATTCCTATAAAATATAATTTATATCTATATAAAACATTTACAATATATTTTAACATTGGAAATGTATTTCCTTGCCTCTTGAATTACATTTTGTAATATATTTTGCCATTTAAAGATTAAAAAAAGATTTTTCGTTATCTGCCCTATTTTCAACATACATTTTGCATGTATTTGAAACATATTTTTAAATATATAAAAAATTGCCATGGGGGATATTTATTTTTGGACTGAAAATTAGTTCTTGTAGTTAGGTATGGCATGTATAATCATGACTTCTAATGTGAACAGTTGTGATCTAATGTCACTCTCACTTTACTCTACAGGGATTTTTCACATTGTTACATCTGTTCTCCACTCATTATACAATGTTCTTGCACTTAAACAGTCAAGGCTTTACCACTGCAATTGTTGCTGTTGTGTAGAAGCTGTAGATGTGAGGTCCACCTAAATCATTCATTTGGGGATGTGTACAAATAAGCACCTATATCAACAGTGCAGCTGTCCCAGATGGCTCCCTCGCTCAAATCCTGTCACCTCAGGGTGTGAGACGACACACTGTGTGGTTTGAAAGATTGTGAGGTGATGCAGCAACTGTGAGAGATGGCACTTGTGCTGTCACCTATAACCCATGGAAGTGACAAATAATCACCAATGAAGGAATATACAAAAACTTGTTGCTTGCAATTCGACACAATTTTGAATGAAAATACATTCAATGGATGAAAAAAGAAGACAGGATTTTATCCACAGAGAATTGATTGGATTGTGATATGTATATCACTGTTTGGATTTAAATAGGCAAATGCTTAAGAGTCTATGACTGGATCATTATTGCAGTGATTTTATGTTTCTAGCATTTTATATGTTTGGCAACAGTTCTCTAACCCTAACTGATGGAGTGTGTAGCTTTTCATTTCTTAAACAACCATGTAGGAAGACACATCATGGCCATATTCCAGGATGAAAATGTCAAGATTTATCAGGCTCAAACTGAGAAAGAATGGTTGGGAGGGAGTATGAAGAATCATTTTCACACATGAATTGGCACCTCTGAGTCCAGACCTTAAATTAATTGGAAGTTTTTGGGATGTGCTGGAGGAGACTTTACAGAATGCTGGACTCTTGCATTGTCAATACAAGATCTGGACCAAAAAAGAATGCACCTCTTAAAGCTACACTGTGTAACTTTTTTAGTTTATTCTTAGCTAAAAACACTTAGTTCTTTCAAAAATATATGTGCTCATTAATGTATATTTACTTCGTTCAAGTAATAAAGTATTCTCGTAAGTTTATAATATGCCATTGAAAATACATACGGGTGAGGGGTTCGAATGTGGGTCAACATGTTGCCCCTCCATCTTGAAAGTACATTAGCCAAAGAGGGACATACCAGTAAATTCAAGCTTCGCCTTTCGCGTTTTAACACTCGATGGCACCGTGTCGAATGTGGACGAGGTCGAGCTGGAATTCACGTTAATCTTGGACTAAATCGGCCACCGTAGGAGTTAAAACGAAATCGGAATTGAGAGGAACAGAAACTAATATTCACTGGATGGTCATATACCTTTTCAACGCTAGATGGGGGAAAATATCACACAGTGTAGCTTTAAATGCTGTGGTTATTTCCAAAAAAAAATAAAAAAATAAATATATATATATATATATATATATATATATATATATATATATATATATATATATATATATATATATATATATATATATATATATCCAGTGCATTTTGTCTCCACAGATCTTCACTCGGGAGCTCAAAGTACCAAAATTTTCCACACTGCAGTACAACTTCCTGGAAGAAGTCAGGTCCAACTTGCTTTTTGCGGTACCATTTTAACATTTTATCATACATTCACATTAATTTATTGAGCAGATACCTTTGTCCAAACCTCTCCAGGGGGAAAACAATACAAGTACACGGCTACCTGTTAGGTGCATATGTTTGGATTATGTGTCCGTGTTTCTCTGTTTTCATTATAAGAGATGCCATGAGCCACTGATCAAGTCAAAGACCACTGACATTACCCACAAAATGAGATTAATGCACAACCTCTCGCTCTCTCACATGGCTGACACCCACAGGTGAGAAATGTACACGTTTATCAACTAATTGGGTTAATTAATTAATTTGACATTAATTATAACTTTTTTTTTGTGAGCAGAATCATGGCAAAAAATGGAAAATGGAGCTTGCAATGCACAGATGGTTTCAGCATCAAAGAATTGGTTAGTTATACTTATTAAAGGAGTAATTTAACCAAAATGAAATTTACCATATTGTTTTCTTTCTTCATGAAACCCAAAGGGAGATTTAAGGCAGAATATCCAAGCTTTTGTTTTGATCCAATGATATAGCTTTGAAGATTTATCTTAACAAATGTTACAAATGATAAATAAAAGAATAGAAAAGGAACATACAAGTATCATGAAAGTAAAGTCAATAAGATTAATGCACTATATTCCATGTCTTCTGAAATTAAACAGTTACTTTTTGAGTAGTTTAGACCCTTTATAATCACTAATGATCTCTCCCTCGATCAAATCCCATTCACAATTTTGTTCACTTAAAAAAATGATGATGATGATGATGATGACTAAATGTTATTTTGGGGCACACAGTGCTTTTGTAGTTCATTTATTGTTCAACATCAAAACTTTTATTTTATTTTGAGGAGATGAGGCATGAATGTTCTCGCAACGTCCAAATTCAGAGGACCAGATGCCCTACAGAGCCTGACCCTACTACACACCAGAGTGATCAGAGTAAACCTGAGAGCCCAGAATCCTTCAGTGAAACTCCAAATGCACATTTCTCACCAAGGTCAGGAATTACTATGAATGAAGTGTGGAGGAATGTGCCAATCATTTTCACTTTCAAACGTTATATTTATTCATGCATGTAGTCTCCAGCCAGCTGGGAAAAGCACAGAGGGATCCCCATCTAGTTCTGCAGGAGATCCCCATTCATCATATACAGATGTGCCTCTATGCATAACTGATGTCTATAGTGGTGATGTTGAGGTACTGTTTTAATCAATTGATATAATGCACTTATTGTATACCTGTATATAATTTTTTTTATTACATTATAGGTGTAATTAAATAGATCTATACACTGTTGACCCTTACAATTTAACCCACCCTTAAAACTTATACCACCCTTCCCTAACCCGTATATCACCTCAATAAGCAGATAAGGTGTTAATGCAACATGAACACATGAAACAACAATATTTTTTTATGTAAGTACATAGTAGTTAAAGACATATAAAGTGTGACAAGTAGTTTTTTTTTATTATACAATACAAACAAGCAAACCAACTACATAATACAACTACCATATTAAATTAAAATTGGATTTCATTTAACTGCAATTTTACTTTGTTTCAGGTGGAAAACTGTGACGTGAAAATGTGGAAAAATTATACATAGACCACTGGTGTTGATCCGTCACTTTAAAACAGGTCCAGGATGCTGTAAGAGAATGGAGAGGAAAGAAAGATAGAGATGTCCTGCTTAACCTACAAACGTTTTTTTTCTCCATTACATTGTTTAATTTAATGCACTTAATAAATAACAAAACGATAGCCTAATCAAGTTGTTATAGCCTACGCACATACTGTTATAGTAGGCTATTGTTTTAATCATGTCTTTGGATTAATATTAACATTTCAAGCCGGTCTTCATTTGTTTCTCAATTGTACATATTTTGGTATTCAGATGATCTATAAATAAAAAATAATTTCCGAAAGGGTTTGTTGTTCCTATGAAATGTCAAACATTTTTTACCGGAAGTCTTGTCGCCTAGATGACGCTTTTCACGCTATTTTATGAACACCCATTGTCAAGTCGGATGGCGTTTCCTCTGCCTTTGACACCTCTGGAGAAAGATTCCCACGGGCTTTAAACTCATAAACATCTACTATAACATTTCATCAGCACAGCCATGGATTTACACAGCCCTTGGGTGTAGCCTATTATTAATCTTTTACAATGCACATTTTCTGAACTTCTTAAATTATCTAGCCATAGCTATTCGATAAAATATATTTAAAAATGATGCTATTTTTTGTTTAGCATTTCCCCCCAGTGGCATTCAGCAGATAATATAGCCCAATGCATCTTATAGGCTACATTCAAAGTTTGAATTAAAAACTAAAAAAATTTCCCCCAGTTTTAAGTAGGCTATCCTATGGCTTAAAAAAGTGAGTGTATGAATACATTTTCCAACATTGTAACCGTTTCATTTGACATGCATTGAGTTTTTGTGAGGACATCGTCGATATATCCGCTTTTAAATGTACAGTTGTGACTAGGATATGTGTAAATATTTACGCATTTCTTTACGCCAGATCTCTGAACCAATGACTGGCCAGAACGCACACATCAAAGTGGAAACCAGCCTATCAGAGATTTCTTGAGCAAAGCATGGAGAGAGTTTTACCTGGGGAGTATTTAATTGGACGCATCTCCTCTAGTCATGGGCGTATTTTAACTGAAGAGCTCGTGCAGTTTGGTTTTTTTCTTTTTTCTTTTCGTGTTGGAGCCGATTGGATAGCAGAATGGCATCTGGGGCTAGTGACTGTCCGGAAAAGAGCATCCAGTATCGGGTGGATCATTTATTAACTGCAGTAGAAAATGAACTTCACGCGGGCAGCGAGAAAGGAGATCCAACAGAAAGGGACCTTAAAGTCAGTCTGGATGAAAATGAGCTTTGGCAGAAGTTCAAAGAACTGACGAATGAAATGATAGTGACCAAGAATGGCAGGTATTTTTTTCCAGCCAGAAGAAATATTATTCATATCACTAAAACTTAACTTTTGCTTATTTAACTGTTGATTAGGTGGTTGCCATATTAAATAATATTTATAAAAGTGGTTAATTCAGGCTAAAACATTTTTACGTTTACTTTATTGTGTCAGTGTAGCTAAACTTGCCATGTAAAAACTTCCATGTAAAAAAGTGTTTTCCTCCCTCTCATTCTTCTTTTACACTATTATATTCGTATAATAATAAATAGCCTATATATATTTATTATACTTTTATACAGGCATTATATTCATTTATTTGGAAGGGAAATCAAACACGATGATGCCAAGTCTAAATGTCTCATTTGATTGTTGTGATCATCAGACGCATGTTCCCAGTGCTAAAGGTGAATGTGTCCGGTCTGGATCCAAACGCCATGTACTCCTTCTTACTGGATTTCGTGGCAGCAGACAATCACAGGTGGAAGTATGTGAACGGTGAATGGGTGCCGGGTGGCAAACCCGAGCCACAAGCCCCGAGCTGCGTCTATATCCACCCAGACTCGCCAAACTTCGGCGCGCACTGGATGAAAACCTCAGTCTCCTTCAGTAAAGTCAAACTCACCAACAAACTGAACGGAGGTGGTCAGGTGTGTACGTTTTCCTGTCAATAATATGCTGTATAAGCCTATCTAAAATCGAGCATGAAATCGAATAACGTTTAAATGTCCAGTAAATTGCTTACTGTAGGAAAATACTAAAAATATTACATTGAAAATATGTCATTTTTTTTCATAGATTATGCTGAACTCGCTACACAAATATGAGCCACGTATCCACATAGTGCGCGTTGGTGGTCCACAGAGAATGATCACCACTCATTCTTTCTCTGAGACGCAATTCATAGCAGTTACTGCCTACCAGAATGAAGAGGTAACGCGGTTTATTTCTATGTTGATTTAATAAAGCATGTCAACAAATGAACTATTATATTGTGCATAATGACACTGAATAACATCTGTAATTTGCTATTTTAGATTACTGCTCTCAAAATTAAATACAATCCATTCGCCAAAGCTTTCCTGGATGCCAAGGAAAGGTATGTTTTTTTATATATATATAGGCTATATATTTTTATTATATATTTATTATATATTTATTATATATATATGTATAGCCCCACACACCTAATGTCACTAGTTGTGGCTAGTTGTCACTTAATACTCCAGTTATTGAAAGTAATGTTTTATGTAGACATATACCTGTTGTGGTAGTGATAAACTGTATACAATAAAAGTACATAAAACACATATTTGCCCTGATATAATTGTAACAAATGTATGGCAAAGTATTGGAATTTCACTTAAAAAAGATACAATTATATTAAACATGTCTAATCTAATCTACAAGGGTGATTTCACAAACAGGGCTCAGACTAAACCAGGATTAGGCCTTAGTTCAATTAGGATATTTAAGTAGCTTTTATAAACATGCTTTAGAAAAAAGAGGGAAAAAAAGAAAAAAAAAAACATTACTGGTGTGCATCTTGAGACAAAACAATGGCTTTGACATCTTTTAAGATAGGTCAGTGCAAGTTGCTTTCAGTTAAAACCAGCTCAAACATGCATTAGTCTGGGACTAGTTTAAGCCTTGTCTGTGAAATCAGGGGTATGAGTTTTAAACCAACTTACAAATCCACTGATTGATTAAACAAGCATTTGTATAATTTGACTTTCCCATGTAACAACTAGCCATGAACATGGTTGAGGACTTGTTCTTGGTTTATTGTAAACCAAGTCACTAGTTTTTGATAGAACTAAGATGATAAATTATTTTCTTTTCCCCCAGAAGTGATCATAAGGACATAATAGAGGATGTCAGTGGAAGTCAACAGTCTGGCTATTCTCAATGTAAGAGCTAAAATGAATTGTAATGCCATTAATTTTGATTGAAGTTATTCTTTATTAAATGTGGACTGATCCTGTCCAGTTTATGTTGTGCAGCAGTGATGCATTTATTTATAATGATTTCTCTCATTTTCCTGTTGGTCTAGTAAGTGGCTGGTTTCTGCCAGCCACAGGGTCTCTCTGTCCTTCTGCAAACCCTCACACACAGTTTGCCAGCCCACTGTCTCTATCCTCACCCCACGGCTGTGAACGTTACTCGACTCTGAGAAGTCACCGGTCCACGCCATACCCCAGCCCATATGCCCACCGGACGGCCTCTCCCAGTAAGTTCCTCCCTGCCATATTGTCCAGCTTCTGCAAAGTTTCCAGTCACTGCTAAACTGTAAAGCCACACATAAACATACTTTCTAGGCAATATGGACTAAATTGTGCCTCATATCTCATTCATGTGTGAGCACATTAAAATATACACCGTGTTTTGGGGAAAGTTCAACACTCTTAATTCAGCAATAAAAAACAAAAAAGAAACAGAAATGTGATGTTTAACTAAAGTAATTTTTGCTTATTAGTGTGGTTGAATTGGATCACCAATGGTCAGCAGCAAAGACATTGGTTCATAAAGTGAGATGAAATGCATAAAGTATATTTGTGAAATTTCACATTTAAAGGTCCCATGGCATGGCATTTTTCTATTATTTTATAATGTTTCCTGAGGTGTACTTATATTGTTAGTATGACTTTTACATCATAAAATGTCATAATTTAGAAATAAAAGGCATTTTTTCTATACTGCTGTTTGCCCTGTGGCTGAATGCCCTGCTTCAAGAGGCGTGTCTGCTGTGAGACTTAAACAGTAAAAACGCCCACTGTTGTGATTGGCTGACATCTTTGCATTTTAAATGAGCCGAGGGGGCGTGGTTTAACGAGGTCTACGAGGCACGAGCAGGCACGAGCTGCTGCCAGAGAGACGGATGGACCTGAGTTCACTTCACATCAGTTCTCAGCATGTCTGAACTGTTGTAGTTACAGCATATCCTTCAGGTTATTAGTTTATTTCTAGTCGGAGGGGCTGTCACTCATGTCAGAAAGTTAGTAACTTTAGTAAATTATGGATCAGCGCTGACTGGAGACGCGAACCATTTAGAACGATTCAGTCCGATTTGGTGAACTGATTCGGTTCACTAAAAAGAACTGGTTCAAAAGAAAGATCGTTCGCGAACCGGACATCACTAATGTACCAGAGACGGAGCTCAGCGATTGCAAACAAAGTTATTTATAGTAACTACTGAGTTATGAGAGCGCTGTCAGTCAGCGCGAGTTTATTGTGTTTGTATCTGAGAGTTCTGAATAAACACGAGTCCCAGTCACACCGAGTCCGTCTTCAATCATTATTACCAACTTTGTAACACATGCAAAGTACCATTACAGCTGTCGAGATGAACGAGTTAAAAGTAAGTGTTGATAATAGCATTATTTTTTAAAATAAAATAAAAGCGTCAGTGACACGCGTTGAGTACACACATTTGTACATGTACATTTGTGCATTTGGCAGACGCTTTTATCCAAAGCGACTTACATTGCATTCAAAGTACACATTTTACATTTTGTCAATTCTTGCTTTCCCTGGGAATCGAACCCATGACCTTGGCGTTGCTAGCGCCATGCTCTACTGTTTGAGCTACAGGAAAGTTACAAGTACAAAGCGCAAACAAAGACACAACAGCAGTAATCGAATGTAATCCAGTTTATTGTGGGGCTAGGCTGGCTAGCCCGAATATGCTCACGCTTACCCCCCTTCTGCTTAATCTCACGCCGCGTTTGGTGCCTCCGCTGTGGGCCAGATGCAGTACTGGGGGTCGGGGATGCTGAAGGCCACCGGCCAGTGCAGCCCGAGCTTCGGCGTGTGTGAGGCCGATGTTGAGCAGAAACTCATGACTGTATGCACATTTTAGAACCGATAGACGCGACGAGGACGTACAAAAACACTGACTCACAAGATAGAAAACACGAAAACACCGCTCTGTCTGGAGAGAGAGAAGCCGCATTGTGTGCACGAATAATAAATAATTAGCTACACATCAGAAATCACTGATCAGAGATCAGAAGGAACTGAAAAAAGACTTCTGTTTTCATTTGTACATCCAAACACTGAGAAACTGCCAGCATTCACTCGTTCACAAGTAATGATCTCTCGAGCGTTTGCATGGGCGTGCCAGATTCTCTGGGCGGAGGAAAGGGAGGTAACCGTTCCTGCTTGGACGTCAAACCAGGAGACTTCAGGATTGGCTCGTCTGGCCTGTCATTTTCTCAAAGGCAGAGAAAGACAGCCAGAACTCGGGTTTACACCAATCAACATTTCTATCCACTTGGGGACAATATTCAGGCTAGGGGAACTCAACATATTAATATTAATGTTGAAAAACCTCATAAAATGAAAATGTCATGCCATGGGACCTTTAATTATTGCAGGTTTTTATTCGGTTTTGAGGAATACTGAATCTGTTTTTGAGCAAATGAGTACATGCTTGCTCACATTTAGTCTATAGAACTACAATAACCATCATCTTCACACAGCCCACACAACACTCACAATTACTCACAATTTCTCTCAACATGGGGACAGGAGAGGTGTCAGTGAATAAATGGGAAAACAAAGTAACTTGTGTTACTTATTTGAAAATGTAACTCAGATATTTTGTTGTAAATTAAATTATGTAGTAAAGAATTTAATTATTTTTAGTTGAAAAAAGTAATCTGATTATGTAATCTGATTATGTAACTTGTGTTACTTGTAATGCGTTAACTCCAACACTAAATATATGGCATTGCTATCTGTAAGGACAGGGGTTCCCTTATTGAATGGTTGTAAATTATGAGAATGTATATAGCCTAAAGAATGTAAATAAAGTGAACCTAGCAGATTGTGTTCCCAAAATGCACATTAAACTGCTCATACAAAAAAGGAGCAGTGCTGAGTAAGTAAAACAAATACAATAATAATTACTAGTTACTAATTACATCTTCAATAGTGTAATTGGATTGCTGTACAAATTACTCTCTCCAAAAAGTATTTAATTACATATCACTAATTACTTTCTAAATCCTATATCAACCTCGACTAGTTAAGCGATTCAAGGATGGACATGAAACGGCTCTTTTAATTCCTTAAAATAAATAATATAAAACTGCGTAAATTATTCGTATTAACTGACCAAAGTGTTACAAATGTGATAAAAACATGCATTTCAAAGTTAGACTTTAAATTTTGATGTCATTCCACAATTGTATTATATATAATATTTTGTACAGTATACACAGTATATATAGTTCAGTTACATCAGAAGTAACTGAAATTAAATCCGTTACTTTACTTTTTCAAGGGAAAAGTCATAAAATTACTGTAACTACAGTATTACTTATTAACTAGTTACACCCAACACTGAGAAGGAGTTTGTGAGAAGCAGCATTTACTGTGAACTGAGGCTGAAAACACTGCAACTTAATACTCTTCACCCTGAAACACCCAGCACAACAGACTATATACTTATTTCATTAAATCACAGCCTTTAGTTTGAAAATTGAACTAAACTATATTGCGATTTCACTTTTATTTTGATTACTTGTGAAGCCACATTTATTTATTTAAATTTTAAATTTTATTTAATTAGCTTTTCATCAACTCAGGAATCTCCTGCAGTTCCATCACGAAAAGCCCCATTTGAGAAACCCTATGACACACAACAACCAATTGTGAATCTTCATGCAGCAAACATGAACATGCAGGAGATATGAGAACTGTGGTTTTGGAGAAGATTTTCAGCAATTAATGGATATCAGTCTGGACCTCACAGTGGGCTTTATAAACCTTAATACAGCCATATGTATGATTTTTGTGGACCTGACAATACCTGTTCCTATTACTTGACTGAATGGAAACAAGATGTTGGAGATTCTGCTGAAGGTTTGGCCTTAAAGCTTGTTCATTGAGAGTTATAATGAGAATTTTCTTCTTTGCCTGAACTGTTCCTTTAATGGGCCCCTCAAACAAGTTCTACTGACCACAGAGTGTCTGACATTCCTGCTTTTGTGTTTGAGTTCACACTCATAAACAGGGGAACTTTGGTGGTGGAATGCTAACCATACTGGGTTTTTGAATGCTCAGTCCCATCACCTCCAGGTGTAGAGAGAATTCTAAAGCTATTGACCGAGCAGGTTTGAAACCGATCATGTGACTAGATCCCCTGTCTTGTTTTTATTGCAGCTGGTTACTCTGAAAGCTCAACCTGTCTTTCCATGTTGCCGTCTCATGATAACTGGTCCAGTCTGCAGATGTCCTCCCACTCCAGTGTTCTCCCAATGGGCCACGGCTCTCCCCCAAGCTCAAACACTAGGTGAGGCTCTTTTACCATATCACTGCTAATGAATCACACACTTCCACGACAACTTAATTGCAACCAAGTTGTTTTTATTTTTGAAGTAACTAACAACACACTACATACTTTCCCTTGTTTCTTTCTTGAGCTCTTGAATATCCTCATAGGAAAGTAAAATTATAAATAAGATCTCTTTAAAGGGATAGTTCACCCTCAAGTCATCCTATAAGACATTCTTCTTTCAGACGAATAAAATCTGAGTTATATTACAAAAGTCCAGGCTAATCCAAGCATTAGAAATGGATTCATAGTTGTTCTGTTTTTGAAGCCCATAAAAAGTGCATCTGTCCGTCAAATAACTGCTCCACGCGGCTCTGGGGTGTTAATAAAGGCCTTCTGAAGCAAATCGATGCGTTTGTGTAAGAAAAATATCTATATTTAAAACTTTATCAAGTAAACTTTCGACCGACCGCCTTCCCTGTTCAATTTATGGAAAAATTGTTGAAAGTTCCCCTGCCAATCGAAAGACTAACGCGACCAGGTCCGCTCGTCATGACGTCACGTACGCATGTTTCACTTTCAACATTCAAAACTTTTCCATGGAATGCGGTCGGTCGAAAGTTTACTTGAGAAGTTATAAATATGAATATTTTTCTTACACAAACGCGTCGATTCGCTTCAGAAGGCCTTTATTAACACCCCAGAGCCGTGTGGAGCATGTTATTTGACGGACAGATGCACTTTTTATGGACTTCAAAAACAGAGCAACTTTGAATCAAATTCTAATGCTTGGATTAGCCTGGACTTTTGAAATATAACTCCGATTTTATTCGTCTGAAAGAAGAATGTCATATACACCTAGGATGACTTGGGGGTGAGTAAATTATGGGCTAATTTAAATTTTTGGGTGAACTATGCTTTAATGCCTCAGTTGTTTCTCCTAAACAGCAGTGAGATTAACAATGAGGTTATTGCTTACATTTTCTTTCGTTCTCTTAAGAAAGAAAAAAAAAAGTTTCAAAAGAGATCTCAATAATGTTACAATGTGAACTCAAACATTTTCCAAATTCTTTCAAGACACCATTTGAGTATATACTGTATATACATATATATATATATACTCCATTGTTCCCAGTTTGAAAACTGCTACTCTGACCAATAATATTTTACTTGTTTGTTAAATTCATATTGAGATGATGTTGTATAGCACTGAAAGCTCATTATTGTTTTATATCCTGTTTGCAGTCAGTACACCAGCTTGTGGTCTGTAGGGAACTCACCTTTGACCCCAGTGTCTCAGGCTGGAAGTATGACCAGCAGTCTGGGCTCTCAGTTTCTCCGCGGCTCTGCCAGTCACTACGGCAGCCTGGCTCACCCAGTCACAGCGCCCTCTTCTGGCTCTCCTTTATATGACTCCACGGCCGTGCCTGAAGGACACGAGGCCTCACAATATGACAGTTCAGCCCATGTACGCCTTCCTACAGTCTGGACCCATGTCACACCAAGTTGACCCAATGGACTGAATTAAAGCTGTGTACAGCTGAACTATCATGGCTTTTATGCAATAGCTTTTGACGCAGATATATTAGATCATCTGCTGTATTTGCAGTGGAAGTGACTCAAGTTAGCGTTATTTGTATGCTTTACACTCAAGCCTATTATGACCTAACCGAAATCTATCTTTCTTCAAAACTCAAATTTTAAACAAGTGTTATGTGATTTTGTCATTGAGTACTACTAATTCAGCAAGTGGAAGCCATGTTGGGTTTTTAAATATGCAAGTCATACTTTTAAGGCATATTGTACATAAGGCTTATTTATTTTGTCTTATTATGAAGGAATAAGGAATATGTGCACAATTGTGAAGAAAAACTTTTGTAAAAAGAATAAATGTTTATATTTTAAATTTGAATTCAGCATAAATAAAAATCTAAATGCTCTTCAAATTGTTTTATTAAACACATTTTTGTACATTTATTTAACAACTTGATGCATGTTTAGTGAGTTAATGGCCAGGTTTCACAGACAGGGCTCAGTTTGAGTCAGGATTAGGCCTTAGTTCAATTAGGATATTTAAATAGCTTTGAATTTTTTTTTTACAGATGTGCATCTTGAAACAAAGCAATGACACTGACATATTTTAACACTATACTGTTAAAAGTATTGAGACACCCCTCCAAATAATTGAATTCAGGTGTTCCAATCACTTCCATAGCCACAGGTGTATAAAATCAAGCACCTAGGTATGCAGACGCTTCTACAAACATTTGTGAAAGAATGGGTCGCTCTCAGGAGCTCAGTGAATACAAGCTTGGTTCTGTGATATGTTGCCACCTGTGCAATAAGTCCATTCGGGTAAATTTCCTCACGACTAAATATTTCAGTCAACTGTTAGTCGTATTATAACAAAGTGCAAGCAATTGGGAACAACAGCGATTCAGCTACGAAGTGGTAGGCCACGTAAAATCACAGAGCGGGGTCAGCGCATGCTGAGGCGCACAGTGTGCAGAAGTGAACAACTTTCTGCAGAGTCAATAGCTACAGACCTCCAAACTTCGTGTGGCCTTCAGATTAGCTCAAGAACAGTGCGTAGAGAGCTTCATGGAATGGGTTTCCATGGCTGAGAGGCTGCTTCCAAGCCTTACATCAAGTGCAATGCAAAGCGTCGGATGCAATGGTGTAAAGCATGCCGTCACTAGACTCTAGAGCAGTGGAGACGAATCACGCTTCTCTGTCTGGTAATCCGATGGACGAGTCTGGGTTTGGCGGTTGCCAGGAGAACGCTACTTGTCTAACTGCATTGTGCCAAATGTAAAGTTTGGTGGAGGGGGGATTATGGTGTGGGGTTGTTTTTCAGGGGTTGGGCTTGGCTCCTTAGTTCCAGTGAAAGGAACTCTTAATGCTTCAGCATACCAAGACATTTGAGACAATTTCATGCTCCCAACTTTGTGGGAACAGTTTGGGGATGGCTCCTTTCTGTTCCAACATGACTGTGCACCAGTGCACAAAGCAAGGTCCATGGAGACATGGATGAGCAAGTTTTGTGTGCAGGAACTTGACTGGCCTACACAGAATCTTGACTTCAACCCGATAGAACACCTTTGGGATTAATTAATGCAGAAAGTGCGATCCAGTTCCCTTTCGTTCAGTCACTACGACGTAACGTTAGTGACTAACGAATGGGGGTTTCGCTTAGAAGCCTATCATCTTCGAGCTTAGAGAAAACGCCCAATGGCGTGGCAATGCCATGGGGCATGCGGAATTTGCATACGTAACTCCGCCTCACCGCGTGAGTATATAAGGAAGTACGTGGCAATATCGCATTATGTTTCTGCTTTCGGAGCCAAGAGTACCCTACCTCTTCACTCCTACAGCCTTCTGAGACTCTGTCAGCTTCTTCGAGACGAGCAGCTTTCCAGTCGGTGTTGGTGTGACGGCGCGTTCCAGTGATCGCATACTTCCTGCCTGCTGATCTGCTCAGTGGTCCATTTGACAGCTGGTGTGTGTTTCCCTGGAAGCTTCGGCATCGACTGCAAAGTTTCCTCTCATAAAAGAGCTTGCACGTGGCACGTCCTTTTCAGGATGTTTCGCCCGTGCACTTCTGGGTGCGGTAGATCTCTTCTGCCTTTCGACGGGCACGAGCGCTGCGTGACGTGTTTGGGCTTTCAGCACGCTCAGGCAGCGCTCGTGGATGACTCATGTTCTCTCTGCGGGAACCTGGCCATCTCGGTGCTTCGATCGAGACTCCGTGAACTCCGTGCGGATGCCGGAGCGAGAGTCCCCTCTGTCACCCCCCAATCTGCGGTCTCCCCTGGAGGCGGCACTTTGGCTGGTGGCCAGGGTGATCTGAGGGTGACGGTGTGGAACAAAGCTCCGACGCTCATGCCTCGGCCCACACCCCCCTCTCATGCACCTGACCCGGCCAGTGTTCAGGCGTCTACATCGGGGCCGGCTCCTGCCGTCACGACTGTGGCGTTTGGCGCGGCGGAGGGCGAAGAGATGTCTATCGCCGCATCACAAGGTGGGCTGGAGTCATCTGAGGATGATGATTCGGCTGTGCTGCCACCTTCGGGTGCGCCAGCATTGCCCGAGTCGGACCCAGAAATGACAGCCATGCTGTCTCGGGCCGCCGCAGCGCTTGGGTTGGAGTGGAACTCTCCGCCTCAGCCTGAGGGTTCGCGGTTGGATGATTGGTTTTTGGGGGCAGCGCGCTCGGACACCCGTCCGACCGTTCCTCCAATTCCTTTCTTCCCCAAGGTGCATGAAGAGATCGCGCGTTCCTGGAAGTCCCCGTTGTCTTCCCGCGAACGTTTGGCGAACTCTTCCGCCTTCACCTCCCTCGATGGAGCCGCGGCTCGTGGGTACACTGGGGTCCCCCCAGTCGAACGCTCTGTTGCGATGCAACTGTGTTCGCAGAGCGCTTCGACCTGGCGCGGTGACCCAAAGCACCCCTCCAAGGCCTGTAGGTTTTCGTCATCCCTGGTGGCGAAGTCCTATAGAGCTGCGGGGCAGGCCGCTGCTTCTTTGCATACCATGGCAACTCTTCAGGCTTACCAAGCCAAGTTGCTGTGTGATATGCACGAGGGGGGGGCTGACCCAGGACTCAGCAATGAGTTGTGTGCCGCCACCGACCTCGCTCTCCGGGCGACGAAGGTGACCGCACGCGCCCTGGGTCAGGTGATGTCCACAAATGTGGTCCAGGAGCGACACCTATGGCTCACCCTGGCCGATATGCGTGACGCTGAGCGAACCCGTTTCCTCAACGCCCCCATATCCCAGGATGGGCTATTCGGCGGGGCGGTCGAGAGCTTCGCCCAACAGTTCTCGGCCACTCAGAAGCAGACTGAGGCTATAAAACACATACTGCCCCGGCGGTCAGCTGCTGCCTCCACCCCACCGCCCGCGCAGTTGCCTCAGCCTGCTCGCCGCCGAGGGCGCCCTCCTGCGGTTCCCTCTACCTCTGCGCCTCCCAAGCAGCAGCCTCCACCCGGGCCGCGCAGAGGCAACTGCAGGAATGCGTCCCAGTCCGCTCCAGCCCCGCAGCCCGCGAAGAAACGCCAGGCTAAGCGGCGCTCCTGACGCGGACAGCTCAGGGATGGGCAGTTCTTTCCAGGAGACGGCAGCAGGGCCGCTCCTTCCCCCGGTGGAGGGCCGGGGGAGAATCTTTTGTTCAGCTGCTGGCCCCCGGGTCAGCAACACCCTAACGTGGTTAAAGAAAGAACTGACACCCCCATCCCTGAGCACCCAGAGACCGGTGATGACAGTGAGCGCCACCCTCGGGTCTCGCCACTCGCATCCCTCTCTGTCGCCAGCCCCCTGGCAGAGCAGACCCCAGTGGAACGTGCGTCCTTCCCTGGTCTCCTCTGTCAGGGCGCAGCCGTTAACCGTGCCCCGACCCCGGGACGCCCAACAACGTTACAGGGGAGTCCGCTATACCGTGACCGGGGCCCATGCCCCCGTCATGCGTGCGGAGATTGCCACCTTACTGGCGAAGGGTGCGATCGAGCCTGTCCCTCCGGCCGAGATGAAGTCGGGGTTCTACAGCCCCTACTTCATTGTACCCAAGAAAACCGGTGGGTTACGACCAATCCTGGACCTTCGCATCTTGAACCGATCCCTTCACCGGCTTCCGTTCAAGATGTTGACTGCGAAACGCCTTTTCGAATGCGTTCGTCCTCACGATTGGTTTGCAGCGATCGACCTGAAGGACGCCTACTTCCATGTCTCCATCCTTCCTCGACACAGACCGTTCCTACTGTTTGCTTTCGAGGGACGGGCATATCAGTACGCGGTCCTCCCATTCGGGCTATCTCTGTCCCCTCGCGTCTTCACGAAGATTGCCGAGGCAGCCCTTGCGCCCCTTCGGCAGCACGGGTCCACATCCTGAACTACCTCGACGACTGGCTCATACTGGGCCACTCTCGAGAGCAGGTGTGCGGACACAGAGATCTGGTTCTCCACCACTTAGCCCGTCTGGGCCTTCAGGTCAACTGGGAAAAGAGCAAGATCGACTCGGTCGCCATGTGCGCGCAGCTTACGAGCGAGCGCGCGCAGTCTCTGCTGACTTGCCTCCGTCAAATCGAGAGCAAGAGTGCGGTCCCACTGAAACTATTTCAGAGGCTCCTGGGGCATATGGCATCTGCATCCGCGGTAACGCCGCTCGGATTGCAAGATTCCAAGTGACTCGGGCCTGCTTACAGACGCTCACCCCGTGGTCGAACCTCAGTTTTCTACGGGCCGGTGTGCCCTTAGAACGAGTTTCCAGGCATGTTGTCGTATCGACGGATGCCTCTGCCACGGGCTGGGGTGCCATGTGCAATGGACAAGCAGCCGCGGGCTCCTGGACAGGACCCCAGCGCCTCCTGCATGTCAATTGCCTCGAGTTGCTGGGAGTACGGTTCGCCCTGCACCGCTTCCGAGCGTTGCTGAAGGGTCAACATGTGCTTGTCCGGACAGACAACACGGCCGTAGTAGCGTACATCAACCACCAGGGCGCGTCCCGACCTGTGGAACCTCCACGTGTGGCTCCTGGACAGGACGCGGCAGGTTTGAGTGGCCTGCCACCTACGGTGGTCGCCACCATCACTTCCGCTACGGCAGAGTCCACTTGGCATGCCTATGCGTTGAAGTGGAACCTCTTCGTCACCTGGTGCTCTTCCCGCCAAGAAGACCCCTGGAAATGCCCGATCGGGTCCGTGCTTGAGTTTCTCCAAGAGGGGTTGGAGCGAAGGCTGTCTCCCTCCACCCTCAAAGTATATGTGGCCGCAATATCTGCCCACCACGATCTCTTGGAGAACAAAAAGGTAAGTCAGCACGACCTGGTCATCAGGTTCTTGAGGGGAGCGAGGAGACTGAATCCTCCTCGCTCTCCTCTCGTACCCTCTTGGGACCTCGCAGTAGTTTTAAGTGCTCTGCAGAGGCCTCCCTTTGAGCCTTTGCGGTCGGTTGATATTAAGTTCCTGTCTATGAAGACCGCATTGGCCTCAGTTAAGAGGGTCGGGGACCTGCAGGCATTTTCGGTTGACGAAGCGTGCCTGGAGTTCGGGCCGGCTAACTCTCACGTGATCCTGAGACCCCGGCCTGGATATGTGCCCAAGGTTCCCACCACTCCATTTAAGGACCAGGTGGTGAACCTGCAAGCGCTGCCTTTGGAGGAGGCAGACCCAGCCTTGGCATTGCTCTGTCCAGTACGCGCTCTCCGCACCTACGTAGACATGATGCAGTGTTTCAGGACCTCAGACCAGCTCTTTGTCTGTTATGGTGGAGAGCGGAAGGGAAGTGCTCTCTCAAAGCAAAGGCTGTCTCACTGGATAGTGGACACCATTGTTTTGGCTTACCAGCAGCAAGGTCGACCATGTCCCCTTGGTGTGAGGGCACACTCCACCCGGAGTGTGGCCTCCTCTTGGGCTCTAGCGCATGGCGCCTCGCTAGCAGACATCTGCAGAGCTGCAGGCTGGGCGACACCGAACACATTCGCCAGATTCTACAATCTCCGAGTGGAGCCAGTGTCCGACTTTGTACTCGCCCCCCCGAGGGGCCGGTAGGGGCCAGGCTCAGGTGTCTTCGCTTGCTCGCCACTCCACTCCACGGACTGGATACGTGCGATTTTCTCCTCAGGTGAGCTCCCCGAGAGCCCTGAGCTCCTCCAGCACTGTCGACGCCGACATCAGTTCAGTCTGCCCTTTCGAGCCAGACCCTCATGTCCGGCTAGGTGCCCCGTGTGCATGGTTCCCTCCGGCGACCCCCACACGTGTATTTCACCGTAAGTCTCCGCAGTGAGCGGGTTTCTTCCCTTGGCGTGTCCCCGCCACCCCTAGGGTTAAAAATCCACCTTCGGCTGGTACCCTAGAGTTTTCCCATATGCAGCCCTTAGCGGGTCATATGTGTACTCTTAAGTCCCCCCCACGGGTAGGCATCCTTGGCATTCCCTCACTGGGATATGCTTCCCAGTGTACCTTGGTATTCCTGTGTTAAGTGGGAGTCCTTCGTCCGTACTAGTATTACGACAGGGTACTCACACTTACGCAGGGCACTGGAAGACAGCTGAGTGGCGGGATTATATTGGGACCCCCATTCGTTGTAGTGACTGAACGAAAGGGAACGTCTCGGTTACGGATGTAACCCTCGTTCCCTGAGGAGGGAACGGAGACGTAACGTCCCGTTGCCACTTCAGTTGTGCTACCTGGAACGCAGGAGTTCAGTCTTGGCTCATCAAGCAGGTAACATAATGCGATATTGCCACGTACTTCCTTATATACTCACGCGGTGAGGCGGAGTTACGTATGCAAATTCCGCATGCCCCATGGCATTGGCACGCCATTGGGCGTTTTCTCTAAGCTCGAAGATGATAGGCTTCTAAGCGAAACCCCCATTCGTTAGTCACTAACGTTACGTCTCCGTTCCCTCCTCAGGGAACGAGGGTTACATCCGTAGCCGAAACGTTCTTCTCGTCCAACATCAGTGCCTGACCTCACAAATGCACTTCTAGAAGAATGGTCAAAAATTCCCATAAACACACTCCTAAACCTTGTGGAAATCATTCCCAGAAGAGTTGAAGCTGTTATAGCTGCAAAGGGTGGGCCAACTGGATATTAAACCTGCATCTATTCCATCTCAGATATATTATACCTATAGGGGTAACCCGAATTTAGAGAATCAGGTGGTTAGGGATCTATTTATCATCATCTTTTTTTTTATACAACTGTTTTAATTACCCTTGTTTTTATTTTTAATTCTTATACATGGTATTTTTATTTCTTATGCATATCTTATCACTATTTTAATTCATTTTCTATGTAAAGCACTTTGAATTACCATTGTGTATGAAATGTGCTATATAAATAAACTTGCCTTGTCTTGCCTAAACCCTACAGATTAAGAATGGGATGTCATTAAAGTTCATGTGCATGTAAAGGCAGGTGTCCCAAAACCTTTGGCAATATAGTGTATGTCAGTGCAAGTTGCTTTCAGTTAAAACAGCTCAAACATGCATTTTAGTCTGGGACTAGCATAAAGGCCTGTTCACACCGGGACGATTTTCGCACGCGTTTATCGCCGACGTTTAACGCCTCGGGACTAAACAATGGGCGCCAATGTGAGTGTTCACACCGACGCGCAAAACGCCAGGCGTAAAAGCGTCATTTTTAAAAAAACGCCTCGGGTTCGTTTTTTTATTTTGACGCGGCGCGTAAAAAACTGTCCGACCAATGAGATCGGCGCTTTTGTTCACGTGCCTGGAGCTGCTGAAGTGACAGTAAAACACGACTTGGTGGCGCTCGAGCACAAAACGGTCTTGCCGAGCACACATTGATACGACGAAGAAGTAGTAAGTAGACAAAGAAGAAGATGAACTGTTAATGCTGCTTGCCAGTTAGCAAAAAGTGTGTGAATGGTTTTGTCCATATACATAATATGTCTATGGTTTTGGCAAGCACGTAAATACTGTCTCTCTTCTCCTTCTGTGTGACAAGCGAGTGTCAGAGGCTTAAAGTGCCGCAGCACCATCTTGTGTACCGGGAGCGCATCGACTGAATGTGCACGTTCACTCGGCGCAGCGCCAGTGAAAATCGCTTGGGTGTGAACACTCAAGACGCGCCGAAAAACGGCACGAAAAACGCTGGCGATAAGCGCGCGCAATATTCGTCCCGGTGTGTACAGGCCTTAAGCCTTGTCTGTGAAACCGTGTTTTAAAGATGAACTTAAAGGCCTGTTCACACCGGGACGATTTTCGCACGCGTTTATCGCCGACGTTTAACGCCTCGGGACTAAACAATGGGCGCCAATGTGAGTGTTCACACCGACGCGCAAAACGTCAGGCGTAAAAGCGTCATTTTTAAAAAAACGCCTCGGGTTCGTTTTTTTATTTTGACGCGGCGCGTAAAAAACTGGCCGACCAATGAGATCGGCGCTTTTGTTCACGTGCCTGGAGCTGCTGAAGTGACAGTAAAACACGACTTGGTGGCGCTCAAGCACAAAACGGTCTTGCCGAGCACACATTGATACGACGAAGAAGTAGTAAGTAGACAAAGAAGAAGATGAACTGCTAATGCTGCTTGCCAGTTAGCAAAAAGTGTGTGAATGGTTTTGTCCATATACATAATATGTCTATGGTTTTGGCAAGCACGTAAATACTGTCTCTCTTCTCCTTCTGTGTGACAAGCGAGTGTCAGAGGCTTAAAGTGCCGCAGCACCATCTTGTGTACCGGGAGCGCATCGACTGAATGTGCACGTTCACTCGGCGCAGCGCCAGTGAAAATCGCTTGGGTGTGAACACTCAAGACGCGCCGAAAAACGGCACGAAAAACGCTGGCGATAAGCGCGCGCAATATTCGTCCCGGTGTGTACAGGCCTTAAGCCTTGTCTGTGAAACCGTGTTTTAAAGATGAACTTAAAGGCCTGTTCACACCGGGACGATTTTCGCACGCGTTTATCGCCGACGTTTAACGCCTCGGGACTAAACAATGGGCGCCAATGTGAGTGTTCACACCGACGCGCAAAACGTCAGGCGTAAAAGCGTCATTTTTAAAAAAACGCCTCGGGTTCGTTTTTTTATTTTGACGCGGCGCGTAAAAAACTGGCCGACCAATGAGATCGGCGCTTTTGTTCACGTGCCTGGAGCTGCTGAAGTGACAGTAAAACACGACTTGGTGGCGCTCAAGCACAAAACGGTCTTGCCGAGCACACATTGATACGACGAAGAAGTAGTAAGTAGACAAAGAAGAAGATGAACTGCTAATGCTGCTTGCCAGTTAGCAAAAAGTGTGTGAATGGTTTTGTCCATATACATAATATGTCTATGGTTTTGGCAAGCACGTAAATACTGTCTCTCTTCTCCTTCTGTGTGACAAGCGAGTGTCAGAGGCTTAAAGTGCCGCAGCACCATCTTGTGTACCGGGAGCGCATCGACTGAATGTGCACGTTCACTCGGCGCAGCGCCAGTGAAAATCGCTTGGGTGTGAACACTCAAGACGCGCCGAAAAACGGCACGAAAAACGGCACGAAAAACGGCACGAAAAACGCTGGCGATAAGCGCGCGCGATATTCGTCCCGGTGTGTACAGGCCTTAAGCCTTGTCTGTGAAACCGTGTTTTAAAGATGAACTTAAAGGCCTGTTCACACCGGGACGATTTTCGCACGCGTTTATCGCCGACGTTTAACGCCTCGGGACTAAACAATGGGCGCGTCTTGAGTGTTCACACCCAAGCGATTTTCACTGGCGCTGCGCCGAGTGAACGTGCACATTCAGTCGATGCGCTCCCGGTACACAAGATGGTGCTGCGGCACTTTAAGCCTCTGACACTCGCTTGTCACACAGAAGGAGAAGAGAGACAGTATTTACGTGCTTGCCAAAACCATAGACATATTATGTATATGGACAAAACCATTCACACACTTTTTGCTAACTGGCAAGCAGCATTAGCAGTTCATCTTCTTCTTTGTCTACTTACTACTTCTTCGTCGTATCAATGTGTGCTCGGCAAGACCGTTTTGTGCTCGAGCGCCACCAAGTCGTGTTTTACTGTCAATTCAGCAGCTCCAGGCACGTGAACAAAAGCGCCGATCTCATTGGTCGGACAGCGTTTTACGCGCCGCGTCAAAATAAAAAAACGAACCCGAGGCGTTTTTTTAAAAATGACACTTTTACGCCTGGCGTTTTGCGCGTCGGTGTGAACACTCACATTGGCGCCCATTGTTTAGTCCCGAGGCGTTAAACGTCGGCGATAAACGCGTGCGAAAATCGTCCCGGTGTGAACAGGCCTTTAGTCTAACAGAAAATTGCTACTGGAAAAATAAAAAATTAACAACCAAATAGAGATGTACGAGTAACAAATGTATAAAAATATTGATTGATAAAAGAAACATGAATGCTTTTAAAGACTCCCAATGGCAATTTTTTTTCTTTTTCTCTTTGTTACTGGAGCTATTTTATGTCATATATATAAAAAATATATAGAAATATATAAATAATTAATGCATGTGACAATGCATACAACAGATGGTTAAAGCTTTTATAAATATCCATTTTTTTTATTAACATCAATATAGTCAATTAAAAAAATATTAAACCTTCATTAATAATTCCATTTAAAACATTTTACAGACATCTTGTCCCTAGTCATAAGTGTGTATTTTGCTTACTTTCAGCATTAAACTAAGTGTTGAACTTTTAAATGGGTCTATGGGCCTCATGGATATTCAGACGTCATTGCACCTTTTTTTCCAGGACTTTTATATGTGATTCTGCACCCAGTAGGTCAAAGCTGTGTTGTCCTCCCTCATGTGAAAATTCCACTCACTTAGGTGAGGAATTGCATCCATCTTCAGACACTTTAACAGCGGGGCCAGAAGGAAGCATGAGTGATTGCCAAAACCTTCCAGTGTCAACACAGGAAACATACTGAGGTCTCTAAGAAATATATAATTCATTTAATTTACACATCCATGAGAATTTAATAATTAAATCCTGTTGTTTTCTCTGTTTTATTTGTTATTCTCATTCAAATTTGAATGCTCATCATATCTCCCTAACTGTCTTTCTGACAAAACAAATGATAGAATAACCAGAATTTTATTAAGACGTAAGTAACCTCGTTTAATGAAACGTAATAAAAATGTAATTTATTTGTAAATCGGTTGGCACATATCTAAACAAAATACCATAAATGTGTAAAGACAGAGATACACCTAAGCAGCATTGTAATAATAATACTTATTAATGTGTTGTTCAGTTAAATAAAAATATTGTAATGACTTCTAAATCAATGTAATATAAATAATACAATATAAACTCTATGTTACTGTTAGTGATGAATCATTGTGCTTCTAATCCTAATTATCCACATTGACCACAAGATGGCAGGAAAGCAAAAATAATTAAAAAGCACAACACTGGCTTCAAATTTAACATTAAAACAAGGCCAAAATGTTCCACAGAATGGAAATATGTTGAAAGACATGTAACAAACATTTCAAATAGTTCTTCTTGGAAATAATAATAAAAAAATGTTTTTTTTTTGCTTTACTTTTTGTTACTTTTATAAGTTCAATCAAATATTGAGTTGAAATAAAGATCATTGCTATATAATTGGTATATGTTTTCTCTACTTAATAAGGTTAGATTTATCTTGAAAGTCAGGGTCAGTATTTTCTAAATAGGCCCACAGTTAATTGAATAGGTTGACCTTTACCATGCTGTTTACCAATACAACTACTGAAGCTTTCATTGTCTTTTTGGTGAAGCTGATCTAATGAACATTATAGGACCATCACATTGCAAACCCTCTCGTATGGGCTTTGCAAACCCTCCAAGAGAGAGATTAAAAAAGAAAGTGACCCCTGGAGCTTGAGTTAATTGACATGTCTCCAAATCACTGAATTCAGGTGTTCCAATCCATGACCACATGTGCATAAAATCAAGCACCTAGGCATACAGACGCTTCTACAAACATTTGTGAATGAATGGGTCGCTCTCAGGAGCTCAGTGAATTCAAGCATGGTACCGTGATAGGTTGCCACCTGTGCAATAAGTCAAATCGTGAAATTAGTAAATAGTGGTATAAAAAAGCGCTATATAAAAATAAAGGTGTATTATAACAAAGTGGAAGCAATTGGGAACAACATCAACTCAGCCACAAAGTGGTAGGCCACGTAAAATCACAAAGCGGGGTCAGCGCATGCTAAGGGGCACAGTGCACAGAAGTCGCCAACTTTCAATAGCTACAGACCTCCAAACTTCACCTTGGCCTTCAGATTAGCTCATGTACAGAGTGTAGAGAGCTTCATGGAATGGGTTTCCATGGCCGAGCAGCTGCATCCAAGCCTTACATCAAGTGCAGTGCAAAGCGTCAGATGCAGTGATGTAAAGCACGCCGCCACTGGACTCTAGAGCAGAGGAGACGTGTTCTCAGGAGTGACAAATCACGCTTCTCTGTCTAGCAATCCGATGGACAAGTCTGGGTTTGGCAGTTGCCAGGAGAACGGTATTTGCCTGACTGCGTTTTGCAAAGTGTAAAGTTTGGTGGAGGGATTATGGTGTGGGGTTGTTTTTCAGGGGTTGGGCTTGGCCCCTTAGTTTCAGTGAAAGGAACTCTAAATGCTTTAGCATACCAAGACATTTTGGACAATTTCATGCTCCCAACTTTGTGGAAATAGTTTGGGGGTGGCCCCATCCTGTTCCAACATGAATGTGCACCAGTGCACAAAGCAAGGTCCATAAAGACATGGATGAGCGAGTTTGGTGTGGAGGAACTTGACTGGCCTGTACAGAGTCCTGACCTCAACCCGATAAAACACCTTTGGGTTGAATTAGAGCAGAGGCTGCGATCGAGTAGCCTGACAAGCCAGACCCACATCAAGATGTTGGGTCTGGGAACACACCATTGGCAGGGCTCAATCCGAGAGGCAGGATAAACAGCTGTCTTTCAATATAGCGCATGCAATAGGATAGCGCTACAACCAACCAGAGCACTATCAGCGCTATCAGTGGTGACAACAATCACAAGTTTTCAAAAAACAAAAAAACCGACCCAGCTTTTTGTGCCCACCCCAATCTGTCAGTGGATAACCAGCTTTCTGACAGATAGGCAGCAGAGAGTGAGACTGGGGAAACTCACATCCAGGACTCTCACTATCAGCACTGGAGCTTCTCAGGGTTGTATCCTCTCACCACTGCTCTTCTCACTGTACAAATGACTGCACCTCTAAAGACCCCTCAGACAAGTTTCTGAAGTTTGCAGACGATACCACAGTCATTGGCCTCATCCAGGTCCGCATACAGACAAGAGGTCGAACAACTGGCTGTCTGGTGCAGTCATAACAGCCTGGAGCTTAGCATGCTCAAAACAGTGGAGGTGATAGTGGACTTCACGGGGAACACCCCAGCACTTCCCCCACTCACCATCATGAAGCAGTGGAATTCATTCAGGTTCCTGGGCACCTCCATCTCTCAGGACTTGAAGTGGGACAATTACTTTCAAAGGCTGATTGCGTCACCACTGCACGACAAAGGCTGTCCCAATTCGAAGGCTCCTTCAAACGTGGCCTCCAAATGCAGCCTTTGTTTTCTGTGAAATGAAGAATAGCCTACAACAGATGGATCCATCGTGGCCTTGCCTATCCCAGAATTCATTGTGCGCCTGTGACGAAATGATTTTTTTGAGAGAAATTGCCAAATCACACTTTTAAATGTCAGTATTGGGTTTCAGCTTAGTCAAATATGTAATGATACAAATGTAAAAAATAAATAAAAACCTTTAAAGTGGTTCAAATGTTGACTTATATCTTACTAAGATGCAATTATAGTTTAAACTATTCATTATATACAGAAATGAACCATGGTAAACATATTTAGACAGCTTGCAAACCCTGTTTTGTTTTCAGACATGCTGCGTCCCAATTCGCCTACTTATACTACGACCTAAAAGTATGTACTCTTTTTGTGAAGAAAAAGTACATACTTTTGTGTATAACTTTGGGACTTACTTCAGTTTGTTTTGTTTCGCGTCATGTTTAGGGGTGTGAAAATGTAAAGTTGATGTCCCTGCAATAACAGACTGGCGTGCATTTATAAACTATACATTCAAGAACTTTTTGAAAGTTTACTGCAACAATGGAGCCGCGAACTTCACATACTTGTGAAAATCCAGCGTTTAGTTGATCCTGGCAAGCGCTCATTGTCACAGTTGGAAACATCAGATGACGACTTCGAAACTCCTGAAGTGTTTCCAGATAAGTGTGCCATATGCATCAGATGCTCAGCCAATGATCCATGTGTGTGACGTCTGAGGCTGAGACTAGGGTAGAAATGACTGTCAGGTGGTAATATGTTACATTTTCTACAGGATGTCATTCATGACTCAGGAAGATAGAATCATGTTGATATAGGTTTACTTGAATGGTTAGGAATCAGCAATCAGCACGGTATGGCATACAAAGCTTGCTTTCTTTGGCATGTAAACAATATGCGTTTGTGTGTATGTGGGGTTCTATAAACAGAGAGAAGGAATAATTACTGACTGAAAAGTCTCATCATCACAAAATAGTACACCAGCATGCTAATAAGCTAGGACATTAGAACAATATTATTTTAATAATATTAGGATAATATATTGTAGAAATAGAATAATAAAGTTATTAACTGTAGTAATCAACTGTAGCAATTACATGATTACAGTGTGAACAGTCAGCGTGAATAGTCACTTAACTCTAGACTATTACACAAATGGCATCTTTCACCAACAGTCATGATTAGCTTAGCATATTAAACAGTGACTAGAAACAATCTCAAAGTAACATTAATAATAAACAGCGCACCTACTGAACATAATAAGTAACACTTCCAAATTATGTTTGACTCATCGGGGGCCTTTTGTACAACTCTCACTAATTTTAGAAGCACCCTCATACCGCTTTTCCACTGACATGTTTCTGGTGCGGGTTCTGGGCTTTCCTGGCGGTCTCGAACCACTGCACACCGGTTTCAGAATCAACGGTTTCAGTTTCAGTATATCTCAGAAAAAGACAGATGAGAGTACCAGGAGTTTATGTGAGCTGCCGATACGCTGGAATTATTTCCAGTACTGTGAGCAGGAAAACAGGTACTGTCTGCACAAACACCGGGACATGCACTTTTGATTTTAGACTGGTTAAAGTCAGGTAAACAACATGTAGCAGCGTTACATCACCGTTCGTTCCTCAAGGCTGTGGAAAGTTTGCCTGGATGAGAATAGGCTCTGACTCCAGAAAACTAAACTTTCTTGTGGAAAAGGGGTATCTGTGATTTGTTTCTGAATAAAAGCAACAAACTACTAGAGAATGCAACAAGTGACGACCACATTGATTAGCCTTTGTGTGATGGGGTTAAGAAAAAAACCATTTTAAATGAATACAAATACTTTTTTATCAGTCATAATTTCTGGAGAGAAACAGCACAGACACTGGACAAAGGTGAAACTTTCTAGTGTTCATGTATGCACATGCTATCAAATGGAATGTAGAGAATGGGAATATGATGTCAGCAAAGCAATAAGGGCTCGACATTAATGTCCGCTTGTCCACTTGTCCGGGACAAGTGGATTTTTTGAAGGAGAAAGTGAAAGAGAATTTTACTTGCCCGACTGGACAAGTAACCTGATAAAACGTCAATAGCAAAAAATAACTAGGGAATCACCAAAATGCAAGAACGATTTGGCATTCATTTAGTGTAAGTGGTGATTGATAGTGGATAATAATATAATATATAATGTACTGACGCTAACAAGGTTGTGCTGTTGAGGCTCGCACAGCCTCTCGAGGAGAAATCGAAACAAATCGTCTCTGGTTACATATGTAACCTATGTTCCCTGAGAACAGGGAACGAGACGCTGCGTCAGCTGACGCTATGGGGAATGCCTCCAGCGTGACAGGTGCCTGAAATCACAATTACAAAACGTCAATCCTATTGACCGGCGACAGCCTATGACGTCATCAAGGTGCAACCAGGAAGTATAAAAGGGCGCCTTGCCAACATGACAGTATCTAAACGTCTGAAGGGACTGTTTGGCAGGCAAGCCTTGAGGCATGGCAAAGTGACACAGCGTCTCGTTCCCTGTTCTCAGGGAACATAGGTTACATACGTAACCAGAGACGTTCCCTTTTGAAAGGGAACTCGCGCTGCGTCAGCTGACGCTACGGGGAACGATATACCAACGCCGCCATGCTGAAAGGAGTGCATGCCCACTGGCAGTGACAACTGTCAGGACAAGCAAATTAAACTGAAAAGCCTGAACCACTCCCATTCTGGTCACATTAGGCTGTCAGTGACAGCGCTCCCTACGGTCAAAGCCCAAGCTATAAACCTGAGAAGGAAACTTCGCATACTACATGAAGTCCTACCCTGGCCGCTCGAAGGCCTGGAACCAGCCCATTCGACAGAAGGGGTTCCTTTAAGGGAACGTGGCAGGGGGACCCGAGGGAACCCGTGCCAGTCACTATTCGGGAAGAATCTACCGAATGCCACCAGGGAGGCCTGACCTAGCGACCTCTATGTGGGACACGTCAGTTCGGCCAACCCCTGTCTGCTTAAGTACAGAGCCTCTGGTACTTGCCTCCGGAGAGTCATCCTGCTAGGGTACTGCAAAACAGGCAGTGTCCTCCACCAGCCGGACCTCAGAGACGGGTTATCCTGGAGAGCAGCGCTCAGCGAAGTGCTTTCTAACCCTTGCTAGCGAGGGGAGTTTAGCCGCTCGATCCTAGGATCTACCAAGCACTTATTTTAAAACGTGCTCAGGAGGCCGAACAGGCCTACAGGCTGATCCTTGCTGGGAGGCCTCGAGGGGCCTACAACCGACGGATCAGTGCCAAGCGGCTATCAGCTCACAGAAGACTCTCACTTGAGAGGAGCTCCCAAGCCTGCCTGGTAGGTAACCATGCTGTAGGCGATCTATGAGAGTCCCTTCCTGTAGGGACCGCATAGTAGCAGCGTCGTCTCGTCATGCTAGGGTATGAACACCGCCTTCAGGTGCTACCGGCTAGAAACCGGCGCCTGATAGCAGGTGACCACCAGCTGTCAGCGTAAAGCCAGTTATGTGTTCCCTCCTAGGGAACTCGTCCCCCAGGGAGGCCAGAAGGGGCCTCCACCTGGTAACCTGTGCCGACTGCTCGCGTGTCCAAACCACGGAGCTCACCCTCAGGGAGGCCTAGCAGGCCTACCACCTGACCGCAGTCGAGCTAGCCCTCGAGGTAGCTGGGAGAACAGGGACTCGCTCCGTCAGGGAGGCCTAGTGAGGCCTACAACCTGTTTAGTCGTTGGGCGTTCCTTCAGGGAGGCTTAGTTAGGCCTGCCACCTGACAATAGGTGCGCCAGAGATAGCTTTTTCACAGTGACTAGACTCATCTAGTGACTGCGAAACCGGAACATGCCCTTAGAGGAGGCCAGGTGAGGCCTACAATCCAATAGCGAATCCCCCAGGGAAGCCCGTGCCGCTTGCTACCTGTTAGCAACCCATGCTACCATGAGGTACCGGAACTGGGGACCGGGGAACGATCTCAGGGAGGCTCGGCGCCTACCACCTGATAGCAGAACGTGCTAGTCCTCCAGGGAGGCCTAGTGAGGCCTACTACCTGCTAGCACTCCACGCTAATCGCCACAGAGACTGGGAACCGGGAACTCGCCCTCAGGGAGGCCGGGTGAGGCCTACTACCTACTAGCAGCTCGTGCTAGCCATCCAGTGACTGGAGCCCGGGACCAACCCCTCAGAGGAGGTCCAGTGAGCCTGCTTACCCCACAGCAGGCCCTTAGGGAGGCTTGGTAGTGCCTACCACCTACTAGCAGCTCGTGCCAGCCGTCGAGGGACTAATGCCCAGGAACACCCCCTCGGGGGAGACCGGGCAAGGCCTGCTACTCACAGCAAACTCTCAGGGAGGCCTGATGGGGCCTACCATCTGAGCCAGGGTAACCCAAAAACGGGAGCCTACCCCTCAGGGAGGCCTGGCAGGGCCTACCTCCAAATAGGAGGTCTGCAGGTTCTATGAACCCTGCCGCGGATAGAAGAAGGCTGGCTGCTGCACCCGGGCTGACGGTAGCTGTCTGCTACTGACGAAGAACTGGACATCCAGTTATCACCTGGGGACTCATCCCCAAGGAGGCCAAAGAGGGCCTACTGGTTGACGAGGTTTCTGCTGAAGTTGACGTCGACGGAAAGAATCCTCCGGGGCCCACCTATGGGCCACGACGTCGAGACTCTCTTGTCCTGGAGTCCTCTGCCCAGACTCTCCAAGCTGGCTACTCACAACCAGCTGGCCTTCATATGCCCGCACCTGGGGCTGGCTCCATCCCAGAGGCTAAAGGGCCTCCGCGATAGCGCGGTCTCACAGGGCAGTGCCTACAGACATGAACCTAATCACATTGCCAACAGCAGTGCACTCAGCAAACAAATGCTTAGGAACCCTCTAAAGCGAGGGGAGTACAACTTACGTCACCTGCTTCAGGGCGGCCGCCTTACTTTCTCATACAGCGGTCTGCCGTTCGTGCAAGGACGTCAGCCATTGGTAATGCTCGGGCCCCAGGGGAGCACTCGATCAAACCGCCACTTTTTGCAGAAGGTTGCGATGTTCAGCTCGACCCGAGCCCTAAAGAAGGTGGAGCAGAGGACATAGAGCAGAGGGTAAAACACATAATACAAAAATGTAACCCACCGGCCGTACCATCCTCCAGGATGAGGCCGGGGGCCACCAGAAGGTGGTGGCCACACCAGCTCTGAAAGGCGGGGCACAGCAAAACTAAAGTCTTAGACGCACACAGCGAAAGACGCTCAGCCCGGCCCCACGACCACTGGCAAGGTCGCTATCCCTGCTGCAACACCTACACTGCATTACTAAATAACCCCAGAACGCAGAGAAGGGGGCGGGCCTTGGCCGGACTACTCTGTAATAAGAGTAGGGTGAATCAAGGATGCAGAAAAACATGCAGTGTTCTATACTTAAAGACAGGCCTAGGGCGACAAACCTGCTTTTAAAGGAAGCGCCCCCCATCCTTAGCAAAGCCTAGGCCAAGTGGTGCGGTGCTAAACCTGCACTAGATCTACCCAGGGCTCGGGAAAGAAATATTATCACCCCTTACATAAACAACGGGGCCCCGAAACCCATTTAAAAGCCCAACAGGGCTGGGCGCAGATCTCACTACAGCTCACGCATTAGTGCTTAACCCGGTCGTAATGCTACTTTATACTTAGAGCTAGGAAAACAAACAACTCGCCCCCGCGCGCCACAAGCCCGCGAGCAAGAGCGGCAAATACAAACACTCACATAAGTGAGAGAGATAACACGGAGAGGCGGTAGATCTCTACTAGCTAAAGTATAGCATTATGCACAAACATATAATGTTGCAAAGAAGATCGTTCTTAGGTTACTCACGGGGAGCTGCAGGCCCTGCGATGTCCAGCGATGTTCCATAATCCCCCGAGCCCTCTCAGGAGAGCGAAAAACGGAATCCTGAAAACATTAGTAGAAAATGTTTCACCCTTCTCGAGGGGGACTCACCACTCGCTCTTCTCGGCGCTTCAAGCCAGCCATCAAGCTAGTATACGACCACCATCCTGAGGGGGGCGCTTTCACCAAACAAACCAGGCGGGCCGTCAGAATCTTACATTTTCTGCTCATCATTGGCCCACCGGCCTGATGTAAAGCGCCCAGGGGAAAGCACAGGAGGAAGGGAAAAAGGCAGCGCTCATCTGCGCGCCCTGGGAGGCGGAGTCCGCTGCCTACGCTGGTTCCGGTTACCAGCACCGGCTTCCTTCCTCTTCTTGTTGCGGGGGTCCCGCCTTCTCTGCGCACCAGTCCTCCACGGAGGGGGCGCTCGAGAGGCGACGCTGGTTCGCTGGTCCCGTCTCCAGTCCTCAGATCGTGACGGGCCAGGGAGACCCGGCTGCCTGGGCGCGGTCCCGGACCTCAGCGGGATGCATGTTCTAAATGCCGCCGAGCGCGCCTTCGCCTCCCTGAACTTTCCGACCACCGCCTCCACGGAGGTGCCGAAAAGTTCAGAGGGCGAAACCGGGGCATCCAGGAGAAAGGACTTCTCTTTCTCCCCGATGTCCGCCAGGTTCAACCACAGATGTCTCTCCGTGGCTACCATCGCCGCCATCGAACGACCGATGGCAAACGCGGTTTGTTTGGCAGCCCGGAGAGCGAGATCCGTGGTCCGGCGCAACTCGGTCACCGCATCAGGGGTTAGTCCCTCCCCCTGATCGAGGTCCCTCAGCAGGTCCACCTGGTAGGCTTGTAACACCGCCATGGTGTGTAAAGCCGCCCCAGCGTGACCCGCTGACATGTACGCCCTGCCGTTCAAACGTGATGTTGTCCTAAGAGGTTTGGTCGGCAGGGTGGGAGACCTCAGTGTCGATGGCCGCCCAGAGGCGAGATAGTTCGCAAACGTCTCGTCCACGGGCGGCAACGACACATATCCAGCCTCAGCCAGTCCCTCGACATCAGCGAAGTTAGCTCGCTGATGCCGATGGATGCGGGCTGAATACGGCTTCTTCCATCCCTTCGAGATCTGTTGATGGAGATCCGGAAGAAATGGAATACTCCCGGGAGCTGGGCGGTCATGAGCGGAGAGAACCCGGTCATCCAAACGATTTGGACACACAACCTCTCTCCTCGCGCGCTGCCACGGCAGCTGCAGTCTACCTGCAGCGCGCTCCATGACCTCCACCAGCTCCCCGTACATGGGACAGGATGGATGTGAGGTTTCAGCCTCAGCTGACTCACCAACCTCTTCATCCATCCTTTGCTCAGTTGGAAGAGCCGCAGACGAGGAGGAGGAGCTCAAATCCCGCTCCTCCTCCGATGTCTGCCCCTCGCGATCTGGATCGTCATCTGCGAGCACCACACCAGTCTCCAGACGACGAGCCAGATCCATCTGGGAACCCCAGGACTTCAGACGCCGCTCAGCCTCAGCTCGAGCGGGGCCGTTCCCAGATGCTGAATTCTCTCCACTCGAGAAGAGAGCCAGACGAGAGCGGAGCGTCTTCAGGGGAAAACGCTCGCAGTTTGCACAGGAAGCTCCCTCGAGAACTTCCCGTGCATGCTCCTCACCCAGACAGTAAACACAGAGTGTGTGTGTATCCTCAGGTGTAAGATACCTGGTACACGGGTCCACACATCTGCGGAAGTGGCGTTGTTTCTGGGCACACTTCATCTCTTTTGATTGTATCTTTCTTTTGACGCTTTACGTGAAAATCGGCAAACAGTCCCTGAAGACGAAAAGATACTGTCATGTTGGCAAGGCGCCCTTTTATACTTCCTGGTTGCACCTTGATGACATCATAGGCTGTCGCCGGTCAATAGGATTGACGTTTTGTAATTGTGATTTCAGGCACCTGTCACGCTGGAGGCATTCCCCGTAGCGTCAGCTGACGCAGCGCGAGTTCCCTTTCGAAAGGGAACAGCGCCGCTCACACAAAGAAACTCAGTAACTTACTGTGGTAAAAATTCAAAGTGTGGAGTTTTTATATTTATAACATATGATATAGTTAATCAACGCCACACGACCAAGAATGCTGAATACCATCACGATTGAAAGGTGACTGATTGCATATGACAGTTCCATAAACATTTAATTAACATTAAGTCAGTGGCGTAGGCAGAAAGTTGATGATGGGTGGGCCTCAAATAGTGTGGGTGGGCCGGAATAATTCGCATAACCCCCCTTAATTTGGAAGAATAATCCAAATATCCGACTGAAATTTAGCTAAAAGTATTCCGTAGCCTATATGTTGGACCGTTTATTGTCTTTTGCAGGGCTCCAGAGTGCGACTAAATGGTCGCATTTTGCGACTAAAATTTGAGAGTGTGCGACTGAATTTTATATCCAGTCGCACATGTGCGACCAGTAAATTTGCCTGCTGTCGGTACTGGAGAAATTAAGAAAATACACTTACTAATTATAATTGATAGACGTTATGTCTGGCAAATTCTATCTTTGCCAGCCGTTTCTATATGAGATAATATTAAACCATTTGTCCGTGATGCATTTTTGCCATTCGCAATCCAGAAGAGCGAGAAAGCGAGCTCTCTCACGTGGCGCTACAGCGAACACAACACCACAGTCAGCTTAATGAGTGACGATGGCCAAGAGAACTACACATACGTTTTTCTGCTTAAACTTTAGGGATGTGCTGTGATATTAATCTAATTTTATTTTCGATTTTGGCTTCCAAGAATTATAAAAAGATGGTATGAGGTAAAACTATTCCATGTTCAGTGTTCAGTGCCGTGTTCAGTCGAGCGCGACATCCTTCCCTTCACAGCCTTGCGCTGTCATTTCTCCTTAAACCTAAACTAAACGTCAGATTCAGTGATTGTTGTAAACTGCAGTCTCTACTGTTGCTAAACTGCGGGATGTGTTTGATAATAAAGAGCTATTAAATGCACAATAATCCGCGCAAGAGACGCTGTTTCCAACTTCAAGGCGGCTTATGTGTGTGTGCTGCGAAATGGACCGACTTGCACTTAATATTTTAGGTTTCGTGTGCGAAGCCTAAACCATCAAATAAACAACAAATAGCCGGTGTCAAAATGACCGGATTGGAGAGTAGTTATTTTAACAGTTTATATCTTAAATGGGCGTAAATAGTTTGGAGAAATAGGAGAATATGGTATTATTATTATATGGTCTTAAAGGGGCAGCGTCTGATAAACCTGCTGACGATTGAGCCATTAATTCGAATCGAACAAAATACAAATAGAAAATATTCACATCTCTTGAATTAACAACTTTAGCTTTTATAAGCATCGATCTATCAATTTATACAGTGAAAACTATGCAGTGTTATTTTACATTTCATTACTTTATTAGATTTCTTTGTAGGTTTGTTCTTTACTGTAATATTAATGTTAGCAGACCTTCCAAATACCTGCACACTGGTCCATTTACAAATAGATGTTTTATATTTGTGTTCAAACTTTGGGTTTCTTTTGCTATAGATAATTTACTTTTCTTACTTTTCTTATAAAAAAAAATAAATAAAGTAGGCTATAATAAAAAGAACCGGTAAGAATACTGTTAAAGTACCGGATCGATAAGCAGTATCGGTAAGAGTAGTAATACCATTAAAACCTTAACGATACCGATCCCTATTAGTAATACAGTGGAAATTAGTAGATTTGGTTAGCATGTTGATTTACGGTGTGCGCCCCTAAAATTTCTGGTTGTGCCCCTAAAATTTTCAGTTGGGGGCCACTGTGCTCCTAGTGACAAAAGTTAGCCTGGAGCCCTGTTTTGTATTTTAATATAGTCAACTTCTACATGTTGATGCCTTCTCAAGCCCCCGTACGAGCTTTGTTTGTAATGTTTGAGCACGACGTGCGGATGGACCGTTTGCAAGGTTGCTTTAAAATTCCGCTATTGCTGTAATAGTGTCACAGAAACTAAATACTGTAAGCACTAAGCTCCGTGCGATCAATCAAAGTGTGGGCGGCTGTAACGTGTAACGCTGTAACCTGATAACTATATCACGAAAAGAAATCACAATATCCTGTATCGACAACCTGCCAATAATAAACGTGCTCACAAATATTACATGCAAATATATGATTGCCATGCCACGGCGGGCCAGACTAAAAACCTGCCCATAGCTTACCTTGTATGGCTGATGTCTGCTCTAAACAAGTCGGAGTTGGCTGGGTTTTGAATTGAAGATGTTGATGTTTATCACTTAGTTAGTTCACTTTCAAACGACAAAAGGGTTATGGTGTCCTGTCATCTTTGTCAAGACGTGTTTCTTTCTTAAACTGTCATAACTTACAGTTTAGCCATTTTTTTAATGACAAAAAAGGCGCTGCTAGTTGGATTCGATACCGCTTATTGCCGCGAACATAACATTACTACTGGCGTGACGTAACTGAAGAGACTAATTAGCATATTTATATTAAAGGGGTGGTAAAACACATTCTTTTGAAGGCTTGACTGTGTTTGTGGGGTGCACTGTAACATGTGTTCATGCTTCGTTTAAAAAAAAATTGCCTTATTTGTCATATATTTGACCTTTATTCTACACTGCTCTGTCCCTCCTTGTAAAACGGTCTGATGCTTTCCGGGTTGTATGAAGCCAGTCCCTCAAAAATACGCAGTGGGCTCTGATTGGTTAGCTGGCCCAGTGTGTTGTGATTCGCTAACCGCCTAGTGTACGTTTGTCCGAAACGTCACGCCCCTTACCTTCACCGGAGGCTGTGCTTTGGTCATAGAAACAACGGCGTCAATAAAACCATATGAGCCGGAATCAGACCCAGAACATTTGAGTGAAGATGATCGAGCAGAACCTGTTCAGTCCTCAAGAGTAAAGACTGCGGATCTATAATGATCGCTACTGAATGGCACTTTAACTTTTGTATTTTTAGAACGATTATAGCCAAATATCTGTCGCAAGAACTAACCCAAAACGAACACTAAGCACTGGCTTTAACTAGTAAGTTAGCCAAATCACACACAGAACCATGTTTAGCATGCCCGTAGATAAACAATACATAAAAGCTCTAATCAAAGAATCATTTACACTAATGCCAGGTTCGCTGTTGAGATTTTAACGTTAGTGTTTGTAACGATAGGTGTTCGTCGGATAACGTTAAGTATGAATGAGCATTTAACAGACTGGTTTGCAGAACAGTGTTGTCATCTGTTTACTTCCTTGCTACAACCTATTACAGGAAAACACATCGATGAAAAATAAATCAGACTTACAGGTTGTGGCCCGTAAACAGCTTCTGTTTGTAAATCCAGCTTTCAGGACAAGCCGTGGTGCATATCCTGTATTGAACTCGCGAACATTGTGAAAGTTTGTGTTATCCTCCGTGAAATGTGCAGCGCGCGCGTCGTGCATCCACGCACCGGCAGTGTTTTTTTCACGCAGCTGACGTTGTGCAAATCTGGCATTGAAATCGCGACGACGGTGGATGTTTTCCTCTGTTAGATGTGCTTAGATGTTAGATCTCCTCTGCAGGGAGCCCTGCGCGCGCCTGATTCCCCGCTGACTCAAACACACGTGCAACATGCTGTATGTTAAACGCTCTGCAACGCACCCCCGTCCCAAGGAAGGCTGAACAGAGCAAGTACCCCAGACCTGCAATCCGGATGAAAATAACAGCGTTTCCTCGGCATCGCGGCAACAACACTCCAGCCTACTATACCACAACAGCGCCGCGATACAAAATGGCCTCACCCCCCCTTATTTAATATTCTCGGAGGAGGGGTTTATGTAAATATTGAGCCTGTTGATGTCACCAACCCTGGAGGAATGTGTGTAGTCGCCTACTGGCCGTTTGCTGTAGTTCTTAGAAACTGATTTCTTTAAAGCAAATATCTCCCTTTGCTTTAAACTTTGAACGTTGTAACTTTGCAGATGTTGTTTATGCTCAAGCAGCAACATTACACGCTAGCTAAAGTTAGAATAGTGAAATCGTGGTTTACCACCCCTTTAATATTAGAATAGAGTTCTAATACATGACAAAATAAATCACATTTAAAATAATTACTGAAGAATTGTTAAACGTTTGAAAATAGTATTATTAAAAAAAAAAATTTCCCTGGATCTGACAGGATGGGCAAGGTGTCAATGTGGGTGGGCCCAGGCCCACCCGTAGCTACGCTAGTGCATTAAGTAACTTACATTTTAGATGCAATATTGACTGTTTTTGTTCTATTTCAGCAGCGAAATTAATTCCAAACCACAGCAGAACCATAGTACATTTCACAGATTCAGTGTGTTACTGATTAATTCAGCATTTTGAATGAATCGGTTGAATCAAAGATTCAATGACCTATTCGTAAATGACTGCGGCTGGATCCCAAATGGCACACTTCTATGCACTTTCGGTCTAGTGGATTTACAATGGCTGTTGCGTGCGCGTGTCCGTTAAGTCCACGAGACCGTAGGGTGTCCCATTCATCATTTTAGGTTTCAGAAGGGTGCTCGCAAGCGCCCCCTTTGCGGCTGTTATGCGCCCTCGATGCGCACTTCAAGTTTGCAAGCTAAGCAGAGGACTTAACCTGGCCGTCAAAGCAGCATCACGTCACGAAAGTGCGGACTCAGAGGAAGACCGTGAGTGTTTATGGTGCCATTTGGGATCCAGCCTGCCTCATTCTTGAATGAATCAGCCGCTTCAACGGATCGACTCAATGACTCCTGCCGCCCCCTACTGGCAATTTAGTTTCATGTTTAAACATTCTTTCCAACATTTCTTATTTGTATATTCAAAAAATATTTAAAACAATCTCACAACATTATTTAATGCAGTTGTAATTTTTCAGTGTAAATTATTTAATTTGATTGGTAACAGCCCTATTGTGTCTTATTCTAAGTAAATGTATTGGTCAAATGTAAGAATATAAAATTAAATCTGAAGCATAGCCTATATTTAATAAGATTAGGGAAAAATGCCCTTTATAAATGTCACAAGCACGCCAGGCTCCACCCTCTCCCTCTCCCAGTCACAACGCACACCTTCACCAGAGTACTGATCACACGCACCTGCACCTCATCACTGTCTGCATTTAAGCACCACGAGCACACTCCATCACTGTCTGTTCTCGTTCGCATCAAGCTCACGCTATTGCTTACCTCATGGACTCTTCTGCTATACTTACCTGCTCCCAACATATCTCCTCGTCTCCTCGTCTCGTCTCCTGTCTCCAGCGTCTCCTTCGCTCCATCGTCTGGTTCTCCACATCCATCCGCTTCGCCACTCGTATGCAGACGTGTATCGAAGAACACCAGGGCCAGCTGTTGTTTCCTCCAATTCTCCGCCCACCAGAGTATGTCAGCCCTCCAGAACCAGCCAACAACCCCATGCAACTGAAGAATGCCCGACTATCAGCGGCGGAGCGGCAGAGGCGGCTGACCCAGAGTCTGTGTTTGTACTGTGGCTCTCCAGGGCATTTCATCTCCGAATCCCCCGTTCGTCCTCCACGTCCCATGGTGAGTGCCATTATCCCTTCAATAAGGACGATGCAACCACTCACCACTACTGTAAACCTTACTGCTAACTTCATCTCGGGCACCCTCTGCCGCCAGCTCAAGCTCCGGACGTCTACCACCTAGACAGTCTACCAGATCCACTCGATAACCGGAAAACCACTCAGTCGAAGACAGGTATGCTCCTCTGTGGGTCCCATCAGCATTCAAGCGGGTATCCTCCACATAGAAGATCTGCATCTGCTGGTTCTGGAGGAATCCACCACTGACATCATCTTAGGGTGCCCGTGGTTGGAGCAGCAGAGAAATGTTCGGTGGACGTCCCTTCCTGCTACGCCCCCTTCAGCGACGTGCATCCAAGGTGCCCCCACACCGGCCATGGGACTGTGCTATTGATCTGCTGCCAGGTGAGCCAGTGCCCTGAGGAAAGATATACCCTCTCTCACTTCCGGAGGAGAAGGCCATGGAGGAGTACATCAAGGAGGCACTGGAGCAAGGCTACATCCGTCAGTCCACTTCCACTGCTGCTTCGAGCTTTTTCTTTGTGGCAAAGAAGGACGGAGGCTTGAGGCCCTGCATTGACCACCACTGAACAACATCACTGTCAAGTTCCGATATCCCCTTCCTCTCGTCCCAGCTGCCCTGGAACATCTCCGTGGTGCCACTATGTTCACGAAGTTGGACCTCCACAGCGCCTACAACCTCATCCGAATGTGTGAGGGGGACATGTGGAAGACAGCCTTCGTCATGCCCACCGGCCACTACGAATTACCTTGTGATGCCATATGGACTAGCTAACGGCCCCTCCGTATTCCAGGATTTCATCCATGAGGTGCTCCGGGAGTTTCTCCATAGGTTCGTGCTGGTCTACATCGACGACATCCTGATCTACTCCCGGAACATGGCCGAACATCGCCATCACATTGCGGAGGTCCTTCAACGCCTGAGGAGCTTCCAACTCTTCCTGAAAGCCGAGAAATGTTCATTCCACCAGCCCTCAGTGCAGTTCCTGGGATATAACATCGACTGCAGTGGCATCCGGATGGACGAGGGGAAGGTGGAAGCCATCTGGTCCTGGCCCATACCCTCCACAGTAAAAGAACTCCAAAGATTCCTTGGCTTTGCTAATTTCTACCGTTGCTTCATCCAAGGTTACATTTCCATCTCCAGTCCACTCACCAGCCTCCTCCGTAATAAGCCCAAGTCTCTGTCCTGGACTCCATCTGCCAACGAAGCCTTCAAGATACTTAAGACCGCCTTCACGACCGCTCCCCTCCTCGTCCATCCTGATCCAGAACTCCCTTTTGTCGTGGAGGTGGACGCCTCTACTACAGGAGTGGGAGCGGTCCTGTCTCAGGGGAATCCCAGTCGTCTCCATCCATGCACCTTCTTCTCCCTCAAGCTCAACCCGGCGGAAGTCAACTACGACATCGGCAACAGAGAACTTGCCATCAAGCTGGCTTTAGAAGAGTGGAGGCACTCACTCCATTCCAATGCGTACTTGGCTATCAACTACCTCTGTTCCCGTGGTCAGGAGATCCATCGGACGTTCCCGTGGACGACTACTGGTTCCGGGAGAGTGAGAGGGTCTGGGACTCTGCACATCACCAACTCCAACGGGCTCTCCGCAGACGCAGGATGACAGCCGACCTTCGCCGCTCCAAGACCCCAGCTTTCCAGGTTGGACAGAAGGTCTGGCTGTCAACCCGGGACATCAAAATGCATCTGCAGTGCAAGAAGTTGAGTCCCCGATTCATTGGCCCCTTCACCATCATCCAGCATATCAACCCTGTCACCTACAAGCTCCAACTTCAACCACAGTATTGTATTCACCCCACTTTCCATGTGTCTCTCCTCAAGCCTCACCACCCTTCTGTTTATGTTTCCCCAGAGGCTGGTGCTACCCCAGAGCCCCCTCTTCCTCTCATCCTTGAAGACGGCGTAGCCTACCAGGTCCAGGAGACTCCTGGTGTCGTGGTGGTCAATTGCAGTATCTAGTGGACTGGGAAGGCTACGGTCCAGAGGAACGCTCATGAGTACCTAGAAATGACATACTTGACCCTAACCTGCTTGATACCTTCCATGCCTCTCAGCCCGCCAGACCAGCGCCTCGAGGTCGAGGTCGACCACCACTGCTCAGGAGCGGGCCGTGGGGGAGGGGGGGGGGGTGTAATGTGTCACAAGCACCAGGCTCCACCCTTTCCCAGTCACAACGCACACCTTCACCAGAGTACTGATCACACGCACCTGCACCTCATCATCACCACAATCACTGTCTGCATTTAAGCACCACGAGCACACTCCATCACTCTCCGGTCTCGTTCACATCAAGCTCACGCTATTGCTTACCTCAAGAATTCTTCTGCTATACTTACCTACTCCCAATGTATCTCCTCGTCTCTAGTGTGTCTCCTCGTCTCGTCTCCTGTCTCCAACATCTCCTTCGCTCCATCGTCTGGTTCTCCACATCCATCTGCAATCAAGAGTACCGTATTACCCAACTATCATCTACGATCATCTGAACTCTCACATCTGACACTCACCTGATCCGCTCACTACCTGGTTTCATCAATAAACGCTGTTTACTTCTATCCCTGTTCTCTGTGTCCCTCTGTTGGTAACAATAAAAGGTAAAAGGCAGATTTAAATATGTCAAAGCTGATTGTCAATATAAATATGTCAAACACTGGTGAAAATATTGCAGAATAAATTATATTTATAACACAAAAAAAAATTCCGGACAAGCTAATTTTTGTAATTGATTTATTTACTTGTCCAAAGGACAAGCATGTGAACATATATCTATAATTAATAATACATTGTAAATGTGTTCAAAATTCTGCAACACATTTTCTAGACTATTTTAAGTCGTAAAGTGAGCAGGATATATTAAAATGTAGCGCATGGATTTGGCAGACATGTATCATGAGACCAAGAAGGCCAGCTCTGTGCCCTCTCCAGCTCTACAGCGCCCCACAAACTTCCAATGTAAATCTGTGATGAAAAAATGGAACTGCATCACGCTCTAATTGAGAGCCATTGGGGCGGATTTCAGGCTGTCCTGCTTATTTTCACGTCATCTCATGTAAACCTCGGTCCAGACCAAGTCATCAATCGGTTTCAGATGTATCTGCATCAGGTCAGTAACTAATTGGCATGTCTGTTCTTCCTATGTGGACTAGCGTATCAAATTAATGAAAGTATAAATCGTTTAAACATGCTTGAATAGCTTTTATATACAGTAGTTCTGTTTTTGTTTCTGTGTTTGTTTTATGTTTGTTCTGAGGACAGACATGACTTTGTTTTTCTCACTGGAATTCCTAGACAACTTGCAACATTCTAAAACAACATTCAGAGGCAATAAATACTACATTAAAGGCAATTAAAAGATGGCATTCTATGCATTTGTCCTGTGTACTAAAGTCCAGTCATCATTAGAATGCAACCCTCAGGCTTAATAACACAAGGGCATTAGAATTCTGCCAAAAGTGTGTCTCATGTGTTCAGCGATTAGAATACAAAGCTTACAAAATGTTTATCATAAATTAGCGCTAAGACCCAGAATCTGCCCTACCTAAATTTACGGCCAGGAGTTCAACCGGTTCAACCCCTAGTTGTAAGTAGATGTTAAAGTCAGTGGCGGCGCCAGGGGGGGGGGCTAGGGGGTGCTGCAGCTCCCCCTATAATAGCCATAGCACCTGCCCAGCACCCCCAAGAAATGTCTGTAATTTTTTTATATTTATATTTTAATGTCATGTTTGAATATTCTTTTTCATGTTTTAAAAAAAGGAATTAAATAATAATTTAAAAGTATCTATATTTTAGTCTAAAATAACATGAGGCCCAAACAGGTGAGCCAATGGGCTCGGCGCCCGCGAACCTCTGACCTTAACTCATTTCAGCTTGTTTTTGAAAGCGAGTTTTAGCAAAGTAAAACAACGTTACATCAAAATGGATCGTTTTTTGCTCCCTAAACGTCCACATTCTGAGTCACATCCTGAAACGAGAAACGAGACTGTGAAGGTGCAGACACAACACTCGTCGTCACAGAGCCTCAGGAACAAGAAAATCCTGGGGATGAACTTGAAGACGGAGAATCGGCGGCGGTTTCCATTGAGAATGCTAACGTTACGGTTTGTGCTGCAGGTCAGACTAGGGTTGCCACCGTCCCATATTTACAAGCAAAATGACGCGTCCCATATCAACTCTTAGGATCTTCTGCAGGACCCCAGTGTGAAAACCCCTGTATTATACAGTCAAAACACATTGAAATGGTGAACGCTTGCAATGCAATTAACTGCCATAACTGCACTCACGACCGGCATGGAAAACGTATCTCAAATCTACTGCGATTTTTCAGCTTTCCAGCTTGGAAACAACGCCCTGGAACTCGGGTCTCAGAGTTAACAAAGTAGTGTTGCATTGCAAACATCACCTTTGAGAGCTATGCATTCGGCTGTCTGCATAGACTAAAATGTTAGTGTTAAAACTGAATTATATATAGTGCCTAATGAATAGGCTGAAATTCTGTCTTGAAAATCTGTGACGACAAATTTGACGACCAAAATAAAATAAAAAATGGTAGCCAATGCAAAAAGCTGTGTAGGCTATTTTAGCTCTGCTGGAACACTCTATGAACCAAACAAACATCTAAGATCAGAAAATGCACTTAAATACTGATAAAGGACAATGAAAAAAGGAGCATTCTCCAGGTTTCAAATCACTCCTGAACTGCTTACCATATCACGCAAGAGCAAAGCATTTATGATGCTGCACTGGTAGAGTAGTCAAGCCTTCAAACGAAAAAAAAAAAACATTGACGTCATAGCTTCATATTGCTCTAACATGGAAAGGATTAATTCTGCTTTCTAATGTGTTCTCAGAGGGGGGTAGCAGTAATATTCTGACCCCCTGCTAGAAAACACATAAGGCATTGACACTTTTTTTATTTATTGAATCTGTGCTGTATTGAAAAAAATATGTGCCTGATTTGTAATGTTGTGAATAGCAGGCCTGGATTTCAAGCACATAAAGCCTATACGCTACATGGATATGTAGAGAGTAGCCACACTTATAGATTATACATTATAGTTCTATTTCACATTTTAATATAATGCATCACACGTGTGGCTGAAAATGCCGTTTTACCAGCATTGAAAAGGCCTGTGGGCATTTTTCTATAATAATCCTATTAGGATCCAAGAAAAAAAACTCTTTCTGTCAAAGAGAGAGCATTGACGCAAGCAGCTCTGACGTCAATAGAGCTGCAGTGAATGGGGGGTGGGGGAGCGCTTGCAGCCTGTTTGCCCACAGAAAACACTGAAGGCGCACGTCACTCGCAGTGCTAGGGTGATCTGAGATAGTGACAATGCACCCGGTTAAATACAAAATACAGAGTTATGAATGTGTATTATTTATGTCCAGGATTACGAAGTAACCCATGTTACATTGCAGTCGCTTATTATTGGATTTGTCTGTGTTTTCTCAGCCTAGACTGTTGCTAAAAATCTGAAATGATTTGCCCAACAGTTGCATACTATTAGACACATCTGTGAAAACGTACTCTATGCCGTTATGTCTACGATTTATTCCGAAAAAAAGTACTTTTTCATCTACAAACATGCTGCCTTGTGCCTCAAAATGTGTTCACGGACTGAACTTGTGGTTAACTGTCTAAAGGGATAGTTCACCCTGAAATGAAAATAAAGTCATCTTTTACTCACCCTGCTGTTGTTCTAATGCCCTATGTCCTTCTGTCTTTTTCGGACCTCAAAAGGAGATATTTTGAAAACCATCCTGCACGCGCTCCTCCATTTAATGGTAGTGAATGACGACCAGGCTATAACTTTACAAAAATGATACAAAAGTATCACTCAAAGATACAGTGAGATGCGCGCCATATATGGAAAGTGTTCAAAAGGCATACTACAATGTTTTGAAACCCTTATTATTCAGTCTAAATACTGAGCTCGTCCGTTACTCTGTGCACGTTCCTGTGAGTGCGTGCGGGCCGTCAGCAGCCGCTCACGCTTACTATAACTTGCACTGTTGTCATGGCACCCAGGATAAGCACACACACGCACCATTTTGAGAAATCAGGCTCAATAGAAACAAACGCGACTCTCGTCTCTTCTATAAAGTAAATAATAAGAAATAATACAATAATACTAATAATAAGGTCAACCTTAAAGTGAATATTGTGTACTAGTTGTCATGACAACATTGCATGAGCGGCTGCTGAAGGCTCGCACGCACTCGGAATACGCACAAAGTAATGGCCAAGCTCAGTATTTTGACTGAATAATAAGGTTTCTTTCTCGCAAAACCTTACAGTATGCCTTCTGAACACTTTCCATATATGGCACGTGACTCACTGTATCATTGCGTGATATTTTTGTATCCTTTTTGTAAAGTTTTAGCCTGGTCGCCATTCACTGCTATTATATGGAGGATAATCTCCTTTTGAGGTCCGAAAAAGATAGAAGGACATAGGGCATTAGAACAACAGGGTTATAACTGCGTAGTAATCAAGGAACTTTGCTGCCGTAACATGGGTGCAGCGGCGCAATGATATTACGCAGCACCTGAAAATAGGCTAACTTCCGTCAACATAACCAACGTGACAACCTGCTTGCACAGGGAGCGTTCTGGGGACTATTTACGCGCTGCGTAATATCATTGTGCCTGCTGCACCCATGGTACGCCAGCAAAGTTCCTTGATCATTATGCAGGAATGAGTGATTATAGTTCCTAGCATATCGGTCTAGAAAATCGCAACCTTTCATTTTCCGTCGATCTTAGTACATGATGTAACTATACACATCACAACATGTAAATAGGAAAATGTTCGTTATTTTGTCATTTATTGAGCAGTAGGCTAGCTGGAGCCATTTACCTCCAGTCTTTGTGCTAAGCTAGGCTAGTGGTGGGTTAGGGTTAGGATCAGCGAGTCGAATCAGCGGTTTGGATCGCCAACTTTCAGCAGTTTGGCGGTTTGACACGCGATCCGAATCATGATTCGGCTCACTGATTCATAACGCTTCGAAGCTTCATGAGGCCGTGTTTTGAAATCGTCATCACTATATAAGTCGTTATTTAGAGGTTTTTTTGCGCACAAAAACTATTGTCGCCGATTCATAAAGTTATTTTAGAACCACTGTAGTGAGATGGACTTTGTAACGATGTCTTTAGTACCTTTTAAGGGTCTTGAGAGTGTAACGTGCCATTGAGCCAATGGAGGCCTTTCAGAGCCATCAGATTTCAACTAAAATATCTTCATTTCTGTTCCGAAGATGAACGGAGGTCTGACGGGTGTGGAACGACATGAGGGTAAGTAATTAATGACAGAATTTTCATTTTTGGGTGAACTAACCCTTTAAGGGTTAATGCACTCTAAAAAGTGCTGGGTTAAAAACAACCCAAGTTGGGTTGAAAATGGACAAACTAAGCAATTGAGATGTTTTAAGCAAACATTTAACCCAACCGCTGGGTTAAAACGGCCCAATTGCTGGGTTAGTCCATTTTCAACCCAACTTGGGTTGTTTTTAACCCAGCATTTTTTAAATCCTTTTTTTCTCAGGTACGTCACCAGTGTAATAGAACACAGAACGTTTGTCCATTTCACTGCGCTACTTTTCTGTTGTTTTTCTATGTAAACGAGCTAGACAGACGTGTATGACCGCTTTGCTTGCGAGTTTTGCGTCTTTTGCGGCGACTCGCACATGACACAGCGTTCTAAAAACTTGCTGCTGAAGTTACAATCTGTAAAAAAAACATTTAAACGCGTCTTGAAACCTTGCATTTTTTTCCCCATTTCCCTGCTTTCAAGGCAAAAACGTGCCCTAAAGGCCAATTTATACTTCTGCGTCGAGTGTACGCCGTAGTGTACGCCGTAGGGTACGCGCGTAGCCGATGCCGTCGTGAGCATTTATACTTCTGCGCTGTTGTCTGCGTCAATGTGCAATTACACATGCAGACGCTAGTAGGCAGTGTCCTTGGGCATGTTGGTGTAATCAAGACAACAGCCTAAGAAGAAGCAGCTTGTTGTGTAGAATCTGTACATTCATGTCGGAATATCAGCAGCAGTGAGAGAGCGGCTTTTCTTGCAGCTTGAGTTGTTGTATCTAATACAAATTAAGCATCTCTAGTTGATTAGTAAAGTTAAATAAGGCGATCTGGCGCTGGAATGTGTTTGTGAAATCATGTGGAGCTCGTGGCGCTGTTTTCAGCAGCGGTGGCTCGAGCAATCGATTGCTGTTGCGGAGACTTCATTCACGAAATATACCCTAATGTGTCCCTGTTCTTGATATACAATTACTGATTAACATCTTTGGTTTTAATGAGAAAATAAATAAACTATACTCAGCGGGTCTATGTATTTATTTACTACCATAAAGAATCGCTGGACTGCAAAATATTGTGTAATAGCAGACGTAAGGAACTATCATCCAATTTCTGGACACACACACACACACACTCCTATCGCAGATTTTTTATTTATTTATTGACCTGAGGGAAGGGTTCTGGCAGACCAATCACAGCGCTTGCGGTCCGCGTAGAATTGACGCGTTGTTATATTTTTGGAGAGGTGCGCGTCAGGGTACGGCGTAGGGTACGGCGTATCCAACGCGTCTATGCGTAGGGTACGCCGTACCCTCTGCGTGCACTCGACGCAGAAGTATAAATTGGCCTTTAGCTTCATGGTGAATACTTCTACATCACTCCTGTAAACGTAGTCCATGGCAGCAACAAATATCTTGTGGTTATTTTGGGAAAAACCGTAAGGAGGGGAGGGTTTACCCCACTCTACCCTAGAGCAGACGTTTATACAAAATACCTATTAAGACCAACGTATACTTAACTTTTTACGTGAGGGTCAGCGTACAGTGCATGTGATGCAAATTTCATTATCAGAGGAGTATGCCCACCACTGGATTTTTGGAGTAGCCTATGGGGTCTCTGTGGAACAAAAGTGTGCATTTCTAAATTTTTGGGTGTTTTCAAACTGATGGGTGTTTATAAACCATGAAAAAAATCCCCTTCAACCGACCCGACCCCAACCCTAAACCCTACCCACACTGTCTGTGACGTGGGGAAATCAGGTAACACAGAGGAAAATGCCCCTCTGTTTATGGCCTAGCCCACTGATCTAACAATATGTGTTCGACATCGGCTACGGCTGGATGTAACCAATCGGCAAGAGTAGCCGCGTGCAGGCGGGGAGGAGCTGCAAACGGAGACGTGAAGTCGGACACTTTCTGCTTCCCGCGGTGACGCTCGCGCTGTGTTTGCATACTTTATCACAGCTGAAGTGAAATAAATGCAATATTTGGCAATACACGGATGTTTCAGAGACATTATTGTCATGTAATACTTTATGCACTGCTTACAGTTTTTCTCACTTACGGTTTGGCTCATTTCTTGTAACAGAAATTACATTCTCAAAATTGTAAGATCATTTGGCAAAACTGTCTTACAGTTCAGCACAACACTATAGCTCACTTGCAAAAGCTAATATCTCTCCCAAAACTGTTCACTCATGCTTCAGAACTAAATTTCTTTCCCATATAAATAGTCAGTGCCCCCAAAATGGCAAAGATCCTTCTCAATGCTTTGGCTCATTTCTTGAAACAGACCGGACGTTCTCAACACTCTTGGTGCTTTTGCCAAAATAACGTGGATGGTTCGGCACAACACCATGGTTCACCTGCAAAAGCTCATACCTCTCCCAAAACAGTTCACTCATGTGTCAAAACTAAATTTCCTTCTCATTTAAACAGTCAGTGCCCCCAAAATGCTTCGTCCCTTTGGCATTGTGTAAGCACTGCAAGTCAAAATGTTTAGATGTTTTGTCACTATGGCAGAGGACCATTGAAATATCCCTCATGTCCACCTTTCAGTCTTAGCCCAGTCCTTCATTTTTGTCTAGCTAACAGAATACAATTGTGTATATAACTGAAAAAAAGAAAAGAAATAGGATTTTAGGGTAAGAGTAGCCTCCAAGGTTTGACCTCACATATTGCACTCATACTGCCAAGGAAATTGTAACCATTATCATTCACACACATAAAGTAACTTCCATACATCAGAGTATGTAAAAAACAAATCAGAGTACAAAAAAACAATGAAAATTACCGTCCTCACCCTCCTGGCCATCCACACGCTGCTGTTCTCAATCTTACTGTAAACACTTGTAATGTTGTAAAATTTCTACTTTTCTAATGATATAATCTGGGTTTGATTTTTTTCAGAGATATTGTTAGAGTAAAGTATATGAATATATTGACCAAACAGTACACACAAGACCAGTACTGCATATTGATGAAAATATTTATTTCTCTCCACATTTGTAAAATCATTCGATTCATTCATGCATTTTCAAAGGTTTGTTTTTTTTATATCTGCTGAGGTTGGGCTGAATTCTCTGTCCAGCCTCTCTCAATGTCAACCCATGGGTCCTCAGTAGAATCGCATCTGATAAATTTGGTACCCGTCTTCTTTGGCCACATCCTACTCCCGGTCTACCTCTTCCTACCCCTCTCTTCCCCTTCCCCTCTCTTCCCCTTCCACTCTCTTCCCCTCTCTACCCCCTTCCCATTTCTACCCCTCTCTAACCCCTTCCCCTTTCTACCCCTCTCTACCCCCTTCCCCTTTCTACCCCTCTCTACCCCCTTCCCACCCCTCTCTTCCCCTCTTTTCCCCTCTCTTCCCCTCTCTACCCCTCTTCCTCCACGGGCTCCCCCTCTCATCCTCACTCTTCCTCTTCCTCGAGCAGGCAGTTGCCCTTGTTCATTTACTTGGCCAGGTGCCTCCATGTTCAGAAATTGTACTGGTCCTGCATGGTCAAGCTCTTTACACATATGTTTGGCAGCTTTCACAGTCATGGACAGCACCTGTAAACATACTGTTTGATTGGTCATCTGAGATGTGTGAAAGTCCTCCTTCATTAGTCAAGTTCTAGTTTCACCTGACTGTCAATTGCTGTAAGAAATGTATCAAATGTTCCAAGGGATTCATATATGGTATTCATGGTATTATGTTTTTGACTAATTTTGACAATTGAACAGACTGTTGTGCATGTGATGACTTATACAATGAAATGATGCTGATACGTTTTGGAGCGAACGACCATTAGACTGAGAATCTAACAATCAGTTTAGTTCAACAAGATCTATTCACTTGGAAATTGTGCTAAATGTAGGCTACCTGTACTTAATCAATTGCAAAGATGTACTGAGACATTGAGACGTGTACTTCGACATTTGCAATTTGATGAAATGAATGAGAAATGCTATTCTGTTGTGAACAATTGCCAAGTGGTTTGGAGATTTGTCCATGTTGTTTTGAGAAAGTAATTTCTGTTTCAAGAAATGAGCCAAACCAATGGAGAAAAACTGTAATGCAGAGTGTGTGTGTACAAGAATAAAGTTCAACATATACGCCTACACTATCAATGAAGTGAGGTCTACGTTTGTATCTGTTTTATTTTGATAAACATGACAATATAACGTCGCGACCACATGAAAGGAGATTTTACTGTTATAAAAAAACTGATTTGAGAGCATTAGTGGCACAAAGGTTTTAGAATAAACACGAAACGCACGTGATCGCTGCCATGCGTTGAATCTGGCCAATCGTGGAACAGCTGTCTCTTCATCAGAGTCTTTGCAGCCTCGTGCAGCCGCTCTAGAGAAACTGCACCGGCTGCGAAGTTGACGTGCGAGGCCCTCTGTAATTGATTTGCGCGCGTGTGTGTGCGGGTATTGCTATAGTAATGAACCCAACTTTTGCGCATCTGATCGACACATTAAAAAAGTAGTTTGACCTATTTCAGATGCTGCAATTAGAATTTAAAATGGACTGAATAAAACTCTATACAATCTTGACGTGTCACTGTTTAATCGTGTCTACCGGCATATCGCTCACCACTATAAACCGGATTATAAATATATATATATATACAGTCACCACGGCCACTTAACACCACGTTAAACTTATGCCTCACCTTGAACTTGATCTTGTTGCAACCCAGTAGCCTGATTAGCCTCAGTGATTGTGTAGGCTGTGCTGCTTGTAGTCGCAATATTGGCATTGACAAATTTATCCAGCGATCCTCTCAGTTACTTCTGAAATTCTTCTTTCTTTTTAATTATTTTCCTTTTCTCACCACCCGACTTGTGTTTACGAAATCGGTCGCGCTCTCGTGCAGCACCCGTCATTTTTTCCTCAGAGTGAGCACTGAGCAGCTCATAGTAGCGCGAACTCGCAGAACGTAATATCGAAATTCAAAAAAAAAATTTGTTCATGTGGCCTTGATTATGCATAATTGAGAGACAGCAGGAATTTTATTCATTATCGATGTTGGGTGGAAAAACTAATAAAAAAATAGACATAACTACATAAAATGCAGGCCAGGTGCGAGGCCCTCTAGAGGCGCGAGGCAATGTGCGCACACTTGGCACAGCCCTTGCGACGATACTGGTTGTAACCATAGAAGAAATGGACGTAGTGTCCGTGACATCACCCATAGGGTTCTGAAGAGCAGTTTTGAAGCCTCAAAGTTGGCCGTTGCCATCTTGTCAGCGAGTCATCGCGCATCACTCCCGGATAACAGAAAATGGGCAAAGAGGCAGGACGTGGACGGAGCTGAGGTGACGTGATGACTAACAGCCACAGGGCAAATGGCAATCCACCTGTCACTCAAAGTGGCCTCGCCCTTAATTATACAGAATTTTAATGTAAGCGAATGAGTAAAAAAAAAATTCACCCCCTCACAGTTGTGATGACGGGAAAAATTTGCTGTATAGACCAAAAACCACAATTTGTACTGGCTGTAATTGTAAACGTTTTTTTTTTTTTCTGCTGTAAAGTTGGGCCTTTTAACATGGGGCTCAATGAGATTCTGCTCCCTTCTGGAGCCTGTCCCTAGCGGCCAGTCGATGAATTGCAGTTTAAGGCACTTCCGTATTGGCTTCAAGAGAAACTGCGTGAGGTTGCCGCTTGGTTGTAACTCGTATAGCGAGAGATACGAGATGTAACTCAAAACTGCGTTGAACCCCTGTGTAGGCATACGAGTCAAGTATACTTTACAGTATACACTTTGCAAGGCTGTGCTCGACTGTGTGAAAAACGAAGTATGCTTTGGGTTACTATCCTAGTAACCCTACAACTTGCAATTTAGAATGTGTTCTGGTAAAGCATGTTATTTTATACACTTTTTTTCAGTGCACACGATTTTGCCCGTTTTCCTGTTTTCGGCAAATTCGTGTGAATACGTAGTCTGTTTTAAATTTCAAATTTCATGTTAAAATGTTCTTGACTTTATTATTATTATTTTTATGAATGGATATTTTGGTTATAGATAGATAGATAGATAGATAGATAGATAGATAGATAGATAGATAGATAGATAGATAGATAGATAGATAGATAGATAGATAGATAGATAGATAGATAGATAGATAGATAGATAGATAGATAGATAGATAGATAGATAGATAGATAGATAGATAGATAGATAGATATGCTGGGGGGAAACAGTTTAAACCAGCCAACACAGAACAATCCCTCACATGATCACACCACCAACATGTTCGAGCTCTCCAGTGTGATTATTGCAAACAAAGTGAATGACTGGAACTTTCTTTGTTTTACTTTTCTTTGGCTCTTTTCTTTTAAACGTGGACAAAAAAGTCCATCTGGCTTATGGAGCCAGCACGTGAGGTTTGCAGACAAGCGGGTCATTTTTAATGCTATTGCGTAAAATGCGCGAGATTATCTAAACTGTAGCCTTGGCACCACTTGCGGAGGAGGCTACTGACGTCATCCTCTCTCTGGAAGTCCTGATGATGATGATGATGATGCTGATGATGGAGCCTTTATTTATACAGAATTCTTAAACCATCGTGCCACCAAACATGCACAGAGCGTCTACGCTCAAAAAAACTACGAAAACTATCTCTGCGCAAAGTTGAAGTCACTTCAAGAGAGCGCTACAATCATGAATCCGTGGTGGTTTCCTAGCAACCACCAACCGGACTAAGAAGTTTTGAGAAGAGCGTGCTCAACACAAGGCGAACATCGTTAATGCATCGCTGGACAGATGATTTCTGAGTAAGAGCAAAGGTGTTGTGTTCTATCCGTCCAGTATCTTATGGTATCGATTGGAGCTCTACTAGCGCTCTAAACTGGACCCAGAGAAAGAGATGACTATATGACTGTTGTTTCTGCGTTGACTTGAGTAACAGACAACGGTGACTTTTCAAATCGGCTCGTTTACAAGAAGTTCACTGGCTGTAAGGCGATCTCGGCTGACTGACAGGTGGACACAGTGTTATTGAGACATCTAACATACCTGAAAATGTTAGTACTGCTGTGTATCACAATAACATGGTCAACATTGTGGGTGTCCGTGCTTCTGCCAGGAGACGAGCGCGATTTCAGTTGCAAAATTTCGTGGATGCGTACTTTTCTGCTTCAGTATAATCCCGGGCACACGTGATGCGCAAATCACTTTGTAGCAACATCTCTCATTTGTCAGGGTGAAATCCGTGCGTGTTTCTTATGCTTTAAGCCCGAAGCTTAACATATTTTCGTTTTTGCCCTTTCTTTCTTCTTCTTCGTTTTAATTCACACATTGCTTTACCAGCATCATCACCCGCGCACCATGCCAACTTTTGCTCCCGTTGCGTTTGTTTCGTAGTGGAGAGAACTGGAAACTGTGGATGCCTGAATGAATGGGGATCGTGCTTTGTGAAGGTTTCAACTGTCAACAACCTGCCAATTTTATGTGCTTGCCCAGACAATTGAGTGTTTATCGTCCTCATTCGTATACCCCCTTTGAGCCAAGAGCAAATAGACCACAGAGGTCGCGTCAGACTAGACCGCCAATGTCGAAGAAACGCAAAACTCCAGACGACGGTGGTGGCGGCGGTGGGGAGCTTGCAGGCACTGAGGATTCCCTTCAGCAAGGTATGAGCTAATTCCTCCATACTTAGACTGGATTCTCATGGTGGGGTCATTCCAGAAAAAATGTTGACGGCATCATCAGCAGCTTACGCAGTATTTAAAAGCCAATGTCACGACCGGGGTCTCAGAGACCCCAAGAATGTACAAGCAAAAACATAATAGTATTTCATAATTTAACCTCTTATTTTCCCTCAGATTTTCTGAAAATGTTCCTCTAACTTGGGTTAAATCTTGTAGGCAGCAATTGTCGATAGGCTACTGTAACCCCCTGTTGTATTAACCCAGAATATGATAGATAGATAGATAGATAGATAGATAGATAGATAGATAGATAGATAGATAGATAGATAGATAGATAGATAGATAGATAGATAGATAGATAGATAGATAGATAGATAGATACAAATATATTTCAGCTTCAACATTCTGTCAGACAACAAACACTTTTGTGTGAGCCACTATATTTTACGGCCAAACTCATGAGAAAGAAATGTATGAATTATTATTATGTTTTAAACTATGCTGCACAGTATAGTTGTGTTTCGCGGTGTGTTTATTGTCAAACTCAATTTTTATTGTTAAAAAAAAATGCCGTTATTTTATATGAAAAAGTTAATAATTGTATTTTATTGGCAAAATATTTGAGTTTGTCTTGTATATTTTTTTTATTAGATCAGATAACATTTTAAGCTGTCATATGGTCATGTTACAATGTACCCCTCACATGGGGCACGTTGTCACATTTCACTTCCATTCTTTTGGGGAAAATCAAGAAAAAAGTATAGACTGCATTAATGAAACAAAACCACATAATTGTACTACACATAAAAAAGTGTTAGGTTGTGCCCTGCTCTCCCCTATAGGATGGCACATATAAGAGCCTCCATCAGCTCCCATGCACAGTGTGAATTCAATACGCTGTCAAGCACGAAATGTCTTGCATTGCTTGCATAAATTCTAAACACTGGACTCTTTAGTACCATGACAACATATTGCATTTATAATGCATATTTATGCAGAATTAGCATAGTAGCTAGTCCATGCACTGCACAACATGTCTTGTTGGCTTGGGCCTCTCAGAACGTATTTACATCGACATTTTCATTATCCATTAGCGTGTCAAAAGTTTGTTTGCTGCATGCATCTTACCAAATTTACCATAAGCTTCTTTGATAAAAATCCTTACACCAAAATAAGCAAACACACGAGCGCAGCTTTACTGCTAGCATGGCTCTGTGTTGCTATGTGAAATCCATGTGAAGGTCAGGCCTCTCTCGAGGTGACTGGGGGAACACTGTCATGTTGTTTACACACATTGTGTGACCCAGCAGCAGGTTTGTTGGCTGCATTCTGTGAGCGTGAGCCAGAATGCGAGTTTCCCTTGGCTAGCATGAACGGGGAAGTGGGCACTTCCTTTAGCCCGTGGAGCGTGGCATCTGGGTAACTGTGCAGGCTTGTACACAGTGCTCCATGTCCATCATGATCTCACAAACAAACCATTAACAATGTCAATAACTCTACGTCTAAAGGTGACAGTTTATTTTAGGGACCAATTCTATTAACTAATTGCTTATTAGCATTCATATAGGATATTGGCTGTATATTTATAAAGCACATATTACAGGGATTTTCACCCAAAAATGAAAATTCTTGCCATTATTTACTCACCCTCAAGTTGTTCCAAACCTGTATAAATGTCTTTGTGCTGCTGAACACAAATTAATATATTTTGAACAATATGGGTAAACAAACTGTTGTGGGGCACCATTGACTTCCATAGTGTGGGGGGGAAATACTATGGACGTCAATGGTGCCCCACAACTGCTTGATTACAAACATTCTTCAAAATATCTTGTAAGTAATTGATGGGTGAGTAATTGATGACAAAATGTTCTTTTTTGGATGAACTATCCTTTAATGCCTTATTCTGAATGACCATATTCTCCATCCCTTAATCCTAACCAATACCTAAACTTAAACCTTACTAAGGTAGTTACCTTATCTTATTAATAAGCAGTAATTAGGAGTTCATTTATGCAAAAGTTGTAGTTAATAGTTAGTTAAAAGTTAGAATTGGACCCTAATCTAAAGTGACCAAAAAACATTTTTATACAGTAGTGGCCAAAAGTGAAAATTCAGATTTTTACCCTTTATTTAAATTTTTTTTTTTAATATATATATATTTTTTAAAGATTTTGAAGCATATTGCATTTGTGTTTTGAGTCAATTGTTTTCTTTGCAAGTTATTGGCCAGAAGGCTGTCATACAAAGAAATTAGGAACGCATGCAAAAAAGCTTTTTCTTGTGAGTTTTTATATTTTTTTTGCATAGTAAAATAAAACCTGTAGCTGTAGCTTGCTCCGTTTTTGCCAAATAATTTCGTCAGGTAAATTATATATATTATATATATATATATATATTTCTCCTCATATTTTGATGGTTTAATCCAATGTGTGGGGTCGTTAAAAAACAAATCCCCAAACCAATCCCATCTGGACATCATTTTAATTGTATCCTGAGATTGGCAAAGTCTTCAGTTTAGGCATAGAAATTAAAAAAGAACAGCATTTATTTGAAATATAATTTTGTAACATAATTGTAAATTTAGTGCGTCCTTGCTCAGTAAAAGTATATATAGTTATATATATATATATATATATATATAACTTACCCCTTTGACTTTTATGGAAACCATGGTAGTGTATCAATAATCAAGATTTTTATTAAAATGTTTCATTTTTTGTGTTATTGATATTTTTTAAATATTAATTGTTGAGTATCTCTTGATTATACAGTCCATAACCATCATGAAACAAATGCAAGTCTCTCTGTCAGGCAGTACAGTGGGGCAGTAAACCAAGGACGTGGAAAAGGATTAGACTAGTTAACTGATAAACTAGTCATTTATAGCATAATGCAATAATGTGTGTTAATGTTATTATTAATAAAATGTATTATTGTTACCAAAATATTAAGGCGTAGCTGAACCCTTTAACCACTAGATGGCATTAAAGGTTTGAGTCACCTTTCAAGCACTGAAGCAGCGATTAGAATTCATCATCACACTCATTAGACACTAAAAAAGACTAGATTTGTATTAGTAGATTGTAAAAAACAAAAACGTTTTATATATATATATATATATATATATATATATATATATATATATATATATATATATATATATATATATATATATATATATATATATATATATATATAATCAACAGAAAAAAAGAAAGAATAGTGAATGTAACAAATGTCCATTTCATATGATGATCTGTTATATAGGATACAATTTACATAAATATAGAATTAATACTAGTAAAACACCTAACTCATGTATTGAGGATCATACTAGAATTAACATAACTTTTTCTATTCCCTAACTTACCACTCACAGAAAACATTCTGCATTTTAAAAAATCACTTAATCTGTTCATAAGCTGTTTTCCTCATGGGGACCAAAACAGGTCAGCACAAGGACAAGGATTTTGGATATTGCCATCTTTTTCTGTCCACATAACATAGGGTTTACCAGGACCACACACGCACGCACGCACACACACACACATTGGTGCAACTACATTATGAGGACATTTTATAGACGTAATGGTTTTTATACTGTACAAACTGTACATTATATCCCCCTACACTACCCCTACCCCTATCACAGGAAACATTCTGCATTTTTAAATTTTTAATAAAACATTGTTTAGTAGGTATTTAACCCTCTGGTGCTCTTCATTTAGGGGTCGCATTGGTTGTCTTCCCCGTCATAAGTGACTGGACACCTTAAAATTAAACTTCCTCCACCCCAGTAAAACCAGTATTTTTCTTCAATAATATTTTTTCTTTTTAGTTTTGTATTTTGAGATGATTTTATGGTATTTTTTAATATTTATGCAATATTTATGGTCTATTTTTGCCGTTGAAAATTATACAAATTATTATTTTTTTTTTTAATTATTATTGCAGTATTTCAGGTTAAAATAGAGACTAGGCCTTCAACATATATTTTTTTGAAGGCAGATTAGCGCCCTCTTTTGGAATTATTTAAGAAATCATGCAACCATGGGTGTAATCAGAGGTTTATATGGAGAGGCTTGAGAATTCCCAAGTTCTGTTTTGGACACATTTAATGATTTTTTTGATGGATTTGAATATATATTTAAAACATCTCAAAGACTATTTATTATAAAGTTTTAGATATTTTTTTTGTTTGTTAGAAATATAGATTTTCTTCTGTGAATTTGTGTTTTTGCAGATTTCCCATTCATTTCCTGTGGTGGTCATTTTTGACCGAAGAGCACAAGTGGGAGTATTTTTTTTACGACCACTTAGCATGCTCGAATCATGCCCTCAATTTTTTTGTGTGTTTACATATCTGATGCTAGAAAAGTTTCATATCATTCTGATGAAGCTGTCATTTTAAAAAATTCAAAATGTGGTTCATAGGTTCAGTTTTTCATTGGTGTGTGTGTGTGTGTGTGTGTGTGTGTGTGTATGTGTGTGCGTGTGTGTGTGAGTGGATGTGTCAATATCACACTCTTGATGTTTTAGAGTGTCACCCCTTTACTGCTGTCTACTTTTTTTCAGCATCGTGGCCGATTTGTAGATTGTACACACAGATATTCGGAGAATTTTTGTGTTTTTGCCGATTTCCCATTAATTTCCTATGGTCGTCATTTATGACCGAAGACAATGAACGCTACTTTTTTTTTTAACGACCAATTAGCATGCTCGAATCATGACCCCAAATTTTTTGTGTGTTAACATACCTAATGCTAGAAAATTCACCAAGTTTCAAATCATTCCGATTAAGCTGTGATTTTTAAAATTCAAAAACAGAAAATGTTCCGGTTTTCTGACCGAAGAGCACCAGAGGGTTAAAGCTATTTTAATTAACATATGAAATATATCTCATAAACCACGTTTACGTTGTAATACCAGTGTAATACCCATGTCATTATACAAATTTGTGTCCTCCTAAATCGCATAAACAAGCACACACACACACACACACACACACACACACACACACACACACACACACACACACACACACACACACACACACACACACACACACACACACACACCATTTTTTTTGTAGTATTCCTCAGGCCTGTATAATACAGTTTGTACAGTATAAAAATCATTATGTCTGTGAAAAGTACCCATACAAAAAATGTGTGTGTGTGTGTCTCCTTGGTAAACCCTATGCTATATGGAGACAAAATGTCCCCATAACTACCCTCCTGAGGTGACAATAATTGTAAGAATATGTGTTAAAAAAATCAGGAAAGTGAAATTTCATGTCTGCATTATATATTGATTTGTAAACATGTTTCTCATTTCTGTATTTGTTTCCTTTTTTCATTAAACTGGTGCGTGTTACATGAATGTTGAAGTTGAAGGTATAAATTGAAAAGATGTTGGTATAGTGATGAAGCGTTGCCAAATACTTATTTTGATCAAATAATTTTGATTACCGCAATAAAAAATTGTAAAATTGTAAAATTTCAGTTTTAATTTTAACATTCTACTTGAATATTTCCTCCTACACTAGCTTAAACTAAATGTGTTACAACATTCTCTGGTCTAGATGAATAGAAGAGAATAAGACATCTGCGAAGGAAAGATTTTGATTTTGTTATAACATTTTTAAACAGAAATTATGTTTCAGAGCTGTCAAGCGATTACATAATGAATCTTGAGTAATCTCTCACTTCTCTCTTCTTTACAACAGTATAATGTCAGATAAAGTCAAAGCTTGTGATAGACAGACAGGCTCAGTTGTCTTATTAAAGGGAGAGGAAACTCAGTAAGTCTGTTTTTCAGCCACAATATTGAATTTTTTTAGTTAAGTCATTTTAATAATGGACATTTTAATAATATTAGGGACCCACTTTATTAGGTGGCCTTAACTACGATGTACTAACATTTAAATTAATCATTTGATACATTGAACTTATTTTGTACATACATGTTTTTACATTGTACAGGGCTCCAGGCTAACTTTTGTCACTAGGAGCACAGTGGCCCCCAACTGAAAATTTTAGGGGCACAACCAGAAATTTTAGGGGCGCACACCGTAAATCAACATGCTAACCAAATCTACTAATTTCCACTGTATTACTAATAGGGATCGGTATCGTTAAGGTTTTAATGGTATTACTACTCTTACCGATACTGCTTATCGATCCGGTACTTTAACAGTATTCTTACCGGTTCTTTTTATTATAGCCTACTTTATTTATTTTTTTTTATAAGAAAAGTAAGAAAAGTAAATTATCTATAGCAAAAGAAACCCAAAGTTTGAACACAAATATAAAACATCTATTTGTAAATGGACCAGTGTGCAGGTATTTGGAAGGTCTGCTAACATTAATATTACAGTAAAGAACAAACCTACAAAGAAATCTAATAAAGTAATGAAATGTAAAATAACACTGCATAGTTTTCACTGTATAAATTGATAGATCGATGCTTATAAAAGCTAAAGTTGTTAATTCAAGAGATGTGAATATTTTCTATTTGTATTTTGTTCGATTCGAATTAATGGCTCAATCGTCAGCAGGTTTATCAGACGCTGCCCCTTTAAGACCATATAATAATAATACCATATTCTCCTATTTCTCCAAACTATTTACGCCCATTTAAGATATAAACTGTTAAAATAACTACTCTCCAATCCGGTCATTTTGACACCGGCTATTTGTTGTTTATTTGATGGTTTAGGCTTCGCACACGAAACCTAAAATATTAAGTGCAAGTCGGTCCATTTCGCAGCACACACACATAAGCCGCCTTGAAGTTGGAAACAGCGTCTCTTGCGCGGATTATTGTGCATTTAATAGCTCTTTATTATCAAACACATCCCGCAGTTTAGCAACAGTAGAGACTGCAGTTTACAACAATCACTGAATCTGACGTTTAGTTTAGGTTTAAGGAGAAATGACAGCGCAAGGCTGTGAAGGGAAGGATGTCGCGCTCGACTGAACACGGCACTGAACACTGAACATGGAATAGTTTTACCTCATACCATCTTTTTATAATTCTTGGAAGCCAAAATCGAAAATAAAATTAGATTAATATCACAGCACATCCCTAAAGTTTAAGCAGAAAAACGTATGTGTAGTTCTCTTGGCCATCGTCACTCATTAAGCTGACTGTGGTGTTGTGTTCGCTGTAGCGCCACGTGAGAGAGCTCGCTTTCTCGCTCTTCTGGATTGCGAATGGCAAAAATGCATCACGGACAAATGGTTTAATATTATCTCATATAGAAACGGCTGGCAAAGATAGAATTTGCCAGACATAACGTCTATCAATTATAATTAGTAAGTGTATTTTCTTAATTTCTCCAGTACCGACAGCAGGCAAATTTACTGGTCGCACATGTGCGACTGGATATAAAATTCAGTCGCACACTCTCAAATTTTAGTCGCAAAATGCGACCATTTAGTCGCACTCTGGAGCCCTGTTGTACTTACATTTTTAAAAATACCTTCATGTAATTACATCTGTAATTAATTTCTGTAATAATTTAATTTGTAATTACACTGCTGACCCTTCCCTTACACCTAACCCTACCCTTAAACTTACCCATACCACCACACCTGTCCCTAACTTTACCTGTATCCCACCTCAATATCAGCAAAGGTGTTTTGCAATACAATATGAGCACAGTAAGTACATTGTACTTATTTTTTGATGTAAGTACATAGTGGTTAAGGCCACCTAATATAAAGTGGGGCCAATATGGGACATAGTACTATATTATATCCAATACAATATCGGTTAAAATTATGTTTTGAATGAAATGTTTTTTTAGTCTTACTGATGGATTTGTAAGAGTACACATCCAAACCAGCTTTCCCCATATTAATATACATTTCTCTCATTCTGTTCTTTATTTGAAAACGAGTATAACTTATTATGACAATATATGGGCAGACTGTATCAACGCAAGCCTAAAAATAATATCTGACCCATCCTATATTCTCAAGGAAGAGTATAATATTTTGCCCTCTAATACCAATATCCATATGTTGAATCACATTAGAAACTCATTTATTTTATTAATTGGCCTGCTGTACATTTGTACTGTAATTAGATTCATTATTTAAGGCTTCTTGCACCTGCTATTCTAAAATTCTATTTATTATAACTAATTTAAACACAAATCTCTGATCATTCAAATCCAACAAGTTATTTCCACGCAGATATTTAGAATGAATGTTTTTGCTAATGGTTGACCATTAAATTATGACTTGGCTTATATTATACTCTACATTTGAATTATTCATAGCTACATTTACATTTTACATTTACATTTTGCATCATTTGTACCAGTTTTACAAGTAACGCAATACTTAAGTTCAAGAGTAAAACATGATAGTACAAAACACAATGTGTTCTTGAGAAGTACCTTTTTATGGTTATTATGGATGATAAATAAGACATGTAACATGCTTAATATGAAATGTTTAATGGGCATGGGCAAATAATCATTGTTGCCTGTGGATCTTTAGAAAACAACTCTTAAAAACACTTATTACACTCTCACTTATTTAATGAACATTTCACCACAATTTCAACACAAAAATATTGTTTTTTGTGTGTATTCTGTTTTATAGGAAATGACTGCAATGAAAATATATATATTTTTTTAATAAAATGGCCTTTGTCTTGCTATAAGGCTAATTTCACAATCATCATTTAATATATCCTAAATACAGTTAAATTATATTTTACATCATTTGACAAAATTACAGTTTACCGGAAATGACACGCACACGCATTTTGCTTGAGATTTCTTGACTCATAACATACCTTGTTTCATAAATTATGATGCCACATCTGTGGGACAGTTTGTTTAAACATTTATGTCAATCCTTTATAAGTATTCCTCCTTTTGTTTAGAGCTTTCATAATGTAATAATACATTTCTTTATATTTTAAGATGAAATGTCTTGGTCTGTGGTAAAATAATACAATCTATATATGAAAAGAAATTGTGAAAAGTAGGCATGGTAAGAAGTTTCCAAGATGACCCCATGGAACATAAAAGTGCTCGTATTTGAAGAAACACCTATAATGGCATTAACAGGACAGTCATTATCTGTGTGTATTTTCCTTGCAATTATTGTGCCGGCCTAATTTTATGAGGAATTCAAATTAGACTATTCACCACTGCAGAATAAATGCATTATTCTAAGATCGCTCTGTGACCCATGTTTGTTTTAAGCACAGGACACGGCACCCTTCCACGAGAATGGCATGTACTTTCCAGGGGTTTGTGAGCCAGCATTAGAAAGACACAGGAGGCCGTATAACTACTTTGTTCAGAGCCCTTATGCATACACAAAGTATCCTGTGGCAGGCAGAAAGGGCCCTGACAGGCAGTATGACATCACTCGTGTGTAAAGTGGTGCTGCAGACGTTAGGTGGGGGTTGAAACGGATGCTTCTGTGCAGTACGTACAGTGCTGAGAGCTGACAGCCTAAAACTCTTCCTCTTGAAGATTTGTTGCAAGCACACAAGCAGTTTTTTTCTATTTTTTCAAATGGAGAAAAAAGAGAGTTGATAAAGAATTATTAAGAGAACAGAGGATATGCTAGCGTCCATCCTTTGAAGCCTCTGACATATTATGTAATGAAATCACTGAGCATATGAAGCACACATGGACACACTCATGCCACACAAAACAATGAAATAAGAATCAGCAGTATAAACTTAAGGTTGACACATTCATATGCACCTTTCAAAAGTATGGGGTCAGTCAGATCTGAATGCATTAAAATGACCGTAAAGACGCTTACATTGTTACAAAATAGTTTCTATTTCAAATAAATGCTGTTCTTTTGAACTTTCTATGTGTCATGACTTCCACAGAAATATTAAGCAGCGTTTTCAACATTGATAACAATACAAAAAAATAATAATTCTGGAGCACCAAATCAGCATATTAGAATGATTTCTGGAGGATCATGACACTGAAGATTGGAGTAATGATGCTGAAAATACAGTTTCCCATCACAGGAATAAAGAATACATTATTTTAAAATTTATTCAAAACAATTATTTACTGTGCTTTTGACAAATAAATGCAGCCTTGCTGAGTATAAGAGACTTATACAGTAAAAAAAATGTACCAACCCCCAAATTTTGAGTTGTATACCTACATATCAAGCTGATTTCAGTATCTTCAAATTAAAGAATGTTCCAGGTTCAGAAGGCTACAAGTTAAAGTAAATTAACAAACAACTATAGTATTTTTTTTGCCAAAACTTACTTACAAAAACTTACAATAATAAAGCTTGTATTAAGAGACAAAGATTTAAAAGAAATTAAAAAATAATCAAGATTAGGTTTGTTAAGTAAGCTATTATGTAAATAATTAAAATAAATAATTGCCCACCCAGAGAATTTGGAAAAAATGGATCCAGTTTATTTTAATCGCAATGTCAGCACAGGCTTTACAAACAGACTTTTATGATATGGATTCGACAGCACCGCCACAAACAGTAAGTACCAGTGTTCATTAAGGCCTGATCTGTGATCAGTGATTTCTGATGTGTAGCTAATTATTCAAGTTCACACAGACTTTCTTTCTAAATCGTTTAATACTGTTTATGCATCAGTGAATCAAGCCAGTGACTAAACGATCAACTTCGCATCGTTTCTGTTAGTAACATGAAACAAATCTGTTATGTATACTGCCATATCACCCTGTAGCCCAAGACTGGTTTCCCACTGAAGCTAAGCAGGGCTGAGCCTGGTTAGTACCTGGTTGGGAGACCAACTGGGAAAACTAGGGTGCTGCTGGTAGAGGTGTTAGTGAGGCCAGCAGGGGGTGATCACCCTGTGGTCTGTGTGGGTCCTAACACCCCAGTGTAGTGATGGGGACACTATACTGTAACAAGCACTGTCCTTCGGATGAGACGTCAAACCGAGGTCCTGACTCTCGGTGGTCATTAAAAATCCCAGGATGCCCATCGGCAAAGAGTAGGGGTGTAACCCCGGCATCCTGGCCAAATTTGCCCATTGGCCCCTGTCCATCATGGCCTCCTAATCATCCCCATATATATACGATTGGTATCATCACTCTGTCTCCTCTCCACCAATCAGCTGGTGTGTGGTGGGCGTACTGGCGCAATATGGCTGCCGTCGCATCATCCAAGTGGATGCTGCACATTGGTGGTGGTTCAATGTGAAGTTCAATGTACTTCAATGTAAAGCGCTTTGAGTGCCTAGAAAAGCGCTATATAAATGTAACAAATTATTATTTATCATTATGTAAAGTGTGTTAAACTACAGAGAGCGATCAAAGAACACTCTCTTTGTAATGTGCGGAGCTGTCAATCACACGTCACGAGTGTATCTGCACACTTGTCTAAACTGCCGTTATAACGAATGACGCTGTTATGCTGCACAACGAAGCTCTTACTGTATTTATGTCAATGTCGTGTTTGCTGTTAGTTGTGGTGAAAGCATTTTGTGAGAGAAAACGCGCTGCCTGACGAGATCACTGCATTCACGCGATCAACAGACTGTCTGTGTGCTCAATGCTCATCACTGCAGCTTTTCATGTGATGGGAAAAGATCTAAAAATAATGCTATAATCAACACTTTCACGATTCGTTCATCTCGACAGCTGTAATGGTTAAAAAAACCCCGTAGTATTCGAGAGGGGTTCCACATGTTACAAAGTTCGTAAAATACGGAGGAAGAAGACAGGGTCGGCATGACTGGGACTTGTGTTTATTCAGAACTTTCAGATACAAACAAAATAAACTCTCACAGCGCTCTCGACAACTCAGTACAATATAACTTTCTCAGCAATCTTTCTCCAGTTCTCCGTCTCTCTGGTCCACATGCAGTCCGTCTCTCTCCCTGGCAGTGCTTGTATGCAGACCTCGCTAAACCATGCCCCCTCCGCCACATAATCTAATACTCATTTCAAATGCAAAGATGTCAGCCAATCACAACAGTGGGCATTTATACTGAAGTCTCACAGCAGACATGCCCCTTCAAACAGAGCATTCAAGCCAGAGGGCTAAAATCAAGATAGAAAAATGCCTTTTATTTTCTAAATGATGACATTTTGTGATGTAAAAATCATACTAACAATATAAGTACACCGCAGGAAACATTATAACACAATAAAAAAAATCCACGCCATGGGACCTTTAAAATAGTCCACTTCAGTGGTCCAACTGCAATTTTATTGAGCGACGAGAATACTTTTTGTGTGCAAAAAACAAACAAAAATAACGACTTTATTCAACAATTTCTTCTAGTCTGTGTCAGACTCTTACGCTGTTGACGTAGTGTAAACAGTCCAGAATGCCGGCTTACCATTGGCCGGCGTTGTTCACGTGAGCACCACGACGCACATGCACAAGTCGTTCCGCCGTAGAACTCGGAAGCGCTGCACTGTTCACACTGTGTCAACAGCTTAAAGGGGCACTTCAGCGCTGGGAAGATGAATGTGTATTTAAACTGTCATTATGTAGTAGAAATGTGATATTATTGTTGAATTTGGTGCCTTCTAGACTGAGAAAAGACAGAAAATGTATTTTTGTCTCATGTGGATGAAAGACAACAACTCCCGGAATGCACTTGCTTCGCTGCCCTACGAGGCCACTCCCAAAGCCACAGCTATTGGTTATCACTTGCCCACAGCGGCACCACCCCCAATGTCGTTTTGATATTCATAGTAATAAAATAATTTTGTTCAGTTAGAGAATAGACACTATAGTTAAAAACGTCTCGGTTACGTATGTAACCCTCGTTCCCTGAAGGAGGGAACGGAGACGTACGTCGGAACTGACCGACGAATTGGGATCTGTTTCAGAGACCAATCTACTTCGAGTGTATTAAAAACGAGCCAATGGACATTGGCATGCGGTGCACGCATTCCACGCGCCGCCCCGCATTGCGGGTATAAATACGGAAGTGGAAGTACCGCATATTGTTTTCAACTGAGGAGCCGAGAAGAGTGGCTCGGGCCTTCAGCTGAAGCACAGCACCTGGCGACGGGACGTACGTCTCCGTTCCCTCCTTCAGGGAACGAGGGTTACATACGTAACCGAGACGTTCCCTTTCAGTCGGTTACGTTCGACGTTTGTCGGAACTGAACGACGAATTGGGATCCCTACCAAAACGCCAGGGATGCTGGCCCTTCCAGCGCCCTGCCTGAGCTCGCTGGACCACTCCTAAGTTGGAGTGGGAGTCAGGGCTCCCGGCAGGGAAGGACAATCACTGCTGTTCCTGCAAGACCCACTCAGCGTGACTATTGGATAACGCTGGGAAAGCGTGCCCGTCTCGGGAGATGGTACGCTGCGGAGCCACATCCTTCAATGGAAGGAGAGGTGGAAATACGCATCAGGACTAACCTAACCTAGGGTAGTGCAACTATGGAAAATCTCTGGGGTGGACCCAACCTGATCCCAGGGGGGGAAGAACACATCCCAGAGATGACAGAGCGGGCTCTGTCGAGGGAAAGACACGGGGCTAACCGAGCAGGGTAGCAGATACCGTGGAGAATACACATATGGGGTAGCCGTGAGGGGACCGCAACATATGGAACCCAGCCTACACACACGTTCCACAAGCATACGGGTGCAGGCCTGGCGCCAGACGGCCGCAACGTCTGGCACCGCAGGGGTGACGGAGGAACTCACAGGGTTAGCCGTTTCCGGGGAACACAACTGGAGCAAGAATAGACGCACGTATCCGGCCCGGAGGCGGGAGTGGCGTTGCAAGCCGACACTAGAACGGGTACTTAGCGCTACTGGCCCTGGGGGGCGAGGATGCGGGAAGATACCGGCTCTACACGGAGGCTATAAAATCTAGCGAACGTGTTAGGTGTCGCCCAGCCCGCAGCTCTACAAATGTCTGTCAGCGAGGCACCTTGAGCCAGCGCCCAGGATGAAGCAACACTCCTTGTTGAGTGTGCTCGCACCCCGAACGGGCAAGGTACGTCTTGGGACTGGTAAGCCAAGACAATGGCATCCACTATCCAGTGGGCCAACCTCTGCTTGGAGACAGCCTTTCCCTTCTGCTGACCTCCGTAACAGACGAAGAGCTGCTGTGAGGATCTGAAGCTTTGAGTCCGGTCAACGTAAGCGCGAAGAGCGCGGACGGGACATAACAAAGCTAGGGCTGGGTCTGCCTCCTCCGAAGGCAGCGCTTGCAGGTTCACTACCTGGTCCCGGAAGGGAGTGGTAGGAACCTTGGGCACATATCCAGGCCGGGGTCTCAGGACAACGTGAGAGTTGGCCGGCCCGAATTCTAGGCACGATTCGTCGACCGAAAGCGCATGCAGGTCCCCCACCTTCTTGATTGAGGCCAATGCGGTCAGGAGGACTGTCTTCATGGACAGGATTTTTAGCTCGACTGACTGCAAAGGCTCAAATGGAGGACCCTGGAGTGCTCTAAGCACCAGGGCTAAGTCCCAAGAGGGTAACGAGGTAGAACAAGGAGGATTTAGTCTCCTCGCACCTCTGAGGAACCTGACGATTAAGTCGTGCTTACCAACGGATTTACCGTCTACTGCATCGTGATACGCCGCTATTGCAGCGACGTACACTTTGAGGGTGGAGGGTGACAGCCGCCGCTCCAACCCATCCTGCAGGAAGGAAAGCACAACATTAATCGAACACTTCCGGGGGTCTTCCTGGCGGGAAGAGCACCAAACGACGAACAGATTCCACTTCAGAGCATAGAGGCGCCTCGTAGAGGTCTGGACGCGGGTGCCATAGAGTGCCCCGTCCCTGAGAAAGAAGGTCCTTCCTCAGGGGAATCGGCCAGGGAGGGGCTGTCGCGAGGAGTGTAAGTTCGGGGAACCAGGTCCGGTTGGGCCAATAGGGCGCAACTAACAAGACCTGCTCCTCGTCCTCCCTGACCTTGCACAGAGTCTGTGCAAGAAGGCTCACTGGGGGAAACGCATATTTGCGTAGGTCCCGGGGCCAGCTGTGCGCCAGTGCATCTATGCCTAAGGTACCTCCGGTCAGGGAGTAGTACCACTGGCAATGGGTCGAAGCGAACAGGTCTACCTGTGCAACCCCGAAGTGGTCCCATATCAGCTGGACGCTCCGGGGGTGGAGTCGCCATTCGCCCGGAGGTGTCGACTGACGAGAGAGCTCGTCGGCTGTCTGGTTCAGCGCACCTGGGATGTGAATAGCACGAAGTGACCTCACAAACTTCTGACTCCACAGGAGGAGATGGCGGGCGAGCCGGAGCATGCAACGGGAGCGTAGACCACCCTGTCGGTTGATGTACGCAACGGCCACAGTGCTGTCCGAACGGACCAGTACGTGTTTGCCCTGGAGCGGTTTCTTGAACCGGGCCAGGGCAAGCCGTACCGCCAGAAGCTCTAGGCAATTGATATGCCAACGCAGTTGGGGTCCCGTCCACAGACCCGAAACCACGTGCCCGTTGTACGTGGCCCCCCAACCCGTGGATGAGGCATCCGTGAAGACCACAGCATGCCTCGACACCTGTTCTAAGGACATACCGGCCCGGAGAAACGAGGGGTCTGACCACGGGTTGAAGGTTTGGCGACAGTAAGGAGTCACTGGGACCCGGTACTGACCGCTGTGCCACGCCCATCTCGGGACTCGGTCGTGTAACCAGCGTTGAAGCGGCCTCATATGAAGCAATCCGAGCGGCGTTACCGCGGCTGCGGATGCCATATGCCCCAGGAGCCTCTGAAAAAGTTTCAGTGGGGCCGCTGTCCTGCCATTGAACGTATTCAAGCAGTTCAACACTGACCGGACGCGCTCTGGAGTGAGGTGCGCTGTCCGGCTGACCGAATCCAGCTCCATACCGAGATAAGAGATCCTCTGCGCGGGGCAGAGTTTGCTCTTCTCTCGGTTGACCCGAAGTCCCAACAGGCTGAGGTGACTGAGCACCATGTCCCTGTGTTCGCACAACTGCTCTCGAGACTGGGCGAGTATGAGCCAGTCGTCGAGATAGTTGAGTAAGCGAACGCCGCGTTCTCTGAGAGGAACAATGGCTGCCTCGACGACCTTCGTGAAGACGCGAGGCGACAGGGACAGCCCGAAGGGCAAGACTTTGTACTGATATGCCCTCCCCTCGAACGCAAAGCGCAGGAACGGTCTGTGTCGAGGAAGGATAGAGACATGAAAGTACGCGTCCTTCAGGTCGATCGCTGCGAACCAATCTCGGGGACGGATGCATTGGAAAATGCGTTTCTGCGTTAACATTTTGAACGGAAGCTTGTGCAGGGCCCGATTCAGAATGCGCAGGTCCAAGATTGGTCTTAACCCACCCCCATTCTTGGGTACAATGAATTAGGGGCTGTAGAACCCCGACCTCATATCGGCAGGAGGAACCGGCTCGACCGCGCCCTTCGCCAGCAGGACATCGATCTCGGACCGCAAGACATGGGCATCGCTGCTCCGCACGGAGGTGAAGAGGATGCCCCTGTACTTGGGAGGCCGGCGTGCGAATTGAATCGCATAGCCGAGTCTGATGGTACGGATGAGCCAGCGAGACGGCCTGGGGAGACCTAGCCAGGCCCCCAGAGACCGAACTAGCGGGATCAACGGCACCACAGACGTACCCGGGGTGAGGCAGCGAGGTGGAGTATTCAGACCCGACTCGGGAGGCCCGGAGGCGGCCCGGAGTGTTGCCTGAATACTCCAGGTGGGGCAGAGAGTGGGTGAGAAGGCCCGGGGGCGTCCTCGGTGCCCAATCTGCTGCCGCCTGGCGAGGGGTGAGAGGGGAGGAAAGGAGTGGCAAGGCCCGGGGGCGTCGCACACTGCCAACCTGTCCCTCTCTGGGCTCAGGGAGGGAAGAACTGCTCTGAGAATTTGGGTACCGCTGGACTCCGGGGAGCCAGCGGCAGGACCGAAACCAAAAAAATATTCTCCCCCCGGTCCTCCTCCGGGGGAGGGAGGGGTGCGGACACCGTCTCCCCGAGCAATTCCTCTCTCGCTGGGCTGCCCGTTTCAGGGTTGCTTGCCCTTGTGCTTGCTAGCAGGCTCGCGGGACCCTGGACGGGTTGGGCACCTCCCTTGCGCCCGGCCACCTGCTGCCTGGGTGGAGGCGGACGCAGGGTGGCGCCCTCGGCGACAAGCAGATGGAGGTGCTGTGGCCGACGACTGGGTGTAGGCAGCAGCTGGTCGTCGGGGCAGGTTTTTTTTTATTATTTTTTTTTATTATTATTATTTATTTTTTTATTTTTTTTGCCACCTCCGTCTGCTTCTGGGCCACCAAGAACTGCTGGGCGAAGTTCTCGTTGGCTTCGCCGAAGAGGCCAGCCTGACAGACAGGGGCGATGAGGAACCGAACTTCGTCGGGCTCACGCATATCTGCCAGGTTTAGCCCCAGCTTCCTGGACCACTGGTGTGGACATCGCCTGACCCAGGGAGCGTGCAGTGACTTTCGTCACTCCGGAGAGCGAGGTCCATCACCGCACGCAGTTCCTGCATAACCCCTGGGTCGGGACTACCCTCATGCATGCAGGACAGAGGGCAGTGAGAGAGGGAAAAACGTATACAGGTTATGGCCCTTTTGGTGTTCCATATTTTGACACCAAATAGTTCCATGCTGTTAAATTTTTCCAATGCACATCCGGGCAGCCACCCCGGAAAGCATTGCTGACAACTCTGAATCTGATTCAGCATGAGCACACACCATTATAGTGGGAAACTCAGCATTATCATTTCCAGCGCATAACAGCCCTCTCTCCGATGCAGCAATTGACATCTGTCCTCCGCCAGAGCGCCAAATGAAACGCTAGATCCCCTTTTTTTTTTTTTTTTTTTTTTAAAAGGACCAGCAATCCCATCTGTAAGCTACCAGCAGGCATGTGAGACAATGAGCGTGGCCGTCAGACGGCACACGGCGCGCTGAACAATCCAGCCCCTATGAAAGAGCAAGGTGAACAACGCGCCGACGTGGTCATGTTCTCGTGAGAGAACATGAACCACCCACAAACAAAGTCTCAGCACGCTCGTGATGCGATAGAGGAGTGGGGGCCCGAAGAGATGTACTCGGCGGGGAAGCCCCACTGTAATCCTCAGGTCACCAGCGCTTATTAGCCAAAGTAATCCTTTTATGGAGCCCCAGAAAAGAAACTAGATCGGGGAATAAGTGAAGGGACTCAACCCCGTTTGAGGTTCATAGTCTCGACCGCGCATCAGAGCGCCGAGTGACGCGCTGGGTTGCCGTGACAACCCCCGCTATCAGCCGGCGCGAGACGGCACACGGCGCGCTGAACGCTCAGCCTTTACGAGAAAGGTGAGACGAACAAGGCGCCGACGTGACCATGCTCTCCTGAGAGAGCATGGATCACCCACGAAAGCAATCTCACATGTTTATATGCGAGAGAGATCGTGGCCGTCAAATGAGGACAGGAAACAACCGCATCCAGAAACACACGGTTTGAATGACATCTTGAAAAAGACGCAGGGTCAAACCGTGTTGCTCTTTTAGTGACAGAGAGAAGAGAAAACCGCTCCGAACGTGCCGAGGCACACAGGGGAATAGCCGCGGCTTACAGCGGTTTAAAGGTGCAAGCCCGCTGTAAGCACTCAGAGGGAAACGCCCAGCGAACCAACAGTTTCACTTCTGGTCGTGACCACCGCTGTACATCACCGTCACACCGACACAGGAACAGGTAAGCTGATCTTCTCTCGTAATGTCTTGAAACTCGTTCGTAGAACACACTCTTCGCAGGAAGCATGAAAGCTCGGCTCCGAAGTTGAAAGCAATATGCGGTACTTCCACTTCCGTATTTATACCCGCAATGCGGGGCGGCGCGTGGAATGCGTGCACCGCATGCCAATGTCCATTGGCTCGTTTTTAATACACTCGAAGTAGATTGGTCTCTGAAACAGATCCCAATTCGTCGGTCAGTTCCGACGTACGTCGAACGTGACCGACTGAAAGGGAACTGAATGTGTCTTTTCAATAAAGTGTGAGTGAGTCGAACGAAAGGCACGGCAGAAACGCAGCAGAAGTCAGATTTCATTCATCACGAGAGAAGATCTGAGCAGAGCTGAGGTAAGTGCGGCTGTTATTCTCACGCGTGTCCAGTCTGGCGCGTTATCAGATCACATATGGAAGCTAAACTTTCATAGGAATTCATTTAAAAGTTGAATTCGTACCGCTCCGTTATGAATGCCCGAGCCGAGCAGCAGCGGGCGTGCGCATTAACATTCTGTGAGTGTGTTCCCTCCCCTGTGGGCGGTTTGAAAACATGCGGAACTAGCTCCTGTAGTCTAGCCTCTGGCCAAAAAAATTTTTTTTCCGGAAATAAAATGCATAATTCCCTCGTCTCAGGGGGATATGAAGGGGGAAAGTACCATAATTCGAATATCCTACCGGGTTTCCACTGATACAAAGCGTAATGCTAAAACACTGAAGTAACCCTTTAAGAGTGTGACACAGGCTAGAAGATATTGTTGAATAAAGTCGTTATTTTTGTTTGTTTTTGCGCACAAAAATTATTCTTGATGCTTCATAAAATTAAAGTTGAACCAATGGAGTCCCATAGACTATTTTAACAATGTCTTTACTACCTTTCTGGACCCTGAAAGTGGTAATTAAATTGCTGTCTATGGAGGGGTCAAAAATATCTTAATTCGTGTTCCGAAGATGAACGAAGGTCTTACGGGTTAGGAACGACATGAGGATGAGTAATCAATGACAGAATTTTCATTTTTGGGTGAACTAACCCTTTAAGGAGAATAAAAAAAATCTCCCAACTAATGCCATAACCTTGTTTGGTACAGTACATACTTTTTGAGGTTCAAATTAATCTTTAGAATTAAAATTAAAATTAGTCCCAACTATTATATTCAACTGCCATTTATTTTCAGATAATTGTTTGTTTACAACTCAGTTGCACATAATGTAGTTTTCATAAACACTTGGCTTCATGACAAAATTATTCAAACATATATAATTAACAGTAAATAAGCTCCTCTCTACTTTTTTATTTATTATAATTATAGCTAATTAACGAACTGTGAACATTATACAACTTTCTTGAGGTAAATGCAAAGTTATGTTACATTGTTCACAAGCTTTTTTATTGATGTCTTTCCGTGGTTAAAACACTGAGCAAAAACATGAGACATGATACATTTCGGTAAGTTGTACTGTATCTTTCATCATACCTTAATGTTCATGCATGTTTTTTTAAGCCGATTCGACAGTGAAAATCATTTATTTTATTGACCAATACTGATAAAATAGTTTAGAGTGTGGGTGTGTAACGGTTCAGTTTAATTGTAAAAAGGTGATTGTGGTTATATGCTGACCTTCAAGCGCCCTCTTGTGGCAAAGGTTGTGTATGGTAACTTCCGCAGCCTATGACTCGTGTTGAGTTGTGTTCACTTCATTATGTATGCGTCATGGCTGAAGAGCGGCTCGTGCGGTGAAGTCGTGGCCTCATAAGGCTGTAAGTCACTATTATTTGTCACATAAACATGACGTTTAGTAGGTTTAAGATGTTTGACAGTAAATATATAAATCTAGAGATTATTAATGTTGCTAAAAACTAAATGTAAAGTGCAAAGTATGAGCATTAGGTAGCGCCATATGCTAGCGGTCTTTTGTTATGATTATTAGGCTAATTTGGAGTATGTGATGTCAAGCAATTACTTAATTTGTATAATTTACAAATATAATTACCACATGCATATGACAATGTGACGTTTAGTGCATAATGTGTGGATTTTATGTTTCTTTGAATGCCTATTTTGGCAGTAAATAAATACTGCTCAGTGAATATGTACTTTGCACTTTAAATATAAGTTGAGTACTATCTAATTGCTGTATTTTCTGTTTGTTTACAGTTTTTACAATGTTAAAATTAAACGAGATTTGATTCAAACTATTGGAAGATTAAAAGCCATGAACCAACATCTCGCCTGTTCACTGTCTGTCTAGCTGGATAGAGAAGTTACATCTAGTGAGGACAGAACAGTAAAAAAGCCTTGTTATCAGCATACAACGCCTTTCAGAAGCTGTTAACTTCAGTCATCAAGTCATCATGTGGCAGCCATTGGACCCGCAACCCCAACGACTTCCAGGGAGTCACATGCTGAAAGCACAAGAGGAGGTACTGGAAACGAGATCTCGGTGCTCTGCTTCTTCAACGCGGTCTACAAGGTCATCTGCAAGCGTAGCAGCTCTCAAAGCGCGAGCCAAAGCTGAAGCTGTACAAGCGCAGGTGGTCTATGCAGAAGAGGAAGCTGAAGTAATGAAACAACAAGCTGAAATGCAGGCTCAGCTACATATTTTAAAGATAAAGAAAGAAGCAGCCGCTGCAGCAGCAGAAGCAGAGATACTAGAAGCAGCCGCACAGTTTGAAGAACAGCCTTACAACAAAGAACATCTGTGCGACAACCCCGTGGACTCCAAGGAAAAAGTTCAAAATTTCATCGATAGTCAAGTATTCTTGCAAAGCAACCAAGTGCCATCACAGCCTCAAATCTCAATCACGAACCCCTTCTACCAACATGATAACACAAGCGCAGAACCATCACCATCCCCCTACGTTACTCCTGTAACCAAGCAAGAAACCCTGCAACATAGAAAACAACGGCCGTCTATATACATGTCAACACCACATCCTAACATATCACATCCAGTTCTCAATCACCAACACCAGTCATTCAGCTCAACACCCCCAAATCCTCAACAGACATCTACGGTAAATGACATGGCTAAATATCTAATGAGACGTGAACTGGTATCAGCCACTTTGCAAACTTTTGATGATGATCCACAAAATTATCGTAGCTGGAAATCCTCATTTCTGAGTGTCACGAAAGACTTGTCCCTGTCCCCTAAAGAAGAGTTAGATCTGCTTGTAAAATGGCTTGGACCAAAGTCAAACCAACAAGCTAAAAGAATCAGTGCGGCTCAAATCAATGATGTCGCTGAAGCCCTAAACATGATCTGGCAGCGCTTGGAAGAAACCTACGGAGCACCTGAGGTAATTGAACATGCACTCTTTCAAAAGGTTGATAACTTCCCTAAGATTACAGCTAGAGACTCAAGTAAACTAAGGGAGCTAGGAGACCTCTTACTTGAACTACAGCTAGCTAAAGCAGAGGGTTATTCACCTGGGCTAGCCTTTCTAGATACGGCTCGTGGTGTTAATCCCATAGTGGAAAAACTTCCTTACTCCCTACAAGAAAGATGGATCTCACATGCATCCAAATACAAGGTAGATTACAACGCCACATTTCCACCATTTTCTACCTTTTCTAACTTTGTACGGGAGCAAGCACGCATAAGAAATGATCCTAGCTTCTCCTTCCTGTCAGCAGCGCAGTCCAAATTTGACAGACCTGTTAAAAACAGTACTCGCCCTATGATTTCAGTGAAAAAGACAGAAATAGCCCAGAGTAATGAAACAACAGATGTGAGTGAAGATCCAGACAAACAATGTCCTTTGCATAAAAAGCCGCATCCCCTCAGGAAGTGTCGCAGTTTCCGCTGCAAGTCCTTAGAAGAGAGAAAAACATATCTGAAGGACAAAAACATATGCTTCAAGTGTTGTGCGTCAACCAAACATCAAGCCAAAACCTGTCAGATCAAAGTCATCTGTAAAGAATGTGGGAGTGAAAGACACAACTCAGTGCTACATCCAGGCCCACCCCCTCCTACCAGCATCACACCGACAACAGAGGTGAAACAGCATGGCGGGGAGCCTGAGTTCAGCACACCATCAGTCTCAGCTACGGCAATGTGCACAGAGGTATGTGGCGAACAGCGCGGCTCAAGATCTTGTGCTAAAATATGCCTAGCCAAAGTGTATCCAGCAGGTCAGAGGGACAAGGCAATAAACCTCTACGCTGTTATGGACGAACAAAGTAATCAGTCACTTGCCCGCTCTGACTTTTTCGACATCTTTAGTGTTAAAGGAGGCACAGAGGTGTATACCTTAAAAACATGTTCAGGTATCATGGAAGTCAGCGGGAGAAAGGCTAAAGACTTTATTGTCGAGTCTATAGATGGTCACATAAAGGTGCCGCTGCCTCCGATGCTAGAATGTGACATGATACCAGAGGATCGCTCTGAGATCCCCTCGCCTGAAGTCGCCCAATACCACCCACACTTAAAGGTGCTCTCGCACAAGATACATGCCATAGACCCAAATGCACAAATCCTGTTACTCCTGGGCAGAGACATCCTGAGTTTACATAAAGTGAGAGAGCAGTGCAATGGTCCCCATAATGCACCATTCGCCCAGCGCCTTGACCTCGGCTGGGTTATTGTGGGAGATGTCTGTTTGAATGGTGCACACAAACCAAGGTCTGTCGCAACGTACAAAACAAACACATTGCTCAATGGGCGTCCATCGTATCTCAGTCCATGTACCAATGTCCTGCAAGTAAAAGAGAAATCTGTAAGTCAACTAAAAGACACTCAAATCTGCACAGATACTTACCAGGTTATACAAACAGACAATCTCGGAGACACTATCTTCATCAGGAGAGAGGATGATGAAAAATTAGCATCTTCACAACAGGATATGCAATTTCTCACAATAATGCAGAACGAAATGTATCAGGATGAGACCAACAGCTGGGTTGCGCCCCTTCCCTTTGTTACACCCAGACAACGTCTACCAAATAATCGAGATCAGGCTTTAAAAAGACTCAACACACTAAAACGAAGTCTCGTCAAAAAACCTGAGATGAGAGGGCACTTTGTTCAGTTCATGCAAAAAGTCATAGATAACAAGCAAGCAGAAGTTGCACCCCCTTTACAGCTGAATGAAGAGTGTTGGTATCTCCCCATGTTTGGGGTGTACCACCCGCAGAAACCCAAGCAAATCCGTGTGGTTTTTGACTCAAGCGCTAAACATGAGGGCGTAGCACTCAACGACGTCCTGTTAAGCGGCCCAGATCTCAACAACGCTTTGCTAGGGGTTCTAATCAGATTCCGCAGAGAGCCCATCGCAATAACAGCAGATGTGGAACAAATGTTCTACTGTTTCACAGTGAGGGAAGACCATCGCAATTTCCTGCGATTTCTCTGGTTTAAAGACAATGATGTCACAAAAGAGATCATTGAGTATCGCATGAAAGTCCATGTTTTTGGAAATCGTCCGTCTCCCTCTGTTGCAATCTACGGGCTCCACAAGGCAGCTGAAGCCAGTTCGAAAGAATATGGTAAGGACGCAGAGCATTTTGTCACCAGAAACTTTTACGTAGACGACGGTCTAACCTCACTCCCGACTGAATTTGAAGCAATTACTCTCCTGCAAAAAACACAAAAAATGTTAGCTGAGTCAAATCTGCGTTTACACAAAATTGCTTCAAACAGCAGCAAGGTCATGGAGGCGTTCCCAGCAAATGACTTGGCAAAAGACATCAAAAGCCTTGACTTAGACACTGACCCATTACCTGTGCAAAGAAGCTTAGGCATCAGCTGGAGTCTTGAATCGGATACTTTCACATTTCAAGTCTCTAAAGAACAAAAACCATTCACCAAAAGAGGCGTGCTATCCACTGTTAATAGTTTGTACGACCCCTTAGGTTTTGTAGCGCCTATAACTGTACAGGGAAAAGCACTCATAAGAGAACTAACCTCTGAACCATGTGACTGGGATGATCCCCTATCGCCAGCCAAAGAAAGACTATGGTCTGCATGGAGAGACTCTCTTCTCGAGTTGGAGCACATACACATTCCCAGACCATACGTACCATTGTCTCTTTCCTCAACACAACACAGAGAGCTTTGTGTCTTCAGTGATGCCTCATCCACAGCAATAGCAGCTGTCGCCTACTTGCGAGTTGTCAATGAGCAGGGACAGCCCCTCACCGGATTTGTCATGGGCAAAGCCAAACTAGCACCAAAACCAGCTCACACAATTCCAAGGCTGGAGCTATGCGCCGCTGTCCTTGCTACAGAAATGGCAGAGCTTATATGCCAAGAAATCGACCTTGAGCTTCATGCTGTGAAGTACTACACGGATAGTAAGATTGTACTAGGTTACATCTACAACACGTCAAGAAGATTTTATGTCTATGTATCGAACAGAGTCTGTAGAATCAGAAAATCTTCAGTACCAACACAGTGGCATCATGTCTCATCAGAAAACAACTCAGCGGACATTGCTACTCGCCCAATAGCAGCACTTCTACTGCCACGAACATACTGGTTCACCGGACCCCCATTCTTGTCTAAGGAACGGCCTCAGTGTTCATCTACAGCAGATACAAATGAATTCGAGCTAATAGAACCAGAGCATGATTCAGAGATTCGACCAGACGTGAATGTCTATGCAACTAAAGCCAGCATCGAACCTCTCAGTTCACACCGGTTCGAACGATTCTCAACATGGAAACATCTCATACGAGGTATGGCAAAACTCATTTCTCTAGCTAGAAACAAGTCCAAAGCTTCAGATCAAAACACTACAAATCCTCAAACTCAAGCTAAACTTACAGTAATCTCAAGCGTCCAACAACATGTATTCAAAGAGGACATTAAGAAACTGCAGAAAGGGGAACGAATCCCAAAAACAAGCTCCTTGTGGACTCTAAACCCTTTCATAGACTCAGATGGACTGTTAAGGGTTGGGGGTCGGACGTCTCTAGCCAACCTCCCATATGACGAAAAGCACCCTCTGATTCTCCCTAAAAAACATCATGTGTCAACTCTGCTTGTGAGACATTACCACCAAGGTGTCGCTCACCAAGGTCGTCACCTCACTGAAGGAGCGCTGAGATCTGCTGGTGTTTGGATAATTGGAGGCAGGAAGCTAGTCTCAAGTGTAATCTATCAGTGTGTCACTTGTCGTAGGCTTAGAGGAAAACCTGTTGAACAAAAAATGGCCAACCTACCAGAAGATCGACTCACCATGGAAGCCCCATTCACTAGGGTAGGCTTAGATGTTTTTGGGCCCTGGAGTATAGTCACTCGCAAGACTAGGGGTGGGGCTGCAGAAAGCAAACGCTGGGCAGTTTTATTTAGTTGCTTAGGGACTCGTGCAGTTCACATAGAAGTAATTGAATCCATGTCCACCTCATGCTTTATTAATGCACTGAGAAGGTTTTTTGCAGTTAGAGGCCCTTCCAAAGTTCTCAGATCAGACCGTGGCACCAACTTTATTGGAGCCTGTAAGGAGCTGAAAATCAGTACAGATAACCCTGAGATCCAAGACTACCTCAGCAACGAAGGCTGTACATGGACATTCAACACGCCTCACTCATCACATATGGGTGGATCATGGGAAAGAATGATTGGCATCGCCCGCCGCATTCTAGACGCCATGTTACTGCAGTCAGGTCCAACTCGCCTTACCCATGAGGTCCTCACAACACTAATGGCAGAAGTCATGGCAATCATTAATGCTCGTCCATTGGTTCCCATAAGTGCTGATTCAGACTCACCAACTATTTTGACACCGTCTATGCTTCTAACTCCAAAGGCAGGGGTTGTTCCCGCTCCTGAAGGGACATTTGACATAAAAGACATGTATAAAAAGCAATGGCAACATGTTCAAGGTCTTGCAGATACCTTTTGGAAGCGCTGGAGGCAAGAATATCTGTCAGTGCTTCAGCCAAGAAGAAAATGGACTCATGAGAAAGATAACATTCAAGTTGGGGACGTAGTCTTGCTGAAAGATGACCAAGTTAAACGTAATGAATGGCCCATCGGAATCATTACTAAAAGCATCCCAAGCGAAGACAAGAGGGTCAGAAAAGTGGAAGTTAAAGTTGTGAAGCAAGGAACCTCTCGTGTCTACTTGCGCCCAGTGACTCAACTAATTCTCTTGCTTCCCCAAAGTAGTGGTACAAGGACTGATTAGTATTAAATAGTGGTATAAAAGCATTTATACCAGGCGGGGAGTGTAACGGTTCAGTTTAATTGTAAAAAGGTGATTGTGGTTATATGCTGACCTTCAAGCGCCCTCTTGTGGCAAAGGTTGTGTATGGTAACTTCCGCAGCCTATGACTCGTGTTGAGTTGTGTTCACTTCATTATGTATGCGTCATGGCTGAAGAGCGGCTCGTGCGGTGAAGTCGTGGCCTCATAAGGCTGTAAGTCACTATTATTTGTCACATAAACATGACGTTTAGTAGGTTTAAGATGTTTGACAGTAAATATATAAATCTAGAGATTATTAATGTTGCTAAAAACTAAATGTAAAGTGCAAAGTATGAGCATTAGGTAGCGCCATATGCTAGCGGTCTTTTGTTATGATTATTAGGCTAATTTGGAGTATGTGATGTCAAGCAATTACTTAATTTGTATAATTTACAAATATAATTACCACATGCATATGACAATGTGACGTTTAGTGCATAATGTGTGGATTTTATGTTTCTTTGAATGCCTATTTTGGCAGTAAATAAATACTGCTCAGTGAATATGTACTTTGCACTTTAAATATAAGTTGAGTACTATCTAATTGCTGTATTTTCTGTTTGTTTACAGTTTTTACAATGTTAAAATTAAACGAGATTTGATTCAAACTATTGGAAGATTAAAAGCCATGAACCAACATCTCGCCTGTTCACTGTCTGTCTAGCTGGATAGAGAAGTTACATCTAGTGAGGACAGAACAGGGTGTATACTGATAAAACAATTTGTAAAAAAAAATTATGAAAAATATATCATAAAATTAAATAAATAAATACTATTATATTAGAAAAATGCTAAATAGAAGTGCTTTTAAACTTTTAGACTGCTCTTTATATATGTTTTCACATCAGTATTTTTATTTATCAGTAATATTAATTTATTATATCAATAAATATGATACAAATAACAGTTTAGTCAACTTAAGTCATCTAAGTGTGTGTTTCTGTGACTATAATCCAAAACTATATGTGCTGTTAATGAATTCTTAAGAGGATTGGAAGACAAAAAGTGCATACTGTCTTACGTATGCTTGGGGTGTGTTACATATGCTTGGTTTAATGTCACACACGCTTTGGAAGAAGTGTGAAGAAAGAGAATGTGTGGAGCCGTAATTGTGCGAGCTTTGATGTTACAGCACAGCGAGCTCTTTTAGACGTCTCTCACTGACGTCAGCAGACCACAGTGTGGAATATATAGTGCCTAAATCCGTGATAGTTTTTTTTTCCTCATTTGTTTTTTCCTCTTCACGAGAGCCCAGGAGATAGTGACGTGTGTCATATTTATCATCATAATCAGCTCTTGTAGTTAATGAGGGCAATGATTCAGGTTCAGAACGGCCTCTCTGAAATTCCAGGTCACTGGTCTCAATGGATGTCACATGCGAGAGAGTGTGTGTTTCGTCCTCCATATTGTCTTTAGAGAGTCACAGTGACGTGGAAAGGCAATGTTTAGGGAAAACTGTGTCAGGTGTTATGGGCTAATTGATCATGAGAATTGTATGACATTCAGCCATCACGGGCATGTGTAGGTCCGGGTCTGCATTGAACTCAATGGCTTTATTGGTGTGACAAAATTCTCGTTAATGAGGTGAAATCCAAGAAATCAGCCTCTGCTTTTTGCCCTCCAGACCACTGATACAATATTCTGGGAGAGTCTGTACAGAGAAGCACAGAAGCTCTTTAAAATGGGAGAGGCAAGGCCCCCCTCCTTTGTCTGTGATGCTCAGACTAGACTTGTCTAATGAAGCCAATGTGGCACAAAGCCCTTTATTATTTTCATTGGCTTTAAGTAAGCGAGCAAAGATCACTTAGGCTTTGTGCGTTCCAACAGCACAGGAAAAAAATATAAATTAGAAATAATATTTTCTAACCACAGGACGAGAGGTGCAGTTCCATCTAGGGCTGGGCGATATGGCTAAAAATATGATCAAAAATATTTTTCTTTCTGTATTGATCGATATTGATATTTATCACAATATATAATTTGATAATGCTACCGGCTTGAAGAGTATCCCGACAAGGACTGAAGCCTGGAGAAACCAGAGGGTTCATTAATCAAATTTTTGAATATATTGTATTAGCAAAAATAGACTAACACTTAGTTTTTTTTTTTTTTAACTTATTAAAATAGTGGCATCAAACGGCTCAAATATTTGAAGAGGTAACCTATACAAAAACATTCACTGTTAGGTAAAATACAGTTGCGAAAGCATGACCATCTTTGCTAGGGACACACAGCTTCCCTGCGCATGACGGCCATTGCTCCACATCGCCGCCCTACCGCAGGTGTGTTAAAGGGGTCATCGGATGCAAAATTAACTTTTATATGGTGTTTTTAACCTAGTTTTTTATGGTTTGCATGTAAATGTGTCTTTGAAGTGTGTGGACACAACCACCCTACAATGATAAAAATCCATTCACTCCTTTTTTTAATCCTCTAAAAGCCTGAACACTCCCAATAATCAAGCCGTTTTAATTTTCTGAGCAATATGACCTTGCGGAAGGTTTGAGTACCCTACCACCTCAGGTGGTGGCTACAATCACTTCAGCCACAGCCTTGTCCACAAGACACGCCTATGCTCTGAAGTGGAACTTCTTCATCGCCTGGTGTTCTTCTCGCCGAGAAGACCCCAGAAAATGCCAGATCGGGTCGGTGCTCTCCTTCCTCCAGGAAGGGTTGGAACAAAGGCTGTCTCCTTCCACCCTTAAGGTTTACGTGGCTGCGATCTCTTGGGACCTTGCAGTAGTTCTATCTGCTCTGTAGAGGGCGCCCTTCGAGCCATTGCATTCAGTAGAGCTTAAGTACCTCTCAGTGAAGACGGCACTCTTGATTGCTCTGGCCTCCATCAAGAGAATAGGGGACCTGCAGGCTTTTTCGGTCGACGAAGCGAGCCTGGAGTTTGGGCCGGCTAACTCTTGGGCCTGGATATGTGCCCAAGGTTCCCACCACTCCTTTTAGAGATCAGGTGGTGAACCTGCAAGCACTGCCCCTGGAGGGGGCATACCCAGCCTTGGCATTGCTCTGTCCAGTACGTGCTCTCCACACTTACGTAGATAGGACTTGGTGTTTCAGGATCTCAGACCAGCTTTTTGTCTGTTACGGAGGGCAGCAGAAGGGAAAGGTTCTCTCTAAGCAGAGGTTGTCTCACTGGATAGTGGACACCATTGTCTTGGCTTACCAGGTTCAAGGCCTGCCATGCCCCCTAGAGGTGAGGGCACACTCCACCAGAAGTGTGGCTTCCTCTAGGCCTCTAGCGCATGGCACATTCATGAGATTCTATAATCTGTGAGTGGAGCCTATGTCCTCTCATGTACTCACTCCCAGTGGCCAGTAGTAGGACCTGCTCAGTGTCATCGCTTGTTGCGCCATTCCACTCCACGGACTGGATAAGTGCGCTATTCTACTCAGGTGAGTTTCTCCGGGAAGCCCTGGGTTCCTCCAGCACTGTTGACATCAACACCAGAGTGCATGCTCAGTTGGTCAGCCCTCGTGTTAGGCTAGGTGCCTCCATGTGCATGGTTCCCCGCTTGGACAACCCCCACATGTGTACTTCCATGTTAAGCCTCCTCTGAGCATGTGTCGTTCCCTTGACAAGTACACCTTACCACCCCTGGGGTTGAAACATTCCACTAGGCTTGCTGCGATAGTCTGTGTTGACGTGTCACAACACCAGTTACATCACTTTCCCACCGTGGCACCGTCCCCACCTTCGTTTTTTTATAGCTAGTAATAAAATCATTTAGCACAGTTCGAGAACAGACAATTAAAAACTGAACGTGTTGCAATACAGCATGAGACGAACGAGAGTCACAGCACATCAGCAACAGGAGTCAGATTTCATTCATCATGAGAGGCTGACAAGATGATGGTGGAAGATTTTGTTTCAAAGCGAAATGTCAAAGCGCCTATTTATGTGAGTTTGTCATTTTACTGTTTTGTTGTTGCATTTTTCATTAAGAATAATAGTCTAATGAACCCACCATTCAAGCAACCCGCCCAAAAATTGGCACCAATTCTAAACTGAAAGTACAATGGGCAAACTGGTGTGTTTTCAGTTCATTCCTATGGAAGATTTTCATTGAAAACACTCTTACTTCTCCTCCCCGCCAGAGCAGCCATGGCCATTTTACTTTCGGTTTAGAATTAGAGATATAAAAGCCCCTGCCGGTGATAACGGTATTACCAGTGTTGTCACGTGTCGATTAACCGATGGGAAAATTTCCTCACTGTCACATCCCTACATTCCACCCTACGGGCTGGATACTTCAGAGTTTTTCCATATGCATCTCGTCCTCGGGTCATATGTGTATCCTAAGTCCTCCCTGCGGGTAGGTGCTGCTATCCAGTGTACCTTGGTATTTTTGCATTTAGCCTGGCCCTTCACTCGTGCCAGTCTTACGACAGGGAGCTGGGGCTTGCGCAGGACACTGGAAGATAGCCGCAGGCAGCTTGGACTCTCCCTGCGTGAACTTTCCAGCCCGCATCAGATCGGGGTCTGAGGGGCTCATCGCTGGGCGCTGGAAGTGGTAGTAACTATGGCGTTTTCCATAGGGGATCCCAATTCGTCGGTACGTCCGACGTACGTCGAACGTGACCGACTGAATGGGAACGTCTCGGTTGCGTATGGTAACCCTCGTTCCCTGAAGGAGGGAACGGAGACGTACGTCCCGTCGCCACAGTTGCTGTACCATCACTGCAGGTTGAGCCATTACGTGTGGCTCCTCAGTGAAAAACAGCGTGCATTCGCTCTCGCTTCCTGTTTATACCCGCGGCGCGGGGCGGGGTGCGAGATGCAAATCTCGCACGCCAATTGTCCATTGGCCGGTTCTAGATAGCTCGAAGCTGATAGGGGCTCTCTGAAGTGATCCCAATTCGTCGGTACGTCCGACGTACGTCTCCGTTCCCTCCTTCAGGGAACGAGGGTTACCATACGTAACCGAGACGATTTACTTATTGTACTACTAGTTTATCATGAGTATAATTGTAATGTTTGAAACGGATGTCATAACAAAATTCAGTAGACCAGGAAGATTTTGAAACAAGCTGTTCATTCATAAATCTGTTAGATCTTATACCTTCCTGCTGTGGAAATACAAACTGGAAGAAAGAAGACAATGAGCGCAGGGCTGAAAAGGGATGGGGCTACATGCGGTCTGTATGTGGATTCTGTTTGTTGTCCATCTATGCTGTGCAGACTAAATGCTCAGCTGCATAAACATTTTCATAAAACAGTAAAGTACATGATGCATAACAAACCAAATGTGTAATGCTACTTAAATATGTCTTATTTTAGTTATGAATGATCCTCATTTTTATTCAATAGTTTTGTTACATGGTCACTGGTTTGGTTTTGGTTTTGCTATATGGACTGTATATTTTCATTTTCATGCAGATTTTTATTCGCATTTGACATTAAAGTTTACGAGGACACATGAATAATAATAATAAAAAGATGTGAACGCAATATTCCATAAAAAAAGGAATTGTCAATTTTAATTTCATAGTGACTTCACCCAAAACAGGAGGGCTACTTATGGTGATCAAAGACATAACACTTCATACAATACAGATTATTTCAAAGCAGCTTCACGGTAATAAACCGGAAAATAACAGTGTTAACATTACAAAATTATAATAAGTATAACTACAACTAATTAAATTTCAGCTGTAAAGCAGGTCTACTGAGGACAATAGTGTCATTATTCAGCTCGATGTTGATTCAATTTAGTTCAGTAACAGTGTTAATTTTGTGCAAAGTTTCACACTGTCCCTGTTTCCAAAGCTCATTGCAGTTGCTAGGGTATTCTTGGTGGTTGCTAGGCACTGAAGGCAGATGCTTACTGGCCTTAGTCTGCAGAACCCAATCCCAAGAATAAGAAAAATGATCCAATCATATTGATTGTGACGAATATTTAAAATCAAATAATTTTTTGGTTCAGGAATGGAAGATTTCATACTTTGCAAATGCTGAAGCTGTCCTAGATCAGTTTAATGACGGTGGGCCGACAGAGATGAATGTGGCGTCTCCCCCTGTGCTCTGCTACTGTGTGCACCTTCCGCTCATATTCTCTTTACAGCACTGCTCACGCAACACTATAACGCTGCCCTAACGTCACTCTAATCTCAATATGCATCAGCGATACGTCAGTGAATCTCGTTTAACCAATGATCACTGAGATTGAATGGCTTCAGAATTACATACAGTACCAGCTATTCACATTCAAAAAACGGGGTTTGTATTTGCTGATTATTGCTCTTCCTCTGTTGCACAAACGACACAGGCAGCAATGTGGAGCTTATTTAAAAAAGACTAAACTGTCCGGGGAAAAATTACAGTCATGATCTAGACCATAATAATATGAAAACCACAAACAGTGTGTGTGTGTGTGTGTGTGTATGAAAGCACCGTCATGCATGTCATTATAGTCTGGATGCATTCTGGGGTTTTCTTTTCAGGCGCTGTGTAAATAGGGGCTAAATGCTTGCCTCTTGTCATCGTTGTTGAAATAGTTACTAACTGTGAAGATGAGTATAAGTTCCCTGAAGCCTCTAGGGACTCATTTTCTTTCATGGGCCTGTCTCTGACGTCAATGGCCCGGCTGTCCTGTGGATTGTCACAGCAGACGTTTAAAGAAAGAGAGAGAGAGAGAGAGAGAGAGAGAGAGAGAGAGAGAGAGAGAGAGAGAGAGAGAGAGAGAGAGAGAGAGAGAGAGAGAGAGAGAGAGTGTGTGAGTTTAAAGATTGCAGTAGAAGCCTGTGACCTTGCACAGCAGTACATAGAGTAGAGTTCAAAATCGTGTTGTGTTTGTGGGTTTTAAGTACATGTGCATGTGGGTGTATCTGTAAAGAAAGCTTGGGCAATATTCTGAGTGTGCATTTGAATTAAATTGTCAACAGGATGTTGAATTGGAATTTAATATTTGTCATTGCATCATTAAGGTTGAAATATCTTATATGCATAATATTATAGATTCTACATTTAATGCTATTTCTTTGAATTTCATTGGATTTTATTTCTGTAGATTCTACTTTGAATTGCTATTCAAAAATGTGAAATACATTATAATTCAAATTACAAGCAAGAACTTCCTTTCTCAGTAATCTGACAGAATAAAATACAGCACCACTTACCATGATGATATATATATATACTGTAGCAATATTGCATTTAAAATACATCTAATAGCCGTCCAAACACAACCCAGACGTCTAGGCTAAAACAAGGCAAAATTTGGGCTGTTAGTGAAAAATGTAATATATGTCTAACCATAGCTCAAGAATAGACTAGTCATCTAGAACATGAACATGTCAAAGAAATGAAACCAAACACCTTTTAATCACTGTTGACTTTGCTTACATGATGGAATATCATACATCTTGCAAGTTATTTTAGCAAAAATGACATGTAACCAAATTCAAGGTTATTTTGGCTAGAAGTGGGTTACTCATAGCCAGACTATACCGGGTCTATAGTTAACCGAGGCGGTGAAATGATGGCTATTGCTTGCTGGGAAAGCATATGAGATACCCAGTTTAATTTGTTCTGTGATGCATGAGGAGGCCCATTTAAAGCTAAACACGCTATGCAAAAGTAGACGTGAATGAGAACCAACAAGAAGTAACTAAAGCACACTAGATAAAAAATGGGTGAACTTAATGAACTAATCAATGAGTAACCATAGCAATTAATAATCATCGGAAACTAAATGAACAGGAACTAAACAGAAGGAAACACAGGAATAAAAGAAAACAACAATCATTACAAAAGGCAGTGATTTAGCAACAAAAAAACGTATTTAGAAAGCAACAAAAATGTGTTTAGAAAGCTAAGTTAAATTTATGTAAAATCTAATAGGCCTACCTATCATTCACAAAGTCCCCTTGCGTATATGTTTATTACCATGTTTTAGTTAATTATTATCATGCTTTTTAGGCTACCAATAAGACTACAGGCTGATTCTTAATCGGTTTAACAGACTGCACCATTTATATCTGCTCTGAAGTAATGTTTGAAAAAATGTAAATACATTTTTATATTTACAGAATTATAGGTGAACACAATGTAACATGAGATACTATGGCACCCAAACGTCTGAGACCAATAGTGAAAATGTAGTTTTGCATTTTTCTAATTACAAAATTATTTCTAAATTACTTTATCAGCAAAACCATTTGAGTGAAAGTCTACCTGCATTTCATGAAAATGGATGAAATTCAGGATGTCTTAATATTTTGTCCACCTTTAATTTACCAACTTTTACTTTTGAGAATGATATATGCTTGTACTGCACTGTGAAAAAAATTCAGGTCTCCAATTGAAAATGTTCTAGTGACCGATCACATCAAAATTTTTCAGTTGGCCAAATAGAATTTCTGTGAAATTTTGACAAAAAAATTAAAACTAAAAATGTTTTATATGATCAGTCACTAGAAAATTTTCAATTTGAGACCTGATTTTTTTTACAGTGTGTATGCATACTACTTGCTGGATACTGTGCAATATATGTGTGTTTATGTGTGTGTGTGCATGTGTGTGTCAGTGCAACTAATGCAATGTGCTTGATTTCACCTTCCATTTGCAATAACGGATGACCTAGAAGTCACAGGCAAAACAATCTTTTGTTATTCATGATTTGACTGCCAAAGATTATAACATGGTTCAACTAAATTAAAAAATAAAAATCACATTTATAACTAGCTGAATGTTGTGAACACATGGTGACAATATTGTAAATGTTTAAAAGGATTCATACTGCACACAGTTTTACATATTGTACTGTAAAATAAAATAGTCAATATACAGAACATACTGTGCATTGTGCAGTAAACAGTAGGCTGAAGAATTTAATGACCAAAACTAGACAAAGTTTTACCCACAAGGTATTAATAAACAGTGCTAAACATGTATATTACTAATGCAAATCAACACATTTTGTGAAAATATTCACATTTACAATAGTCAGTCTCTTCTAGGAAATCTGACAAACAAATGAATGAGGGCTTGGAAATGGCCTGATCTCTGGATTAGTACGTCACATAGATTATTTATTTATCAAAGTAAAAAATGTCAGTGTACGGTATAGGCACCTCTGTGGTTAAATAATATTCATAAGCTAAGCTTTTGCCACGTCACATCATCACAACCACATTGACCCATTTGCAAAAGAAAATGAATGCTCAAATAATCTTTTTGGCCTGTAACCAGAATCATAGCATAACACAGTATTGCAACGACAAAATACTTTTGGAGAAAGAATCATTTAATACTTTAGCAAAAAACTATACTATCCAAAATTTTACATTTGAGACAAAATTCTTTTGTTACAGGATCCCAATAAAAATCTGTGACATTCAAATTCCCTTAATTTCCAGCACCTCTAAGCTCGCTGATGTTGAGAGTAATACCACTTGAACATACAGAGCTTAGGAAATCCCTAAAAGCCGCATGACATAATAACCACAGTCTGGTCTGTGAATATTTCCTCTGCCTCCAGGCTCTAAACACTGGGTGGTTAGAATGGGGAAAAAAGAGGTAGCTGTAAAATTACTCTTTTTATGTCTTGTCCACAAAGTCCCGACTGACATTTCTGCTTTACATTTTCTTAATGGATCAGCATTCATCAGCCCTGAGCTCCCCACCCACGTCACTGTTGGTCTTCTCTGATGTGGCGTCTTACTGTGTTACAGGGCAGGTTCCTTCATATGGTTATTACCCTGTAATTCGCTCTGCCAGGGTATACACAACTATTTACAATGTGGTTGCATGGTAAAAGCGATGAAGTGGTGAACTAGAGAGCTGCTGTATGTCAAATCAAACAGGCACAGGATCTCTGACTTGAAAGACCTATGCAAGTTTAAAATGATTGTGTTCCTTCACAATGTCAGAGAGGAAATTGATTAGAACAATTTTCTGGGATTATCTTACTAGAAGAATTTGATCGAATTTATTCCCCACACGTTATAACATCTATGAAAAAGCTTCTCGAACAAGAATGAATATAGGGCTGGACCTTAGACTAAAGGCGGGACCTTAGACTATAAAAATATGGACGTAGTGTCCGTGACGTCACCTATAGGATCCTGAAGAGCAGTTTTTAAGCGTAAAGTAGGGACGAGCTGGCCGTTGCCATCTTGTCAGCGCGTCACTCCCGGATAACAGAAAATGGGCAAAGAGGCAGGACGTGGGTGGAGCTGAGGTGACGCGATGACTAACAGACAGTAGATAAATGGCTATCCACCTGTCACTCAAAGTGGCCACACCCTTAATTATGGAGGACTTTAAGGCTTTATATAATGTAAATTAATGAGTTATAAAAAATTCACCCCCCTCACAGTTGACATGAAGGGCAAAATTAGCCGTATAGACCAAAACCACAATTTGTACCAGACTGTAAACATGTTTTTTTCTGCTGTAAAGTTGGGCATTTTAACATGGAGCTCAATGAGATTCTGCTCCCTTCTGGAGCCTGTCCCTAGCGGCCAGTCGATGAGTTTAAGGGCGTTTTCACACCTACCTTGTTTGGTCCATATTTTCGGACTTTTCAGTTTGGTCCGAATTTTACAGGTGTGAAACCTCCCCAGTACCACGGTCCAGACCAAACAGACGAAATTTGGTCCGACGCAAAGAGGTCTCAGTCCTCAGTCCGGATCAAACTGAACAAAGGTTTGGTTCGTTTCTATTGTGAAAGCATTTTCTGTATGGTTCGGACTTTCAGACCATTTACAGGAAGTTCCTGTTTATGTTTAAATATTATAATGTTATTTTTAAATTAAATCTAGGCTACATTGATTAAAAGTGAAAAAAGTGAAAAGAGCGAAAAGTGAAAAGATGTGCAAAATATCAGAAGACAGAAGGTCAGAAATGATTTTGAAAGAAATGTTGTATGATTTTGCTTAGAAAGCCTTTCTTTAATGTGAATTTCGTTTTGTATAAATTGTATCTTAATTTTAATCAACGTTTAATCAGATAATTGCCTGGATTGAAAAATTAAGAAGCAAATAGTCTATAGCAGACAATAATCGCGGGAGCGATCACATGCTTTGCACATGAACTAGAGTGCGTCTCAAATAAACCAGGCTACTTGTCTCAAAAAATTGAGAAAAATGTGTATATAAAGCTTGGAATGTCCACTTTTAAACGTAACGAAAAGAAAATAGTCAAGCAATGCGCACTGTTCAATAATGGCATTGATATGCGTCCGTTCATTCATTCTTGTCAAAGACGCTGACGTCAGACGCACGTCCGTTTACAAACCAATCAATGTCCAGATGCAGCCCACATAGATGATGACGAAAAGACACAAGTGTGTCATGTAAAGTTCTTTAGTGCGCTCGCATAATTGCAATGTGAAACCAAACCAAAACTCACCAAATGTATAAAATGTATCAAAACATGAACTTCGGTTCGGACCTTGGTGCAGACTTTCAGGTGTGAAAACGCCCTAAGTCACTTCAGTATTGGCTTCAAGAGAAATCGGGGGAGGTTGCCGCTTTTTATTAAAAGTTTACATCTCGCAATTCTGACTCTTTTTTCCCCCTCAGAATTGTGATATAAACTCGCAATTGCGAATTATAAAGTCAGACTGCATGTTATAAACTCATAATTCTGAGAAAAAAATCAGTAGAATTGGACTTAATAACTGGCAATTGAGAGTTTATATCACACACTTCTGACTTTATAATTGCAATTCTGACTTCTTTTCTCAGAATTGTAAGTATAAACTTGCATTGATTTGCGAGATGTAAACTCACAATGTGAGAAAAAAAAGTCTGAATTGTGAGATTCCTTGGCAGAAACAAGCTTCCATTGTCATAGTTATGACATGTTATGTTTCATTGGGCCTCGTTTATGAAACGGCCGTTTCCACGCAAAACTTAGAATTCATCAATATGGACGTAAGCGGTGGCTACGATCAGATCTCACGTCAGGTCTCAGCTCATATGTTTTTGAGTTAGCGTTGAACTTCGCGTGAACTTGCGTGCAGCATAGAAAATCTGGTGGAGAATTGAAATTAGAACATTTTAAGCATTTAGATTATTTTATGACAACCAAAGCTCATTAGTCGACCATTAACTGTTAAGATTAGAATGTCAAATTAAATTAGCTTTACATGCGCAGATAGCAGCATAAACAACAGAACATGAGGATTCAGACATCGTCACATCACACACCTGCAGTGCTTCTGTGAATGGAGAAAAACAGAATAAAATGAACTATAAAGGAATAAAATAAATAGGACTATACAAAATATATTTCACTGAAATAATTAACATATTAACAAAAAAAAATCTTTGTGATGCTTGTTTTTATGACACTAACGCATGGTATTTGTATTCTTCATATCTATATATTTTATTAAATCCAACTGATCGCGCATGCTGGCACCTCACACACGCACACACAACATATCAGTTCTAGTGTTGTTAAATATTGTTAGCTATTCATCATCAAACTAAAATGCAGTCAACCAAACATAAAAGTTACACTGCTCAAATTAAATGGTCCGCTGTAAAAATCAGCGCGCCCAGTGCCCAACCAAACACATATTTTTTGCGGCGTGGATATTGGAACACGAATAAAGTACAAAGCCTTGTTTACATAATGAATAATAGTTTAGCAACCTAACGTTTCAGGGCAAATATGGAAGCATATTTGGATCCTTGCCGAATGAGAGCGATGAGCCCAATGCCGTTTCATTTTCGCTTTAAATAAATTCATTTTGGCTTGACGTGTTGTTTATAATGAATGCCACGATGACCAACTTATTATCTAATTTGTATTTTATTTTATATTTTAATATATATTTTATTGCTACTTATTTTTCATTCTTGTACTGTTTTAACAGCGTGATATTTAAAAGACGATTGTTTTCAGCCTCCAAATTTATCAAGGTATGATTATTTATACGATGGGATTGGTGTCATACGAATGTTTCATGAATCACACGTGAACCCTGACATAAGATGATTTCTGCACTCGGATCTGCGCTCCTTCCATTAGATTGATAAATGAGGCCCATTGTGTTTCCCCTGTGACCTAGTTTTCCCGTGGGTTTGATTAGCATTTTAGTTCACCTGTTGTCTCATTAGTTATCTCATTAGTCCCTCAGGGACTGTCCCTTTGTATATATACCCTGTGTTATCCTGCATTCCTTGTTCGTTGTTGTTTGTGTTATGTTGTGTGTAGTTTTGATATCTCCCTATTCTCCCGATTTTTGTCATTAAAAGACTGCCCTTATGCCTCTTTTGTCTACGCGCTGACCGTGACAGAAGAACGGACCAAACAGTGACTATTTTTTGTGCCAATTTTTCCCTTTTTTGTCATGGACATTCCTGCAGTACACCTACTGTGCCTGGAGCAGGGAAACCATCCACTGGAAGACCACACTCAGGACTTTATCCAGCTTGCGTGCCAGACACACTACCTGGACCACTTGCTCTGTGTATTTTATCACACTAGCCTGAGTGAGCGGTCCAAGGCACGCCTTCAAGTGGATGGTCCAAGGGAAGACTTCACCGCATCCGTGGAGTGGGTGCTTGTTAACGACAACTCCCCATTCACTATCGTCTCAGCTAAGGATGATACCAGCCCCACTCCACATCCAGAGACCAGCCATCCATCACAGATGATCGACTTCATGGAGATTGTACAAGAGCCCACCACAGCCAGTGGACTTCAGCCTGCCGTGACTGATGAGCCCGAAACTGAAAAGAAGACAGAAGGAGTCGTCACCCCAGAGCTTGAACCACAAGGTGTATCTGACCAAGTGCGTGAGCCTGCATCATTGTGTGCTGCTGAGGGAGCATTAGTGAAGTTCGAGGGATGGGAGGAAAGCCCTCCGTGGTGGATGTGTCCGTTATGGTTGCTGGAAAAAAATGTTGACTGTTAGAGTGTTTGTGGATATTCCCCTGTTTCTCCAGACCCCGCTGGTTCCGTCCAGCCCTGACTCTCCAGTTTCTCCACTGGTTCCATACAGCACTGAATCTCCTGTGATCCCTCCCAGCCTCCCTCTCCCACCTCCTCTAACAGCCAGTTCATCAGCTCTGCCTCCTCTGGTCCTCTTCAGTCCCTCTTCATCTCTTGCACTGAAATTTGTGGATCAAATTTCAGATCAGATTGTGGATGCTTTGGTCCTTCAGGCCACCAGCTCTGCCTAGACCAGAGGATCCCCTGGCTCCGCCTCCAGCCTCTAAACCCAACACTCCACCAGGGCCTGTCTACACATCGGCTCAACCTTGGCTTCTCGCTCCCTCTGCTCCACTGGAAAACATCATCCTTACGACTCCACCGGGCTCCTTCATCCCACAGGCTTCGCCTTGGTCAGGCGTCGTCCTGCCTGCACCTTTGCTCCGCCTTCGTCTTCAGTCCCACTGATTTTGTCTCAGTTTTCAGTTTCCTGTGTTCCACTTTGATTGCTCGGTGCAGAGGCTCCACCTTGGTCTCTAGTGCCAGTGATGTCGCGTGGGCTTTCCGGCATGTCAGCTCTACTTGGGTCTACATCTCCACTGGAGCCTCCATCGGCTGTCTCCAGGGTGGTGACTGTCAAGCCTTCACCATGGCTCCTTCCACCTTCGACTCCGCCTTGGGGTCTTTATCCAGCTTGTGTGCCAGATACACTATCTGGACTACTTGCTCTGTGTATTTTATCAAACCAGCCTCAGCAAGCGGTCCAAGGCATGCCTTCCAGTGGATGGCCCAATGGACCGTCTTCAGCCTGCCACAAATGACGAGGCTGAACCTGAAAAGAAGACTAAAGGAGTCATCGCCCCGGAGCCTGAACAACAAAGTGTATCTGACTAGGTGCGTGAGCCAGCAACATTGTGTGCTGTTGAGAGAGCATTATTGGACTTTGAGGGCTGGGAGGAAAGCCCCGTCCACAACCCCCCATGGTGGATGCGTTCGCTATGGTTGCTGGAAAAATTTTTGAACTGTTAGAAGGGTTTAAGGATATTCCACGGTTTCTCCAGACCGTTTCTCCAGTTATTTTGATTAAAGATTACAAAGACACATGAATTTTAAGAAAAATAATGGTGCACGGATAAATAATTTGTTATTTATTTAAAAATAAAGCTGCAATATTCCATAAAAACAAAAATTGACGATTTTGATTTCATGGTGACCCTAGCTAGTCACGACTGTTGCTGGTTCAACAATATAGAACTTCTGTTAATGACGTCATTTGCATGTGGTGGAGTAATAACCTCTGCAAATTAATCGATTCAACATCATAATTAATGTCATGTTAATATATTGAAAGCCATTCATTTTTTATCTTGTTAACATGGAGTAATTGACGTACACTTTGCTCCCATATACTTGTGGTTCATTCAGTCAGCAGCTTTCTCCACAATGTATTTTCTCTGAGATGCTGCCATAACAGTCCCATATTCAATTTCAATTAAGTCATTCTACTGTGCTTTCAGAGTTAAAGTTGTATTTACAAAGAGCCTTCGAGTCATCATCCACCCCAGGTGAAATCCATGTTTGAGAGTCGAGTCACTCTTCCAGTCTTCAATGTAGCTACAATTTTGCCACTTTGACATAGCGATGGAACACTTGCAGAAACGAGTTCAAAATCTGACCCCTTATCACGCTAAAAACCTGTCAATCATGAATCATCACGCCTGCCTGCTATCGCTCTCGATTGGCTAAAAGTGTGGGCTCATCAACAACGTCAACATCAACACCAGCCGACTCTGCAGTTGGCACGTGGAGTACATGGACACTTGAATTTAGATTTTAACCAATTAGCCTATAAAAATGTTATATTTGAAAACCACCAAAATGATCCCAAACCAGCCCAATTTTTGTCCACTCGCCCAAAATTATTTTGAGCCATACAATCAAAATCTAAACCGTCCAAATTTGTTGCTAGATGCAGTTCACTTAATGGCCACCGGTGTTGCTAATTACAAGGGTTTCTGAATTCTACATATAGCCCCTTTACATGCTATACAATATATGGAATGTACTGCATGTTAGCTTGCTTATGTCATACTAAAAAGAAACTATGTTTCTAACCACAGGACGAGAGCTGTAATTTCAATCACACAAGTTTGCGATGCTGTTTGCGAATTCACATTGGAACTAGGGTTTTGAGAAACACAGAATCTTTGATTTATGTTGGTAATGACATAACTTGTGACCACAGTTGGCTAATGATTGGGAAATTCACCCCTGGATGGTTGGCCAGTCCATCACAGATCAATCATCACATTGCAAATGAGCATGTTACTGTATTCCATCCCACAGTGACATCAAAAAGACATTCAGTTCTTGCAGACTTGTTATGAACTTGGGAGAACTCCATGAGCAACTGCTCCAGTAATGTTCACACTGATATACAATCCAGAAAGCACCCGAAAAGTAATGATTGTGTTAGTTGTTTAAACAGGAGTCCCATTACAAAAACACTTGTGTGTTAATGTTTTAAAGGAATTCAAGTCTTATAGATTAACCATGTCTGACCATGCCCAGCTGTTACCAGATGTACTCTGATGTACCAGACGCAAGCTCTTATTTTCTCCACTGACTCAAAAGTCTGAATGCTCAGTCACCAGATGAAGAAATATTTCTAAGTTTTGGAAAGTGTGGGGCCCAACAGACGTCAATGGGACGTCAAAATGATACAGGAAATCCTTTGAATAAACCTCAGGGTAAAACGGATTCTGGAAAAGAAACCCAACTCCTGTAATAATTACAATGAACTGAGCTGCAAACTTGTGCACGCCATACTGAAGCAACAAACTGAAACTTCTCAAAGGTGAAGGTGAAGGTGAAAGTGAATTATTGACTCAAAATGATATAAACAATACCAGTGAAAACAGAGAATTTGTGTCATTATTTAATTTTGGCATGATTTTGGCAAATGGAAACCTGCTTTTTTTCCAGTGTATATTGGTTGTTGTCATAATTAGGGGCCAAGCATCGAAGGTGCGAAGGCACCTATTGAAACCGTTCCCGTTCTTATTATTATTCCTCCGATTCTTCTTCCGCCACGAAGTCTATGGCAGCCCATAGAACCGTATGGTAAAAAGTTGTGAAATTTGGCACACTAATAGAGGACGGTCTGGTATGTCACCATGGCAATTTTGGTGTCTCTATCGCAATCCCTCTAGCGCCACCACCTGTCCAAATGTGTACTCATGTTTATGCTAATAACTTTTGAACCATAAGGGCTAGAAACGAAATTCTTTTTTCCTCTCATTTCTGAGCTCATGCCAATTCGATCCGTCTTGGATATTTCCCCGCCATTTTCAATTAACCGAAAAACCTACTTTTGCGAACTCGTCCTAGCCGGTTCATCCGATCATCTTCAGACAATATTGACAAAAAATCTTACAAATCAAGTTGATTCGTCTAATCGTTTTCGATAAACGCGCGAACAAATTTTACATAACGTTTGCAAAAAAACACTTAAAACAATATCTCCGCAACGCTTTATCGTGTTCAAACCAAACTTGGTACATGTCATCACAAGCATGACCTGAGGCTACATGCAGTGTTTCAGCGCAGTGCCACCTACTGGTCTGGAGATACGAAAAATGGCTATTTTAGCTTTTCTTTGCTGAAACGTTTGTCCAAATATCATAAAAGTGGCCTCGTTAGATTCGGGACGTCATGCCGAGTCGACGGATATCCAATTTTACCATATCGGCCATTTTGGCTGTCGGCCATCTTGAATTATGTGCCAAAATGCTGTATTTTATCAACGCATGAACGGATTGTTACGAAACTCGGTATGGGTCATCACCACGATACCCCAAAGTAGCCTGACAAGTTTCGAAACAGCGCCACCTACTGGAGATTTTTTGTTAAAAACGCTCAGAACTTTGGGTGTGGTTGACTTATTTTCCAGAGACTCATCTCCTTAGACTCCTGAATCGTTGCCGAGTCCAACGATACCACACTAGCCAGGTTTCGCCGTATGGTTTGTGCACCGTTGTAATTTAGCGCTTAAAACTTTTTTGCCGATATCTTCGAAACCACTAGTCCGATCGAGACGAAACCAGCGTCAGAAGTTCGGAAATATAGGTCGTTAGACACGGTCGCGAGCCCAAATGTCAAAATATTGATAGTAAGGGGTAGTAAAATCCAATCAAAGTCAGGTGTCAGGCTGGAACCCTATTGTAACTGTTCATTTTCCCATGATGCATCATTCTCCAGCTAAAACTGATCGGGCAGACCAAACCGTAAGTCGTAGAGACTTGAAACTTGCAGGGCTGGTAGTACTCACAACGACTACTGACGTCACCGAAGCCCGCCCCGATCGGCCTGACGGGGGCGCTACAGCGATCAAAAGTACGAAAAGGCGATCAAAAGTATGAAACGGCTCATAACTCCTCAACCGTAAGGCGTAGCCTCGAGTGCCTTATATCTCTGGAATCCTTGGCTCAAGACGGACAAAATGCATGCCTCGGATTTGCTCGTCCTTCAGGCGCCAATTTCGAGATATTTTAGGTTTTTTGTAAAACCTACTTTTGCAAATTACTCCCAGGTTCTTTGCCTGATCAGAACCAAACCACTGCAAAAATGTTCTCTGGAGAGTAATTTTCAATAATTATAAAAAATATATATATTTTGATTCATGGTTGGTAAGAGGAGCCAAAATGTACGATGTGACCGGGACCTCTTTTACTAAAATGGCTATAACTCGTGAACAAAATGAGATATTTTCACCAAGTTCAGGTCACATATGTATGAGCTCAATCTGAGATCACATGAAAAAAAATCGCAATTATTGACCACTTGGTGGCGCTATATTAGGGGAAAAACACATGAAAATGCAGTATACACACCCAAACATTAGTCAGATGAAAATGGGCATTCATTGTCTTCGTCCAGGGTGCCATGATAGTCTATGAGGACATTGGTGTATCTCAAAAAACTTTCTATATGTCATTGCCACAATGCCCTGAAGGAGACTGAGAAATTTCAAGCCTACGTTTTTCACAGCATTCACCTCCTTAGACTTCTGAATCCTTGCCGAGTCCAATGATACCAAACATGCCAGGTTTCACCTTACGATTTGTGAAAAGGTGTACTTTAGCACCTAAAAAAACGTTGCGAATGTCTTCGAAACAGTTAGTCCGATCAAAACAAAACCACATCAGCAAATTCAGAAACATAGGTCAATAGCTAAACAATAATGACAAAAAGCCAACATTTTGGAAGGAAGTGGCAAAAAAATCCAATCAATGCAGCCCATGCTTTCATAAATATAAGTGGCTATAACTTCAAAACAAAATTAGATATTTACAACAAATTTGACACATATTTATGGGCACACATTGAGGACACCTAAAAAAAAAAGCAAAGACGTGTTATAACTGTCAAAAAAACAACATATTTTTCCTTAGTTAAATTGCCTGTATTGCCGTGAATGCTCTTTCCCATCTATGATCTAAGTTTATTTATTTCTTTGGATCCTCATTAGCCAACAACTAGGCAGTGACTATTCTTCCTGAGGCCCCAAAAAGTAAAAACTACAAACCTACATTAAAGCTGCAAGAGCAATGAAAGGGTCCTCGCATCCGTGCCACCACCAGAGTATGTGAGCAGAGTGGAGTGGCAGCAATTTCCCCTTCACGCTCTAAGCATTCAATAATCACTCCGCTCCAGCTCCACTCCGGGTTCACCATTTCCCACTCCCAGCTCCACTCCTCGCTCACTGATACCAGAAACACTGCTCCGTCTTCGCTCTGAGGAAATTTGCGGCTAAACACTAGTCTATTTAAGTAAGCTCTGAAATGTCACAAAAATTCGCTTTATAACATTCATTAGGCCTAAATGAAAAAATAAATAAATAATAGGTGATAGTTTCAACGTGGTTTATTGGAACATTGTGTGCAAAAAAAATTTCCTACGACATGCCAAGCTCATTAGGCTTTATCAGCATTAAAAGTTAAATATCATTGCTGCTTTTTGCAGTGCAAATTTAGTTGAGAATCATGAAAATAATACTACGTTTTCATCCGTTATTTTATCTACGGGTCACTATACATTACAGATTTCTGCTCATTCAAAATAAGATCCAGATAAGCAGATAAGCACTGTAAGACTACATTTGTTTGAATGCATTAGAGAGAACGCTTGTGTGTGTGAATAAGTGCTACCTGTTTAAAATGTGCTTTCACCCGATCATATTCAGTATGTAGAAGGTACAAAAAATTCCTTGAACTATAACATCCCGCTCATGTCCGTCGTCGTCATCATAACCTTTACATTCTTTCTGATTTGAATTATCCATCTGTGTGGTGGAAGCAGCAGTACTGAAGCTAGTTAAACGTGTTTAACGTGTGTGTGTATTGTGGATAAAAAAAAGCCATTATGGGCCATTGACATTAATTGCACTTGTGATGGAGCGGTAGTGACTTTTTTAAAAATCACGCCGCTCGACTCCTCGCTCCGTTCCCACTCCACTCCGCTCACATACTCTGGCCACCACCACCTTGTGGGCTTTAGGAACAAAGAGCATGGTGGGCAAAATGCATTTAAGTATATAAAAATAGGAGGACTACATCAATCATTTGTATTTGCCACACTTCCTGCTACCAGCTGGTAGCACTATGACTAACTAAAATTTTGGCAAAACATCAGAATTTGTCAGGATGCCGCGGACACGCCGTTCAACAAAACTCAAGATCTTTGAAATTTAACATCACTAAGGCTTAAGATTAGACTGACCAAATATGATTCTGGTTCAATCTTAATGAGGAGTTACCCACAGGTGGCACTATAACCAACTGAATATTGGCATGTAGACCGCCATCGGTACTCGGGCCCTAATTAAATAAACAACAATAAAATTAAACATACAAATCCCATTAAATGTTCCTTCCATTTAAAACTAATTTTACTTCTTAAAATATGTAATATCTGATAGTAAATCATTCCATATTTTCATTCCTCTATATATTATAGTCCATTGTTCTGCAGTGGTTTTCAAAACAAAATACATGACAGTCCGTGCACACTTTAAAACAGGAGAAAGATCATTGGAAAAATAATGATGACAATAATAGTCCTAAACAACTTCCTTGAGGAACACCACATTGCTCTTTAAAATCTGAATAACTTCCATAATAACATAAACATTGTCACATATTAAACAGATAACTTTTAAACCAATGCACACAGTAAGAAGTACATTTGTGACATTTCAATTTATCCAGCAATAATTTATGATCCATTACATAAAATGCTGAGCTAAAATCTAACAAGAATTTCACCAAAATCGACACGGATATGTATGGACTCTGAGGACACACAAAAAAAGTGGTGGGATTGTGTCTTGGTGGCGCTATAATAGAACACAACATGAAATTCCCATTGACTACAATGTAGTATTTTTTTAACTCATCCTAGACCGTTTGTCCGATTTCCACCAAAATGAAATCGTATCATCTTCAGACTGTGCCGACAAAAAGTTAGGGATTTTGCATCAATAGATGAAACAATGTTTTTGTTTACCACAGTAACAAAGTTGAGGCATGATGCCAAAATGACTCTTGAGGCTGTATCTCTGCAATGCTTTGACATATTGGCATCAAACTTTGCATGTGTCATTGTTCCCTTATTTTGACCACACCACATTTATTTCGTAAATGTGCCACCTATTGGTCAAAAGTGATAAACCATTAACTTATATTATCAGTGACTCTATATATGATATTTCAGCCATTTTGCCTAATCTTCTTAAACTGTATAATTGTTCATTGTTGCAGTTGGTCTGACACTCTCAAACTACAATGCATTTTCAGCCTTTTGTCTAAAATCATCTTAAAACGTGATTAATTGCTCATTGCTGCAGTTGATCTGACACTGCCAGCCATTTTGGCATGTCTTGTCTTCTTCTTTGCGCTTGGCCCCGGTATTGCTGCTTACAGCTATATTTAAGCATAGTTATCTTGATTTTTCTTGTTTTGTGTCATTATTTAATTTTGGCATGATTTTGGCAAATGGAAACCAGTTTTATTCCAGTGTATATTGGTTGTTGTCACAATTTAGCATAGTTATCTTGTTTTTTCTTTCGATAGTCTGAAGCACTTAAAGCTATACACCTTTAGAAGTTTCAGGCTACAGCAAAAAACAGCATTTAAGAAATGTATAGATTCGACATTAACGCTTGTCCGCTTGTCCGGGACAAGTGGATTTTTTGAAGGGGCAAGTGAAAGAGAATTTTACTTGCCCAGACCGGACAAGTAGCCTGATAAAACGTCAATAACAAAAAATAACTAGGGTATCACCAAAATGCAAGAATGATTCTGCATTCATTAGTGTAAGTGGCGATCGATAGTGGATAATAATATATAATGTATAATGAACTCAGTGCCACCGCTCCCATCACGCGTAGGGCACCAAGTGCTCAGGGGGGCACCACAAGAAAATGCTCTCTCCGCTGAGCTCAAAAAATTTGCGAACGCCACAGACCATCATAAAGTGATCGCGCCTAGGGCATCACAACGGCCAGCGGCAGGACTGAATGAACTGACGGTAAATATAACGTTGCGCTGTTGACGCTCACGCAGCCTCACGAAGAAAAAAAAAAACAATGTGCACCACTCACACAGAGAAACTCAGTTAACACACTGCAGTAAAAATGTAGAAATGTGGAGTTTATTTATATTTATAACATATGATACAGTTGCAACGTCACATTACCAAGAGTGCTGTTTTCCTGAATACCATCACGACTGAAAATTACACTGATTTCATATGACAGTTCCATAAACAATTATTAATATTAAAGGGTTAGTTCACCCAAAAATGAAAATTCTGTCATTAATTACTCACCCTCATGTCGTTCGACACCCGTAAGACCTCAATTAAGATATTTTTGTTGAAAGCTGATGGCTGAGAAAAGCTTCAGATAGGCCTCCATTGGCATTCAGCACATTTACACTCCCAAGACGCATAAAAGGCACTTAAAACGTCGTTACAAAGTCCATCTCACCACAGTGACTCTACAATAATTTTACGATGCGACGATAATAGTTTTTGTGCGCAAAAAAAAATCAAAATAACACCTTTATCCAACTTGTTATTGTCTTCCGTGTATGCCTCCACGACGCATACGCGAGAATATGACGCAGAATCGGACACATGACCCAGAAGCGATTTGTTTACAAGCAGAGGAAGACGTGCGTTTCTAAGCTGTTGGATTCTACATTGATCGTGCTTTAGGTCTCGGCGTAGTTCTCAAAATGGGGCTTAAGTGTACATTTCATGGATTCCCGAACGCTGGCGCTACATCATATTCTCGCGCATGCGTCGTGGAGGCATACACGGAAGACAATAACAAGTTGGATAAAGGTGTTATTTTGATTTTTTTTTGCGCACAAAAACTATTGTCGTCGCATCGTAAAATTATTGTAGAGCCACTGTGGTGAGATGGACTTTGTAACGACATTTTAAGTGCCTTTTATGGGTCTTGGGAGTGTAAATGTACTGAATGCTAATGGAGGACTTTCTCAGCCATCAGCTTTCAACTAAAATATCTTCATTTGTGTTCCGAATATGAACGGAGGTCTTACGGGTGTCGAACGACATGAGGGTGAGTAATTAATGACAGAATTTTCATTTTTGGGTGAACTAACCCTTTAAGTCACTTACATTTTAGATGCAATATTGAGTGTTTTTGTTCTATTTCAGCAGCGAAAATAGTTCCAAACAAAGATCACAGCAGAACGCGTCACCGCAACAGCGTGTTAGTGAATGATTTAGCATTTTGAATGAATCGGTTGAATCAAAGATTCAATGACCTATTCGTAAACGACTACGGCCCTGTTCCAAATGGCACCTGCGTGCGCGTGTCCGTTAAGTCCACGAGACCGCAGGGTGTCCCATTTGTCATTTTAGGTCTCAGAAGGGTGCTCGCGAGCGCCCCCTTTGAGGTCGCTATGCGCCCTCGATGCGCACTTTTGCTGAGCCCGCACTGGTGCGGGTTACACAGCGGACTTCTTCCCGGCAGTCAAATCGGCGTTACGCCATGAAAGTGCAGACTCGGAGGAAGACCGCAAGGGTTTAGGGGGCCATTTGGGACAGGGCCTGCCTCATTCTTGAATGAATCAGCCATTTGAACAAATCGACTCAATGACTCGCTCATTAAGACAGTCACCTGCCGCCACCTACTGGCATTTTGGTTTCATGTTTAAACATTCTTTTCAACATTTCTTATTTGTATATTCAAAAAATATTTAAAACAATCTCGTAACATTATTTAATGCAGTTGTAATTTTTCAGTGTAAATTATTTAATATAATTGGTAACAGCCCTATAGTGTCTTCTTCTAATTTAATGTATTGATCAAATTTAAGAATATAAAAGGAAAGCTGAAGCATAGCCTATATTTAATAAGATTAGGGGAAAAAATGCCATTTATAAAAGGTAAAAATATCACAAATATGCAGATTTAAATATGTCAAAGCTGATTGAACAATGGTGAGAATATTTCTTCAGAATAAATTTTATTTACAACACCCAAAAATTTTTTATTTTTTTTCCCGGACAAGTAAATCTGTCATTCACTTATCCGAGTAAAAAAAATTGCTTGTCCGGAAAAAAAATCTAATTTTTTTGGGTGTTGTAAATAATTGGTAAGGACAAGCATATGAACAATCTTAATGTCGAGCCCTGCTTTACCTATATAAGCCGCGTTTACACTCCAGGAACTTTCCCCAGGAACTAGGGTCTTTGGGGTGGTACTTGGTGTGTTTCGACTGCAGGAGACAGGGTCTAATTGAAGTTTTGGGTAAAAATTTCCCCCTCAAAAAGTCCCTGCTCACGAGGTAGTACTTTTTCAAAATTAAGGAACTTTTGGGGGTGGGACTTTGGCACTGAACATGCTGATTGGTTGAGTTCATGCAGCATTTTATTTCGACCACCATTTTTAAAAGTCTGTTGCAGTGCATGCAGTAAGAATTGTTTGCTCTTCGAATCAACAATGGAGTTTAAAAAATACGACAGATGGACTGACAACGAGGTTCAGGCTTTATTAAGTTTATATGCAGAGGACGAAATCCAGCGGGAACTGGAAAATCGCGCGCAGTCTTATGTTACCGGACTAATTTTCATGGTATTTAGGCTGCGATCGAAACACATACCCCTTTTCCACCAGCATTAACCGGGTGCTAGTTCAGAGCTAGTGCCAGTTCGGAGTTGGTTCGACTGATGAGCCTTCTAAGAACCGGTTTGCCTCTCCACATGCTTGAGAGCCATCACAGAGCCAGGTCTTACGTCACTGTATACGTCTCATCTTTCTCAGCAACGCTAGCGAGGCAGCGGGAAACACAAACACACCAGGCTTTTTTTAGATGCATCGGTGCTCGCAGACCGATCAGTGTATGATATCAAAGTACCGCAAGAGCAATTCAGAAGCATAAGGAGTCGTATGCTCTCGTTGTAACGGGCTGTTCTCCCGGAAGGGCGCGCGCGCGACTAGAGCGAGAGAGCAATTGCACACCCATTAACGCGCTGTGCTCGGACAACCCTGAACAGCTTCCCAAAGAAACCTGCGTTAATGGGACAGTGGATGGAGTTTGTTTTTCCGGAGTTGTGCAAGTGTTTTTGTTTGTTCCCTGAATTTCGGCGACGATGGTTTATGAACAAGCCCCAGTTCAACTTCAGATTTGTAGCTCGTCTAATGCTGAAAGATGGAGCGGTTCCAGCGATTAAGGTTCACGGTCGTGACTCGTGTGTTGGAAGCAGGCGGTGAATAAAACTGCTTCAAATGTCTTTGTGTTGTTAGCTATCGACTCGTTCATTCAAATGTGCTACTCCATTGTTTTTCTATGTAAACACGCACTAGTCTGACGTGCAAAACCGTTCCGCTTGCTGCTGCTAACATTAAATCACATACAATAGTCCATAAACCAAATTATGTCCTCATAAACCACAAGTAAACACACACAAATGTTGCAAAACTCGCGCATGACAAGCCTCTAAGCAAATATATAAGTTACAGTACATACCATAGAGACGTCCTGCTGTAGTCGTCATTGCTGCTTCTCCTGTTAAATTTCAGCCTCTAGATCTGATTCTGGATCGTATGGCTAAATCTGATTGATCTCCATGGTTTATTTTGGATCTTGGGACAAATTGTTCCGGGTAATTTTGGTGGAAACCATGATGGAGTTTAATTATTATTATTAGTGCTGTAATTGACACTGTGATAAATTTGGACAATTTACGGGTAGGCCTAATGATTGTAATTCATTGTGCACTATGGCTTTGCACAAAAAAATGTATAAACAAACAAAAATCACATAAGTACAAAAAAACTGTACGATTACGGGCCAAGAGAGAAACTATTTTTTTAATACAATGACATGTAATTGTAAATGTATTTTATAAAATTTGTTACAAGCAATAAAACTTTTAAACGTACTATAAAACGTATTGTCCCGGCCTATTTCCCTTTACTATCTTTGTTACCCTTCATTGGATTTAGAAATGTAAGGCTAATATTATGAATGGGTCAGCTTACAAAATGAAAATAACACATATGATATCTTAAAAGCTTATTTAACATATTGTCTTATTTTTCTAGACTGAATAAGGTTAGGAATTGCACTTTCATGATGACCAAATATGAAATTACTTTTGGTAATGGACGAATATTTAGACACACTTATAATTATAATTAAGCCTACATTAGGAAAAAAAATCTGGTTGTAAATAATCTTGTAATTTTCTTTTTAACAATTTTCCCTCAGGAAAAGTAGGACATTTCAAAAATACGAATATAAGACATGGCAAGTAACGCATTGAATTTAACACGTAGACGAAGTGAATTAAACATGTTTTTATAATGTAGAAAGACTGGAATAGTATTTTCTTGTAAATCATACTTTAAAATCTTTTTTACAGAGTATGTGTACTCTGGGTTCTGCCCAAAATACAGAGCTCGGAGCCCTCTCCTCGGACAGCACGCCAAATACGCATCCTACTTTAGCTACTCTGATTATTTAATTGTGAATTTGTGAATATAGTTTTCAAGATTAGGAGCAATACAACATATGGTGCATTTGAGATATAAAAAATATGTATGTTATTATCATTATTATTCAAGGATAGGCCTATGTGTTTTAATGTCATTTTCAACATGCTGAAATTGCGAAGGTTTTGCACAGAAATAATACTATATCTGACGTGACGGCATAGTGGTAATTTCGAAGTTTAAATACATTTATATAAACATACATTTTTGGAGGGGAAAGACTTCGTTCCTGCAAGAGTAGTTTGTCATTAGTATAAGCTGTACCAAAACGAAAAACGGATTTGTCGTCAACCCATAAAAACACACACGAGTGCGCGCTCTCTCTCTCTCTCTCTCTCTCTCTCTCTCTCTCTCATACACACACACACACACACACACACACACACACACACACACACACACAGAGAATCATTGACGCGTGCTGACGTCAGAGCGCGTCAGTCCCACAGCAGCAAACAGTTGATTTCTCCAGTCCTGCTGCCTCCCCGTCACAATATGCAGTCGATTATGGATCCTGACAGCGTGATTTTTACGCACAAACGATATTGCGTGTGTTAAAATACTCTCTGTCACTGTGAGATCTAGAAGTCAAAGAAACAAATCCGAACTGTATGTACTCAGAAGGACCCGAAATGCACCAACATGTCTTTATAGCGAAGAATGGCCTCTAGTGGAAACACTTATAAGCACCCATTTGTCCTTACACGCTACTTTCATATTAATTCCCCAACGTCCTGCCTCGACACTATAACATAAGAGGATGTCCAACCCTGAGAAATGACGCCCCTATTCCCCCCCGAGCAGTGGGAAAACACACTACAGCAGTCCGGAGCAGAGCAGCTGCGCCAGAGTGCGGCGCAGCCGGGGAGGAGATACTCGAACGCCGCCGCTCTCAGTGTCATTCTCCGGCACCACTCGAGACGAGCTCTCTTCGACTCTTTGTTTTATCTTTCAACATTATACTAGGAGGAGAGGACGGGGCGCGTCTATACTGGACACAGATACATCAGTGCGCGTACGGGGCGCGTAAAACACGGCGTTCTATAGCGTCTTTTAGATTTGACGCGTTTTGATGTCATCCGGCGTTTCAGGGTCGGGTCGTTTCATTTATAGCAGCGGGTCGACATTAAACTAGACGCATATCATATCAAGAGTTATCATTACTCGCTTGAGGTCAGACATGGAAGATGGTCCGCCTTCCACAAGCTGTTTCCGAAGATTTACGGACTGTTTCCTTGGCTCAAGTAGGTATACTTATTGTTTTCCTTGCGTACCAGTAACCAAGGGTGTTGCAAAATAGAACGTTTTTGTTGCAGCTGCATATTGGGAAACTTTTGGTTTGCTTTATTTTCCAACGTGAAGTTTGGGTGCTAATATTTGCGCAACGGCTGCAAGAAAGTATGAATGATTATGTCCATTGCTGTTAAGTCGTTCAGATAATTGTCTGTCATCACCTGCTATGTGTGGTTATATTAAGTTTTTAGTGCAGTAGCTGGGTGGGGACATACATGTGCTCATCCTTTGAATTTAATAAGCGTGGCCGTAAACTTGTTTTTGTGATTTCCTCTTTCATTTAAAATGCGCAGGATACACAAGACACAAGTCAACTGTTGTCTGCTGGAATGTTAATTAGCCTGTGTATTTTTTTTTCTGGAGCAATCTAATGCAGGACAAGCCAAGAAATGCAGACTAAACAGTGGACCTGTTTTAAAAAAAATATTACCTGTGGTAATTCATTTAGTCCTTGATTAGTTTCACATGCAGATAAATTATTGGAATTATTTTCCTCAGTGCATAGCAGCTCAAAGTATGCGTGTGTAGGACAACAGTGTCGAGATGTTGTTGTGGTGACCTCCTCTGATGAATATCATGACATTAGTATTGAACCAATTGACATGAGAGCAGAGCGTAAGCTGCATGCCGTGCTACTAATGACAGACAGGTAAGCAATAATGTCACAGGCTTTACTGAGGTTACACTTCCTTGAAAAGCCTGCTTATGATGTTTTCTCATAGACATGCATACATACATTCAAAATTCATACTATTCGTACTCCAGAGCATGTTCCAAATAACAGCAGGCTTAAAAGGCCAGAATAATAACTCTTATGGTGCGGCATTTACTATGCAACTTGCATAGTGTTTTGCATCAAAAATATATTTATTTGTCATTCATGTTATTATTATTATAAATTGTGAAGAGGTGTTTCTTTTGGCCAAGGGAATTTCGTATTAATGGAGATTGATACATTATGTACATTCCATCCAATAAGATGTTTTTTGTTTTTTTTTTAAGGTGAAAGTTATAGCATATATTCCACTTGTAGAATTGTATTGCTACTGAAAAATACTTTTTAATACGAAAAACTCAGTATAGTCTTAACCGGTTTTTCTTTAGGATCTAGATTTCTCATTGTAAATCAAGTGTTGCAAATTTTTTTGGTGTACAAAAATAAATACAAAAACACATTGAACTTAACGGTACCTTAAACTGCACTGGCTTATCAATTTGCAGAAGTATTAAGACATAGGCTTAATAGGAACCTTGATGTTTTAGTTTTACTTTCATTAAAAATATGTCTCATGAATTACGATGGTTTCGTGCTGTCGGCAGATGACAATTCGCAGCACATAACACATTGTGGTCTGGCCAAACCATGTTTATCCACGCTGTAAGTGAAGCAGTATTTAATGTAGTCTGGGTCATATTTTCCTTTCCTGGTTTTCAAGCATGTCATGCATGTGTCCTAATTTAAAGCGATTCATTTGCATCAAAATATTGCATTGATTTTGATTGGACGCATGGCCTTTGACACCAGCAACAAAAGATACGGGAATCCTTTTTATTTTGCTAACTCAATTTAGTTTTATTATCAGTTTATCTATATATTTTTATAATCACTTTTGTTTCTAGAGACTGGGGCATGACACAGGCCGCATGACTTAGCTGGTTAACTAAATATTAATGGAGAATCCCAGCAAAACATTCCAAATCAGTATCAATCCGAAATAATGGAATATTATTTTACATTAGTGTTATTGCAATATATGTGGTAAGACTCCAGGAGTTGAGCAGTGTGGTGGTGAAGATGTTTGGTGTGTCATTGCATCTCTAGAGACAGTGCTGAGTCTGGGCTTCTTGCTGCTGTCTGTAAGGTGGCTGATATCAGCAGATCACCACATGTAAACAATGGAAATTCTGCATTTATTTCTACTTAAACATGTTTTTATTGATATTTGGAATTTGTGGATTAGGGTTAGGGTTAGTCTCATGAAATCACATAAACAGATATTTAAATTGACTGTGACTAGTCGCTAGAGTTGTCTGATTCACAATTTAATACATTAACTAAGAATGAACACTACATTTGTTACATTATTTATTAATCTTTGTTCATTTTAGTTAAAGGGTTAGTTCACCCAAAAATGAAAATAATGTAATTTAATATGATAATATTTTTGGTGCGCCAAAAAACCCTAAATAAAGATTTATATAATGATTACCGATTTCAAAACACTGCTTCATGAAGCTTCGAAGTGTATCGAATCAGCGAGTCGAATCATGATTCGGATCACGTGTCAAACTGCTGAAATCACGTCACTTTGGCGTTCCGAACCACTGAATCGACTCACTGATTCGATAGCTTCATGAAGCAGTGTTTTGAAATCGGTTATCACTATATAAGTCGTTATTTAGGTTTTTTTGGCGCACCAAAATTATTATCGTTGCTTTATAATATTAATATTGAACCACTGTACTCACATGGACTGATTTAAATATGTTTTTAGTACAATGATGGATCTTGAGAGTGTAAATTACTTTGCTCCCTATGGAGGCCTCACTGAGCCTTCGGGTTTCAACAAAAATATCTTAATTTGTGTTTCGAAGATGAACGGAGGTCTTACGGGTGTGAAACGGCCTGAGGGTGAATAATAAATTACATTATTCTCATTTTTGGGTGAACTAACCCTTTAATAAGAATACAACTGTTCATTGTTCGTTCACATTAACTAATGTAGTTAAAGGGATAGTTCACCCAAAAATGAAAATTCTGTTATTGATTACTCACCCTCATGTCGTTCCAAACCCATAAGATCTTCGCTCATCTTCGGAACACAAATGAAGATATTTTTGATGAAAACTGAGAGTTCTCTGATCCCTCCATAGACAGCAATTTAATTAACACTTTCAAGGTCCAGAAAGGTAGTAAAGACCTTGTTAAAATAGTCCATGTGACTCCAGTGGTTTAACCGTAGTTTTATGAAGCGCGAGAATACTTTTTTTTTTTTTGCGGAAAAAAACCAAACAAAAATAACAACTTTATTCAACAATTTCTTGTCGTCTGTGTCAGTCTCTTACTCTGTTGACGTAGTGTAAACAGTGCAGCACTTCCGAGTTACGGCTCACCATTGGCCAGCTCCAGAATCAGCATTACACGCACGCATCGTAGTGCTCACATGAACAGCGTCGGCCAATGGTAAGCTGGCGTTCTGACGTAGCGCTTCGAAGGGGGGGGGGGGGGGGGGGTTGGGGGTGGGGTTGTGCACAAAAAGTATTCCCATCTCTTCATAACATTAAGGTTGAACCACTGTAGTCACATTAACTATTTTAATTATGTCTTTCCTATCTTTCTGGGCCTTAAAAGTTGCAATTATGTTGCTGTCTATGGAGGGGTCAGAGAGCTTTTTTATTCTTTTAATCAGGGACAATACACATTACTAATATATAAAAATATGTCAAATGTGCTAGATTTAGCCAACACTGGCTAATTTTCATCCATAGTCCCTTGGCAGGTTGAAGTTAAGGACAGAGACAAGACAAAACAAAATAAACGAAAATACTATACCAAAATGTCTAGAAATTATCACAATTTTGATTTAACAGTAATCATTTTTTAAGCTTATTTTGAGAAACCACAATGACCTGTTATGTGTTTTAATTCTTTCAGCTCCATTGGAAGTCTATTCCACTCATGCGTTCCTCTGAAAGCAAAAGATAACTAACCAAAAGTAGTTCTTCTCAGTGGTACATTACAATCACCCCTAATACCGGCTTGTGTATACCGTCCTGTTATCTGACCAATATAATCCTTAAAAACAGGTGGAGCACAACCATTTAAAATTTTAAAAACAAGTACTAATTCAGCAAATTGTATTAAATGTTCCCAACTTAAAATGGAATACATACTAAAATGGTGAAAACGAATTGGCTTTTTATCTACCTTGAGAATTTGTTTATATACATTTTCAACCGGTTTAAGAAAAGACTTACACGTTTGTGTCCAGATAGCCATACAGTAAGTAATGTGTGGAATAATCACTGAGTTCAGAGATTCAGGGGGGTTGTTGTTGCTATCACTAGACCAAGCTCAATTTTAGATTGAACATTGGTCTGGGGAGTCTGCTATGTATTTTCCACTGCACAAGAGGCGTGATCAACGAGCATAATTCAAATGACTCTGTACGCAATTGGATAGTCCTTCAACCAATCAGACCACAAGAGGCGTGATCAACGAGCAACAACCGTCAAACCTCCAATAGCGCGCCAGGTGGTTAAGCCAGTCTGTGATTGGTTCCCGCAAAAGTGTACAGAAGCAGTTGAAATGAATGTACAGGTTTCCAGACTGAGTTGCAGGGCGAAATCAAATTTGCCGGCAGATCAGGCTGGGTTTACCCAGTCTTAGACAGCCCAACATTTTTGGGTGAACCCTTAAGTAATGTTAACAAATATAACCTTATTGTAAAGTTTTACCAATGAATTTGAATGATAGAATGAGCCAGATCTTTAAAAAAAAAAAAAAGTCTTAGAAATCAGTCTTGACTGCATCTAAGGGTGGCTTTGGAGGTTGTAATTTTGCGATATTTTTTTAAAATAGGATGCCTGCATTACATGCATTACAAATGCACTGAATGGTAACATAATAAATATTGTTATAGCCATATTTTCTGTGTGTTGGTAGTCAAACTGGAAAACGAACTGGATCACTGGAAAATTGTGAACAACACTTTTGTGCTACTATACTGAAGGAACATACACTTAAGACACATGTATACGAATGCAAAGGTGAACGAACAGCGTTGAAACCGTCTTTTGTAATTCTCCACTGTGATGCAATCTCATACATAATACTGTGATTGGATTAAAACAGTTCTTTCTCGTGAATAAAAGCCGCTACATACTCCGCAAGAACAGAGAAAAAAGTTCTCGCTCCCAGGACTGCGAGAACAAAATTACGTCATTTTGTTCTCGGAGCCCTGGTTTGGGAGTTCTCGCAGCTTGTTCTCGACACATCATCTGAGCAGAACTTTTTTCTTGTGGGTGTCCGAGAACTATTGTGCGATTGGTCAGAATTTTAAAGTGAGCGGGGTTAATGCGGAGAAACAGAGATGTTTTTCTCATGAAGTATGGAATGTACTGGCCAGAACGAACTTTGTTCTTGCCACCTCGAGAAAACAAACAAATTTCTTTGTTCTTGCAGAATATGTTCCAAGCTTAAATACAGAGAAAAGCTCAGAAACTGATGGTGTAGATGCAGCCAATCATGACTCTGGATTAACCCATATACCTTGGTGCTTTTTAAACCAGAAGAATGAAATAGCTCTGAAAAACTAAGTGCTATTGTTTTCATTGATGTGCAATCTGTACATATCCCTTAACAGCTCAAAAATGTGTTTTCATGACCCTTTAAAGCTGATGTCCGTAACTTTTTTCGTTTTCAAGATTTACAAAAATTATATAATGAGAATGTACAACATGAATCCATTTTCCAAACAGTGTTTTTGTCTTACCCTGCATCATAATGGTACACTTATAATAAGTCTTTATATTGGGACTATTTCAGACCAGACTGGTAGGAACCGCTGCAGAGGAGCACAGTCCCTGCGTGACGGCTGCAATGTTCTTCCGCAAGGCATGCAGTTCTGTTTATTAACCGCTAGAGTGCAACAAGTTACATACTGTCTGCTTTAAATAATGTGATGAATAAAGCCAAACAAACACAAAGCATGTTATTCAATTTGGACCCAATTTTAATTTGACAGTATGTAGTATGATGTTATCTCACTGATTAGATGCATGGGAAAAGGCTTTTATATCAGAATGGGACAAGTCCTGCTACCGGTTGTGTGGTGTTGTTTTATATCAGCTCTGCCTTAGTGTGTGTGATGGACCTCTCCACAGAGGCCGTTTTTGAGGCCACTCCAGGTCAACACTAATATGATCTGACAGGCCATCTACAGAGTGCTTAACTCAATGAAGAACGCTGCATTGTCATGCAGGAAACGCTCATCGAAGACACTTCCTCCCCCAGCTGGATGTCATTTAATCATCCCGCTGAATTCCCTCCTCAAATGGCCTTTCACTAAATACGAGTCAATGAAACTGCCTCACGTGAAATACATTCAGCACTCTGCCAGACGTACAAAATGCCAAGGCGCACTTTTGAAAATCTCATTAAAAAGTCCAAATAGACTAGTAGACAATTGGACAATTACAAAGTTTTCAAATGTTTTTTTTTTTTTCTTGATTTACTGTATGGAGGTAGCAAGGCATTAACGTGTTTGAATCCAATGTTGCAAAATGTCCTGTCTACTGCCCTGTCTTCATCAATAATTTTTGAAGGCAGCACAAATGTGTTCTTGCTGCCTATGATATGCCACAATCCTGTTCATGCTGTTCGCATGTTTGAGTTTGAAATTAAAATCATAAATGCCTTTTTTTTTTCTTCCCTACTTCCACTTCTACTGAGAAATAGGGCCGGGCAATATGGGCCAAAAAAAAATCCCAGATTTTTTTCACAAATTTTTTTATTTACGATTGAAATCGATTTTTTTCCCCCCTCCTAGGTAAAATCAATCTGCATATGACAAAGAAATTGTTCAAAATAAGACTTTATTTTGTTTTTGTAAAATATTTGCAGCTTAGTAGCACATACCTGGGGTCCAAAACTTTCAGCGTGAGAATAAACTAGTTAAAGGTTTATGAATTGATATGCATATAGAATTAACTTTTATTAACAACGGTAATGTGCAAAAAATTATAGGGACATTTTTAAATTTTCTGCTCTTATTAATTATATTAAAAATACACTGAACTGACCGACAGCTTCAGTGACTATTAAAGGAGCTCTTTACTTGGTTTCTGGGTAATTTAGTCACAATGTGAAAAAAAGTTTAGACTTTGTGACTTCCTACTTTTGTCCATATATTAGGGAGTGGAAATGGCTAATAAGTCAATAAGTGCTCCTCTGCTGCTATCTTCTGGTTATAGTGGTCATTTAATGTGTTAAGAATAAAAGTGCTGGTTTGCCACAAAGTGGTCTACCCCTTTTAAACTTTTAGTTTTACAAATCATCACATTAAAAATAACATTCAAATTGGAATGTGCTGGAAAAGGTGTGAAGCATTTGAAAACACTTGAAAAGTGCTTGAATTTCAATCTCAAAAGGTTGTACGAACCCCGAGATGAATAATGACATAAAAATAAAACATAAAAACAGTTGACTATTTCTTCCACAATACCATGTGGTGTTAATACATTAAATCCATGGTGAATGTTGGTGGTTTGTGGACTGAAACCCCCGAACTTCGTTCATTGCTCAATGGTTTCTCCTGGTCTCCACGTCAGCGCTATTTGATCTGATATCTGTGGTTTATAACAGAGAATTATATGTTGAGCGCTTCCACTAGATCTCACAGAAGTGATGTTATTAATTATGTGGTGAATTCAAACTTTCTCACTGTATCTCCCAGCGCTGTGTATCAGTGTCACAAGATCGGCCCATGTATGAGCTTGCGAGCCAGCTCAAATGAGTAGCGCGGTCCGTTCAGACTTTGAACGGCATTTGCAGTGGGGTATTTTTTGTTCTGTGACTGACAGCGAAAAACGGAACCAATTTACGAATGACACTGTATGTTGTAAGATGACACTGTCCTTGTTGTTTGTGTATCTCTATTGTGTATCTGCAATCTGAGGGGATTGGTCTGGGGAGTCTGCTATGTATTTTACTCTAGCTAATTTTGCCCTTCATGACAACTGTGGGGGGGGGGGGGGGGGTTTATAACTCATTTGTTTACATTATATAAAGCATTCAAGTTCTGCATAATTAAGGGCATGGCCACTTCGAGTGACAAGTGGATTGCCATTTATCTGCTGTCTGTTGCTGTCCACCATCGCATCACTTCAGCTCCGTCCACATCCCGCCTTTTTGCCCATGTTCTGTTATCCGGGAGTGACGCGCTGCCAAGATGGCAACGGCCAGCTCGTCCCTACTTTACGCTTCAAAACTGCTCATCAGAATCCTATGGGTGATGTCACGGACACAACGTCCATATTTTATTACAGTCTATGGCAACGACCCATTGCTTTTCTATCCGTCATCATGTTAAATCCGCCAATAGCGTGCCAGGTGGATAAGCCAGTCTGTGATTGGTTCCCGCAAAAGTGTAACAGAAGCAGTAGAAATGAATGTACAGGTTTCCAGACTGAGTTGCAGGGCGAAATCAAATCGCCGGCAGATCAGGCTGGGTATACCCATGCTGCGTCCCAATTTGCCTACTTATACTTCGACCTAAAAGTATGTACTCTTTTTGTGAAGAAAAAGTACATACTTTTGAGTGTGTAGCTGAAGAGTATGCAAGCTTTGGGACATACTACTTTGTCATCTATAACAGACTCTTTTGCTTAGTTACGTGCAGCCCATCACCTTTTAAACTGCCTTGTCAATCATCGTCACAGTTCAAATCCTCCACATTAAATAAAATTTCCTACCGTATCGGTGAGAAATGTAGTAGCACGTTGATCAGCCAGTCGTGGGTCTTTCAGAGACTCCTCTCATGTGTTAATGGCCAAAAGTATCATTACAAAAGTTCACAATGCTGCTGCTGGTGAAATATAATGTGGATAATATTGAATAAATATCTTTTTGTCAGGTTAAATACTGATAATTGATCTCTCAAACCGCTTTATCTAACCCTCTCTATACCATCGGACTTGCATAACCGTCATGTTTGTAGTTTTTTAACACTTTTTATCTGCGTTTGTCGTCCTCGTCCATCTCGCAATGGGTTGTAGGCAATATCAGCCGTTAGAGTGCGCATCGATCTGCACTTCGGATTCTTACCGGAAATAGTAGACCATCCAGGAATCTTTGGAATACTCTTTTCAACATACTACGATTTGGGACAAACTAATAATTTTTTTGAATACTATTTCGTACGGATAGTATGCGAATTGGGACGCAGCGCCAGTCTACTAGTTAACCATATTCCAAAGACAAAATAAGTAATAATGAAATTACACACAGGGGACATATCGTCACTGCCCAATGAAACTCACGTATGTCCAAAATGGTTACTTTTCAGGAAGTGAAAAAAACACCGTATTTCAAAAGCAGTTGAATGTAGCGTTGTCATACTTGGTACGGCATCTTTACATGTAACCATATTCTTGCCAGTGTAATGATATAATCCACATTTGACCAAAATTGAGTTTAAATGGACATACGTGCATATTTTACAGTAACGGTGGTCGATACGCGTTCTTCCGATCATTAATTAGAATGGCCAAGTGGCGTTTCATATTGACAGAGGAATACGTGCTGGACATTCTCAGCCTCTGGCAAGCGGTGATAGCAGTATGAGTGAGGCATGTTCTAGTGACAATCATGACAGTAGCATTACAGGCTATAATTTGATCAGTTTGACTAAGAAAAAAAAAGTTAGAATCTTATCAATGAGACAGAGTTTATTTACATACTAGCAAGCAAACTAATCTGTGAAGAACTAGATTAGAACTAAACTGTGGAGAGTTTCAATGTCGTACTTTCGGCTATCCAGTGCTGAGCTTCGATGAAACTTCACGAGACCGGCGAGATGCTTCCACAGGGCGGGGAGATACGCGGTGTGATTGACAGCTTTGACACCAAATGGATATACGTGAAAATCAGATGACATGATTTCACAACTTTTTATTGGCCATTTAGATATGTGAAGCATACTGTATACGGAAATGAACCTGGACATTCAATCCGTAGAAAAATCTCAAAATCGGCAAAATAGACATACACGGTTTTCATTGGACAGCGACGATATTATGCCCCTTTTCACAAGATGTAATATACATCTGTGGTGTCCCCAGAATGTGTCTGTGAAGTTTCAGCTCAAAATACCCCCCAGATAATTTATTATAGCATGTCAAATTTGCCCCTATTGGGGTGTGAGCAAAAACACGCCGTTTTTGTGTCCCTTTAAATGCAAATGAGCTGATGCTCCCTCCTTCCAGAAGAGGGTGGATCCTTTACACAAGCTTCGGATGCTCCGTCAATAACAAAACAGGCGAATTTCACTCAGCCAAAATGTCAGAAATAACCAGTTGTGGAGTGCAGCCTTGCATGTTTGAACCAGAGTCGGACACAGATGGAGAGGAAGAGGTTGCAACTTTTAGACTGCACCTGCACATTTTTGAATGGTTAGTGGATACATCTATGTAGGTTAACGTCCATCACCCGACTACAATGCATAATAAATGTGCGTTTATGAATTACGCAGACGGTCAACGTTTTCAGGATAAAACTAACAACATAGCTCTAGTCTCTTTGAATACAGTCCGAGACTATGGCAACTTTAGCCAAATTAGCCGTACAGCATTCTAGAAAGCTCATTCAGAAAGGAAATTTGGAAACATCCACAAAATATGAAGGGCCATTCTTACCCGATCTGGATATGAATGTAGAGCTCAAAGCGATGGTATTGACCCATCATTCAGAAACAACTTTTTCGCAAATCCACCCTCGTTGCTGAAGCAGTCATGCGTAAAATTATTTGTGCAAAATTTATAACATTTTACAGACATTCTTTGGCAGTATTGGGACATTTCCTTCAGAAATGAAATTCAACCATGGTGTTCTCAGTGGTGTCCGGGAGTCTATGGAGACTTGTATGTTCGTTGGTACATTCAACAACATACCATTTGTAATTTTTTTATTTATTTTTATTTATTTATTTATTTTTTGCGCAGACATTGTAATACTCTAGCTAGCTGATACAGCGAGTAAACAGAAATGGCAGTCTCTGTGCTTCTCACTCAGGGTTGTGCCTATGATAAAAGGGCAGATCCTCAACAGTCATGGGCGGGGTTTCCCTACTCTTACGTAGGAGTAGGGGGAAATGTGAAAAAGCGTGTTATGAGAGATTGGTAATGATTGCTTGGGATTATAAAAAGTATTGGGTGGATTTGGATCATTATAGGCTGGTTGTTTACACACACTGTGGACACACATCTGTGTTCTGTGTCCTTAAAGGGGTTTAAAAAAGCACACTTAAGTTCAAATAATTGCTTTAAATATGCATTTAAACTAATTTTAACTAAACAATGTTCATTTAATTGTAAATAACATCTAATAATTGTCAAAAACAAACAACAACAAAAAAAACATTCAGTTTGCACCTAAGCAGAGGTGGACAGTACATTTACTTGAGTACTGTACTTAAGTACACTGTACTTAAGTATCTGTACTTTCCTTGAGTAGTATTTTTTATGGAAACTTAGGACTTTTACTTCACTACATTTGAAAGACAAATATCTTACTTTTTACTCCACTTCATTTCTATCAAGGCCTTCAAAGTAGAAAGCCGTAGCCGCTTTGAAAGTCAGTGGATGATTTTTCTTCTTTAAAACGTGATTATTTTTTATTTTTTTGCAGACAGCCTATCAGTAATCACTTTTGTTGGATCACATGAAGTTAAATGATTTCCAAGTATTCTTTGAACACCAATCAATTGATGGCAAAATAGAAGGCGACAGTTCCCAGACGCAGTGCGCGCAAACATGGTCATACTCAAAAGTTAAAATTAAGAAAAGCAGACGTGGATAAGTCTGAAAAAGTGCGAGGACACGAAAGTGCACACAGAAAGCTGCCTCTCAGACGCCAGACCACAAGTACTGAATTGTAGTCTATTGAATCTACTAAAATCTTTTTATAGTCAATTAAAACTAGACTAAAACAATTCAAACCGGCGAACGGCCGGTTTGGACTACATCCCTGTACTCCCTGCTTTAATGACGTCAGTAGAACAGTTTGTTGACTAACCTCCGGCCACAAGAATACGCAAAAAAGGGGGCGTGGTCTTGTTGCTCTCCCACGTGGAGAAGAGGAAGTGTTGCGTTTGTAGAGTGTGTTTGTCGCCATGTCGTCCAGACGCTGTTATTTTCATCCCGGAGTCAAATCACCTTTGTTTGGCCTTCAGGGACGCTGTACTTTGAGCGCATGCATCTCCCCGTTATGGTAAGAGGCGTGACCTTTCCGGGCAACGTGCGCTAAGCTGCTGTCGAATCACGACACGGGAACCGCTGGCACAATCAGAACTCGTTACGTATTTCTGTAGAATAAGGAAATCATCAAGCCGTTTTTTAGGACCGTGAAAACAGCGGTATACAGATAAGTAAATGGTGTGAAAAATACAGTTTTTTTACACGCGAAACATTAACACATGTTATATTGCACACTGTAAACACCATCAAAGCTTCAAAAACACAGGAAAAACGGGACCTTTACACAAGTATTTAAATGAGTTCAAGGTATGCTAGCATGTTAGATGGAGCATGACTGGCTAAAACCACGTGCATTCATACAACAATGCAACAAAAATTAAATAATGCGTTTTACTTTTACTTTTGATACTTAAGTACTTTTAAAAGCAAGTACTTCTGTACTTTTACTTAAGTAAAAATCTATCTTTACAACTTTCACTTGTAATGGAGTAATATTTAACCAATAGTACTTTTACTTTTACTCAAGTAGGGGTTGTGTACTTTGTCCACCTCTGCCCCTAAGCATGCTCTTTTATATTACCGTAATAAATACTCTTTTTTTCTAAAGAGTATTTCTTTTTCAGGTAGATTACAGTAAATCGATACTGTATGTCTGCAAAAACGCTTTCTTATTCATTGAACGTTATCATATACGTAATTTAAATTATTTAAAACTTGAAGGCTGATTGTATTGCCAGCTGAAGCGAATGTATCCAGCATGTCCTCTTCAATCCTATACCTCTGCCCCGCCCCCTCGCTGTGCTCCTCCTCTTTTATCTGTGGAATCCTCGACTTGCAGTCAGACGGACGATTATTCATAATACGACATTGTAGCTGAGGAGAGGTAACTACCAGGCCGATAATGAGTAGTATGTGAATTAGTATTATTTAGTTGAATGAGGACATTACATTTTCCAGATCTAATTTACTTGGCACAGATTTGATTGATAACGTTAGCTTGTTAACTGCTAAAAGAATGCTTGCTTATCTCTTCTAATTTGGCATCATTTGTGGCTTGATTTATCATCTGTGAAAGCTTTTTTTCATTGTCATCACCCAAACAGTAACACGTTTTGATACCTAAATTTTAGCAAAGCCTTTTACAGTAAATTAAACTGGAAAATTGTAATAATGAAATTATCTTCCAAAGTCACCAGAATTTGAATGTTTTGCTGTTTTTGCAACAACAACAAAAAGTCTTTCCAGGTGAGCATGCCCCCCGACCCCCCTACAAATTTGGATGTACTTTGGTAAAGTTTTGGGAGGCCTGTGCCAGTGAGGATCAGACTCTAGAAACATTCCTGGTGTTAAAGGATTAGTTCATTTTTTAATGAAAATTAGCTCATGATTTACTCACCCTCAAGCCATTCTAGGTGTATATGACTTTTTCTTTCTGATAAATACAATACAAGAGTTATATGAATAAATATCCAGACTCATCCAAGCTTTATAATGGCAGTGACATGGCAGTGAGAGGGTCAATTGGGTTCAAAGCTTTAAAAAGTGCATCCATCCATCATAAACGTACTCCACATCGGTTAATAAAGGGCCTTTTGAAGCAAATCAATGTTTTGTTTTTTTTTGTAAGAAAAATATCCATATTTAAAACTTTATAAAGTAAATCATCTAGCTTCCACCAGACCGCCTTCCGTATTCAACTGACACAGCACTAGCGTTTTGAACTGTGAGAGGCATTTTCTTCGTTGGCACTTTCTTTGTAAGTTGAATACGGAAGGTGGTCTGGCGGAAGTACGACCCCTGCATTCAGTTCCATTCCTGAACCTCTCTCACATCGGCCCTGGGCCATCCTTACTGTTGAGCCCTGCTGAATCCTCAAATATTTCAGCTACATTGTGATGACAGGAGAAAAACATTTGAAATGTGGAAAACTAAGAAGGAATCTAGTTTGATAGACTCATGGGTCATCATATAAACTTTCCGTGGGACGAGCACACTCATTCTGTTACTCAGCACCCTGTCTTCTGATGATGCCAGTTGACACTGAACTCCAGAGCACCTTTATGACTTTGTGTTAGGGATGTCCAAAAGCAGATAGTGTGTCTGCTGTTCTCATCAGAGCTTTCCTTTGGTCCCTTTGCTCTGCTGGAAACAGGAATTCTCCAGATGTGGCGGGGAGATATCGGCATCTTTGGCCTCCTGCGAGAGCAGCGCTGTCAGATCAAACACTCCTCCTCCATCGCTTGAACAGAGGCATACAGGAAGTACAGATGAGAATCGTGAGAAATTTAACAATTGTGGTTCTGATTCCACTTAAAGATGCAATGAGCAATTTCTGAGAAACACTGTTGATATTTGAAATCGAATGGGCTACTTATAAATTGTTGCTGTGGGTTGTTTTGATTCTCGATTCCCAACCCTATAAAGATTAGATGACTCCCTATCCGTTGTGTAGCTATCCACTATATCCTATAGGCTATATTTTTCATGCTGTACAGTGTACATACATTAAAATAAGCCCTAAAGTTCCTCATTTTGTAATTGTGGAGGTCTCCTAGAGTAGATTTACATTCATCAAAGGTCAAAAAACACTTTGATTTTCTCATATACATTGCACAACACCTAATTTCTCAAAGAGTCTGAAAACAGTTTGTTCAAAGATTCAGTCTCTCTTAAAGGAACACTTTTAGTGTTTTAAGTTTTAGCTTAGCAGTAGGCTAGCTGGAGCCTTTTACCTCCAGTCTTTGTGCTAGGCTAGGCTAGCGGTGGGTGCGTCAGTTAAGGCACGCACGGAGATGAGAATGGTATGTATGGGGATAAGGTGAATAAGCTAAAGTCCCAAAAAGTTGGCGTGTTCCTTTAACATCACCTAAAAATTAAAATTGTCCCATAATTTACTCACCCTCAATCCATCCTAGGTGTATATGACATTCTTCTTTCAGAAGAATACAATCAAAGTTACATAAAAAAATGTCCTGGCTAATCCAAAGCATTATAATGGCAGTGAATGGGCCAAAAAAGTGTATCCATCCATTATAAAAGTACTCCATACGGCTCTGGGGGGTTAATAAAGGCCTTCTGAAGTTAATTGATGGGTTTGTGTAAAAAAAAAAAAATCCATATTTAAAACTTTATAAAGTTAAATATCTAGCTTCCGGCGTGCTGCCTTCCATATTCTTTTTACAAAGAAAGTGTAGCGCAGTTCAAAGCGATTACGCTACGTCCGACGTCATGCATCGCATCAGTTACACTTTTTTTACGGAAGGTGGTCTGCCGGAAGCTAGATATTTTATTTTATAACGTGTTAAATATAGATATTTTTCTTACAAAACCCCATCGATTCACTTCAGAAGGCCTTTATTAACCCCCTGGAGCTGTGTGGAGCACTTTTATAATGGATTAGATAATTGTATGTGTCTGAAAGAAGAATGTCATAGACACCTAGGATGGCTAGAAGGTGAGTAAATCATGGGGTTATTTTTGTTTTTGGGTGAACTATCCCTTTAACCACTCCTTTCCGCAAGACTACTCTTCTCTTGGTTATATGATTGGTCAGATGGCCCAGTCTGTTGTGATTGGTCGATTACTTACAGTGAGTGTTGGAAACGAAACGTCCATTACCATATCTGAATTTCAGCACTGGATCTTCCTCAGTGCTTGTATACACAGTGATACGAAATATATCAAGTCCTCATCCTTTTTGAAGTGCATGCAAAGTGAATTTGCAGCGTGGAAAACAGCATTTTCTCAACATTCGACAACACCGAACCAACACAAACCAAACTCTCACAGTCCTCAGCCACAGTGTTTGAGGGTGGATCAATGTAGACGTTGTTCACGGGAAGCCAATGCAAATTTGTTACATTGTTACGTAGATGTATGTATCAGGAAGTGAGACCGTAATTGCTGACGACTCTTTTCACTGTATCCTTAAGCAAGTCTATGGCTACATTATTCAGGCAGTTCAGAATCAGTTCTTTCTTTTAGGAAACAATAACTTTATTTTTCATGCATTTTGATCTTTAAAACTTTGCAGACCTTTTACATTCACAAACAGCTATATTACAAACTGCTTGAAAGGTAATATTCGAAAAAGCATAATCTGACACAACTTATCCTGCACTATATGTGCTACAGACATGAGTGATTGCTCAAAAAATATGGCTTGTTGAGGTGTGATTTTTCCAGATTACTTAAGAAATTCAGGCCTATGTTTGTTTGTTTTTTTAATCATGCTTATTGCCTGGCTGATGGTCAAGTGATAGGTAAAATCCATGGACCTACATTGAAGGTGGGACCTGAGCCATGTCTAGAGACCAGACTTGTGGGTGGGCTCTTTTGACTTGGGCCAGTAAACAACTGCTCAGAACACCCTATACTGTAGCAACCACACAGCAACAAGCTAAAACCATGCACTTAGAACACTTTTTAAAACTATTGTCATATATGAATCGGCTATGGTAGTTTTGCATTTGTTGCTCTATGAAATCCATTTAATTTTTTCACATATTCTGTGTTAACGTATTTACTTTTAATATGTAATCTGTGTTGTAAAAGCGCTATATAAATTAAGGTGACTTTTAATGGTTTAATTTTTAATATTAAAAATAAAATGAATGTCTAATGAGTTAAATTAATACAATTTTAACAATTTAATACTTTATTAAAATATTACAATATTACAATAGAAGTGCTCTATAAAAAGTGTTTTAATTTTTCAGAAACTCTGTTTTCTGTATTTTATAATTTAATACAAATTTATTGTTAAAAACAGTGGTTATCAAATTAATGCATAAAACTTTAACAATTTAGTTATTCTTTTAAAATGTAATACAATTTAATTCCTTTAATGTTTTTTGGTCAAACATAGGCTACACTCTAAAAAATGCTGGGTTAAAAATAACCCAAGATGGTTGAAAATGGACTAACCCAGTAATTGGGTTGTTTTAACCCAGCGGTTGGGTTAAATGTTTGCTTAAAACAACCCAATCGCTGAGTTAAAACAACCCAATTGCTGGGTTTGTCCATTTTCAACCCGACTTGGGTTATTTTTAACCCAGCATTTTTTAGAGTGTACATTCACACATTTCGAGCCTTAAAGGACGACTCCGGTGAAAAATGAACCTAGGGGTAATTAACACTTGGTTACCGAGTAGATCGTTCTCTGGGATGTGTTTTCATGAAAATTTAATGTAAAGAGTTTTATCTCTAAAAACAGATTAGCTTATAACGCTAGTATATGGGGCACAGAATAAGTCAAATTAAATCGCTAGTTTATACCACTAACAAGGCTCAAAATAGCCTCACACTAACACGGTAGCATAATGAGGGTCCCTACATGCAAACCGAAGCATTGAGAACTTTGTAAGTGTACAAACAGTTTAATAAGAAGATACTTTATAAAGACAGAATATTACGTGTACACAGACAGGGGCCATCTTGGAAAACAGTCTCGACAAGTCGAGCCACGAACACTGTGCTAAGCTGCGATAATTCCTATCGACCAGCTCACTTAGCACAGCGTTCATGGCTCGACTTGTCGAGACTGTTTTCCAAGATGGCCCCTGTCTGTGTACGTGTAATATTCTGTCTTTATAAAGTATCTTCTTATTAAACTTGTTAGTGGTATAAACTAGCGATTTCATTTTACTTACTCTGTGTCCCATTCACTCGCGTTATACTAATCTGCTTTTAGAGATAAAACTCTTTACATTCGATTTTCATGAAAAAGCATTCCAGAGAACGATCTACTCTGTAACCATGTGTTAATTACCCCTAGATTAATTTTTCACCGGAGTTGTCCTTTAAACCCGGGATACACTAGCCTAAAAATCTAGACGCACCCCAGTGGCTGCAAATCTAATTTGCTGCCAGGGTAGTCTAGCAACTCTCCGTTGGCGTGCGAGCTGGAAAACCAAACTCTGGTCAGGCCAATCACATCGTGTATAGAGTCGGTGGACGGGCTTAACATAATGACGGCAGAGTTCACCTTCTTCGTTGCAGCGCTATCCTATTGCGTGCAGAGGGAATTTGAAAGACAACTCGGATTCAGCCCTGCCAATAGTGAGTTCCCAGACCCAACATCTTGATGTGGGTCTGGCTTGTCAGGCTAGGGATACACTGCACAATTTTAGCAATCTTATAAGATCATTACAAATCACACTGTGCGACATGGATCTATTAAACTTGGGTACGACATGCTTGTAGACTGTACGACACCTATTGATTCGTAGGCTATGATACAAGTTTCTATAGAAGAATAAAACGTCATAAGCATGCGCTAATGGTAAACAAAAAGACCATGATGAATCATACTTTGGCAGTTGTAGTTTTTATGTGTGCTGAAAAAAAGGATGCTGTGAAAGAGGAAGGGAAAAGAGCTTGAGCTAAGCATTTTTTAAAGTTTTAGCGCTATGTCGCTTTGATTTCATGTCACATTTTTATTGGCTGCAAACACACTGTGCGATGATCATGCTGTAGCTTTGGTCTCAAGACTGTGACAACTGCCATCTTTGAACCTCTCTCACTGTACGACATGGGCCTACCGATTAGGAGCTACGATCACAGAAATCGCCACGATTGTTTCACAATGGCAATCTTTCATCTGGGACAGCCGAAAATGCAGTGTGTCCCTGGCTTTAGTGCTCAATTCCGATTTATTGCTTGGATCTGATTTGTTTGTATAGCTGTTCACATTGTTGTTTTAAATGTGGCCAATATCAGATTCCAGTGTGAACAGATCATGGTCCTAAACTAAATCGCATGCGCAAAAGGACGATTCATAAGTTCCCCTGCCCATTCAGTCTTGACGCATAATACAACCCCAAATCAGAAAAAGTTAGGACAGTATGGAAAACGCAAATAAAAAAAGAAGAAGTGATTTCTAAATTTACTTTGACTTGTATTTCATTGCAGACAATATGAACACAAAATATTTTATGTTTTGTCTGGTCAACTTCATGTCATTTGTAAATATGCATCCTTTCCTGTCATTCAGACCTGCAACATATTTAAAAAAAAGTTGGGACAGTAAAGCATTTACCACTTTCTAATGTTGCCATTCCTTTTCACAACACTTAAAATACATTTAGGGACTGAAGACACCAAGTAATGAATGTTTTTTAGGTGTTATTTTGTACCATTCTTCCTGCAAACAAGTCTTAAAGGTCCCATGGCATGAAATTTTCATTTTATGAGGTATTTCAACATTAATATGAGTTCCCCTAGCCTGAATATTGTCCCCAAGTGGATAGAAATGTTGATCGGTGTAAAACCGAGTTCTGGCTGTCTTTCTCTGCCTTTGAGAAAATGACAGGCCAGACGAGCCAATCTTGAAGTCTCCTGGTTTGACGTCCAAGCAGGAACGGTTTCCTCCCTTTCCTCCACCCAGAGAATCTAGCACACCCATGCAAACGCTCCAGAGATCATTACTTGTGAACGAGTGAATGCTGGCAGTTTCTCAGTGTTTGGATGTACAAATGAAAAAAGTTCCTTCTTCAGTTCCTTCTGATCTGTGATCATTGATTTCTGATGTGTAGCTAATTATTTATTATTCGTGCACACGCTGCGGCTTCTCTCTCTCCCGACAGAAAGGTGTTTTCAATCTTGTGAGTCAGTGTTTTTGTACGTCCTCGTCGCGTCTATCTGTTCTTAAATGTGCATACAGTCTTTTCTGCTCAACACCAGCAGAGTCACGTCTTTAGAGATAAACCTCACACACGCCGAAGCTCGGCCTTCAACATCCCCGACCCCCAGTACTGCATCTGGCCCACAGCGGAGGCACCAAACGCGGCGTGAGATTAAGCAGAAGGAGGGTAAGGGTGAGCATATCTGGGCTAGGCTAGCCAGCTTTCCCCACAATAAACTGGATTACATTCGATTACTGCTGTTGTGTCTTTGTTTGCGCTGTGTAAGTTGCTCAATGCGCGTCACTGACGCTTATCATATGATTGGAACATATCTAGAAATAATGCTATACTCAACACTTACTAACTCGTTCATCTCGCTGTAATGGTACATTGCATGTGTTACAAAGTTGGTAGAATAATGATGAGGAGGACTCGGTGTGACTGGGACTCGTGTTTATTCAGAACTCTCAGATACAAACACAATAAACTCGCGCTGACAGACAGCGCTCTCATAACTCAGTAGTTACTATAAATAACTTTGTTAGCAATCGCTCCGTCTCCGTGATGTCCGGTTCGCGAACGAATCATTCTTTTGAATCGGTTCTTTTTAGTGAACCGAACCAGTTCACCAAATCGGACTGAATCGTTCTAAACGATTCGTGTCTCGAGTCAGCGCTGATCCATAATTTACTAAAGTTACTAACTTTCTGACATGAGTGACAGTCCCTCCGACTAGAAATAAACTAATAACCTGAAGTATATGCTAGTAACTACAACAGTTCACCCTGAACTGAGACATGCTGAGAGAACTGATGAGAAGTGAACACAGGTCCATCCGTCTCTGGCAGACTCGTGCCTGCTCGTGCCTCATTAAACCACGCCCCCTCCGCTCATTTAAAATGCAAAGATGTCAGCCAATCACAACAGTGGGCGTTTTTACTGAAGTCTCACAGCAGACACGCCTCTTGAAGCAGGGCATTCAGCCACAGGGCAAACAGCAGTATAGAAAAAATGCTTTTTATTTCTAAATTATGACATTTTATGATGTAAAAATCATACTAACAATATAAGTACACCTCAGGAAACACTATAAAATAATAGAAAAATGCCATGCCATGGGACCTTTAAGGTGGGCAACAGTACGGGGTCTTCGTTGTCGCATTTTGCGCTTCAAAATGCGCCACACATTCTCTATTGGAGACAGGTCGGGACTGCAGGCAGGCCAGTCAAGTACCCGTACCCTCTTCCTCCGCAGCCAGGACTTTGTAATGTGTGCAGAATGTGGTCTTGCATTGTCTTGTTGAAATATGCCTGGACGTCCCTAGAAAAGATGTCTTCTTGAAGGCAGCATATTATGCTCCAAAATCTCTATGTACTTTTCAGCATTAATGGTGCCTTCACAGAAGTGCAAGTTACCTTTGCCAAGGGCACTGACACAACCCCATACCATGACAGACCCGGGCTTTTGGACTTGTTGCTGGTAACAGTCTGGATGATCCTTTTCTTCTTTGGTCCAGAGCACACGGCGTCCATTCCTCCCAAAAAATACCCGAAATACTGATTCATCTGACCACAGTACACGTTTCCACTGTGTGATGGTCCATCCCAGATGCCTCCGAGCCCAGAGAAGTCGATGGTGCTTCTGGACACTGTTAACATAGGGCTTCCTTTTGGCACAGTACAGTTTTAACTGGCATTTGTGGATGTAACTACGTATTGTGGTACTTGACAAAGGTTTGCCAAAGTAGTCCTGAGCCCATGTGGTGATATCGCTTATAGATGAATGACGTTTCTTGATGCAGTGCCGCCTGAGGGATCGGAGATCACGGTTGTTCAGCTTAGGCTTGCGTCTTTGTCCTTTACGCACACTAAAATTCCTCCAGATTCCTTGAATCTTTTAATTATGTTATGCACTGTTGAATGTGAAATATCCAAATCTCTTCCTATCTTTCTTTGAGGAACATTGTTTTTAAACATTTTCAATAATTTTCAAACGTATTTGTTGGCAAACTGGCGATCCTCGGCCCATCTTTGCTCCTAAAGTTAGACCTTTCTTGGATGCTGCTTTTGTACCAAATCATAATTACAATCACCTGTTGACATCACCTGTTTCAAATCACATCATTATTTAACCATTTTACCTCATTACTAGCCCTAAATTGCTCCTGTCCCAACTTTTTTTTAAATGTGTTGCAGGTCTGAATGACAGGAAAGGATGCAAATTTACAAATGACATGAAGTTGACCAGACAAAGCATGAAATATTTTGTGTGCATAATGATATTGTCTGCAATGAAATACAAGTCAAAGTAAATTTAGAAATCACTTCTTTTTATTTTTTATTTGCGTTTTCCATACGGTCCCAACTTTTTCTGATTTGGGGTTATAGTAAAACGGACTTGGCTTGCTGTCCGCGGAGGAGCCTCGAACCAATGAAGCACATATTCACATTTTAATGTTAAATGTTCATTATGTCACTTTCAGGCCCTGTCCACACGAACATGGGTATTTTCAAAAAGATGCAGTTTGGCCGTTCATCCACACGCAAACGCAGTATCCGGACACTGAAAATAACTTTTTTGAGAATTCCTGCAAGGGTGAACATTTTTAGAAACTCCGATTGCAGTGGTGTTGTGTGGACAGTGAAAGCGGAGATTTTGGCTTGTTGCGTCAGAACCGGAACCGGCAATAAAAAAATGTCCAGGCTTCTGATTGGGCAACATGACTTTACGGTTAGGGTTATATTGCCACCTGTTGGTTTGGCATGCTCTTGACAGCGCTTCATAGCATGTTTTGCGTTTTCATGTGGATGCGTTTTTTTTTTTTAGGGAACAACTCAGTTTTTAAAAATACCGTATACGTGTGGACTCGGACTCAGAGCAGCTCTGGAGATGAAGTTCATGTGAAGTCTAGTGTACAGGAGCCCGCCTCACCGTGGCTTGGCTGAGAACCCTCTGTGTTTCTCTCACACACATGCAAAGAGAGTGAAACAAAGAAAGTGAATTAGTCTTACATACCAAATATATATTTTTTTATTTTTGAGTTTGTTCCTAATTATTATGTTTTTAAGCAGAAGCAATGCCAGTGTTGAGACAAATTTCGACTGCTTGCTAAATTATTACCCCCCTCATTGAAGTCGCTACCTGATTGCCTATTCCTAACCCCTCCCCCACAACGAATCCTAAACCTACCAATTCTAGGGGGGTAATAATTTGGCGAGGGTCAGAATTCGGCACAACACCGGCTGGTTCCTTAGTGGGCGGGAATAATAGCGCTCACTTATTATTGTCCTTGTTTTGATTTCAGCGAATCAGTTTGAGCAAACGCAGACAGCATAATTCATATTCATGAGCCCAGCAGATAGTATTATTAGTAGTAGTATTTTATTAGTATGCACTGAATGACCAGTAATGTGTCAGGCATCACAACATGTCTTGTAGATTTATCTACACATCAATCACAGTGAAGGTAAAATATTGACCGGTTTCATTCTGTGGTGGCAGACGTTTAAAGGTCATGTTTTCGACACTTAGGTATGTTGTTCTCATTTATGCATTTTACCCAGATTGGGGTGTTTTCCTTTTAACATTTTCAAAAGGGGAAAGCTAGCACGACAACTTTAGAGGTTGACCCCAGTCAAAAAGAATTCACTGAGAAGGAAGTGTGAATGTGAATCACATTCATCAGGATTATGTGTGCTTTTGATTTCTCATATATTGTGATAATTGTATATATTTGAATTGAATGGAAAAAGATTCAGCATTCACTGCCACTGAGGCCTGAGGGCAAAAAGTACATTTCTCACTCTGTATGTGATGGAAAACTTTCTCCTCTGTACCTCTCAGAGCTACATAATCACAAGAGGTTGGACGCTAACCGCACAGAGATTAGAGGTCGATTTACAGTGACATATCAGTAGGAATAACTTGGCTGTGGTTTTATAAAGGGCAAGGCCTTATGAACATTGTGTAAAGGACTGGGAGTTGGGGAGCACACAGATTCAGTGGCGGCTTATCTCAATTTCAGCTGGTCATTTATTGCCGGCACCCTTTCCTCCTAATGACCACAGCCACAAGAGTGGAAATAATGCAAATTACTTTTCCATGAAAATCACTGCGTGTGTGTGTTTGTTACTGTAAATCTACAATATTCATTTGTTTCCTGGAGTGTGCCTGTGTGTGTGTGTGTGTGTGTGTGTGGTCCAGGTAAACCCCATGTTATGAGGATAAAATGTCCCCACAAAGATGTCAATATCCGAAATCCTTGTCCAAAAAATGCAACAGATTTTTTTGTGATGGGTAGGTTTAGGGTTATTGGCTATAATATACAGTTTGTACAGTATAAAAAAAACATGGTCTATGGAAACTCCTCATAAAACCTGAAAACCGTGTTTGTGTGTTTGTGTGTTTGTGTGTGTGTGTGTGTGTGTGTGTGTGTGTGTGTGTGTGTGTGTGTGTGTGTGTGTGTGTGTGTGTGTGTGTGTGTGTGTGTGTGTGTGTGTGTGTGTGTGTGTGTGTGTGTGTGTGTGTGTGTGTGTGTGTGTGTGTGTGTGTGTGTGTGTGTGTGTGTGTGTGTGGACTGGTAATCCCTACGTTATGGGGACAAAATGTCCCCACAAAGATGGCAATATCCGAAATCCTCATCCTTGTGGGGACATTTTTAGGTCCCCATGAGGAAAACATCTTATAAATCAGACTAAGTGCTGTTTTTTGAAAATGTAAAAATGCAGAATGTCTCCTGTGATGGGTAGGTTTAGGGGCAGGGGCAGTGTAGGGGGATAGAATATACGGTATGTACGGTATAAAAACCATTACGCCTATGGAAAGTCCCCATAAAACATGAAAACCCAACGTGTGTGTGTGTGTGTGTGTGTGTGTGTGTGTGTGTGTGTGTGTGTGCGCCTACTTTTTGGGGAAGGTACAAATTACCTAGAAGTAAGATAAATCTGAAAAACATCCATCTATCCATCCATCTATCTAATCATCTCAGCCACACTGAAACTCTTCCTTAGATAGAAAAAACATAAGCTCTTCCCACCTCTGGCAGGGGAGTCCCAGGCGGACCGCTGACGCAGGCGCCCAACCCCACCACACACACCTTCGTCACACACCCACCCGCCTCAATCATTGTCAGGCAAGTGAAAAGTAGAACCTTGGCAGTCTGCCCTTGACACCAATCCAGGAAGAGAGCAGTTCACAATAAACCAGCTCTTCTCTCCAAGGCGTTCCTTCAGTTTTGCTCTCTGCTGTTTTTGGTCACTGTACAGTTTTGAGAGCTCCCCGACTCTTTGGAAACCGGGGGCGAGAGGCTGACCCCACACATTTATGGCCTCTCAAATTTAGGGGGACTAGGTGAATTTTTTTTTAACATATCTTTGATATGAGGGCGATCAGAGTTTGGCTTATTTCCCCTAAGTTATTTATTTCCCAATGATCTGTAAAGAATAGAAAGTAGAAAATAGTTTGGCTGCATCTAATTTTTGGATGCACATAACTTAAAACACCATTTTGATATTGAGCTCTTTAATTAAGCCAGAGCTAAAACTTATTTTCATGATAAACAGTGTCCCAACTGTAGCTTTGTCTGGACGTGGTACATGGCTCATAAGTTTTTATCAGGATGTCTTGTCACCCTACTGTAACCTCCTCCTCACACTGTAAAAAGGAAGATATTATGACTCCAATGAAGTAGTTCCTTCTTTTTACTCCTGTTTTTTCCACACATCATTCCTCAAATAATAAACAGGTCTGTCAGGTTAGTTAGAATTATGTGGGGGAACAGATAGAGAAAGATGCTTTTTCTGGCAGGATTTACTGTACAAAGTGTTTTATTTTTACATCTCTCGAGTCGTGTGGGGGGAATAGAGACGCTCAGACGGCCAGCAGTCGCACATCGCTAAAGGATTAGGCTATCTGTCATTTTAACTGTAATCTGTTATGGTTTTACACATTTATTTATTGTTTGGCACACGAGTTATCATGCTGTAAGCAAACATCTGGATTCTTCAGTGATAAGAGAGTTTCTGTATAGCGTGCGTATAAAGTCATGTGCTTTTTCTGCAAGTCCTCCAGCAGAGTCTGAATGTGCCATGATCTTTGGTTAAACATTAACCTTGAGCAGCCACCTAAATTCAGGAAAAATCATTTGAGACTCTAACTTGAGGAAGTTTCACAAAAGACGCAGTTTGTCAATTGTATTTTTTAATTTACGATCTAAGAAATGCGTCAGGTATTTGCACCCCACCTTGCTGTTTTTTTTTTTCAGTGTCTTGCGTCATGAGCATTTCGTTTTTTAATACTAAGGTTATTTTAAGGCTTATAAAAATGGCAACTGTTATTAGGGAATTAATACATGACGTCATATTTAATTAATAACAATTCATATATTACTTAATATATTAATCATATTGAATGTTCATAGTTACAGTAATGCAGTAATCATTAATAAATGGTTTAGTTCTTCATGAGTCATACATTAACTCATGATTATTTGTGCATTCATTAGTTAAGCATGAATTAATGCCTATTAGTGCACCCGTATTGTGAAGTGTTACCAAAATGCCTTTAAAATGCATCTTAAAAACGTTGCATTCTCATACATTCTGTTGTGCTTCATGTAGCCAAAAAGCAAAACAGCTCTTTGTCCATTCTGTACTGTCTGCCCTGAGTAGTGGTTTGCTAAGGCACGTGGTTTGGAGTAGTAGTTGGTGCTGCGCTGACTGTGAATTCACATGAACATACTTTGCATTCAGATGGGATTTCAGGTTTGAATTGTTCACACTGTAAAACATAATAAGTTGACTTTACTTAGAAAAAGTGAGGAAACCGATTGCCTTAAAATTTTCAAGTAAAGCAGAGTATAATTTTTTTGTCGGCTAAACTTAACAAAATTTGTACAGAAAACTTGTTAATGAAGTATACTTAACTCAAAATTATTAGTTATGTTAACTTGTTATTAGTGCTCACATTACTAGGAAAATATTAGGAAACCGATTGCCTTAAAATTCTCAAGTAAGCTGAACTTAAAAAAATAAGTGAAGACAAAAAGCAACAACTGAACTCCATTCAACACTTATTATATCAATAGTCTACAGGTACTAAAAACAATTAAGTAGGCATTACTTAATTGCATTAAGCTGTTCATACTTAAACCGTTTAAGTTTTGTCAACTTCATTCTATCTGGGATCTGAGGAAGTGTACTCCCAGAGTGCATTGTGGCATGAATAAATGAATTGCTTCGTTTTACTATTTTTAGCTTTATTTTACTATTTGTCTTTTGTCAGTATAACCCAAATAATGACAGCAAGTAAAATAGTAAAGGTCGTATTAATAATAAAAAAAATAAATAAAATAAAAATCCTTGTTACCATTGTTGTGTTTTGCATGCTGAATGTTGAAGTCTGTGTGTGACACACTCAAGCATGGTCAAATGATATTGTGACAAATATAGAGGGATTATATCAACTCAATTATAAGGTTATGCCATAAATATTAGCAAAATTAATGTTAAAAGATCATTATTTGACATTAAATATAGTTATGTTATACATCATTAATTGACAAATATTATATAAATATATATATTTATTTATATATATACATACATACATACTTATTTATTTATATATATTTATATTACTTCCCTTCTTTTGAAATCATAGAACTATGATTTCTTGTTGAATTGCTGCATTATTAGGAAGTTAATTACTATAATATGAATGAAGTTCCAAGTGTCCAACCAAAGGGAACACTAATCACAATTATGGTGAGAGGAAGTGGAGGAAATGAGTGATAAGTCTATACAAAATTGCACCACCTCAAAAACACTTTGCCCGTCCGCCCGTCCGCCTGCTTGTTTTTTTGCTTTGGCAAAATGGTACTCAAACCAGTCAAGTAATGTTTACTTGAGTTTTTTAAGTAACGAAGGTATAGCATGCAAATAGTTCAGATTACTTAATTGTTTTAAGTAAATTCAACAAATTATTGGACATTAAGTAAAGTTTACTAAAAAAGTCTTAGTAAGAACAACTGTTGGATTTTACAGTCCTTAATACAGAAGTTACATGGATAAATGTTATTTTATTTTTAAGTTATTTAATAATAATTTAATATGAAGTTTTTAAAAATATCTTTTTATAATTAAAAGCAAGCTTCTGTATTTTTTTTTTTTAATGTAGTTTATTTTACGGTTTGTAAAACGTAATATAATTAAACCAAATATTTCTATTTGATATTTTTATACATATTGTATTTAAAATAATTGTTTTATTGTTAACAACTATTTGAATAATGAATTATCATAAATCTCTAAAATGTACACGAATAAAACTGAAAAATCACATAGACTTACATAGACGGAATGTTCACATGAGCAAAGACTATTTAAAGGGGCTTTATATAGAATTCAGAAATCCTTGTTATAGAGGGTATGCATTGACGTCACTTTCCCGCCGGAACACGCCCCCTCAGCCAGACTGAGTGGCAAAAGAGCTGCTGCATGACTGAATTTAAGATCATGTCCAAGTTTTTTGAGGAAGACATTTCAGGATTTTTCTCCATATAATGGCCTTCAATTAGCCTAGAAATCTAGATGCACCCTAGCAGCAGCAAATCTTACAAATTTGCAGCCAGGGTAGTCTAGCAACTCTCCGTTGGCTTGCGAGCTGGAAAAACCAAACTCTGGTCAGGCCAATCACATCGTGGCGAGCTTAACATAATGAAGGCAGAGTTGCGGCGGTTCCGCTTGCTACTTGTAAACAAAGAAGCTGGCGAACAGCGGTCTTTCGAATTGGCTTTGGCCGCTACTATGGAAGACTTGAAGTTAAGCTTTTCTTTGAGAAAGAACAAAGAACGGCACTGAAGTCATTCTTAAAAAAGGAAGATGTGTTCGGAGTTTTGCCGACTGGATACAGCGAAAGTTTAATCTATCAACTAGCTCTGCTTCACCTTCTTCGTTGCTCTGGTTGGTTGTAGTGCTATCCTATTGCATGCAGAGGGAATTTGAAAGACAACCGTTTATCCCGCCCCTCGGATTGACCCTGCCAATGGTGAGTTCCCAGACTTCCCAGTGATTTGGACCATCAACCCGTTTGTTGCAAATGAAGTACCTTTATGTGGAGAAAAATCCTGGAATGTTTTCTGAAGAACGAAAGACATGAACAATTTGGATGAGATGGGGTGAGTAAATTATCAGGAAATTTTCATTTTAAAGTGAACTAATCCTTTAATAGGGGAAACTGAAAACGTTTAAAACTAACAATTATCAGTTTAAACCAAAGGCTGGACTCGATATAGTGTTCCTTACAACTTACCAAAGATCCAGTGATCCATGGATTTTGACATGCAGCCAAGAATCCTGACATTTATATGTGCCTGATTTCGACAACAGGGAAATACAAGAAGCTAATTTGCCTGTGAACACTTTTATATAAATACAATATAGGTAGGTCTAAATCCGGGTGATCACTTATATCAATGTTATATATCTCATCATATAGTCCAGCCCTAAAACATGTATAGTTTTTGTCTGTGTTAATTATTTAAAAACATCCAATTATACAGAACATACAATGGTAAATATTTAATTGATGAGTTCTCAATACAATATATAGTGTATGATTTTACCTCAAAATTCAACATAATGACACAAAATGATAACTGCAAATCCACGTTTTGCTGTCTGGAGTCCAGTTGTTTCTGTGAATTGCAGTGATCCATTTGTTTCTCTTTTCTCTAGCTTTCGGCAGTCTGTAAAAATATACCTCTGATTTCTTGTCAAATATTCATTTGTCACGTGCATACCCTCTATTAGTGACATCGGTGGCCGTTAAGTGAACTGCAGCCAGCAACTTAATGCTTGTGACCATCCTCGTGCACACGTAACGTACAAGAGACTGAACATGATTCAAGACCCTGATATGCTCACGGCGAAGGTCTTTTTCATTGTTTGCTTAGAAGATAAAATTAAATCTACTTTATATGCAGTGATATACTGTTAACAAACATCCAGACGCCGTCCACACTGCTAATAGCAACGTTTAGATGAATATGTAAATATGTGCTGCGTGCTTTCCTCTCAATAAAAAAATAAACACAACTAAAATGACAGCGTTTAGAAAGCATCTGATCGTAGCGATGTGGATATGTTTGCACAATGTCTGCAATTCACCGGCATCATGATAGTTAAGGTAATTAAAATGATACTGTTATGATAGATTGATTACAAAGTATATTTGAGACTATAGACTATATAGATCTGGCTATGTGAGTTTGAATGAATCCCATGACACATTGACATTACAGTTCAGAATGGCTCTTTCGGCATTATCCTGAGCACTGTATAAGCATTCGTTTCATGTGTCATAGAACGGAAGAGAGGCTCTCGGGAGCTCGCTTAAATGTCATATCCTTTTATTTTACCGGGCAAAAATGTCAGACTCCTTCACATAAAAATCAGTCTACATGCTTTCATAGACAACCTAGGAAGTCATAGTTAGGGAAGGTTTCATTACTATCTGTTTACGTAGTCAATAAAAAGTGATTTATTAGATGAAAATTCTTACATACAGTGCCTTTAAACTCCAACAGTCAAAAATCTAAACACATCTAATATTTCTAATCAATCATGTTAGAAGAACCATGCTAACAATGTGCTAAATCAAGCTAGCAACATGTTAAATTGTTAACGGTATGCTACACATTATAGCAATGTGCCAATTCATGTTAGAAACATGCTAGCAATGGGTGAAAATCATGCTAACTGCTTGTTAAGTCATGTTAAAAATATGCTAGCAAAGTGCTAAATCTATGTTAGAATCTGTTTGCGTCATAGGCTGCATGGCCTTAACTTTTAAATCTACTTTTAAATTTTCAAGCTTTTTAAGCTACTCAAAATGTTTAGGCTAGGCTTTCTCAAGCCAACATAAAGTTTACCTACAAACAGTTTGTCTACTCCTACTTTTTTGCTTCTGCTTCAGCTAAAAATTAACTCATCCACAGTCTCAAGTTAGAGGTAATTCCTAAAAAAAATGTAAGTTGGTAAATGAAATACTTTCATATTACGAATGACAACATTTCACATTATACGTGTGTAACGCTGAGTCACAACTATATTAGAAATCTTTGTAGATTATTCATTACTTTGGACAACTTTGGATTGAGCCATGTATCTACTATCTATACTCAAATTTAAGCCACAATTAAACAGAATGACACTGCAAAGTAAGATCAGATGTTGCAACAAATAACTGACGTCCGTGACCCCTCTCTCAAGAAGCATTACTCTTTTACTCAAAGCAGAACTAAAAAAGGAGAAAAAAAACTTGGATGACGCAATTAAAATGTCTGGGGGGATCTGAGACTGTGCAGAACTAATCTAAAAAAGAAAAAAGAAAAAAAGAGCAGCATTATAGAATAAGGACATACGCAGAAAGGAAATGAGGGCTCCTCAAGATAGAATATAGTGTAATCCACAGGCATTTCAAGCCGGTCATTGAGACTAACAGTTCTCCTGGATTCTCTCTCGGGTCTCTTGAAGTGTGCTGTCAGTGTATTTTTGACATGAATGCAGTTTGTTTTCATCTTATACAATGGCATGAATACGTGTGATATCTGGATTTCTGCATTGATTACTCATAACATGTTATCTGATCTTAATTTGGCACACAATTACAAACAAACATGGTCTGACTAAACTAACAACACACAAACAATTGTATTTCATATTTCATTGTAGATCATTCACAGTGCAGGCCGAAGAAAGTAAGTGGACCCTTGAATTTAGTAACTTTAAGTGCTTTTATCAGGAAATCCTCCACCAAACAGTTTGTGCAAATGCTTTAAAGACTTTTGAACAAATAAAAATCTTGTGTCCAGTATCAGATGGTCAGTGAATGGATAGTGGGTGGTTAGTAGGCGTTCTGTCTAAGACTATAGTTTGGCCCTAAAGGCCTCCGGGGGCAAAAAGTACTAAAATATATGATAGACAAGTAATAGTTAATTACGTTCCAAATCTGAGTGACTTTCTTTCTTCCATGGAACCAAGGAGATGTTAGCATACAACTTTCCATACAATGAAAGTAGACAAAGACCAAGAGCTGACAAATAAAATACCATAAAACTAGTCTTATTTGACTCATGTGCTGTATTAAAAAGTCCCCATAGAGTATTTGCACTAGCACATATTCAAAGTTGGTGGCTAAAGACACGTCATTGTTGATTCTCGAGTGATCGTTCACGTAAGTGCAAATGAGATTAGAGTGCTAGGACAAAAGGGGAAAAAATTTCATTACTGTTCAATAAAAAATCCACAATCACAAAATATAATTGTTGGTTAACTTTTTTTTAAAGGGCAAGTCATACTCTACATGTAGATTAAACAGGTTTGGTTAGACCACGCTTTTCTAGCGAAAACTATGTCAAATCTTAATGCTACACCATACAATGACATTCTGGAGATTTATGTGCTTCCAGTTCCAACACAAAGTGATGTTTCAATCGAAATTGGTTTATAAAGTCTGTAAGAACTTCACTGGCCTGCAGAAACCTGAACACCTTGAATTGGAAAGCCAATCCTCATCAACCAACATCACTGACCACGTCTTGTCGTGGGAGCAGATCCTGATGATGAAAAGCTGATGTTCGTCAGATAATGAAAAGCTAATAATTAACTAAATTGAATGAAACAATCAAATAAAGAAATGTGGCTGTATAGGGCTGGGCAATAAGGCAATAAATGATCACGATAAATTTGTTCATATCTGTCGATATCTGTTGATATTGATCTGTCGATATTGTCATTATTTCTTTCAAGCTTAAAGGCAGATTTTTGCTCCTGGGTGAAATTTGTAGAAACCAGACTGTTAATTGTGGTATTAAACTACTCTTTATTGTCAGAAAATGACAAAAACTTGCCAAACAGGTGAACATCTCACAAATCTGAGGTAGAATATTCAAAGCATTTATAATGAAAAAATATATTTTGTATGCACTGCATGCAGAATTATTAGGCACGTTGATTTTTTGATCATATTTTATTTCCAGGCACATTTTACCAATTCCAAACCACATTAATGTTAATAACTACTATTCATTTTGTATTTATCGTTTATAAGGACATATAATTGTTCATGAAGGCTGGAAATAAAAAACACCTTATAAGCAGCCATATTAGCATTATTTGGCGCGTTCTCCTTTACAGATAAAATGAGCCAAAAAAGAGATTTTAACTCAGACTGAAAAGTAAAAAAATATTAAATACCCATGAGAAGGTGCAATACTAATGCAATACTAGAAATTGCAGTTAAGGCATGACCATTGAACAATGAAATGCTCATTTGGTCAGCAGGGTCAGACAAAAACAGTTGGTGAAAAAAAGACACATGTTAACTGCAAAAGAATTTAGAATTAAGGTGAGGAATTAAGTGTGAAACCATCCGGAACCCTTTAGTCTCCAGCTCCACCATTTTCCAGAACTCAGAGACTTAAGTTAGGTAAAGAATCCCAAAAAATGACCCCCACTTAATAAGAATCACAAGCTGAAGTGTTGTAAAATACACAAAGCTTCATAAAGGCTTTTTTTATATATAGACTGTATAGACAGATAGTTTGAGAGTGACTCTTGAAGGACCAGCACCACATCCTCTGATACCATTGTTTGAAGAATTCATCTTCCAGAATCTGGCAGTAAGTTTTGAGTTCATTTTTAGTCCATCTCTGAAAAATGAACTTCAGGATAGGAGATGGAACTCTCAAAACTTACTGCCAGATTCTGGAAGATGAATTCTTCAAACAGTGGTACAAGAGGATTTGATCCTGGTCCTTCAAGAGTCACTCTCAACCTATCTGTCTATTAAGCCTATAAAATTCTTCTTTATTTTACAACACTTTTATGTGTTGGGTTAAGGTGTGGGGTTGTTTTTTAGGTGTTGGCTTGGCTCCGTAGTTCCAGTGAAAGGAACTCTTAATGCTTCAGCATACAAAGACATTTTGGACAATTTCATGCTCCCAACTTTGTGGGAACAGTTTGGGGATAGCCCCGTCCTGTTCCAACATGACTGCGCACCAGTTCACAAAGCAAGGTCCATAAAGACATGGATGAGTGAGTTTGGTGTGGAGGAACTTGACTTGAGTCCTGACCTCAACCTGATAGAATGCCTTTGGGATGAATTAGAGCAGAGACTGCGAACCAGGCCTTCTCGTCCAACATCAGTGTCTGACCTCACAAATGCGCTTCTAGTAGAATGGTCAAAAATTCCCATAAATACACTCCTAAACCTTGTGGAAAGCATTCCCAGAAGAGTTGAAGCTGTTATAGCTACAAAGGGTGGGCTAACTCCATATTAAACCCTATGGATTAAGAATGGGATGTCATTAAAGTTCATGTGCATGTGCATGTAAAGGCAGGCGTCCCAAAACTTTTGCCAATATAGTTGCGACAATCACGTCACCGGCCTTGCGCCGCTCTCTAGACTTTTTCTAAGGCACATTTATAAAAGCTACTTAAATTACCTAATTTAACAAAAGCCGGATCCTGGCCTAATCTAAGCCTTGTCTGTGAAACCAGGCCTATGTGTCTCTTAGAAATGCACATTTTACAGTAGTTTGAGTTGGGATGCAGATGTAAATTTATGTTCATTAACAAACACAGTAACATCAGTAAAAATTGAAGCAACCTCATAGGGTAACATTTAAATAATCGGACTGTTTCCCTAGGGCTGCACAATTAATCAAAATAAAACTGAAGTAGCGATATATCTTATCAAATACAAATGATCACATCAAAGGTTGTGATTTAATCAAAGAGTATACAGTCTGTTTTACTGCATAGTTCAAAGTGTAGAGTGTTCATTTACATGTGTGCAAACACAGCATACTGTGTTTTCAGCTTAATTCACAGTAAATTCTGCTTCTCACGGTTTCCATCTCAGCAAGCGCTTTGAGTTTATTGTGCATTTGAGAACGCAAAGTGTGCTAGGTTCACTTTATTTATTTACATTTGCATAATGTGCAATTGTGTGGACAGAAAATTAAGCATTTCACCAATTTTCCACCAAAATAAAACCTCAAGGAAGGTTTTGACTTTGTGGCAAGCAGCAAGGCCGAGGGACCGTGAGAATGGGGCGTGGCCGGTGGTGAGTGATAATGAGTGGAGGAGTTCGGTAGATAAAAGGAGGAGAGAAATCCAGGCCTGGTCCTCTTTTGTCTTTCACTCGTCGCTCCTCCTTTAACGTGTCCGAGCTCCGGTGCGGTTTCCCGTTCTCACGGCCCCTCGGCCTTGCTGCTTGCCACGGACTTCAAAACTTGAATGTTTGAAAGTGAACATTTTAAGACATAAATATTTTTGTATTTCAACTTGTAGTGTTAGTTGGTTCTTGTAAAGATGGAACAGAAGTGTGAACACCACCCTTAAAAGTAACTATTTCCATTATTAATGTATATATATAATATATAAATCATGTCAAAAAAAATTGTTCATGAACATGAAAAAGTGTCGTTACATATTTGAAATATTATCTTAAAATCTTGGGGGGTACTCTAAGTAAATATTTTATGACGAAGGGGTTCGTCAAATTCGTTCGAAGGGAGAAAAGTTAGTAGGGGTGTAACAGTACTCGTAATTTCGTACCAAACCATTTCAGTACAGGACTTCCGGTACGGTGCACGTGTGTACCAAACGGTACATATGCAATCTTTAACAGTTAACCGAAGGCTTGTTTTACCCATTTTACATTCTTAAATCTGAGTTCCCACACAAACATATTAAAGGGTTAGTTCACCCAAAAATGAAAATTCTGTCATTAATTACATACCCTCATGCCGTTCGACACCCGTAAGACCTCCATTCATCTTCGGAACACAAATTAAGATATTTTAGTTGAAATCTGATGGCTCAGAAAGGCCTTCATTGGCACAATGTACTTTACACTCTCAAGACCCATAAAAGGTACTAAAGACGTTGTTACAAAGTCCATCTCACTACAGTGGTTCTACAATAACTTTATGAATCGGCGAGAATAGTTTTTGTGCACAAAAAAAACCTAAATAACGACTTATATAGTGATGACCGATTTCAAAACACTGCATCATGAAGCTTCAAAGCGTTATGAATCAGCGAGTGGAATCATGATTTGGATCGCGTGTCAAACTGCTGAAATCACGTGACTTTGGCGATCCAAACAGCTGAATCATACATTGTGCCAATGGAGGCCTTTCTGAGCCATCGGATTTCAGCTAAAATATCTTCATTTGTGTTCCGAAGATGAACAGAGGTCTTAAGGGTGTCGAACGACATGAGGGTAAGTAATTAATGACAGAATTTTCATTTTTGGGTGAACTAACCCTTTAAGTATTCTGTCCATTTCATCACGACACACTTTAATTTGACATGACAGACGATCACTGTAAATGTGCGTCAGGTCAAGGCAAGCGGCAGCGCGGCGTGTGAGTGAACGCGATCATCTCTTCCTAGTCAAAGTATAAACATAAATCAACATCTGAAGGTATGTTGAGGATACATTACAACTTACTGAAACTTATAATCGTTGTGTAATCGCTCAACCAGTGTTTCAACAGAGGAAAGCTTGTAAACAATGTCACGTAGCATTACATTTACCTCAGAAGTCATTCAGAGTCCACAGCTGGTTAGTTCACAAGAGAAATTAAAACTCTTTCTCTAAATATATGCACTATGTTAGCCTATACATGCATTATATTCTACTTAACCTGTGATGTCTTGATAATTTAATGTACTGTATGTTTAAATGAATGTCATGAAAATGACAGCCACGGTGTATAAATGATTATATTTCAACAACGTTGAACAACATTTAGAAGTTAGGCTAATGCAAAAACTGCCTATGTGAAGTTTACATGTTTGCATACAATGTTATTTGAGTGTTGATTATTAGATCTAAAACGAAGTAGCTACTGAATTTAGGCAAATTTGGTAAGGGCTCCCTATAGTTTACACTTTAGCAGAAATTTGTTTTATCTTTAAGAAATGTTTAGTTATAATTGAATTCATTTAAGGACAGACACAAATTGTTCAGTAAACCACTGTTTAATTTAAAAAAAGCCATTTTATATTTAGTTTTCTCTCTCCTTCTGTACCGAACCGTGACATCAAAACCGAGGTACGTACCGAACCGTCAGTTTACCCCTAGTAGAATGCCTTCCCAGAAGAGTGAAAGCTGTTAGGGAGGACCAGCACCTTCTTACTGCCAATGGTTTTTGAAATGAAACAGGCACATATGGGTGTGGTGTTTGGGTGTCCACATACTTATGGTCATATAGTGTATAATTCCCAAGACCCTCCAGTTCTCAAATTACTGTAATACGTACATAATTTTGAACCATATAAATAAAGAGCATCATCCGTCACTGTAAATATAGATTTTCAATATATGTCACGTTCTTCCTGTATCAGCCATGTAATATGAAACTAAATATTTATGTTTCCGTCTATTGGAGGGTGATTTCCAATAAATAAACAAATTACGTTTGTATTCAAAGGGATGGGACAGTGGTTGTGCATATCCAGTGTCTAAACTCTACTGTACACTCCAAACATGGTAACTAGTTCCAGCTCTCTTAGGTCACAGGCACAGTCTAATTACATGACTTAGTGCTGTGGATGGGGTGATTCATCAGCAATACACTGAGTCAGGGTGACGTCATTTAGGCATATCATTATCCCAAGAGGGAACACTTTTGACTGTGTGATTTTTAAACAAATACAAAGGTTGAACATTAAACCTTACTGCATTAAAGGCAGGGCTCTGTATCCCAATTAGGGGCCAACTGCCTGCATACCATCTCTGATCCAAGCAGCGGGGGCCACATCAGCTGGGAGCGCGTGGGCCGAGAGGCATCTGTTTTAAGCCCATGAGATAGCATGGTCCCAGAGGTTCGTTGGTCATTCACGTCACATGTACTCTTGTTGCATGTACAAAGAGATGAAGAGCTGCTATAATAAACAGCAAATGTCACTAAGGCTTTATATGAAACCAGATCCCTTTTAAACGATTTCCCACAAGCCTGATCTAAACTATCCCAAAAATTCCACTTAAAGTTGGTTCTAAACATCATATGCAGTACCATGTACATACTCTTTATGCAGTGTAATAAAGTAATGAACTTCTGCAATTAATTCAGATCAAACCAATCTGTGTTCAGACAAATTTTGTCCTAGCCTATCAACAAAAGCAGGTATTTTTACATACAAGTACAGTGTAAAACATGTACACAATAAGTACATTGTATCAATAATTAAGTTAAATGTTAGGATAGTTGAAGACACTTAAGAAGTTCACCCTAAAATGAAAATTATGGGTAGGTGGGGGGAGGGGGGTATACTATAGGGTTTGGCGAAAAACTAACCAAAAGTTCATGTATTATTAAGGGCCTTAACCACCATAGACATTGAGGGGGACCCCTCCAATAATTAGAAATGTGTGAAGCTTGTTGATGGCCGCGCTCTTGCTCTCGCTCTGGTTGATGTGTGTGTGTGTGTGTGTGTGTGTGTGCTCATCCGGGAGAAGTGCCCATACAAGGAATTCCGCCCTTTATGACATCATACAGGGCCATACTAAAAAAAAACTTTCAGAAACTTATTTGAATCCTGAAGTAGTGTATTTGGCACAGACATACTCTCTTGATGGCCGCGCTCTTGCTCTCACTCTGGTTGAAGTGTGTGCGTGTGTGTGTGTGTGTGTGTGTGGTCTCATCCAGGAGAAGTGCCCATACAAGGTATTCCGCCTTTTATGACATCATACAGGGCCATACTAAAAAAAACTTTCTGAAACGTATTCAAATGATGAAGGAGTGTATTTGGCACATAAATACTCTGTTGATGGCCGCACCGTTGCTCTCGCTCTGGTTGATGTGTGTGTGTGTGCCTGTGCTCATCCGGGAGAAGTGCCCATACAAGGTATTCTGCCCTTTATGACATCACACATGGCAATATAAAAAAAAAGTTCCGAAACGTATTCAAATCCTGAAGGAGTGTATTTCGCACAGATATACTCTGTTGATGGCCGCACTCTTGCTCTCGCTCTGGTTGATGTGTGTGTGTGTGCTCATCCAGGAGAAATGCCCATACAAGGTATTCCGCCCTTTATGACATCATACAGGGCAATACTAAAAAAAAACTTTCTGAAACTTATTCAAATCCTGAAGGAGTGTATTTGGCACAGAAATAAGTCATATGTCTTGAAATTTTGGCCATGTTTAGCATGTGAATCCAACTCTTTAACAGTGTAAATAAGTCAGAATGCATGAAATAGCATTAGACCCCCCTTAACAAAAATTCTGACCTTGGCTGTGCATGACTGCCTGTTCATGAGACTCTATTAAGCGCCAACGTTTACTTTTAGAAAAGCACACAAGTTGTGAGAAATCAAGATGAATAAAACCACAGTGCCTAGAAATCCCAAAAAAGTATCCGTGTACTTTGTCCATATCTCCGAAACAGAACTCCACATGTCAGTCAGAATGACAGTTGACACGTGAATGTGTTAACTTTTTATTGTGACGAATACAACTGATATATTATTCACTTTAGAGAAAAAAGTTAATGGATTGAATGCTTTTACACAGCATAGTAATTGTGTGGTGATTCATCAAAAGCACACGGAGTGTCATGATACCGGCAAAGTGGCTGCATTTACAGTTGTGCATTTGGCAGGCACTTTTATACAAAGCGACTATACATTGTATCATGTTCTCGGCGTCATGCTCCACACTTTTAGCTACAGCTGCAGGATTTACATTGAAGCAAAGTCTGAAACCTAAACATACCTAAAACTATAACACTGTTCATTTACTGCTCTCTAATTTCAAATGGGAAAATCTGCGTAGGCCACTAATGATCTGGTCATTTCAAAATATTGCTATCAAAATATAATCTTTGTTGATGTTACAGATCACTCCTATTTATTAAAAGAACGAACTGAAAGGGGAGTGTCTGTATGATCACACTGCTGTGATGTCTGATGACTGATATCATAACATCATCTACAGTTTATAGTTGCTTGCTTGAGTTTCAGATGTTCATTAGGAACAAATGCTCTTTGTGTTCAAGGACAGCGTGGGCTGTTCTAAGAGACATTATCAGCGCCTACGTCTACATATCACCACTCTCATCATTTGATCATAGTTCTCCTTGTTTTTGTGTTGTGTCTTTGCCCACTGTGAAAAAAAAGGACAGACCCAGAGCTTCTCTTGTGCTGTGTGAAGTAAATGATTTTGCAACCCAGGAGGAATGTTTTGTACTGATGTGCAGCCAGCGCTTTTCAAGTACCACTGGCAGGGGACGCAACAAATGCTGCTGTTTTGTTTGAACCTATTCTTTGTCCAAGTTATGCCATGATCACTTCCCCATGTCTGGAAGATGCCAGACAAGAGAAAGTGTGAAAAGTGCCAGCCTCCCTGGATAAGTGTATCTGCTTAGCAAATGAATAAATAATGGGAGCATTTCTAAAGTGCTGCTGTGTGCCGTGCCGTGGCTTCATATGGCAGAAATTAGCACAGTAATATAAAGCTAGATATTCACGTTTTCTCACAGTTCGAGTGTTTAGGCAAAATTCTGAACTTAAGAACTGTCTCCCTTTGAGCAGAACACTAGAACACTAGGGTGTAATTAGAATTAGATTTAGAATTTGGCACACAAAAGTGAAATTCACATTAAATTTCATTAATTATTTTGTTTTATATTATTATTATTATGCCTATTACATTCAATTAAATCCAAGTTTATTTGTATAGTGCTTCACAAAACATATTACTATATATTATGTTGCACAATAGTGAAATTTTATTTAACACGTGTTTCGACAGAAAATCATTGCATTTCATGAATTATTCCTGTGGTTGTTATTATTATTAGTAGTATTATTATGCCTGTTATATTACTATGTTTTGCATGTTTCCAGATATGTAGTTTTTTTCCTCAAATGATAAGACCTATTTCTCTGAACTAAGTTCAATAGCCATCAAACAGATTTCAGTTTTGTCACATTATTTTCAGATACTTTGTACATGACTTAAATATATGATAAGAAGTTCACATTTTAAAAACTATATCTGCGGTATGAAAATGTAGAACATTTTAATCCTAAATTTAAATTCAAATTCAAAGTCTACATCATGTTTGCCACCCTCAAATTCAGTCCAAATTCTGAAATTGTATTTGAATGAAAAAGTTATTTGCAATTCATTTCTACATAGTGCAAAAATGCATGGTTGCTATGATATTCTAAATGTAGTTTCTTATTGGCCCAAGTTTGAAAATTCCTCATGTCTCCCTTCAATGTAAGTCTATGGGCCCGATTTTAACGATTGCTATTTACATGGCAGAATTTGCAAGCGGAAAGACTGAGCGCTTCTCCAGAGAGGAATCCTTTTATTTTTCATATTTAAAAATGTTTGTGTGCTGCTGCGCTCCTTGTGTGTGTAATAAGCAGAGTGTACACACATTGTGCACCCGCCTGCATGTTACAAACGTGTCCTTTAAATAGCATAAAAAATAGACCAGGTTTTTGTCGGTCAATGGCGCAGTCGTTTTCAGTTGCCTCAAAATAACAACTTGCCAACAGTGTATGATAGGGCTATAAGGATTTTTGCCTAGTTTTACAATGCACCAGGTAAAAAGTAATTCTAGCACATTTCTAAGCTGCATGTTTTGAATTTTCATTCATGTCTGTTACACAAATGCTGTGGGATGAATTACATGCTGAGGTTCATGGACCCACTTTATATTAGGTGGCCTTAACTACTATGTACTAACATTTTAACTAATTATTTGATACAATGCACTTATTGTGTACATACATGTCTTTACATTGTACTTACATAAAAAAACCTGCATGTAATTACATCTGTAATTAATTTCTGTAGTTACATTTGTAATTACACTGTTGACCCTTCCCTTACACCTAACCCTACCCTTAAACTTACCCATACCACCACACCTGTCCCTAACTTAACCCGTATCCCTCCTCAATATCAGCAAAGGTGTTTTGCAATACAATTTGAACACAGTAAGTACATTGTACTTATTTTTTGATGTAAGTACATAGTAGTTAAGGCCACCTAATATAAAGTGGGGCCTGGTTCATTACTTAAAGTTAAGTCAAATCCCAAACTTTGATTGTGAGCAACAGGGAAGCTTGACTTAGCAAACACCACTTATAATCATAATATCATACATGTACACTACGGTAGACTTACTATTTCTTTGAATGTGGCTTCACCTTCACATGTGGAACAAAAAAACTACTAGTTGATTTCCATTCTAACTTGCTATGATAACATTCATTAAAGTTCAGTTCAGTTTGGAGAAGTGAAAAAGGTTGTTTTTGTCTTTGTAGAGAAAAAACCCATTGGGCACAGCGGCCCAGTGATCGCTATTGGCTATTTAAAGTGTTATGCAGGGATAGAAAGGGTGGTGAGTCTTGAGTGCTTTGTGGTTTTGGGCTGTTGCTTTGGTTTGCTGTTGTGATCTCTGGCATCATGTGATGCATGCAGAAGCTTAGATGATGTTGCATGTGATTAAACCACTAATATTTTTTTACAGCTAATTTTCCTGTAACACAACAAACAATGAATAAAATGGTAGGAACACTTCAAGGTGGACTTTGTAATGGCTTTCCAAAGGGCTGCAGATATGTATCCCTTTTTTCTGTTATGCAGCCTTTAAAAGGGACGAGGATAAAGAGAGGAAGTATAAGTAGGGGTGACTCATGTGGGGTTTTCAACATCAAGATTTTACGTTAAAATGTGCAACAATTTGTACATAAATATATCTTAGGTGCTGTGACTGTGCACCATTTGTTTTAAAGCTAGGGTGTGTATAATTTTTTTCAATGTTAAAATGTGTATTACGGTACATTTGTTATTATCTCAGTTTGATATGCAAAGACAACTATAAGTACACCATTAATAGAATCATATTCTATAAAACACTGACTATGTGATCCTTTTAAAATATTGCTCTGTTTGTTTGAGCATCCCAACCAACCTGACAATAAGTGGTCTACCGTCATCAAGGCCGTAAAATTAGTGTTACCTTAGTGTTAGTTGAAAACAAAATATGATCCCCAGTGCGCAAAAACTTATCAGATTACTTTGTGCCCTGTTGGTTAGTGTGTTTGCTTCCTTGTATTCATATTTTTTAACAATTAATTTATTTTTATTAAAAAAATACTGTAATCAAGAAGTTGCCATCTAAAGGATAGGTATGTTTATTTTACAGATTTATTTTTAATTCATTTCAAATCATTTATTTTTTTAAATATGTTGAAATATGAATTATAAATCAACCATAAACCACCTTGCTCTCTAAGATCAGCAATGGCCATCAAAATACAAACTAATCAAATAAAAAACTACACATTAACATTAGCTCAACCGATAGTGTGAGTTTGGGGTGAGGCATGTTTGCAGACCAATTAAACAGTTTTTCACAGTTACTACCATACTGGTGATGTGCCATGCATTTTTTTTTTAATGGTATACCTTTTGCATTCCGTCAGCTTACATCAGCTTACAAAATGCTTAATATTTTTCAATTAAAACCACATTGTATCTAATCAGTAACTTATCATCAATGAGTGAATGCACAAAGGTGTTAAAGTTTTGAATATTACCGTGCTTTACCTTGCTATTCTTTCATTTACCCCCTTTTATTAATTAATCAAATTAGGAATTCTTTGAAATTTCTTTTTTTCCGCAAAAAAAAACTACAGTGCAAAAAAGAAACCGTTTGATGCAAGAAAGATATATTTCATCAATATTTATGAGAAATGTTTTTGTTTTTTTTATTGACAAAAAAACGCAAAATACAAAACTCTCGTAGGGGAAAGAGAGTATACACACACAAAATGTAGTCAAAATACAAAAGTTAACTAAACAGAAAACAACAACAGAACAAAAAAAAAAAAAAAAAAAAAAAAAAGGGCTATTTATAAACACAAGTCATTGTCATTGTCATTGTTTTTTTCCCTTCTTTTCCACTTTTTCTCTTTTTTTTTACTTTATACACACAATTCTGACTTTATATCACACAATTCAAATCTGACTATCACACATGAGAAATGTTATTATATGAAATTTATAAGAACATTGTAATATGAGAATTACCAGTATGAACTCCATTGACCTTAGTGGATTTAATTAAATTCATTTGAAACGTATGAACATAACTCATGACTGCTCAAAACAGTCTAAATTTATGAAACCTACATATTACTTTTCTAACAAAATAACATCAATATTACTCTGAAATCTTTTCAAAATGTATTAATTTTACTTGCATAAACTAACTGTCATATGAAAAAGCATGATAATGATAAACAGCTTGAATCTCTTTTTCATGCTGCAGTGGTTCATCAATAGGTGGCAGAAAAGTGAAATGTGAGACTTTTTCTTTTCCAAACCATCTTTCTTTTATCAAATCTGGTTCATGAAGTTTTGCTCAACTTGCACATTAAGACATTCATTTGTTTGTCATTTTATTTTAATTTCAGAATTATTGCGTGTACATGTGCAAAGCATGTTTATGAACAAATTGCAGCCCCATTGGGAAGGAAAATGTGTGTGTGAGTGTAAAATAGGCTACATGTATTTAACAGAAGTAATTTGAGACAAATCTAACTAATAGATGTTTTAAAAAATAATAATAATACAACAATTCAGCATAATTTCATGTGTAAAGGATGTGACTTCCAGGTTAAAACTGGCCTGAACACAAAAGGTGTAACAATTTAGTTTAAATGGTTATATCTCTTACCTTTTTTTATTTAACAGTGTATTTTGACAGTCTTAGCAAACTTACAAAGTTTCAAAGATTAAAAAAGGTGGGTTGAAGGAACAAATATTCCATGTATTCTTTCAATTATTGAAAAAGGCTGCAAAATAATTATAGAAGTAGCAACATGCGGTTTAAAATAGTTTTACATGGCATATAGCATCTCCCCAAATCCCCAAGTGTTTACTGTCAAATACTGAGCATATAAATATATTAAAATATTACATATTAGTAAAATATTGCATTTCAGATCTGATATATCTGATATACATGCGTTTTTTATTACTTATTTTATCAATCATCATAAATTAAGTATCATTAAAAAGCTTAAACACTCCAAATTCGTCCTGTGAAAATTGATTTTTGAAAATTGTACAGTGCGTTACCATAAAAAAGGGTACTTTAAATCCGTTTAGCAGGCTAAATTTTTGATATCCAATTTTTTTTCTTAAAATAAAAAAAGTGCAAATGCTTTACAGTAAACGTAAACTATTAAACACATAATCTTTTTAAACTACTTTCACTTTTGCAGTAATCTGCAGTGTGTCTTCTTTCTAAAGAGAGCAACCCTAGGCCTGTATTCAAAAGCATTCATGATTTACAACTATTTAATTTCAGATATATGCTCGAAAAAAGGGGGTGACCGTTATCAGGTTAATATGAAGAGAGACACAAACAGCAATTATCTGGTGCTATTGTCTAAGTATGTAATATCTCACTGAGTTCATGCAGCAGCAAAGCTCACAGAAGGTCGGCTAGTGTCATTTCTCTCTTCTTACACTCAGTGTGTCTGCGTCCCCTCCAGTGTCTGATTTATGAAGCAGTGTTCTCTGCCCATGTGCGTCAGCACTGGCTCTGGGAGTCTCGTGAGGCGTTGCGCTCCTGAAGAGCTGTGTCTCGTGTCTGGACAGCATCAGTCGGCAGCAGCCCCCCCACCCCCCCCCACCCCCCAGCCCCTCCTGGTTTTTTTCTCTTTCGCTGTCTCTCTCGGTGCGTATACAGACCTGTACCTCCATACATCAGCATGTATTTTTCCTCTGAGTTAAACCCTGCTATCGAAGGTTGCTTTACCTGAAATGTATACTGAATAAAAAAAAAAAAAAACATTGATGGATAATTCAAAATGCTTTCCATCATTTTCACAGATAAAATAAGGTGTCTAGTCTACTGTGTTTCTGTATTTTACAAACATTCTAACAGTAAAGGGATTCTAATATATAATAGAAATGAAGGTTAGAAAATAATCTTTTAAAGTGGCCCTGCAAAAATAGACCAGATGAAATATGTGAGTGAGAGTTTAATGAAAGGACCGAGAGATTCCAGTCCAGTGGAATAATTCATAGGATGGGCCATTCCTGTTCGACAGTACCTTTTGATCTCTGTAATGTTTAAAAATGAACATGCTTGTGTTATACTTTAAGAAAGTGTTTCTATAAAAGGGAATACCAGACTTTCAGAAAAAAATTTCTGGTCAAGTTCAGGCATTTTGTTTAAACTTATCTGAACTTATTATAATTGGATTATTTACAAAATATAAAGAAAAACACTTGATGGAAAACTTACTTAAAAAAAGTTTGCCGTCTCACCCCCTAGCCTGAATCCTCTAAATCTCCTACATACTCCTACAAATAGCTTTTGTTCATGATTACAAAGATATTAAAATAATTTTGGAATCTCACGATTCATGCAAAAGTGCTAGTTTTGTCATCATGAACTCTTGTGCCATTTCCCATATAATTTTCTTTCTTCCTTTAAATTGTCCCTATTATGCTATTTTAAAGGTTCCTACTTTTGTTTTGGAGGTCTCCTAGAATATGTTTACATGCATCTAAGGTCAAAAAACACTTTAGCTCATAATATACATTGGACGTCTCCTCATTTCTCAAAGAGCCTGAAAACAGTTCAAAGCTTCAGTCTCTCTAAACCCCTCCTTTCCGCGAGACTACTATTCTCTGTTTGGTCAGATGACCCAATATGTTGTGATTGGACTACCACTTACAGCATTTGTCGGAAAATTATTAAATCTGGTTAAACTTATCTGAACTTATTATAATTGGATTATTTGAAAAATTATATTAAAAAAATTAATAAAAATAAACAGGATGGAAATGAAAAAGTTAGCCAGCAAAGATGGAGAATTAGCTTACATAATTTCAGTTCATTTTTACATTTTAAACACCTTTTCAAATTTTGATAATACCATTTATGTAATATTTTTAAACATAGAATGTTTTATTGGGAAACAAACCAATAATACATCACATAATTAATCAAATACACTATATTGCCAAAAGTTTTGGGACGCCTGCCTTTACATGCACATTAACTTTAATGACATCCCATTCTTAATCCGGAGGGTTTAATATGGAGTTGGCCCACCCTTTGCTGCTATAAAGGCTTAAACTTTTCTGGGAAGACTTTCCACAAGGTTTAGAAGTGGGTTAATGGGAATTTTTGACCATTCTTCTAGAAGCACATTTGTGAGGTCAGGCACTGATGTTGGACGAGAAGGCCTGGCTCGCAGTCTCTGCTCTAACTCATCCCAAAGGTCGGGTTGTGGTCAGGACTCTGTGTACACTGAAAAAAATGGTGTGTTGGATTTACATGCTTTTATCATGTACATCGGTTCCACATGAATAAATTAAGTAAAACAAAGATAATTTGTTCAAAAATTACTTCATTCCATTATGTTGAAATTATGTAAGTAACCGAATTGAGTAGTCTCACAATGATTTTAATATGGCTCCCTAACAACAGTGGTGCACACGGGGGCTTGAGATCCTGCCTCTTTAATCAAAACACACAAGTTTATTTTTGTATATTTTTGTTGTCACTTGACTGATCTATAACGCTGCACTCAGTAGCTTTCATTATATTTGCCAGCATTAGCACATTATATACATGATAGGTGCTAAGTGTGAAATGCTTTTAGATGACATGGGCTGAGTCAGTCCACAGCCTAAATAATCACTCCGCTCTTCTCCACTATGGTAACCCAGTGTAATTTAAATGGTTCTAAAAATTCCAACATAATTAAACATTAAACACTTATAAACAAAATAAAGTCTCCCCCTTTTCTCATTTTACCCAAAAACGCATAAAATAACACTTCATTTAAAAAAATTTACTCTAGTCGTCAAGTCCCAAGCAAAGCAAGCTGGGAACTACAGTTTCAGCAAAAATCATTTTCGAGTACTTAATTGGTTCACATTCACCCCAAATAATTTAATCTAGTAGATTGCACATTTTAGAGAATTACATTAATCGAAAGCAATTAAATCATGTTTAGAAAAGAAACACAAATTTGTTGCATAGATCACAAATAATACAATTTAGTAAATTGGACAACATGTGTTTTCCTGTTTTTTCAGTGTAGGCCAGTCAAGTTCCTCCACACAAACTCGCTCATCCATGTCTTTATGGACCTTGCTTTGTGCACTGGTGCGCAGTCATGTTGGAACTGTTCCCACAGGAGCATGAAATTGCCCAAAATGTCTTGGCTGAAGCATTAAGAGTTCCTTTCATTGGAACTAAGGGACCAAGCCCTACCCCTGAAAAACAACCCCCACACCATAATTCCCCCTCCACCAAACTTTACACTTGGCACAATGCAGTCAGGCAAGTACCGTTCTCCTGGCAACCGTCACACTCAGGCCATGTCCACACGAAACCAGAACTGTCCCTATCCGATCTTTTTTTTTTTCCTCGTTTCAAGAAATACACACGAGAGCATGAAAACGGCTCAAAACGATGTAGTATACATGCCAGGCCAGTATGTGGCACTGTAATTCTGCCACAGAAATACACTAAAAACGGAGAAGAAGAGTTGTGGCTAGAAGGGGTACGGCAACAGTCGGAGGTGAGGTAAAGTCTCACAATAAAATAACAATAAATAAATTTGCTACTTACCAGATGTGTTTCAAAAAATAGTGGTTTCAGTCTCCCAAAACGCCGGATCCGTGTGGACGAAATGCCAATACGATAAAAAATGTATACGTATACAGTGATATGCATCTCCGTGTGGACGGGCCCTCAGACTCATCCATCGGATTGCCAGACAGAGAAGCGTGATTCGTCACTCTAGAGAACATGTCTCCTCTGCTCCACTGAGTCAAGTGGCGGCGTGCTTTACACCACTGCATCCCACACTTTGCATTGCACTTGGTGATGTAAGGCTTGGATGCAGCTGCTCGATCATGGAAACCCATTCCATGAAGCTCTCTACACACTGTTCTTGAGCTAATCTGAAGGCCACACAGAGTTTGGAGGTCTGTAGCTATTGATTCTGCAGAAAGTTGGCAATTTCTGTGCACGGTGCGCCTCAGCATGCACTGACCCCGCTCTATGATTTTTACATCTGAATTAAATTATTTGGAGGGGTGTCCCAATACTTTTGGCAATAGTGTACATTGCTAATACCAGTAGCAAACCATGACTCTCAAACCTTGGCCCTCTCACCCCCTTCCCTCGTTGGCCTAAAATCAGCCTAGCTTACTGCATCCTCTTCCAATACTGCATGTTACCTTTGACAAGAAATGCCACAAGCAAACATCAGAGTGAGTGTACATCATCACATGTGTGCATTTCAGCGGAATCTGGTGACAACTGGCAACAAAACCAACAAAATTGAATGCAAGTCGACTTATGACAGCACATTAGTGTCAGACACAGCCGTATGTTGATAATAAATCATAACATTAGACTGGCACAGCAGCCAATTCAATGTATGTAACGGACCATATTAAACGTTTGATTTGGGAAAAATCTTATGCAGAATTATAGCAAACCTGCATGGTCGATTTAACCATTTTTAATTTGGTAAATTTACAGACTGACCAGTAATTCTGCAAAATAACTGTTTTCTCAAATACAACTTTACATCTAGTATAAAACAGTAACCAATTAGATTTTAAATAACTTACCCAAACAGCAAACAATTCCAGCAGCGTATTGATTGATGCTGTCAGCCAGGGATATCGCTTATAATTGATGGGGTTGAAATGCTTTAAAATTGTTTGGCTTTCTGCACAAAATTAGGTTCTGGTGTAGGTCTTCCCACAACACAACAGCGTTAATTGAAAATGAGAAAGTATTAAAATAAAGGAAACAGGAAATTTACAACCCAGTCCATCCAACACATATGGACCAAAACTCCATCAGGTGACAGAAAGAAAAAAGACCTTGGGGGAAACCAGACTCAGTCAGGGGGCCAGATTTATTCCAGGCTGTATCACAAGTCAGACTTGTGGGCTGATATTATTCAACATTTCTTGGATATGCCATGGTAGAATTAGGTGAGAAAATGGTAGGTTTGTAGTCTGACGTATTATGGTTATTTGTAGTGCAACTTCTGCTAGCTATACAACTGTTTGTGTGTGTGGATGTGATATGAATATCTTTTACACATCTGGTTTGTTTTTAGTGTTCAAAGAGTGGAGGCTCTGCCATTCTCATCTGGATTGTCTTTTATTGTTGTGCACCAAAACAGTCTGTAGCCTCTCACTACCCTTTTTCTGCTTGTGGGAGCTCTTGTGGGCTAGCTTGGGTCTCAATATCTTCCTGCTAACGTGTGTGTGTGTGTGTGTGTGTGTGTGTGTGTGTGTGTGTGTGTGTGTGTGTGTGTGTGTGTGTGTGTGTGTGTGTGTGTGTGTGTGTGTGTGTGTGTGTGTGTGTGTGTGTGTGTGTGTGTGTGTGTGTGTGTGTGTGTGTGTGTGTGTGTGTGTGTGTGTGTGTGTGTGTGTGTGTGTGTGTGTGTGTGTGTGTGTGTGTGTGTGTGTGTGTGTGTGTGTGTGTGTGTGTGTGTGTGTGTGTGTGTGTGTGTGTGTGTGTGTGTGTGTGTGTGTGTGTGTGTGTGTGTGTGTGTTTGTATAGTGTGGAACACATGCCTCCCAGCTGTGTTTCCCCCGAGTTTGCACATTAAGTCAAGACGCACATATGCTCAAAGTGTTTGGTTGCAGTTGAGTCCATCGTGGCATTTTACACAAAAAAAAAAAAAAAAGATTAATGTGTAGACCAGGGGTATTTAATTAAAGTTCCTGGAGGTCCAGACTCTAAATTTCCATTGACGCAAAGCTTTGAACAATTGTATCTTACACAGTTTTAGTGCAAGAACTTTGCATAAAATTTCTTGTAATTATGTTGATAATGGCAGCTGTAACTTTAAGTAAAAAAATAGTAATGAATAAATCCTAAACAGGAAAAACAACATCATTTCTGTTTAAATACATTTTCTTTAATATGCCACCATTGCATTAAGACGGTTTGCTGCTACGGTTGGAGAAAAAGTTATTTTTATTTCTTCTAAATATACTGAGAAAATGATTCATGATCTATGTAGAAACAATATTAGTTAGATCTGGACCACCATCCACTAATTGGTGACCTTTGGAGTAGAATGTTGAAGTGGGTATTGAAAGAAATGTAAGCCTAATATATTTACGAAATGTAGTTTTTGCTGGATATTTCAGCCAAACTTTGTTCATAAACATAAAGATCAGTGATCAATAACTTTTTTTTTAATTTTTTGTCTTTAGCCTATGAATAATTGCAATTAATTATTGCAGGAGGTTGACACACACTTAAACATTGCTTATGGATTTCCTGCAACAGTTAAACATAGGACAATGTGAGCAAAAGTAAATATAAAAATAACCATTAAAAATAAAATGGCGTTCTACTAGAACTGCCCACAAAAAAAAGTGTGGTTTGTTTTAGCTAACCGAAATGTGCCTTGGCTTCAGCAATGGCCCAGTAAATTGATGTTTGCCTTGACAACAAAGACAATAAACAACAGCACTTAGTAAGCTCTCAAACACTTAATTGCCTATTAAGCACATTCAACTTGTCTTTCTTTTTCCTGTACTTCCAAAAGGGCCTCCTTCTTTGCTGGAGAAGCCCCATGTTCTACAAACACACTGAACTGCATAATGGGAGTGGTCCCAGCATAGAGCCTTGCAGCACCCCATCACATCAGTGGTGATTTAAAAGTTTTGATGTGGGCAGGAACAAGTTGTTTTACCAGCATCTGTCACATGAACAGACCATGTGTTAGTTTACATTCATTCAGTTCATTCAAGCTTTACATTTTCCAATCTAGCCTGAATCCTCTAAACCTCCTACATGCTCCAACAAATAACTTTTGTTCATGATGAGAAAGAATGTAAATGTTACTTAAATCTCATGATTCACCCAAAAGTGCTAATTTTGAACTTCCCATATTATTTTCTTTCTTCCTTTAAATTGTCCCTATTATGCTAATTTAAAGGTTCCTAATTTTGTTTTGGACGTCTCCTAGATTATGCATTCTCCTATAACTAATTAATACATTTCTGTCCGAATATCACTTCTATCACAAAACAGTCACCAAATATGTAACCTTTAGACTCAGACCTTTCCGATGATGTGTTTTGTGAAGATTAGAAAAGGTTTTGGTTATAACGTAGTTAAAATAAATGTTGTAATATGAATCCTGACATCGCTCACTAGGGGAGGAGCCTGCTAAAAGAATTTAGAGTACCGTTACCATGGTAACGCAATGTCCAATTTCAAAACGGTTCATCACAGGATGAATTTTGAGTTCATAAGCTTTCGAATTATACCTAATTTATGATGATTACTAAAATATGTGATCTGAAAAAAGGCGATTAAAAAAAGAGTGCGAAGCGTCCCGCTAGCGGGAGTAATTTTAGGGGTTAGTTCTCTTATTATATACATTGGACATCTCCTCATTTCTCAAAGAGCCTGAAAACAGTTTGTTCAAAGCGTCAGTCTCTCTAAACCCCTCCTTTCCGCTAGACTACTCTTCTCTGATTGGTCAGACGACCCAGTCTGTGATTGGACTACTGCTTACAGCGTGTGTCGCAAACAAAATGCCTATTACCATATCTGCGTTTCAGCTCCGGAGGCTTTCTCAGCGCTTGATATACAGTGATGTGAACAGATGTCGTCGTTTTTTCTTAATAATTCCAGCGCAATCCTCATCCTTGAAAACAGTGTCTTCTCAACAGGATGACAACACGAACAAAACTCTTACAATCTCGGCAACAATTATGTACAGTGTTTGAGGATGGGTCAAAGTAGACGTTGTTCACGGGCAGCCATTTAAGACCATAGGCTGGCATTATGCAAATTTGTTACAATGTTAAATAAGTATGTAAGTGAGACTGGAATTGCTGTCTACTCGTTTCAGCAGTTCAGAATCGATTCTTTCTTTTAGAGACAAAAACTTTATTTGTCGTGAACTGTGATCTTTAAAACTTTACAGACCTTTTTCATTCACAAATAGCAACATTACACACTGCCTTAGAGGGAATATTCGGGGGGAAAGCATAATACGGGCACTTTAAGCACTAAAGGAGATATTAGGAAGAATGCCCGAGCTGCTGTTTTTCATACAACTGCAAAAAAAATCTTAATTTAACAAAAAATAAAATCTTCTGAAGCCATAGAATAGCTTTGTGTGATGAACAGTACAAAAGACAAACAGACAGCACTAATGTGAAGTAGTGACTAATAAACAAAACAAAAACTTAAAACTGAATGTGTATGCTGTGCTTTATAGCAGATTATCTGTCTACTACTCCTGACATTCTTTGAAACTGCCCCTGCAATAAAACATACAGAGCTTTGATCATAAAACTAAGCATTTAAATATCATATCATATATATCATATCATATACTAAGACATATTAATGGGAGATATAAAGCGACAACTTACATTTATATGCATTTTAAGTACAACCCCAAATCAGAAAAAGTTGGGACAGTATGGAAAACGCAACCAAAAAAAAAAGAAGTGATTTCTAAATTTACTTTGACTTGTATTTCATTGCAGACAATATGAACACAAAATATTTCATGTTTTGTCTGGTCAACTTCATGTCATTTGTAAATATGCATCCTTTCCTGTCATTCAGACCTGCAACACATTTCAAAAAAAGTTGGGACAGTAAAGCATTTACCACTTTGTAATGTTGCCATTCCTTTTCACAACACTTAAAAGACGTTTAAGGACTGAAGACACCAAGTGATGAAGTGTTTCAGGTGTAATTTTGTCCCATTCTTCCTGCAAACAAGTCTTAAGGTGGGCAACAGTACGGGGTCTTCGTTGTCGCATTTTGCGCTTCAAAATGCGCCACACATTCTCTATTGGAGACAGGTCGGGACTGCAGGCAGGCCAGTCAAGTACCCGTACCCTCTTCCTCAGCAGCCAGGACTTTGTAATGTGTGCAGAATGTGGTTTTGCATTGTCTTGTTGAAATATGCATGGACGTCCCTGGAAAAGATGTCTTCTTGAAGGCAGCATATTATGCTCCAAAATCTCTATGTACTTTTCAGCATTAATGGTGCCTTCACAGAAGTGCAAGTTACCTTTGCCAAGGGCACTGACACAACCCCATACCATGACAGACCCTGGCTTTTGGACTTGTTGCTGGTAACAGTCTGGATGATCCTTTTCTTCTTTGGTCTGGAGCACACGGTGTCCATTCCTCCCAAAAAATACCTGAAATACTGATTCATCTGACCACAGTACACGTTTCCACTGTGTGATGGTCCATCCCAGATGCCTCCGAGCCCAGAGAAGTCGATGGTGCTTCTGGACACTGTTAACATAGGGCTTCCTTTTGGCACAGTACAGTTTTATCTGGCATTTGTGGATGTAACTACGTATTGTGGTACTTGACAAAGGTTTGCCAAAGTAGTCCTGAGCCCATTTGGTGATATCACTTATAGACGAATGACGATTCTTGATGCAGTGCCGCCTGAGGGATCGGAGATCACGGTTGTTCAGCTTAGGCTTGCGCCCTTGTCCTTTACGCACTGAAACTCCTCCAGATTCCTTGAATCTTTTAATTATGTTATGCACTGTTGAATGTGAAATATCCAAATCTCTTCCTATCTTTCTTTGAGGAACATTGTTTTTAAACATTTCAATAATTTTCTCACGTATTTGTTGGCAAACTGGCGATCCTCGGCCCATCTTTGCTCCTAAAGGATTAGACCTTTCTTGGATGCTGCTTTTGTACCAAATCATAATTACAATCCTGTCCCAACTTTTAAATGTGTTGCAGGTCTGAATGACAGGAAAAGATGCATATTTACAAATTACATGAAGTTGACCAGACAAAACATGAAATATTTTGTGTTCATATTGTCTGCAATGAAATACAAGTCAAAGTAAATTTAGAAATCACTTCTTTTTTTTTTTTTTTGCGTTTTCCATACTGTCCCAACTTTTTCTGATTTGGGGTTGTAAGTAGTCTGCTATACTGTTATCAAGATCTCATTGATTTACATTACAAGCTATCAGAATTTTGGGCCATGTAAATATCAGCAGCTGCACCAGATTCGTTTGGGCCTCTGAATTGAAGTGTTTTTGTCTTCCTCGAGTATGAGCTCCATATTCTCCTATATTATATTGCCATAAACTTGCCAAACCTTTTGTAATATTTTTTTCTAAAGGTTCATTAAACTAATGTAAATGTATTTTATTTGTCAGGCTTTACTGGGTTAAGATATTGATTTTCTTTAGAAGTAGGAACAATGGACAACCATGTGGAACCATGTAGAATTGTGAGAAGATGTGGATGTTCTTTTTTTGTCAATCAATGTTAGAGGAAGAAAATAATTTTGATGACTTTGTTGCAGGTCTGACGGATGAGAAAGTGAAGGCGTATCTCTCCCTCCACCCGCAGATGCTGGATGAGTTTGTGCTGGAAAGCGTGAGTGCGGAGACGGTAGACAGATGGCTGAAACGGAAGAACAGCAGTCAGCCTGCAGGTACGGACTCATGGCTGTGTGCTAGAATATTCTGCAATAGGAGCCCGGTGCTGTCAAAAATAGTCCTGCATTTACTGCTGCGACAGTGTCTGAGACAGTGACTTTTTAGACATTTCACACAAATGTAAACACATCGATATTCTGAATGCTTATTTCCTGGTTAACCCATGCTTCTGGAAAAAGTATATACAATAACAGTAGACCTATCACAGCTGATAATCAAGGTTTGGTCTTTGGTTTTATAAAAATAAAATGAATAAAAAATAAATGTAACAATTAGTTGAGATAAAATGCAACTAGCCATATAATTGTACATACCAGAATAAATAGACCCCTCCAAAGAAAATACTTCCCAAATAATTATTTTGTTACTGATGTCAAAGGTTGTGTGTCCACTCAAACTATGGCATTTTGGCACAAATTCTGTCCCTTGGTAATATGGCTATTATTATTATTTTACTGTATCTGACCCTGTGTTTGCTCCATGTACTAGGCTGGGCCTCTGCAGTTTATTTACAATATTCAAAATTTACAATGGACAAATTATATAAAAAAATATATATCTTTAAACGTTAACTGAAATAAAATTTCAGCTAGTTGCAAAGGTTCTCGTTTTATTTTATTTGAACTTGAAGTATTAAAATAATCAAAACCAAAATAATAATAATAATAAGGACATATTTAAGAATAAAATATTGCAAATGACAAAACACAAAAAAAAACTTTTACGAAGATTTAAATGAAAACGTAAGATACAAAAATAAAATAAAAAATATATATAATATAATTATATATAATTATAATTGTAAAAACAAAATACAAAATATTAATAAAAACTCAAATAAAAGCCTATATCACAGAATATCCTGAAGCAAAACCAGTTAAGAACAGTTAAGAAAACCAGTTAAGAAAAATAAAATAAAAAATATATATAATATAATTATATATAATTATAATTGTAAAAACAAAATACAAAATATTAATAAAAACTCAAATAAAAGCCTATATCACAGAATATCCTGAAGCAAAACCAGTTAAGAACATGAAAATTGTACTGCTTATCGTAACACATTTCTCATTGGTACAACCATTATCCAAACAGAATTACAAAATATGAATGTAAGACATTTTGTATATTCATTAATTATCATATATTTCTTACACATCTGAGGCAAAACAGGTATTTTTTTAATTCAGTTTTAATATCTTAATTTAATCGCCATTTATATGGCGCAGTAAATGTATTTTGTCTCATTCACTTCAGGTCTTCTAGTCTCTACTAATAAGCTGATGACTTGAATTACATTTGGGAATTTATTTTGATTTATTTATTTTGATTCAATTGGTTTAACAGTTGTGATAATGTGGGAAAAAAATATGAAGAGGAAAAAAACATCAGTACACTTCATACACCTCTTCTGTGCATGCGTCTGTGTTTATGTAACCTGAGCAGCAAAGACTGCAGAAGGCTAAAGGGTTAGCGCACTGGTGAAAGTATGGGAGAGAGGGCCTGCTGGGTCCTTACGGGTCATTAGGGCTGTTTAAGCGGGACTGGCTTCTCTGTGCACAGCATGCTTCGTGCCGTGGCCCGCTCCACTCGACCCATCACATCCATCAAGGGCCCACAGGGTTGGCGGCCGGCCCAGCTCAGCTACTGACGTCAGAGCCAACCTCCAGGGGCATGCAGTCGGTCGGGAGGGGGACTGGAGGAGGGTGAATGTGTCGCATTTTGGGAATGTTTTCTGCATGAGTGCAGCAGTGCTCTCTCACAGGCAGCCGGCTGATGGTTAACCTCGGCTCTGCTCTGCAGGCTGGGCAGCAGGATTTTTCTCAGGCACCGTTTCAACATCAGTCTCTCTGTAAACCATATGTGCCAGATTCTGTCTTGGCCTGTGATGCATATCAAGCAGTGCTTTGAATTAGTATGCAAGTTAGCTTTCAAATTCGTGTACGTCAATGCCTTTTCTTTTTCCACTGACTATCGATTAAAGCATATGATTTAGGATGTGGGTTCAGTCAACTAAGACACATTTTACATTTCATTTACACTATATTGCCAAAAGTTTTGGGACGCCTGCCTTTACATGCACATTAACTTTAATGACATCCCATTCTTAATCCGTGGGGTTTAATATGGAGTTGGCCCACCCTTTGCAGCTATAACAGCTTCAACTCTTCTGGGAAGGCTTTCCACAAGGTTTAGGGGTGTGTTTATGGCAATTTTTGACCATTCTTCTTGAAGCGCATTTGTGAGGTCAGGCACTGATGTTGTACGAGAAGGCCTGGCTCGCAGTCTCTGCTCTAATTCATCCCAAAGATGATCTTTCGGGTTGAGGTCAGGACTCTGTGCTGGCCAGTCAAGTTCCTCCACACCAAACTCGCTCATCCATGTCTTTATGGACCTTGCTTTGTGCACTGGTGCGCAGTCATGTTAGAACAGGACGGGGCTATCCCCAAACTGTTCCCACAAAGTTGGGAGCATGAAATTGTCTAAAATGTCTTGGAATGCTGAAGCATTAAGAGTTCCTTTCACTGGAACTAAGGGGCCAAGCCCAATCCCTGAAAAACAACCCCACACCATAATCCCCCCTCCACCAAACTTTCCACTTGGCACAATGCAGTCAGACAAGTACCTTTCTCCTGGCAACCACCAAACCCAGACTCATCCATCGGATTTCCCGACAGAGAAGCGTAAATCGTCACTCCAGAGAACACGTCTCCACTGCTCTAGAGTCCAGTGGTGGAGTGCTTTACACCACTGCATCCGACATTCTTTCACAAATGTTTGTAGAAGCGTCTGCATGCCTAGGTGCTTGATTTTAAACGCCTGTGGCCATGGAAGTGATTGGAACACCTGAATTCAATGATTTGGAGGGGTGTCCCAATACTTTTGGCAATATAGTGTATGCTCATCATGTTAACACAGAGCATCTTCTCAAAGACACCACTGCAGTCTTTTTATAGTGTTTTTTGTATAACAATAATTCTTAATTTTTATCATGTAGTTTATTTGATTAAAGCTTTTTACAATACACACGGTTTCAAAGCAGTTTCAGGGCAATAGAAAAATCATGCTGCATATAACCACCCTGAATTTACCTTTTGAAAATGTCATACACTTTGAGACTAAGCAATCAAATATTGAGTAAGCAATAGTTTAATATGTGGGTAATTCATTTTTATTTTTATATATTAATGTTACTCCAAATTAAAATAATTTTTCCACTCACTTAAACGTTTATCTTGAAAAGGCAAGCCAGATTTTTGAAACTTGTTTGTAATTTTCTTTATTTAGGGACTCTATTTAGTTGTCACTGGTTGGGTTATATAAATTAAAACAAATAAATCCCAAAATGTTAATATTCAGTATCAATATTTATGAATCTGAAATGTCTTAAAGAGTCAACTTTTTTAGTCAAATAGTAAATACAGTAAACATGTTTTCCACTGTAACCAAAAGGGAGAAAGATTTTCATTTCATTTATATCTTGTGTATATATAATATATACACATAAACATTTAATATCTAGAGTTTAAATAATAGTGTTTCCATTTTATCACCTAGACTCTGGCGGCCGACTATAGTCTAATCTGTGCTGCAAGTTCTCATAATTACATAAACGTTTTTTGCGCCATTGCTTTGGCAAAGTATCTGTCAAATGAACTAAAATCAATAGCATGACATGGCTTTGTGCCCATACCAAATTGCAAAATTTAATACTGTAAGTATATAGTTTGTTTGCGCTGCGTGTTTCAAAGCATAGTGTGCACTTTGCTCATGCGATCAACTCGTGATCCGGTGTTTTCCGAGTCTCAGAACGGTTCATTTCACAGTAAATGAATGCGGTGAACTCCATCTCTGGATGTGCTGTGAGTTTAGTGTGCATTTGGGAATGGAGCGGTCACAGTTACACATTATTTTCACATTTGCATAATTTCTAACATTTTTGTGGAAAGATGATTACAGAATTTCACAAAATTTGTAATGAGATGCATTAGTAAACCTGTTTTTATAGAAATGGTAGTTTTCCGCCAAAATAAAAGCTCAACTTCAGTTTCAGGCAAAATACAAGCTCAAAGGGTTTATCTCTTGCGAAATTAGGACAAAAGTGTAGAAATTAGGACAAAAGTATTGAAATTTCCTTACCCCGGACAGAGGTCCACCCACCACAGTCACACAAAATCCCATTGACAGTTTTGAGTCATTGACAGTTCCCCCAAAGGGATAGTTTATGACTTTCTTTCTTCTATGGAAGATTTTGTATCAACCCAAAAAAAATGATCTTCTTTTGTGTTCCGCGAAAGAGAGAAAGACATACAGGATTGAGTAAACACACAGAATTTTCTTTTGGGGTGCACTATTCCTTTAATGTTATGTTGTATACCATTTATGAGATTCAGAGAATCTCAGAGAAGAGACAATTCGGAGAAGAGACAATTGGTGCGAGTTACTCACATGGCTCCAGTCTTAAAGAGAGAAAAACAAAATAAAAAGTAAAATCGGAACATCTTATACTTTTCCTTTGATAGGTCACAAGTGTACTTGTGAGATCACTGATTAGTATAATATTAGATTGTTCTAATCTGGTGTGTTCCATGCTGTCTTGAGCTGTGGAGATACCCGGACATCATATGATTCCACTGCTGTAGTGTATGAGAGAGCATCATTTCAGGCCTAACGGCAGCACCGTCAGCTGGGCCAGTGGCTTCTGTTCATGTGATGCTCTTGGTATCTGTCTGTGCCAACTTTTGCAAATACTGTGACCTGTAATTCCACTAGCATGTCAGGCCCTTTTGCAATTCATGAAGATCAAAGTACCATCAGCTTTTGTGTTTGAGCATTGTCTCATATACTGTGCATAATGTATATGTATGAATATATATATATAAAAAATGTTATAGTGTATATTCTTTTGAATGTGCTTCTTGGCTTCTGAAGTTGAGTACCTCTGCATTACAAATAAGGTATTCCAAGCACTACAGTCATCCTACTCTGACAATGTGAATTGAATGACTTGTCAAATCAATAGGCTAAAGGACAAGACCTACTGGTGACATCTAGCTCTTTCTAAATCTGTCTCCATCAAGGACTTTCAAGGATAGATATTTTTGCTTCATGTGACGGAGAATGACTACTTACACTTCAGAGGTCAACATCTGTTCAATAAGACACTGTTGGGTAAACCCTTTATTTTTATTCTATGGTTTGAAATTTAGAATGGAAATAGCTTATTACTGTTGAAGGTGCAGTTTCTCTGTGAAATGTGATCAGTCATTTTTTTATATCTTGTGACCATTTTTACCCTGGAAGCACACATTTTCCAACACTCTAGCCTTTATCTCTTTGTGGACTGTGAAATGTATTCAAACTAGCTTTTTTAACAAATAAGCTATTGCTCTTTTGTGTGTATTATTTATTCTGTAATATTGACTAAGGTTCCTCCTTGAATGCAAGTCAAAAGGTTTTTTGTACATATTTTACTGTCCGCAAGGCGAAAAGCCAAAGTCCAAAAATGGTATTTAGCGGGGCAAAACCTAACGCTTTTTGACTTTCTCAGTTTGTGTAAATCCACTTGGGGTTCAGGGTATTTATTTTTTCCCACATTAATTGCACACATGTCTAGTACAATTATGTGGTTTTGTTTCATTAACAAAGTGTATACTTTTTTCTTGATTTACCCCGAAAGAATGGAAGTGAAATGTGACAACATGCCCCATAGGTGGGGTACATTGTAACATGACCAAATGACAGCTTAAAATGTTATCTGATATAATCAAAAAAATATCCAAGACAAACTAAAATATTTTGTCAACAAAATACAATTATTAACTTTTTAAAATAAAATTTAAAAAAAAATTGAATAATTAAAAATATACTAGTTTTTGAGTTTGACAACAAACACATCGCTAAATACAACTAAACAGCATAATATAATAATAATAATAATAATTAATAATTTCTGAACATTGACTCTCAGTCATTATTCACCCTTTTCTCATGGTTTCTCAAAAGAATTCATAAAAGTATAGAATATAATGGCATATTTCTAATAGGGGCTCATTGTAACGCAGTGTTACAACACACCCCACCTGCACAACTGGGATTTAAATCGCGGCTCGTGTCTTCTGCTGGTTAGATCAGCATTAAAGAACGATCTCAACTGTTAAGTAACAGATATAAGATTAAAATAATATCGGATTTGTCTTATTTTAAATAAACACAAAAAACAGAGATGAAAACTAAACTTAAGTAAGAAATGTACTTTTGCTATGGTTAAATACATGTTCAGTCATATCTTTTATGCAGAACCGTTATGCATTTTGCCTACTGTAAAGTTTGATGGAGGAGGGATAATGGTATGGGCATTGTTTCAGGGGTTGGTTTAGACCCCCTACTTCCAGTGAAGGAAAATCAAAACATTTTGGAAAATGCTATGCTTCCAACAGTTTAGGAAAGGCACTTTTTCTATTCAAGTACGGCTGTGCCCCAGTGTACAAAGCCAGGTCCATGCAGACAAACCTCACTCCCCTCACACATTTGGTGTAGAGGAACTTGACTGGCCGGCACAGATCTCTGACCTCATCCACATCGAACAACTTTGAGATGAACTGATTGCAAGCCCGGCCTTCTCATCCAAAATCAGTGCCTGACCTCACACATGCTTAAATGGATGAATGGGCAAAAATTCCCACAGAAATGCTGGACCAACTCCATTTTAATGTCTATGTATTTTCAATGCAATGTCATTACAGTCCCTGTTTGTGCAGGTGTCCCAATACTTTTGTCCATATACAGTAGTATATGTCAGAAAGGGAGAGAGAGTTTCTGGTAGTCAATCATTTTTGTTATAATGGACAATATTAACCATGAAAGTTTTAATCACAGGTTAAAATTCAAATCCTTAATTTTTTTGTCTGTGTTTAAAATAAGTAGTGCAACACAGCTTGAAATAGAAAAAATACTTTTTTAGCAAATTATTTGATTAGCTATAATTGTCAGATTAGCTATAAACATTGCATAATTTAATTTCTTATTGGTCCAACCCACCCTTAATTTAGAAGAATTATGAATTATGAAACAAATTAAATTTAAGATGTAAAGCAGCTCTACAGAAGATAATAATGCCATTATTCAGCTCAATTTAATTTCAATTTAGTTTCATTTAGTTTAGTTTATTTCAATTCAGATCAATAACTGTGTCAATGTTGCAAAGTTCAATTATGAAACAATTCCAATCAGCTCTGCAGAAGACAATAGTGTCTGTTCAGTGTTGATTCAGTTTAGTTCAGTTTAATAATGGTGTCGATGTTGCAACGTTAGTGACATTTATCCAGCTCAATTCAGTTTTTTTTTAAAGTCCTATCTGTTAGTGTCAGTGCTGTTAAATTTATAATATTACTGAATATGAATCATCTTTTAAATTCCTTTTAAACAATAACAACAACAACAAATAAACACAATATAAATTGATCCAAAGTGCTGTACAGTATACAAAGCAGGTCTACTCAATAATAACAACAATTACAGGTTTCCAAAAGCTAAAGAATAAAAATATGATTTAAGAGTTAGATTTTAAAATGTACAATGAAGGAGCACACTGTCATCACAGAGTCCATTCCAGTGAGTGATATCCCTGAATCCGTTCCTGAGAGTTGAATTCCAGAGACTGTTCCAAAGACTGAAATCCCAGAGTCCTTTCCAGTGAGTGAAATCCCTGAATCCGTTCCTGAGTCTAAAATCCCAGAGCCCGCTCCAGAAGACTCTGCGTCAGAGCCCGTTCCTGAGAAAGCAGCAGCAGATCCCGCTCCAGCCCATGAGCACAGTCCAGTGTCGGCTCCAGCCCCTGAGGCCATCTTGTGCGTGTGGTTGACACACACCCCCAAAGCTCCTCCCAAGAAACTTGGCTACCCAAACCCATCCCGGAGCCGCCTGCCCTCCCAGACATGGCCACGGAGGCCGCCCAAGAGCTGCCTGCTCTCCCAGACACGGCCAGAGAGGCCATCCCAGAGACGCCCTGGCTCCTTGAGTTACCGGCACCTCCCTGGCTCCCTGCATTGCCGGTAGCACCCTTTGAGGCTTTCTCTAAACCAATACTCGTGAGCCTCCAGGGCACCCACCTTCCCACCCCCATGGACTTATATGGTGTGAGGATGCGCCTTCTGGGTAGGGGCGTACTGTCACGTTTTGAGTTTGTTTTTGTCATGTTTATGGTTTATATTTCTGTTTGATTCAGTTTCATGGTCATGTTCCAGTTTGTCATTGCTTCTAGTTTGTTAATTAGTTATTTCCGCTCAGTTTCCCCGCCTGTTTGTTTCTATGGTTACAGATTGATTCGAGTTCTCAGTTCAGGTGTGTATTATTATCCTGGCCTTGCATTGTTTAACATCAACGTGGTTGTGTTTCCTCCATGTTATTCTTCTGTTTATTGTTTTGATTGTTGGATTAAATATCTGTTTGATTATCTTCCTCGTTGTGCGCTTAATCACAGCCACCCACCGTGACACAGAGGTCTTGATATGATATGAGGAGACAATTCCAAAGCGTAGCCTCAGCCACAGAAAAGGCCTGAATACCCTTTGATTTGTAGTGACACTGTGGGATAGTTAAGAGTAAGTAGTTAGATGATCTAAGTGTCAAATTTTAACCGGTCCAATCAGCGAACAGAGGGACTGGCTGAGAACGATGTTGTTCGCTAGTTTGAGATGACATGCATCACGACCAAACGTTAGCGATTGGTTATGGCAGATCCAGAGTGGCTCTGGGCAGATTAAATAGTTTTAAACTTCAACAGAGTACCCGCCTTCAAGGAAGTTAACGCTTGTCAATGGAGAGATGCCAGACTCTCTGTACATATGAAATGTACGAGAGTCTGGTAGGACCAGGCTAGGGGGGATTTGCAGGACAACCTCAAATTAGTTTTAACCTCATTTAGCTGCAGAAAACTATTTGTCATCCACCTCTTGATATCATTTGCACATTTAAATAACACATCGAATGAAACAGTGGTGTCAAGCCTTACTGGAAAGTAAAACTGAGAATTGCCCGCATAACACTGATTTGAAATGTTGTATTTCTGAAAAATGTGGGCTACGGGAAGCATATTAAGGGAAAACAATAAAGGTCCCAAAAAGGATCCCTGTGGCATACCACACAAGACAAGCGCAAATGATGAGGAACAATTTCCTAAATTTACAGAAAAATCCTATTCTTGAGGTAAAAAGCAAACCACTGTAATACAGTGCCTTGGATACCTACCATACATTCTAGTCGTTGAAAAAGAATGTTATGGTCAATGGTATCAAATGCTGTGTTCAGGTCCAACAAAACCAGCACAACACAAGAGCCTGAATCCAGAGCAAACAAGATATAATTTGTAACCCTAAACAGATCTGACTCAGTACTATGTAATGATCTAAAACCAGATTGGAACCAAAATATTAAAAGAATCCAAATAAGACTGGAGCCAGTGAGTGAAAGAGTGTGAAAACACTACTTCTGTCAGGACCACTATCGTCAAAGATGATTGACTATTAGCATACAGTTTGGATTGGCAGTATGGTTCTGTTCTGGGCAAGAACTCCCAGCGCATCCGTGCAGCCTAGAATGGATAAGAGCAGGGAGAGCAGCAATAACCGCCCTTAGGGTAAACAGAACAGAACCAAGATAATGTATTGCAGATATCATTAAATTAATAAAATAATTCGGGAATTTAGTCGGATTCAAGGGGAATGAGAATACCAAATCCTGACTGGACGAGAAGAGGAGCTGGGGATGGAGGAGAGTAAATTAACTTTTGGACTTTGGCCTTTGGCCTTGCGGACAATAAAAATATGCACATAAAACCTATAGACTTACATTCAAGGAGGAACCTAAGGCAAACTGACGCTACGCTTGATTTTCTCCAAAAGCTTAGTGATGAAAGGAGTTTAGAGATTGGCTGATAGTTACTGCACCTTTCCGGATCAAGTTGAGGTTTTATAAGTCATATGTACTTCTTTTAGGATATTTGTATGGTACTTTTGTCTTCTTTTTGAAGCCTGAAAGCTCTGGTGCCCATTCATTGTTGGAAAAGCTTGACCAAATTATTCACAGTTTCTCCTTTTGTGTTACATAGAAGAAAGAAGTAACATGACATGAGGGTGAATAAATGATGACAGAGTTTTTCTTTTTGGGTCAAATAATGTTTTTTTTTTCCAAATCCCTAACCATATATATTAGCAAGCACTACTAATAATAATGCATCACTGTATGTGTGTACAGCAGATGATGTGTCTGTGCTTTTGTTGAGACTAACAAGGACCCCCAAGGCCCCAGTGACGTCAGCTCCCCGCACCTCATTCCCACAGCGTCCCACTGGCCCTGTTTTCTTCTCACACATATGCAGCCTTTGAGTAATTGATAAATCCCAAACCTTTCGCCGCTCTGCCTCCAGAGAAATGCTACATCTGGACTGATCCTGTGCCACGTTGTCACACACACACACACTTGTACACAGTGTGATTCATGACCTAGTCATTCAGTCTGTCTTTAGCCTAGTGGCCTTGATGACCTTATCCATACAGGAGAGCCACCAATGACGTGCGCCTAGAAAATCCTGAAATGTGTTGTAATTCAATAACAGAAGAGGAGGCTGCTTGAATGTGTAGTTTGTGTCCAGCTTGACGCCAGACAGCGAATGTCTGGACATATTTCTAAGAATTCATTAATACATTCACTTCATTCATCAAATTAGGGATAATTGCATTTGCCATTTTCTTGGTTGGGTGTGGTACATTGCCCAGCACTCCATTATTAAACCATTAATCCATTATTTTACGTGAAACAGCCATACCATATTGACGAATTTTCAAGTGAAATTTAAAATTCAACAAGAAAAAACATGGCAGGATTGTATCCATCAGATATTGATTAAATGGTGAAAGTGGATGACAATATAAGGCAATTTGAAAAATAAAGAGCTTCATGAAGTTTTTCATTGTTGACTTCTGTGTGTAATTTCTTCACCGGACCTGTTTCCAAATGGGTTTGTTCTGTTCTCCATATCCACCATTGGTCAGTAGCAGTGCCATAACAGAGTGTTTTTCATAACAGAGTGCCCATAAAGATGGCCAAGCATTTTTCATTGAGATAAATTGTAATGTTAGTAACACTTTTAATGTGTTATATACCTCCTTGGCTCAAAAACATTTGAGTTCAAATCAGCCTATGAAAGACTTACATAGGTGTGTCTGTGCATTAAGCTACGACAACTGAAATTATTTTATGTTCTGTGTTCAGTTCAAGTTTAACTCTATTGACAGCATCTGTGGTATGCTGTTGATTACCACAGAGAAAAAGGTTGTAATACCTTGCCCAATTGTAAGAACATTTACATGTTTTTTTAAAGCCAAAATAAGGTAGCCTAGTTATTGACATAAGATCAAAATGCTTTACTTTTCATGCTGAATTGAGAGATTTCACTTCAGTTTACACAAACAATCTGGAGCAGATATTTGCCCACCGAGGGCTTGACAGAAACACATCTGCAAGTCCCTGCATTGATTACCAAAGATTTCCATCTGGGAATACCAGAAATGGAACAAGTATGACGTGAGCATAGGTAGCCTGTGGCGCAAAGTGGAATATTGCCCTCCCTTTGCTGCCCAGCAGAATTTGGGTAGAGAGACTTCTAATGTAGACAGCATTTTAACGCATCACAGGTGTGCTTTCAAAAGCTAGATACCTTACAGATTCAGAAAAATACCATAATGACGAGTTCAGTGAATAAATCCCTCCAAGATGGTGAATGATGTGACAGAAGTGTTAATGTAAAAGACAACTAATTATTCAGTACCCTAAAATATAAATAAAAAAGTTTGGGTATTTTAACCGATATTTGTTGGTGCAATCTAAGTTTAGAGTATTGCAGCATTAGCTTAGCAAAATGCTAACAGCAAACTCTTTTGTAATCAGTTGTCACGTCTCTCGTTTGTTTTGCTTTAGGAGCGATTTCCTATACTGTATGTGGAGTGTTCCAAACCAGCCCCGTGTTGGTTCATGTGGGTTGCGAGGGGAAGATGATGGTATAGTTTCAAAACTATTTCAAACCTATTTCATGGTTTGCATTCTCCGGCCACCACATGCTGTTGCCGTGCGGATAGGGTCAGGAACGCATTGGGGGTTTTGTGTTTTAATTGAGGAGGGTGTTGTTTAAATAGCACCAAATTAAATAACTAATCTGCTTTCACAACAGAAATGAATAATCTTTTCTTCAAGAACGAAATTAATTTCCTATCATCACTGTAAAGCTGCTTTGAAGCAATCTGTTTTGCAAAAGCACTATTAAATGAAGGTGACTTGACTTGTGGCTCTATCTACCCCCCTATCGATCCATATGGGCCTGTAATATATAAACCATATTTAGGTGAGCTAAAACAACTGATGTGGGGACTCTCAGTGCACAACATTCGAAATGCCTTATAAAGCCCCAATAAAGTGGTGGGGTTTTTGTTATTGTTTTGATTCAGTTCAAATTTAGTTCTCATCAAATTGAGTAAGTACAGTTAAATCAATAATTTTACTGAATACTAATTGCTTTTAACCCCCAGATGAGGCCAAAGGTCAAGTCAAGTCAAGTCACCTTCATTTATATTGCGCTTTTTTACTACAGATTGTTTCAAAGCAGCTTTACAGTGATTATATATATAATTTTTAAAGAATAAAAAAAATACAAGCCAAGAAGTAGGGTTTATGCTTAATGTGGGGGTCCGGATCACTCTGTCTTGGTTTATTCTGCGATAACAACCAGTTGGATGTTCATTATCCCGCTTATTACACGGCTACTTGCCACATAAGTAAATAATTAGAACCAAAAATATTGACTTGAGTAGAAATATTTTATTAGGACTTTAAACACAAAACTTCAGTGAAGAAAGCAGTTCCTAGCAAGCGGCAAGTTCAAACTAGACGGACATTTAAAGGGTTAGTTCACCCAAAAATAAAAATGATGTCATCAATTACTTACCCTCATGTCGTTCGACACCCGTAAGACCTTTGTTGATCATCGGAACACAAATTAAGATATTTTTGTTGAAATTCGAGAGGCCTCCATTGGCAGCAATGTATCTTGCACTCACAAGACCCATAAAAGGTACTAAAGACGTTGTTACAAAGTCCATCTCACTACAGTGATTCTACAATAATGTTATGAAGCGACGAGAATAGTTTTTGTGCGCAAAAAAAGACTTTATTCAACAAGTTTCTGTCTTCCACCTGGGCCTTTATCGTGAACTCACAAAGCACCACGATTCAATGTAGAATTCAACAGCTTAGATACGGCGTGTCTTCCTCTGCTTGTAAACAAAGCTCCTCGCTTCCGGGTCATGTGTCAGAACGCCGGCTCTACGTCATATTCTCGCGCATGCGTCGTGGTGCTTCGTGAGTTATTTTGATTTTTTTTTGGCACACAAAAAAAACTATTCTCTGGGCGGACAAAGCAGAGGAAGGGGAGGTAACGTTTCCCCGTATGTCGACATAGAGGGAAGATTCCAGATCGGCTCGTCTGAGCTTTCTTTTTCTCAAAGGCAGAGCAGGATACCCAGAACTCGGTTTACACCTATCAACATTTCTTGCCACTTGGGGACCTTATACAGGCTAGGGGAACTCATATTAATGTTAAAAAAACCTCATAAGATCAAATTTCCATGCCATGGGACCTTTAATTTGTGTTCCGAAGATGAACAAAGGTCTTACGGGTGTCGAACGACATGAGGGTAAGTAATTAATGACAGAACATTTTTGGGTGAACTAACCCTTTAAGGGATACGGTACCTCTTATCACATGATATGTCACTTATGGGGATAAGAAATATTGATTTGAGATTAAACCATTTTAAAATCTTACCTGTTTGTAATCTTAAAATCCATTACATTGTACAAAACAATCTCTGCAAAATGGCAGCAGCTGCGTTTGTATGAAACGAGATGACATAATGAAATAATTGTACACAAAATATTGCTTTGACTTTTGATATTTTATTATCTCACCAAAAGCAAAACTTCCACGAAGAAAAAAACGTTCCTAGCAAGCATAAAAGACCAACTTCAGTGACAGTTAAATTGTTTGTTTTTGTGTTTGTGTTGGAACTGTGGCACAGCAGTCAGTGCATGACACATTGAGTTGTGTTGATCATGTTGGTGATGCAGATTTGATCCTGTTTCTCATGCTTTACTGTTTTCTCTTTACCATCTCACAAATTAATTTTATTCATTTAATTCAAGGCATAAAAAGTATGTAAAAAATGTAAGTAAACGCACAAGATTATGTAAAAAATGTAAGTAAACGCACAAGATTATGTAAAAAATGGGACACATAATAAATCTAAATAAAACGTGTTTTATGCAAATAAAGGGTTATTCAGTCATCCATGAATGTTGTGTTACAGTATGCTTGTCTTCATTTGTTTTGACATTTGTTTTCTTTTGTATTTTAACAGATGACTCCTCAGCTAAAGAAGTTAGTAGGGTAAGTGTGTGTGTGTGTGTGTGTGTGTGTGTGTGTGTGTGTGTGTGTGTGTGTGTGTGTGTGTGTGTGTGTGTGTGTGTGTGTGTGTGTGTGTGTGTGTGTGTGTGTGTGTGTGTGTGTGTGTGTGTGTGTGTGTGTGTGTGTGTGTGTGTGTGTGTGTGTGTGTGTGTGTGTGTGTGTGTGTGGGCATGTTTTCGTGAAATATCAGGACACAAATGTGTATAATGACATGGGTATGACATAGGTATTACAAAAAGAAGGTGAAATATGAGGACGTTCCCCATGTCCTCACTTTTCAAAATGCTTATAAATCACACAGAATGAGTTTTTTTTCACAGAAAGTGAACTGCACAGTCTCCTGTGAGGGCTAGGTTTAGGGGCAGGGGCAGTGTAAGGGGATAGAAAATACGGTTTGTACGGTATAAAAACCATTACGCCTATGGAATGTCCTCACATTTCACAAAAACAAACGTGTGTGTGTGTGTGTGTGTGTGTGTGTGTGTGTGTGTGTGTGTGTGTGTGTGTGTGTGTGTGTGTGTGTGTGTGTGTGTGTGTGTGTGTGTGTGTGTGTGTGTGTGTGTGTGTGTGTGTGTGTGTGTGTGTGTGTGTGTGTGTGTGTGTGTGTGTGTGTGTGTGTGTGTGTGTGTGTGTGTGTGTTTATGGACTTCAACCTGAATGCACACAGACTCATGGGGACTCGTGCCGACTTTGGGACCTAAATTGAGGTCCCTGTGAGGAACCAAGCTTATAAATCACACTGAATGTACAAAAAATTATGTGAGGGGTAGGCTTCGTTTAAGGGGATATTATATACAGTGTGTACAGTATAAATTACATCTATGGGTCCCCACGAAGATAGTAAACCAGATGTGTGTGTGTTTTATTTTGCCCTGTAAAGCCTGACATAGAAAATAATAGTCTTTTTTATTGATTTTTTTTTCTTCATACATCAGGCTTTTATGGCTCAAATGGTATGATCTACTCTTACTCAAAAATGATTCGGAGGCTTAAAATATGCAATTTGATGCAGTTTGTGATATTTATATGGCCAAAAAGTAAGAAAATATTCTGATAGCTTTTAATGCAAATCGATGAGATCTTATAACAGTATATAGCAGATTTCTTACATAAAATACATATAAAGATTGGTTGTTACACTATATCTCCCATTAATATTTTCTACATAAGATGATATTCAAATGTTTCGTTTTATGATCAAAGCTCATAGTTTTTACTCTAGGAGGCAAAACATAGAATGCAATGTGATGCAATGATGATGATTGAGAGAGATGTACAAATAAACGTTCCTCATAATCCTCATGTATCGTATTTGACAGTCACTGTCTATGGATAATAAAAATAGTATTTTTTTATAATAAGTAAATGGATAGTAGCCCATAGGTGCTTCAGTACATGTTCATCTTGAAATATTACTTCCATTTATAAAAGTTGACCTAAAGGGGGACATTTACAATTACAATTATACTAAAAGACCTTTTACTTTATAAAAAAAAAGTATAAACGATCAATCAGAGTACAACAGGTTTTTGATCACAATTTTTATCATGTCTATAATTTAGAGGGCATATCAATTATAATGCAGTAGCCTTTATAGGGTTTTCATGAGGAATCAATGTTGTAGGATGAAAAAAAAGTAATATGTGACCCCTTTATAAGTAAGTCTGCTGCAAAAGTGTGAACATTCATGCCAAAAGGGGACGGTTATCAGGGGAGAATCACTCATGGAACACTTAATTGAAAGTTTCTGCTAATAATCACTAAGCAACACAACATACAGCTGCTAAATAAAAAAGTGTCTGCTCTATGACAAATGGCATGGAGAACGCAAACCCTGTGACAGATTTAAATGAGCAGAGGCAATGACCTCATTAACAGGTTTAATGGGCTAGGGTTAGGGTTAGGAGCACACACTATGCTCTGAGCACCTAGGCCTGCTGATTTAGGGGACAGAGATGAAGAAATTAAATGGGGACAGGAACAGCAGACTTTTTGGAGAAGGACAGCAGGGACGTCGTCTGTCCTCAGTGCGTCACATGTTCGTCTACATAAACAGGATGCGTAGGGAGCCGTTCCCGTGGGGGAGCACCTCACACACCCCTCGTCCACCGGCCCACTCTGACCTTTCACACAAGGACAGAAATAAACATTCTTGTTTGGGCCTGCCGTTCACTCCTCCTGATTTGGAAGTTAAAATTGGAGTTAGAACTGATTTCTGTATTATATTCAGGTCTCTTTTTTTGCACATTTCATTTGCATATTGGGAGAGAAAAGCTTAATTATTTGATGTTCATGATTATACTGCCTTCTAGAATGTCTATGTCTGTCCTTGTGTGAAAGGTCAGAGTGGGACGGTGGATGAGGGGTGTGTGAGGTACTCCCCCACATTGTTTTGGCCAAAATGTCAAAATTGCCAAAAGACGGTCACATAATGCATTGCGAGTTCAGTGAAAAAATCAAAGGACAAAGCAAGGACTGCCTTACCCAGTATTTGTGTATGTTATATATTTTTATGTACCCATTGTTACCTAATGCTATATTCAAAATTAATTTTAATGGTTAATTGACTCTCATGTAGGACAGATAAATCTGCGATACTGACATTGTACCTTTCATTTAATTCAGCAAAATAAATACACTAACTTTCAAAAGTGTTGGGTCTCACTGCATGAAAAGTGGGATTTTCGTCAGTATGTGACACTGTAGATTGCCGTGAAACTTCAGGTTTACGACTGTGCACGGCAATTTGCAGGCAACACCGAAAACTGCCGTAAATTGTGGTAAATTGACGTGGGCCTTGCTTGGCAGTTGTCCCCCCATGACCCCCCCTCCCCTTAATTCTAGGGGAGGCTTTATCATGTAAATGAACATGCTGTGAGCTACACAAATGCAAATCAGAGTAGCAGCAGGGGGAGTTTTATCTAGGTTCTGAATTTTTTTGACTAAAACAAGTTTAAAGTTTAAGTTAAAATGTTAACTTAAATTTAAGTTAAATGTACTCGTTTTAGTACACATTACTAAATTTTTAGGGCAACCAGTTTGCTCCAATTTTTTAAGTAGATTCAACTTGTCCGGGCTCACAGTGTAGATTAATTACTCTGTATGTCATTAGCAATAACCAATGTTATGTAAAAAAAATAAAAAAATACAGGACAGCAGTTCATGTCTTCAACCTTTAGAGAGGTTATGTGATGCAACAAGACAATGAACCAAAGCACACAAATAAATCAAGTAAAGCATACAGTTTACATACCAACATTAATTTTTCCACCCTGCACTGTGAATGATTTTTTAAATGGCTATTAATCATAAATGTGAAAAGTACAAGTTTGTGTGTTTATAGTTAAGTCAGATTGTGTTTTTCTGTAATTGTCATTTAAATTGAGCTCACACCACATTTTATTAATTATCAATGCAGATTTTCAAGAGGTGGTTTCAGGGTTTAAATTATGCCAAGAGTAGGCCTTAATCTAGTTAATCGTGAGTTAAAAAATTGTTGCCTGGAACAAAGATTAAGCACAGATTACTAACACCTGGACTATGAGTCCTGAACTAAAATAAACTGGATTCATTTACAGTTTTATCTAATTGCTTACACACAATTTCTGAAAATATGGCTCCATTTCTTGTAACTCTACACACAAAACATCAGACATCTCTTGCAAAAGCAACACTTTGTGCAAAACTATTTTAACTATTTCCAAAAATGTTGTTTTTGCATATATCTAACTACACAATGCACAACTGAGGAATTTACAGTTGAACTGAAATCAACTGAACTGAATCAACACTGAAGTGACACAGTCACTTGAGCTGAATATTGACACTATATTGGCTTGTTAGAGCCGGTTTACAGCAGAATTTGTTTTGAACTTGTTACTGAAGCTGCTATGAAACAATATATTTTGTTGAATGCATATTCTTTCTTTCTCAAACCTTAGTTTTGATTTCTAAGTGATCAATTTATGTATGTGTTTTCACACATGATCATTGGCTGTATGGGTCCTCAGTAAATGAATGTGGCATTTAAATGGCAAAAGTTATTCTTGTCTCTATAACTTATGGCTTCCTAAAGACACGTTTATGGGTAAATAAAATATTAATAATATAAATAAAATGAATATCAAAACATATTTTAAATATAATGAAGTCATTTTATTATAGCACTCATCAGATGTTCCTGGAAACAAAACAGAGACAGAACAGTATAAACAAACTATACAACAAACTAAACACCAAATTACAAAAACATTATTATGTGAAAGTGAATAATGTGGTGTGTGTTTTCAGTTATTAATATGTGCTGTGTAAATTAGCCTATACTTTTTGAAATTATATATAGCCTAACTTTAAAAAACAAACAATAACCCATATAGATAAATTATAATAATTGTATAATATTAAGCATTTACTTAATATACATTGTAACATTAGGCTACTTTACTCTAGCACAGTAGTCAGTTAAGCAATTAATTAATATCTTATATTAATATGTATGTAGCCTAGGCTACATCTAAAGGTAAGTCTGCTTTAAAAAAAAATATTACACTTCGACATGTACAGAATGTGCGCGTTAAGAAACACGTTCAAATGTGTCATGTTAAAACTGTGCGTGAAGCGGAAAACAGGGCGTGTTGAAGGTTGAAACGATCATAAGTCACGCGTTTCGTATAAAGAGATTTGGCCCCGGGCGCGTTCCATATCAGAGCCCTAGTCCAATGGGGTGCGAGGTCGAGGTCATGGCCATGACGCGTAGAAGACGAGCTTTAAACTATTTTTTTATGTTTTTTGCTGCTTTCCTTTTTCGTGATCAACAATGACAGGACACCGTCTTCAACTCAATCTCTGCATGGACGCGACGAACTTTTTGGACTCATTTTCAGGAGGCTGTCTTCGTCTTCATAACTCTGAGGCAAACTGCAGTCGCTATGAACCACAGCATGGGTAATGTAATGTTACGATTTAAAGAATATGCTTTTATTCAGCTGTATAAGGAAATGGATGCGTTAATAGATCCGAGCTTAAAACTGCACATTTTGTTTACACAGACTATCCTCACCTCATAACGAAGCCGTGAGCTCTTATCTGCTTGGAGCGATTTCCACGAGTCTAGATTTAACCGCTGATCATGACGAAATTGTGTGTAAGTAACTTCTAATGTGTTTCTCATTCCTTGTTTAATTTTACCGTGACTGTTTTTATTAATACCAGTCTCATGTAATTGTTTTCCAGCTGCCTGTAAGACGTATTATGAATCGACACGCCGGAGCTTCAGATACAAACAACCTGAAACTGCGAAGTTTAGCTCGGAGTCGATCAAGAAGAAAAAGGGTAAGATTTATTATATTAGATCCGTTTTTTGTCAATGTGAGTATTTTTCAGGTTGCTTATTGTCTTTATGGATTGTATTACAGTTGCTGGAAGCGAGAGTGTGCTGGATGAGGTGGACATTTGGAAGTCCATTGAACTCATGTTTGACGAGGAAGACGGCTTTGTTGACGGGGTGTCTGGATGGATTGTGCGGCCACCGCCCTCTCGCAGCCTGGAGCTCGCCGAACTTTACATTACATTACGAGACATTACTGCTGCACTGTACATAGTTGTGTGTTTAACAATAAAGCTCTTTCTTTGAGTAAACCGCTGTGTTTTATAAATTAAGCCCTTTCTTTGAATGAACAGCTGTATGCTTATAAATGAAGCCCCTTGTTTGAATAAACGGCACGGTCCGTATAATTTTCCCATATATTCCTTGATGGTATGAATACTTCATAGCACAATAACATTAATATGAAACAAATTATTACAACATAAATTATATATTTATTATTATTATTGGGGTTTACATTTATAATGAGCCAGGGGGACCAATAATGATTGGTTTGCAGTGATCTGCCAACCAATCACGAGGGATTTTTCTTTTTTAAATGTAGTGGCTTCAGCCAATAGTGAGTGAGTAAATTCAAGTCTGGCCGTTGACTCTCTGGTTTCGCTGCTATTCATATGCAAATTAGAGGCGTCGCACCTCCGCGCGGTCTCTCAGCGGGGGGCTCTCCACCTACGTCATGGTTCGTTTACGACAATTTGTGGCACAGACGAACGCGACGTTCGCTGCCTCTAAATTGTCGAAAACTGCCGAAAATTAGGGAGATTTCCAGGAGTATACAGGCGTTTATGGGGTCGAAAATCCCACTTTTCATGCAGTGTCTGTAAAAATGTTTTGTTTGTTTTTACAGAAATTAATACTTTTATTCAGCAAGGATGAATTAAATTGATCAAAAGTGATAGTAAAGACTTTAACATTGTTACAAATTATTTATTTATTTTCTGAAGGATTATGTGCCACTGAAGACTATAGTAATGATGCTTATTTAAAATTGAAACAATATTCCACAATATTACTGTTTTTGCAGTTTTTTGATCAAATTAAATATTTAAAATAGCTGTTTTCTATTTTAAAGGGGACCTATTATGCCCATTTTTACAAGATGTAATTTAAGTCTCAGGTGTCCCCAGAATGTGTCTGTGAAGTTTTTTTTCACGGGCTTGCAGAGAAAAGCTTACTGGGTTGTCATTTTTGAAGTTTTCTGGGTTGGTAGATGCATCGGGGACCCGATTATAGCACTTAAACACGGAAAAATTCAGATTTTAATGAAATATCCACTTTAATACATATATTATGTAATTCACTAATGTGATGGCAAAGCTGAATTTTCAGCAGCCATCAGTGTCACATGATCAGCATATTAGAATGCATTCTGAATGACAGCATTGCCATATATGAATAAATTACATTTGAATATACATTAAAATAGAAAACAGTTCTTTTAAATTGTAATAATGTTTCACAGTTTTACTTTTTTTTTTATCAAAAAAAAATGCAACCTTGGTGGGCATAGGTGACTTCTTTAAAAAAAAAATGTTGAGGGTTAGTGTACTTTTGGCCATATTGTGTGGTATAGGGTGCATGTGCATGTGAATGTGTGTCTTACTTGTGTCCAGCAGTACCAGGACACGAATATGCAGAGCGTCGTATATGAGCTCAACAGCTACATGGAGCAGCGGCTGGACACTGGAGGAGACAACAAACTACTGCTCTATGAGTTGTGCAACATCATCAAAACAGGTTAGAGACTTTCTGTCTCTCCCACACACACAAACACTCACAGAGCCCAAATTACCCACTTCAGGTGAAGGGTAGTCCAGCCATTCATAACACTTAATAATTGTTATCTGTTCTTATTAATATTATAAAACATTATTATGAAATGTTACTGAAATTTTTTACCAAATGGCACACTTCGAGATGAACAAAATAGTAGTAGGCTATTAGGCACCAATAATAAGAAGTTACAGCATTCACATGGTCCTCATAAACAACGCAATGCTGCGAAGCGGAGACTTGGAGGCACTGCAGCTGCCAGTAGAGAGTCTTACAGAATCAGATGAAGGTGTAGTGAAACCAGGTTAAAAGGTCTAAGTACGGGTGTTCCCAATCTCTCTCCTCCGCACACACGCTGATCGAGCAGCACTCAGCCTGTCACTTCCCATCCACCCACGCTTCATCTGCATGCTGCAGCACTGCAGAGCGCTGGGATTCAGTCTGGCCCCCTGCATGTTTCACACACACAAACACTGCACGCCAAACTGAAGTGTGTGCGCACCGGTTTCAGAAATTAACCTTTCATGGGCATTTTTACTTTGAGGTCCCATATTTGTATGTTTAGCTCTATAACAGTATACAGTGTATCCGGAAAGTATTCACAGTGCCTCAATTTTTCCACATTTTGTTATGTTACAGCCTTATTCCAAAATGGATTAAATTCATAATTTTTTTCCCTCAATTTTCCTACAAACAATACCCCATAATGACAACGTGAAAGTGGTTTGTTTGAAATCTTTGCACATTTTTTAAAAATACAAAAACAAAAAAAGTATTCACAGCCTTTGCTCAATACTTTGTTGAAGCACCTTTGGCACCAATTACAGCCTCTAGTCTTTTTGAGTATTATGCTACAAGCTGGACACACATATTTTCATTCTTCTTTGCAGGACCTCTCAAGCTCCATCAGGTTGGATGGAGAGCATCGGTGCACAGCCATTTTCAGATCTCTCCAGAGATGTTCAATCTGGTTTAAGTCTGGGCTCTGGCTGGGCCACTTAAGGACATTCACAGAGTTGTCCTCTAGCCACTCCATTGTTATCCTGCCTGTGTGCTTAGGGTCATTTCCTGTTGGAAGATTAACTTTCGCCCCAGTCTGCGGTCCAGAGCGCTCTGGAGCAGGTTGTCATCAACTATGTCTCTGTACATTGCTGTACAGAGACATATTTGCATTCTGCCAATGAAAAACATCCCCACAGCATGATGCTGCCACCACCATGTTTCCCTGTTGGGATTGTATTGGCCAGGTGATGAGCTGTGCCTGGATTCCTCCAGACATGATGCTTGTCATTCAGGCCAAAGAGTTCAATCTTTGTTTCATCATACCACAGAATTTTGTTTCTCATGGTCTGAGAGTCCTTCAGGTGCGTTTTGGAAAACTCTAGGTGGGCTGTCATGTGCCTTTTAATGAGGAGTGGCTTCCGTCTGGCCACTCTACCATACAGGCCTGATTTGTGGAGTGCTGCAGAGATGGTTGTTCTTTTGGAAGGTTCTCCTCTCTCCACAGAGAAACACTGGAGCTCTGTCAGAGTGACCATTGGGTTCTTGATCACCTCCCTGACTAAGGCCCTTCTCCCCCGATCGCTCAGTTTGGCCGGGCGGCCAGCTCTAGGAAGAGTCCTGGTGGTTCCAAACTTCTTCCAGTTACGGATGACGGAGGCCACTGTGCTCATTGGGATCTTCAATGCTGCAGAAATGTTTCTGTACCCTTTCCCAGATCTGTGCCTCGATTCAATCCTGTCTCTGAGGTCTAAAGACAATTCCTTGGACTTCATGGCTTGTGCTCTGACATGCACTGTTAACTGTGGGACCTTATATAGACAGGTGTGTGCCTTTCCAAATCATGTCCAATCAACTGAATTTGCCACAGGTGGACTCCAATCAAGTTGTAGAAACATCTCAAGGATGATCAGTGGAAACAGGAAACACCTGAGCTCAATTTTGAGTGTCATGACACAGGCTGAGAATACTCATGTACATGTGATTTTTTAATTTTTAATTTTTTTATAAATTTGCAAAGATTTCAAACAAACTTATTTCACGTTGTCATTAGGGGGTATTGTTTGTAGAAATTATTGAAAAAAATAATGAATTTAATCCATTTTGTAATAAGGCTGTAACATAACAAAATGTGGAAAAAGTGAAGCGCTGTGAATACCCTGTCAATTTATGTCAAATACTTAATTAAATTGAGTTAAGAAATAAATTCTCATGAGATATATTTCTATCCGATGCGCATAAATTCTAAAAATGCACATAAAAAAACATACTCAATTGAGGTGGATAAATGTTTTATCTGATATGAAGATATGCACATTAAAATACAATGGAAACTTTTACTAAATAAATCCCTCGATGCACAACAAAACTCCTGTGACTTTGCCTTAACAGTGGATGTGATTGATAACTGGACTAACCAGCGGTCAGTTTCATTGCACAGCTTCTTAAAGGGTTAGTTCACCCAAAAATGAAAATTATATCATTAATTACTTACCCTCATGTCGTTCGACACCCGTAAGACCTCCGTTCATCTTCGGAACACAAATGAAGATATTTTAGTTGAAATCCGAGGGCTCAGAAAGGCCTCCATTGGCACAATGCACTTTACACTCTCAAGACCCATAAAAGGTACTAAAGACTTCAACACAAAGTCCATCTCACTACAGTGGTTCTACAATAACTTTATGAATCGGCGAGAATAGTTTTTGTGCACAAAAAAACCCTAAATAACGACTTATATTATGATGACCGATTTCAAAACAATGCATCATGAAGCTTCGAAGCGTTATGAATCAGTGAGTTGATTCAGCTGTTTGAATCGCCAAAGTCACGTGATTTCAGCAATTTGGCGGTTTGACACACGATCCGAATCATGATTCGACTCGCTGATTCATAACGCTTCGAAGCTTCATGATGCAGTGTTTTGAAATCGGTCATCACTATGTAAGTCGTTATTTAGGGTTTTTTTGCGCACAAAAACTATTCTCGTTGATTCATAAAGTTATTGTAGAACCACTGTAGTGAAAAGGACTTTGTAACAATGTCTTTAGTACCTTTTATGGGTCTTGAGAGTGTAAAGTGCATTGTGCCAATGGAGGCCTTTCTGAGCCATCAGATTTCAACTAAAATATCTTCATTTGTGTTCCGAAGATGAACGGAGGTCTGACGGGTGTCGAACGACATGAGGGTAAGTAATTAATGACAGAATTTTCATTTTTGGGTGAACTAACCCTTTAAATGTTGGTTTGATCATTCTTAAATGCCTGTGCCAAAATTTGTCATCAGAAATTTAGTTTAATTCCCTCCCAGAAACATTCCCAAATACCAGGCATCCAAATGCAAGATAACATGACAGCGTTTATTGCTTTTCGTCTGCTGCTCTGAGACGCAAGTCATTTATGATGTAGGATAAAAGAGCCACAGTGGCTTCCCTGATTGTAGCAACTTCCATTTTTATTACAAACATTTTGCGGCAATTTCCCAGGAAGTGATGATTTTGTTCTCTTGAACACATGGGATGGAAAGCTGCTTTAGTTGCAAATGTTTTATGCGATATTCTGATTTTGCACATAAATTTGCATCTTTGAATGGAAACATAGCTGATGTGAATTAAGTGATATAGCTTTCAGATTAAAAGATTTCTTTACCCCATTTTACCCCAAGTTCTGGCTAATTTGTGACCCTGGTTCACACATGTTGATTTAAACATCCTTCTTTTTTACATTCTTTTGGTCCTTTGGAATACTTGGATCTTCTTCAAAAGAAAGAATTATTATATCGGTTTAAAACATTAGCCATATATATTAGCCCTTTGCTGTTAATTTTTCCTCTGGAAATGCCACTCGGAATCTCTGGGCCCATTTTTGTCCAGTTAAATTCTTTGAGATTGTATCGTTTTGAGCGTACGTCTCAAACATGATAGAGTACATCATCCTGTGACACTTTTTATGAGTGTTTATTTTGTTTTTGTTTTTTTACAGCCACAAAAGCTGATGGATTTGCACTTTACTTCCTTGGAGAATGCAACAATGTAAGTATTTTCTGTTCTGGTTGAGTTGATACATGTGGAAAAGTGTTTAGTGGATGTTGAGGTTAAGAAATATACTCAAACTCAAGTAAAGTCTTTAAAACAATGATTTAAGGAACAATGACGGATGCAAATCTTTTAGTGACCATTAAAAAACTATTTTATATTCTTCAAAGAAGCGTTTTTTGCCTAGATACTTAAATGAAACTAGGAACAATCTATATTTTGTCAACAAAAATTTCTAGGCACTGAAGCTTTAGAGGTCTTAAGATCATGAGAAACATAAACTCAGCCAAGTGAGTCTAAACCTTTGATTGGTCATGTACATGTTCTGTTTGTCTCAAAATGGCCTGGAATTTCTATAGCATTAAAACACTTGAGACCCCTGCTATGTTCATTTCCTCTCTTTCATACACATGAGGGGTTTAGCTTGGATGGCTAGTATTGTGATCAATCGAATAAATAGGTTTGAAAGGGCTTCTCTTTAGTCTTATCTGTCTTATTCAGTGGTAAGTAATGAATAGATACACCAATCTATTGTGATTTTGTGATCTATTTTCAATTTATAATTATATAACTGTCAGTTTTAGTGGGTACAGCTAGTCTTAAGTTTAAATGTAATTATTTTGCATCTTAGGTATATTAAGTGTTGTAGTGTTGTATTTTAGCCAGGATGAATATATAATGAGATTTTTAAAGTACAGGAAAATATTATAGTTTACAGGGACAAATCAAGACATTTTCCTTAACATCGTGCTGTTTGTTGGTGTTGCTTTCCCTGTCACAGAGTTTATGTTTGTTCTCTCCAACGGGGGCAAAAGAGGGGCTTCCTGGGCTCATCCCCTCTGGTCCCATCACGTTTGGGACCACCATCGCCGCTCACGTTGCAAAGACACGCAAGACACTACTTGTAGAGGACATCATGGGGGTGAGCCACATGCTGTTTTCACTTCCAAGGTCCTCAAAATAATTTTACTGCAGCTCAATTTGACAGTATTTGCACTAAGAATTCCTTTAAAAAAATGATGGTAATTTCTGCTATTTCTACTATTTTAACAAATATATATTTTTAAAAAAATCACCTAACATGATGGTAAATTTGTCACTATACCGAATGTGCCATCCAGTTTGTCATACACTGGGAGCAATTAAACTGCACACCATCTTGAAAGTTCACTAACATGGACCATCAGCTGTGAGCTTGTGGCTAAACTTCAGCAACAGTTAAATGAAAAAAACAGTAAAATGTGTTGTAAAAATTCCTTTATTCTTTATTTTCATCAGAAATTCTTTAGTAAAAAGACTGAGTTTGCATGGCAAAATACAAAACAGTTATTTTAGCCTCCTAAGACCCAGGAAATCAAAGTCTTTTGAACATAGTATTTTTTTTTCATGTCATTAGATTGTTTAGAGCATAAGAAACAAATGGATTTTTTTATTATTATTTTTTAAATGATATCTTATTCATATTGTATGTTATGTCCTCGTAAGAGGACAACGGGACTCTTAAAAACAAAACAAAAAACGGGAGGTAAAAACAATTCATTTACCAATTGTCAGGTTTCATGATTATGTTTTTTTAACCAAACTTTGTTTCAAGATGATTCTCAACTATGTTATAAAAAAAAGATATAACGAAATGAATTGATATACCATTTTGCAATATTTTACAATATGTGGGTAAAATGGCCATCCATGGGTTTTCCCATTCAATGCAATGTATCTATACACTGAAACTAATTTGCATATTAATGTATTCTTGGATCAACATTTTCATAATAATATCTATGTATATTATATGTTCATATTTTATAGGAACATTGATATGTAGTTTATTTTCCTATTCACTTGTTGGGTCTCCCAAAAGGCCTAATAAACATGCTTTAAGTCCCGGGGTCCTCTATTGAGAATCAATTAAATCAATACCCTGTTTTGTAACAGAGAGTCATATTTTGATTAGAAACCCCTTAACATTTTCCTGAGATGTTGATTTATAAAAAATTAAACTATTAGAAAATGTATCAGATTTATATGATATTTACAAAATTTTATCATATTTCCATAAGAGTGTTACATTTGATCATTCAATCATTTTTAAAGTCCAAGGAGAAGTTGTTGTCCTGGTGAAACCTCAAAACCCTGAATGTGCTCTTTACAGGGCATCCAGACTTAAAATGTGTGACATGTATGGTGTCAGAGAAATTCACTAACATATAATGTCCTTGTATGAGGACAGTGGCACCCAGGAGGTTAGAGCAATGTTTCTCATCTGTTGGGTCGCAAGACCTTTTTGAGTGGGAGTGAGTAGTCAAAGAAACAACAACAACAAAAGAAAGCGCACGTGCGATCGCACTTCAAGTTTTGCGCTGTGGAGCCGAGGTGGTGTGTCCCAGCCGTTCAGCTGTGGTACAGCAATTGTGGCGACGAGACGTAACGTCTCTCTTCCCTATAAGTCAGTCACATTCGACGTTACATCAGAACCACTAACAAATTGGGATCCCTACCAAAACTCCACAATTGCTGCCCGTTCCAGCCCCCTGTGTAAGCTTCCTAGTCCCCCTGCACCTGCCAGAGTGGAGAAAAGGCAGGACTTCAGCACAGAGAAGTGTCAATCACAGCTGTTCCTATACAGTGAGACTATTGGACAACACTGGGAAAGTGTGCCTATGGGAAGGGACGCTACAGAGGCCACATCCTGCCCATAGCGAGGTAACGTGGAGATTACACATATGGACTGACCAACAGGGCAGTGCTACATATGGAAGGTCTCTGTAGTAGATTCAGTCTAGTTAGGGTGAAGTCAATACCGGTAGAGAAAGACTGAAAGACACGGGAGACAATGACATCTCAACCTGGAAGAATTATTCGCCACTGGTTTCTTTGAGATTTTCCTATAGGGTCTTTAATAGGGTTTTTCAATGTATTAGTAAAATAAAGCTTGTGGTAAACATAACTTCAGGATACTTTGACGTTTTGTTCTAGAATGTAAATTACAGACACAACTACAGATTTGCGTGCAAGTTTCCATTCATCAGGATCAGTGTCCATATGTCAATTTCCTAAAAATGTGCGGGTCATATGACCAAACCAATTTGGTACACTGTTGAACCACTGAGAACCACTTTTATAGAGTATCAAATAAAAATAAATGTTACACACAATGCTCATATTGCTACAGCTTTGTATGCATATTATTCAAATAAATATTTAAAATTAAATTAAGTAAAATTAAAATAAAAGATTTAAGATGATTTAAAATTAGAAGGCCAGAGACCAGAAATGTTGCTTAAAATTATAGTCAGTTATTTAAATCAAGCTTGTAGTTATTGTAATACATGAAAAAATCTATGAAAAAAAAAAGAAATGCATATACAATATTTATAAATATTGTAATTATTGACTAAATAAAGTGGCCACAGCATCTCTACAGTTTGTAAAAATTAAAAATAGCATGTTCGTCAACTGATGTTGTTATGATGTGCCAAATTGAATGCTTCCAGTGTATCAAATTATTATGCTACCTCACAAATGTTTTTCAGACAATATAGAAAAGTGTAAAAAATTTATCATCTACATTTTAAAGTTGTAATAACGATTGATTGATTGATTTTATTTTTAAATCAAGACTTACAGATTGTGTGATTCCTGTCTGCTCCTTTTTGTCCCCCTATAGGACGAGAGATTCCCTCATGGCACAGGGCAGGACTCAGGGATCCGTGTACATTCTGTTTTGTGTCTACCCATCCTCACCGCCATCGGAGACCTCATCGCTATCCTGGAGCTGCACCGCCACCTGGGCAGAGAGCCCTTCAACCTCAGCCACCAGGAGGTACTCTAAGAGAGAAAGTGCTAGTATTTTTTTTTACACGTCTAGTACCCATGTGGCTCTGCTCTCAATTCTTTTAGCTAGGCTGCAATTTTATGTCAGCACTATTTAAGGAATTGTTTAGGTTGCTTTTAAAGTTGAAAGTCTGAACTTTCAATCTATCTATTTCAGAAAAACTAATTGCACATACTGTTAAAAACAAACTGTAATTGGTTGCGTCACATGTTGGTCAGACTGTCTCTTCCTGTTTAAAGACAGAGTCACATTTTCTGCTGTTCGAGCAAATTTTCACAGGCAAAATCCAGTCATTTTAATAGGAATCCCTATGATCTGGAATTTCAAGTGAGGGACGAAAGATTTCCCAATGCAGATTTCGTAACAGGTTCAGGTTTATTTTAAATGGGTGGTCCTGTCTTGTTCAGTTGAATTTGTGATAAGGACCAGACCTTATGCCATCTAGGAATTCACAGTACATTATAAAAGGTTTTGTTTGAATAGTTCTGTTGTGTTATTTCATAGTTTTGAAAAGGGATGGGCAACTTCCCTCCACTGTCCTGCAGAATTTAATGCCATCCCTAATCAAACACACCTATCTCTATTTTTTAAGTAAACCTAAAGACTTGGCTATGTAGAAAAACTGCCTCTATACCACTTTTTATGGGACATCCATTTGTAGTGTTGTCCATAGTGGACATTATCAAATGCACTCATGCAATCCCATGATGCTCGCATTAAAGAGTGTACAACTGATATATACTCAACAGCTAGCCGCTAGAAAATATCCATGCCCTGTGTAACGTTCAGTCCACTGGAGGCAAGTTGCTGAACCCAAGTGCAGTTTTTATTAAAGGTCCCCTTCTTCGCGATTCCATTGTTCAAACTTTAGTTAGTGTGTAATGTTGCTGTTAGAGCATAAATAATACCTGTAAAATTATAAAGCTCAAAGTTCAATGCCAAGCGAGATATTTTATTTAACAGAAGTTCCCTTTCAAAGCCTACAGTGAACGGCTGGCTTGGACTACATCCTGGTACTTCCTTCTTTAATTACGTCAGTAGAGCAGTAGAACAGACTAACCTCCGCCCACAAAGAAACGCGAAAAAGGGGGCGCGGTCTTGTTGCTGTCCCACGTGGAGAAGCGGACGGTCGCGTGGAGAAAAGGAACTGTTGCGTTGAGTGTGTTTATCGCCATGTCATCGAGACGCTGTTATTTTCATCCAGGAGTCAAATCACCTTTGTTTGGCTTTCCCAGGGACGCTGTAGAGATTATTGAACGCATACATCTCTCCGTTAAGAGGCGTGACCTTTCCAACGTGCGCTAAGCTGCTGTCAAATTACAACACAGGAACCGCTTTCACGTGCGCTAAGCTGTGGTCGAATCACAGCACAGGAACCGCTTGCACAATCAGAAATCGTTACGTATTTCTGAAGGAGGGACTTCATAGCACAAGGAAATCACCAGCCGTTTTTAGGACGGTGAGAACAGCGGTATACAGATAAGTAAATAGTGTGAAAAATACTGTTTTTTTACACGCGAAACATGTACACATGTTATATTGCACACTGTAAACACAATCAAAGCTTCAAAAAAACACGAAGAACGGGACCTTTAAATTAAAGCTTACCATAAATCCAAATCCAAAACATAAAACAAAGACATGACTAGAAACATAAAACTAAAATAAAACGGTTACAGAAAAACATCAATAATAGACAAGGACCAACACAAACATGAGGGTTTAAATACACTGAGACTAATGACAAGAACACATGAGGGCATGGGAATCACATGACAAGACCAGGAAGTGCATGACAGAACATGACAAACTCAGAAACATGACAGTGAACATGATAAACTAAAAACATGAAACATGAACATGAAACAACACCAAAACACCCTGTGACACCCTGTGAGCATTGCGCCAAATGAATGAGGGTATAGGGGGCGATTTCAAATACAGCCTCATGTTAGATTTTTCAGGTGTGTTTGAGATAAACTTTGCAGGACAGTGGCCCTCCAGGACCAGAGTTACCCTACCCTGCTGTAAAATGCAGAAAATATTAACAATACATGTGTAATTGTATTCAAATTTTGGCTAACAAGACATTCAACCGTCAAGCAGGATACCATGAACTATGAAGTTCTGCCTGTTAGTGGAGTGCTGCAGGTGCGCGTATTGCATCTTTGGTTAAGTGTACCCTGTTTTTTAGGTTGCAACAGCAAATTTGGCCTGGGCATCTGTAGCCATACACCAAGTTCAGGTGAGTACGTTTGAGAAAAACAATGCATTGATTAAACCTTGCTTTTTGTTGCAGCTTACATAAGCTGTTTGATTTGGTTGTACACACGTGGTTTGATTTCTGTAATCCACTGTGTACATGGATCAGGTGGGCCCAGTGTAAGCAACCAGACCACACACCCTCGTCTCAGGAGGTGCAATTAATGACAATGCAGTCTTGTTTGTACGTAAACGATTGCACGACGTGAATGACAACACTCTGGGCTTTAATGTCCCTGTGCATCACATAGCTCTTTGGGAGTAACTCTCTCTGTGGGACACAAACCTTCTCAGAAGTTAGGGAACAATGTGTATAGTAGACCATAAGTAACACATTTTAGTAAAAGGCCTTAAAAGAATGGTTCACTCATAAATTAAATTATCATTATTTAATCGAATTCTGAAGAATTTAACGCAGCTCTTTTCCATACAACAGTGCTTAGTGACTATCTGTAATGCTCCAAAAGGTTCTCCTTTTAGTGTTCTACATATAAAAAATAACATCATATGGGTTTAGCATGAAAGTGAGTAAATGATGACTGAATTTTTATTTTTAGTTGAACTATTTCTTTAGGGTGTGTTCATCCAAAAATGGCGATTATGTTGTCATCATCCAACCCTCTAGCCGAATTATGTATGCTTTTTTTATTTCTATGTAGGACAGCAAAAAAAAGTAGATGGAGAATGAAGCAGTGAAGTAATATCAGCGTTTTAAACTGAGATTATAGATCAAAACGTTCTAAAGATTATTGGCTGGTGATCAACATGATCAGTTACGCATCAACATTATCAGTTTCTGTCTTAAGACAGAAATATCAGTTTGGATACCGACTTGTGGTGATCTTTAAACTTCCTGTTCCTCTTTTGTTTGCAGGTCTGCAGAGGTCTCGCCAAACAGACGGAACTCAACGACTTTCTCCTAGATGTGTCAAAGTAAGTCTATGCCTCAAAGTGTGTATTTGTGGAATCTCATGAAATGTGTGTGTTTAGTAATGTCAGGATGATTGATTGGATGGAGTACATGCACACAGGTTTTTTTCGTTAACAAATTGCCCTATAACATTTGAATGTTTGAAAATCTTAATCTTAAAGCCTTCCAATATATCTTTGATTTTTGGGTTAAATGCCCTGATATGTTTTCTTGAGATTCCTCTAAGACCTTCTACATACTGTTGAAATATTTCAATGTTTATTGGCAATTAACATTATAATAAATAACCGATGTTATAAAAAAAATGCATGTATTTGTGTTATACTTTGTCATACGTTTATCCCTTTTAAAAAATGACGTGTTTCCCCCTTTTCAAACAGAACATACTTCGACAACATAGTGGCAATAGATTCTCTACTTGAACATATCATGGTGAGTAGGTTTTCCCTCTCTCAGTATAGGGTCACATGCTTGGTCATGAGGACAAACATGCTGTTCTTCTGTCGCTCATCTGTGTCACCATCAACGCCAAAGAGATTTGTGTTGTGAAAGACCTTCTCTCATTTGTTTGCCATGTTCGGTGGTAACCCCCCCACAAGTCACTGCTCACCCTACCAGCCTTGGGCTTGTTGTTAAATGTTCTTTTACTCATTTTCTCACATGTTTGTGTTCTCTAGGTCTCTCAAACACACACACAGGTTTGTTTTGCTTTCTAAGTGAGGACATTCCCTAGGCGTAATGGTTTTTATACTGTACAAACTGTACATTCTATCCCCTAAACCTACCCATCACAGGAAACATTCTGCATTTTAATTTTTTTTTATAAAACATTGTTTAGTATGTTTTTAAAGCTATTTTAAATATGAGGACATATGAAATGTCCTCATATTTCATGTTTACGTCGTAATACCAGTGTAATACCTGTGTCATTATACAAATTTGTGTCCTCATAAATCATAAATCATAAATCACAAAAACAAACACACACACAAATTCAAATATTCATACAATCCAAGTATCAGACCACTGGCTCTCTTCATGTCTCTGTCCCCTCCTTCCTGTTAAGAAGAGCAGCACAGGAAGTGATTCAAGTAGGTCAGGGAGAGGACAGGCAGTCCGTCTGACACCGCTCCAGCATCTCTCTGAGCTCTTGGCTTCCCTCTCAGGGATTCATTCAAATATTACCTCCGGTTTTGGAAGTATGTGCTTGGAAATATTGGAGTAGTTAAACGACTTTCTTAGTTTCAAGAGATTTCTCACTTGTCAGCGGTTTCATAAAGCAGAAGTTTATCTTGGAGGGGATGAGACACAATGTGTGACCAAGTTGTGAAATCCAGAGGGAAGAACAAGTTCCTCAGTTGCTAGTCTCACATAGACACATATATAGCGGCCGACCGCTATGAGTTTTTCATTAAAGTGCAGATATATATATATATATATACTCCACGAATATAATATAATTTAATGGCAGCAAATGAGATGTGCATTTAAGATTAACTCACATAAGATGTAATCAAATTCGCTGATACATGTAAAAAAACTAATATATTTTATCCATCAACGAGGCTGACAGTAGATTGATATAAATAACAAAACAGGTTTATCGATGCTGATGAACTCACTGCAGATGAACCACACAGTAATAATGTTATTAAAATGAATTCTTCAATAAATTAGCACATGTACTGCATTGGGTTGTGATTTATTTTGATTTAACAAATTATATAATAAAACAAATGATTTTATATGTATATATATATATATATATAGGACATCAAGGGAATTCATTATTATATTGTGCACACGATTTAATTAAAACAAGGAAACAAATTAGTAAAACATAAGAGTAAGTTGTGGGTACAAATTGTTCATTTGTGGCCACGATATACAGGTGCTGGTCATATAATTAGAATATCATCAAAAAGTTTTATTTATTTCACTAATTCCATTCAAAAAGTGAAACGTGTATATTATATTCATTCATTACACACAGACTGATATATTTCAAATGTTTATTTCTTTTAATTTTGATGATTATAACTGACAACTAAGGAAAATCCCAAATTCAGTATCTCGGAAAATTAGAATATTGTGAAAAGGTTCAATATTGAAGACACCTGGTGCCACACTCTAATCAGCGAATTAACTCAAAACACCTGCAAAGGCTGTTAAATGGTCTCTCAGTCTAGTTCTCTTGGCTACACAATCACGGGGAAGCCTGCTGACTTGACAGTTGTCCAAAAGATGACCATTGACACCTTGCACAAGGAGGGCAAGACACAAAAGTTCATTGCAAAAGAGGCTGGCTGTTCACAGAGCTCTGTGTCCAAGCACATTAATAGAGAGGCGAAGGGAAGGAAAAGATGTGGTAGAAAAAAAGTGTACAAGCAATAGGGATAACCGCACCCTGGAGAGGATTGTGAAACAAAACCCATTCAAAAATGTGGCGGAGATTCATAAAGAGTGGACTGCAGCTGGAGTCAGTGCTTCAAGAACCACTACACACAGACGGATGCAAGACATGGGTTTCAGCTGTCGCATTCCTTGTGTCAAGCCACTCTTGAACAGACAGCGTCAGAAGCATCTCGCCTGGGCTAAAGACAAAAAGGACTGAACTGCTGCTGAGTGGTCCAAAGTTATGTTCTCAGATGAAAGTAAATTTTGCATTTCCTTTGGAAATCAGGGTCCCAGAGTCTAGAGGAAGAGAGGAGAGGCACACAATCCACGTTGCTTGAGGTCCAGTGTAAAGTTTCCACAGTCAGTGATGGTTTGGGGTGCCATGTCATCTGCTGGTGTTGGTCCACTGTGTTTTCTGAGGTCCAAGGTCAAAGCAGCCGCATACCAGGAAGTTTTAGAGCACTTCATGCTTCCTGCTGCTGACCAACTTCATGGAGATGCAGATTTCATTTTCCAACAGGACTTGGCACCTGCATACAGTACCAAAGCAACCAGAACCTGGTTTAAGGACCATGGTATCCCTGTTCTTAATTGGCCAGCAAACTTGCCTGACCTTAACTAGATTTTCTATGGGGTATTGTGAAGAGGAAGATGCGATATGCCAGACCCAACAATGCAGAAGAGCTGAAGGCCACTATCAGAGCAACCTGGGCTCTCATAACACCTGAGCAGTGCCACAGACTGATCGACTCCAGCCCACGCTGCATTGCAGTAATTCAGGCAAAAGGAGCCCCAACTAAGTATTGAGTGTTGCACTTGCTCATACTTTTCATGTTCATACTTTTCAGTTGGCCAAGATTTCTAAAAATCCTTTCTTTGTATTGGTCTTAAGTAATATTCAAATTTTCTGATATACTGAATTTGGAATTTTCCTTAGTTGTCAGTTATAATCATCAAAATTAAAAGAAATAAACATTTGAAACATATCTGTCTGTGTGTAATGAATGAATATAATATACAAGTTTCACTTTTTGAATGGAATTAGTGAAATAAATCAACTTTTTGATGATATTCTAATTATATGACCAGCACCTGTACATAGTTTTTTACAGAATGACATGTGGGGCTCAGTGAAAAAGTTTATAGTTTATAAGTTTATATTTTCCATAAACTTAATTTATAAAACTGTGTATAAAAATGTTGCACTGTAACATTACATGACAGTTAAGCACCCCATTCACATGACTGTAATTATATGTGTGTGTGTGTGTGTGTGTGTGTGTGTGTGTGTGTGTGTGTGTGTGTGTGTGTGTGTGTGTGTGTGTGTGTGTGTGTGTGTGTGTGTGTGTGTGTGTGTGTGTGTGTGTGTGTGTGTGTGTGTGTGTGTGTGTGTGTGTGTGTGTGTGTGTGTGTGTGTGTGTGTGTGTGTGTGTGTGTGTGTGTGTGTGTGTGTGTGTGTGTGTGTGTGTGTGTGTGTGTGTGTGTGTGTGTGTGTGTATATATTTCTCATTACTGTAATGGACAAAAAGTATGATTTTTTTTAAAGAATTGCTGTAAAGTATTTTATAAATCATGGTATTTAATGTACTGCCCTAATTTATGCAGATAAAAAATTATTATAGAACATTATTTACTGTTATACAAGAAACAATGAGAATGAAGATAAAACCTCGAAAGTGCAACATGCGGACTTGCAGTAACGATAAATGATTGATCGGTTGATTAGTTGATTGATTGATTGTTTGACTGATCGATCGATTGATTGAGAATCAATCAAATGTCATTAAGGACTGGCTTGTTTGTTTGTGTTTCAGATATATGCAAAAAACCTGGTTAATGCGGACAGATGTGCGCTTTTCCAGGTGGATCACAATAACCAAGAGCTGTACTCTGACTTGTTTGATATCGGGGAGGAGAATGAAGGGAAACCCGTCTTTAGGAAAACCAAAGAAATTAGGTGAGCACCCACAATTCCTCACCCAGTCATGTTTGATTTGTTACAACCTCCTAAAGTACCAGTTTAATTAATTAATTAATTTATTAATTTATTTATTTATTTATTTATTTATTTATTTATTTATTTATTTATTTATTTATTTATTTATTTATTTATTTATTTATTTATTTATTTATTTATTTATTTATTTATTTATTTATTTATTTATTTATTATGTAAAAATATAGTTGGAGATTAATGGAGTTACACAAAGTCACAACATTCAAAATTGAATCTCTGACTCTGACTTCCCTCCAATGAGTACAGTAGCAGGCAGTATGGCATCAACATGTATGTTCGGTGTCCTTTATTTGGAGTAATGAATGAGACATTCACATGTTAAAAAGAAGTGTTCTTAATTATTGTTAGGATTGCATCTGCACTTTAGTGGACAGCCATGGCCATTATTATTGTGTGAATTTTGTGTTTTGCAAAGTTTGCTGCTTCAATTGTCGTGGTGTTGATTCACATTGTTTCTAGATTATTGTGAAGACTGATCAGATGCTTTTTACATGTTATTTAGGCCTTGGCACAAAATGACTAATTAGCATCATTTCACTAATCATATCATCAGCACATGGGAAAGTGTGAATAAGTACTAGTCTAATTAGATTATAAGAGCAGACTGATTGCCATAAAAGGAGAGGAGAAGTTCTTCCAACCATTGTGTTACTGTGTTAGCAAGGGTTACCTCCAAAGTAAGATGTGCAGCCATCACACTTTCCATCAAAATGGCCTCACATGTAAGGTGAAGAATTTGGACAATGGCCTGGTGTCAAGGGGGGCAGCAAAGAAGTCACTTCTCTCCAAGAAAATCATCAAGGACAGACTGATATTCTGCAGGAAGCACAAGGATTGGACAGCAGAAGACTGGCGCAAAGTTATTTTCTCTGATGAAGCCCTTTTCTGACTGTTCAGGACATCTGGAAAATCGATTGTCCGGAGAAGGCCCCCTTCGCTTCGGGACAGCTGTTAAAATGTTGGATCCATGGCCAGGCAACTCCCCAGATCTTAATCCCATAGAGAACCTGTGGTCAGTCCTCAAAAGGCTAGTGGACAACCAGAAGTCCACAAATTGTGATCAACTCCAAACACTAATAATGGATCGCCATCAGTCAGCATTTGGCCCAAAAGCTGATATCCAGCATGCCAGAACAAATTGCAGAGGTTATAAAGAAAGGTCAAAACTGTAAATATTGGCTCATTGCATTTATTGAATGCCAATAAAAGCTTTTAAAGCTTATTAAATGCTTATCAAGTTTACTTTTTCATAAGAGTATACTCTTTATCAGAGATAATTTACTGCTTCACAAAATCCATCAAAACAAAACTCACAAAATGTTGTGCTCATAGTTCACCTCAAAAACTACAAATAGAAGAATATTTAGTACATAATGACCTGCACATGTTTCCATGAGATTCACTCTTGAATATCTGAGACAAAGCATACATTATATATTGGTAACTGACCTTAAACACTCTCCCCCAGGTTTTCTATAGAGAAAGGAATAGCAGGCCAGGTGGCACGAACAGGAGAAGTTTTGAATATCCCGGATGCCTATGCAGACCCCCGTTTCAACAGGTAATAAAGATTTTCATTTTCCATGTAAAACATCTGAGATTGCTTTAAGCCACTTTGTTAAATAACCAGATTCTACAATAGTTCAAGCTTAACTAAAATAACATTATACACAATTTTGCACTGGCACGTTGTTTGAGGTCTTAGACAGCTGTTTAAATTGTAAAGTTGCAGTATCATGGCAATGATCCAGGTTTTGTCCAAGATTATTAATTAGCAGTGAAATTATGTTAATTAGAAACTCTCAAGCCTGTCATACACGCCATATTTTGTGAAAGAAAGAAAGAAACAAAGAAAGAAACAAAGAAAGAAACAAAGAAAGAAACAAAGAAAGAAAGAGAAAGAAAGAAAAAATGTGACTCAAGTGTGTATTGGTATGATATGAGTGTAATGTTGATGTGGACACACAGTGGTCTGTGGTTCTAGGTGTTAAAGTGGACATGTCAGATGAAAGGCCCTTCTGGATTTGTGTAAATCTGGAATAAGATGATTATGTTAAACCCAGATGAGCCAGCGCTAGAAGAGCCCGTTGTGTGTTTAACTCAATCCCTTACTCAATCATATACAAGCAAGCACTATGGGTGTTCAGCTCTCTGTATGTGTCCATTTGTGTCGTCTCTTCTGCTTTTCACAGAGAAGTAGATCTCTACACTGGCTACACGACGCGGAATATCCTGTGCATGCCCATAGTCAGCCGCGGGACTGTGATTGGTGTTGTACAAATGGTGAACAAGCTGGGAGGAAGTGCCTTCACTAAAACTGATGAGAACAACTTTAAGATGTTCGCCGTCTTCTGTGCTTTGGCCTTACACTGTGCAAATGTAAGTGCGCAGACATTTATCATGACCTGGAGTCTTATAAAACATCTTTTAGCAGTATCATCCAACCTTTTAGAGAATGGGAACGTTTGGAAGAAACAGGCTCAGGACTGTCGGCCTCCCGGCCCTCTGTGGGGTCACCCACGGGTCTCGTCACATAGCAGCTTTTAAAATGACTGAAGCATGTTAATATTTAAAAGACCAAGAGTGCGCTCCTGCCATCTGCTGATGGGATTTTTATTTAGACAGAATTCAACACCTCACATGTTATGCTAGTGATTTATTTTCTCTGTGTCTGATTTGTGGTAGAGTAAAAGATGTGGAAATTTGTGGTCGACCGATATATCACCAACGCCGATATTTTGCATTGTTTAATTTTCAGCATTGTCCGACTTTGTTTTTTTTAATTTTAGCCGATGTGTCGATGTGATAAAGACTTTAATTTTGACAGTGCTGAGAACGCTAGTACCTGGGTGTCAGAGCTCCCATTCTCCGTCTTCATTAGTTTACGGTCTCTATTTTAATGAATTATTAGACAAACCTTCCTGTTAAACAAGGAAGGTAAATGTATTAGTAAATATTAGTAATAGAAAGGCAAACGCTATAATATTTTCTCATCAGATCGACAAACTGTTTGCTATAGAGTTGCAACAGTGGGGTTCCAGAAGTAATAACATTTATTGGTAATACTGTTGCATCATTAATGAATAACTACACAGGAACTGAGTAATGCAGTATTAACACTATAGTAATTAATTACTATTAACTAACAAGAAACTCTGATTATAAAATTAGCAAGTAATAGTGCTTCCTCAAATGTGGTAGTTCATTATTAGCTAATCAATAACTACAATTTTTTTCATACCTCCCAGAGTACTACTAGAAACTACTATAAACAGGTTCATAATTAATGTGAATAATGCATAATGTATAATTACTTCTAAAGTGAAGATCATGGTAACCCACTAGTAATGACTACCGGTATTATAATAGTATGAAAAGTATTACCAAATCCTCCAGAAGGAACTATTTTATAATTATTTGGATCAGTATTCTAAATACTATAGACTATATACTATATAGTATATAGTAATATAGATTTTTTTTCCTATATAGAAAAATGCTAATTTTCCTTACTAAAAATTGCTTCCAACCTTTACATTGTTTAGAGTTTGTGAAGTAATTACTTATTCAAAATAAGTACTTACTTAAGAGAGTATGCAATTTCAGCCCTTGTCTTTATTTGAAGGGGAAAAAAAGATTCCCAGTGCGCACAGACTTAATAGATTATCATGAAGTTGCTAGCTAATGGACAAATCTGTTTATCTTACAGATGTATTTAAATTATTATTACTATTACATTTTTTATTAATTTAAAGAAATTCTGATTTAGTAAATATTATGTTATATAAATATAATTTTGATTTCAGTAACTGTTATGCATGGTATGATATCATTTAATATTGTTAATTGTCCACCCTGCTCTCTAAGGTATCGGCCATTGAAAAATCTATATCGGTCGACCACTAGTCCACTCGGTTTTTATGTTGCTGCCACTTTATGGTACCTGAAGCAATTCTATTAAGATGTATGATTAAAAACGATGAACAACCATAGCAGATTACAGAAAGATCGATAAGAAGCAACCACAATATTTTCAGAGGGTTAGACTATTTTGCATAAATATTTTGCATCTGCGTAGACACATGGGGTGTATGTGTGTGTTTGTATTTAGATGTATCACCGGATAAGACATTCAGAGTGCATTTACCGAGTGACAATGGAGAAGCTTTCGTACCACAGCATCTGCACGTCAGAGGAGTGGAAGACCCTCACACAACTCTCTCTCCCTGCAATCATATATAAAGAGATCGAACTGTGAGTTTATGCTCTCATACATCAAAGATCACTGCTGCATAATGGCTTTCAGTAATACATCAGTTAAATAGCTGTAAAATAGGCACTAAAAGCATTGGACTGAACATTTGTGTTGTATATTACAGTTAGGTGAGTGCAATCAATTTCTTGTTCAGATTATTACTACTATAAATAAATTCATTTTTCATAGTAATTTAATCATATTTATGTTGCCACCAGTTAATAAAAGGAATAAGGGAGTCGAGGTCATAAGAAACACTGTAACACATGTTGCTTATTGTGTTTTTTTATTGATATGACAGATGTGCCAAGGTTTTGATACTGTATTTTCATTATCAATTATGAAAGTTTTAGTTCAGAAACAGAAACTAAACGTGCATATTGTTTTGGTGTCATTTTCATGTGTAGATAAGTGGGCATGATATACAGTTGTAATCAGGATGTATTTCACCTGTCCAGATTTGAATTGCAAACAAACTGTCATATTTCTGTCTAAGGTTTCACTTTGACATTGCCCCTTTTGAGGAACTGTGGCCTGCAATATTTGTATACATGGTTCACAATTCTTGTGGGAAAAACAGGTAAGAATGAGTACATTTCTATAAGCTCTATCTATCTATCTATCTATCTATCTATCTATCTGCTATATATGTATTGTACATTCAGTTAAAAATGAATTATTTGCTTAGTTCTGCTTATTTATTCTTCGAATGTTTGATAAGTTGTAAATGAAAATATGCCCTTAATATATGTTCAGTTAAAGGGATAGTTCACCCTAAAATGACTATACATCATTGGAACAACACCAGGGTGAGTAAATGATGCCTTAAAGGTGCAGTGTGTAATATTTATGGGGATCTATTGACAGACATGCAATATAATATACATAACTATGTTTTCAGGGGTGTATAAAGTAGGGATCGACCGATATTGATTTTTTAGTGCCGATACCGATTTTATTTTTCATCAGCCTTAGCCGATGACCGATACAGGCTGCCGATTTTCTTGAGCCGATATTTGGAGCCGATACTGCTTTTGCTCCCTCAATTCATCATGATGATAACAATTTTACAAGTCTCAATTTAAAAAAGGAACATTTATTGAACAAAAAAAACAATATTTAACAAATAGTCAAAACAGGTGAGGTAGAACAAGAAAAAAAAGTTCAGAGTTCAGTGGTGAAAATATATATTTAAGCATAAATAAAATAATTACACTATTGCACACAGTAGCAATAAGCAAGCAGCATAATAAAGTGCACACTGACTGTAATATACTTTTTTTAAGTAATATAATTTTTTAACTATTTACAACCTAGTCATTTAATGCTTAGGTGTACTTAACTCCAGCGGTAATTCAGGAAAAAATCTCCCAATGCTCCGCGTGAAACTTCGGTCTTCCGACCTTTTACCATCGTGTCAATTCTCAATTGATTTTGATTAATATGCTTGAGGGAGGGAGAGCAAGACAGTTTGAAGACGGTGAGAGCTCTCTGCTCCTTCTCTCAGCAACACATGCGACCTGTCAGAGAAGCGCAACAGTCAGTCTCATCACTCACTGATCAAATAAAGCTTTAGCGGGATAAAAATTTGCTTTGGCAGCCGCCAAAAAACGCAGTATGTGACAGCCGGTGTTGATTCTGTGGTGCACCACCGCAACTTAGTCTATGTGTGGGAAACACTGGAGAGACACACACCACGCGCGTCCAAACCGCAGCCAGGTGGTCGCTGAATAAAACTCCCACAAATACACGGTCAACATCTGCATTACTTAATCCTATGACCAGTGTTCGTAACAGCTACCGTATGCATACAGATAGCCTATAACAGTGGTTCCCAACCTTTTTTACTCGAAGGCCCCCCTCCTCTCCGAATCAATACTGCAAGGCCCACCAAAATTCACGATATATTCACATTTAGTGTTCTTTTTTTGCAAACATACTTTGCAGACATTCTTTACTGGCAGCTAAACTTAGAAGTACTTACTCTGCTCAGTTATATCAATAAGTACAAATAAGCAAAAGTCAACCTGCCATACCAAACAAGACCACAGGGAGATGCCAAAGGACCGCAAAGAACTACTATACGGGTCCATTCATAATTAATAAACACACTAAAATACTTAATAATTCTGAATGTGTAACTTAGCCATCTGAAGTCGATGTCATCAGTGAAGAGTTCCTCTGTCAGAACAAACAATATGGAGCTGATGCCCGTGTGTATAAACACCACTGATACTCACAAACTTCTCCAAAACACACTTCTTTGGCGAGCATCCGTTATAAAACGCTCACAGAACATTCATTTTGACAACTACGTGAATATATTGAACTGTGTTCATGCAGAAATACGATGTTATAGCGATCAGTGCGCCGAGAGCGCACATACACGTTTCATCAATAACATACTCGCGCGTGCCTAATGTATGACTCCTGCATGTCACTGTAATAATCGTCTTTACCTTCATTACAGTCGTCACCTAAACAAAACTTTATTTAGTGAGCAGAGAGCGCACATACACGGTTTGTGCATCAATTATAATGGACACGCACGCGTGCCTAATGTATGTCACTGCAATCGTCTTTACCTTCATTACAACCATCATCCATCAAAACTTTTTAGAGACACTGGTTTGCTTTATCCATCTGAAATGTGTAGTTCAGTCAGGTCCACTTAAGTCAAAGACACCATAGACAAACATTTAGTCAACTTTTTATTGCATATTTTGCAAAGATTTACATTTGGCGGTATGGCTCTGTTCTAAATTCCCCATCCTTTTCATGAGCTCCATGAAAAGCCAAGACAGGGAACAGCAGCAGATTCTGAGGACAACCTTCCATTTTAAACTGGGAGGGCAGAGCAAATCCCCTATTTAGAACAGAGTATGCATCAATGACAACATAATGACATTGATTAAGTTATGCAGTTAAAGGAGGAGCTGGGGAGGAGGTGGGTTGCAAAGCAGCGTGCAGCAGAAGCGTCCAAGCAGGCAGATTGAAGTGAAGCTATGCTTAAGTAAGGCGCCCTGTTTGAGAGAAGCCAATTGAGTGCATAGAATCAGCTGAATCGGATCAGCTGAAAGGGGCGGAGTTAGAAATTTCCCAATCAGGTGATAGCGGAGCTTGACTACGTGGCCTGCCAGAACTAACGCTGTATGCTTGATTTTGCATATCCTGTGTTCATGAAGCGTTGGGTGTTTTGAGCCACCGTTCAGTCTGTATTTCACACAGCGCGATTAGAAACGCCTTGGGCAGCTCCGAATCCAAAACAATCACAGAATACGTACGAGAGAGTTGGTTCTTTGTTGTAATTTATATTTTGTGTTTTTATAATTTCTCTTTTATTATTTAACGTATCAAATAATAAAATTAATGAATTATAATAATATATTCAAATTCATTTTAAGTTATCTCGCGACCCACCCGGAGGATCACTGCGGGCCTAGTGGGCTGCGGCCCACAGGTTGGGAACCACTGGCCTATAACTTCGCTATTTGCAGCTCCCAAAATACAATGGCAAGCAGTTTTATAGACGAGGCATTCAGCATGCGTTTTCCATTTGGACGCACAAACTTGCTTGGCTATAGTTGCAAACACATATAGAGCACCGTGTTTCCACTTTCAAAGTGTATGGAAATATTTCAACTAAGTCAAACAGTTAAAAGATGCTTTGAAAGTTTAAAACGTATCGTTGTCTTGAAGAGAAGGACTCTGCTTGTGGGGGAGGGGCAGTGGAGGGTCTGCACATGAACTGCATATCGGTCTAACACTAGTATAAAGACCTTACATAATGAACCGTTCTGTTTTTAATACCTTAGAATGAGCCATTTCTATCTGCATACACCACGGGTCCCCTTACAGTGAAGTCACCATTTAGCACTGCCATGTTTCTACAGTAGCCCTAAACGGACAAACTGCTCTATAGAGCGCTAGCTACCCTGTGCTGCCTCAGATGATGACAACCTGTGTCAGCCACCGTAGCTTCTCTATGTACTTCGAAAGGGAGGGGTGAGCGGTGGGCGGTTATAATTCACAACCTCACCGCTATACTACACATATTCATTTTAGGGTGAACTATCCATTTAATTATGAATTACTGGTTTGTTGAAGTTTAACTACTCCATAAATAATGGCTAATATGCCTTTACTATTTGTTTAGTTAGTCATTAATTCTGGTGTGTTAATACAGCATAATTATGGACCCTTAAAATAAAGTTACAGAATAATTTATATTTTCTAATGGTTTCCATATTTTAGGATTGAAAGCCTGGGTCTGGGACCAGAGTAGAACGATACAACATATACATGAAAGACATTTGAATAGTAGCAAATATAAATTACTTTGATATAAAAATATTGAAATTTGTTGCCTTAATAAAAATCAATTCTTTAGACATAAAAGTGTCCGTAGGTGAAGAAACACCCATGTACATTACTGCTCTGACAAGGCAACGGTGTACAGTCACACTTTCTTTGTGTGATTAAAGCTTTGAGCAGGAGAAACTGTGTCGCTTCACTATGTCAGTGCGGAAAAATTACAGACGAGTTCCATATCACAACTGGAAACACGCTGTGACGGTGGCACACTGCATGTACGCCATTCTGCAGAAAACCACTGGGATATTCACAGAGCTTGAGGTCAGTATCATTCTCACAGTAGCAGTTCTTACAGTGAACTTACAAAAGAATAATTTCACATCAGTGTTGTGTTGCTACTTTGAAATGCTAAACTCTGAGCTACTAAAAAGAAGTTAGCTACAGTAACTGCAGGGGTCCAGCAACCATTAAAGTCAATAGTGGGAGGTTTATTTTGCTGACTGACCATGTGTAAGTAGTAAACAGTAATCTTACTATGGCTAGCACTCACATGTCTGCCTTCCAGCAAATCACTCAGGGCAAACGTCATATGATGTAATTAATATTCATGAACCAACAAGTGCCTGGCACAGTGAGCTGAACCGCTGAACAACAAAGACCTAATTGTTGAACTTTTTATGACAAAAATGCAGTTGTGAGTGATGTTTATGGAAAAGTTTGGTTTTATGTAAAACCTTTTGAAAGGCTGATTGGACTTCTTAAGGGGACAATATTGTTTAAAATATGGAACTATTATAATTCATTACAATTTCTGGTGGAAAAAACAGTGAGTTGACACTATTAAACTATACTACCAGGCCAAAATTTGGATTTAAATAGGCAAATACTTAAGAGTCTATGATTGGATCATTATTGCAGTGATTATTATGTTTCTAGCATGTTATATGTTTGGCAAAAGTTCTTCTAACACTAACTGCTGGAGTGTGTTTTCATTTCACAACCATGTAGGTAGACCCAACATGACCATATTCCAAAATGACAATGTCAAGATTCATCAGGCTCAAATTGCATGAAAAATCATTTCAACACATGAATTTGCACCTCTGAGTCCAGACCTTAAATTCATCAAAAGTCTTTGGGATGCAAGATCTTGACCAAAAATTGATACACCTCTTCTTGAAATAAAAAAATTATGTGATGTTATTTCCATCAAGAGGTGCATTAGTTTTTGATCCAGATCTTGTATTGGCAATGCAAGAGTCCAGCACTCTGTAAAGTCTCCTCCAGCACATCCCCAAGACTTTCAATGAATTTAAAGTCTGGACTCAATGGTGCTAATTCATGTGTGAAAATGATTCTTCATGGAGCGAAATCTAATTTTTGGGGCCAGGCAGTGTATAAGTAGGAAAATATAGAGCATCATTTATAGTCAGAAATATAGTAAGGAACAAAAGTCTTTAACTAAAGATTTCCCTATGAAAAGAAATGCTTGTTACTAATAAAGCTGCCCTATTTTTAAAAACACACAAGTTACGGCCCGTTCACACTAAGGACGATTAATATATATATTTATATCATTCTATTTCTATGAGAATAGTTATAACTGTATTTGGAATTGCTTTCAGAGCGATTTTTTTCCAGTTGATGAAAGATAAAAAAATATTGACATTAACGAGCTCAAGCATTTAAAGCTGCAGACAACTACAGCACACACTTATAATAAGCAGAACATTATCACCTGTTGGTGTGGACGCTATATAGTTAATTATCTTTTTATAGTTTTTATTCTTGGTTTGAACGGGCCTTTACTGTCACTAGCAGAAGTCAGTAGCTCCATATAGTTACTTCCTTGCTCTGCTCGCTCACACAGAGGAAAGGGTTGCTGATCGCCTGCTTATGTCATGACCTGGACCACCGCGGCTACAGTAACAGTTATCTGCAGAAGTTTGACCATCCGCTGGCCGCCCTGTATTCCACATCCACAATGGAACAGCATCATTTTTCACAGACGGTGTCCATCCTACAGGTAAAGCTCCTACACACTTTGCCAGCTCAGTACGATAGTTTCAAACATGATAGATGTGGTCGGAGGGTCGGGTGGTTACACCCACAGATTCCCTTAGATTCTTCAATGACTATTTCATTTTTCACTATTTTATATATAACTTGTATAAAATTGGCTTGCGGGCACTGGCCTTGTTTATGATTCCAGTGCTAGTTGTATAAAGCTACAGTCTTTACTAAATCAGAGCAGAAATTCCAGAAACCACAAACTTGATTTTCTTATGGGCGAAACACAAGGTGAACAGGGTAAAAAAAAACAAATAGATATGACTACACAGTTGATTGAATACTTTAAGAATTGCAAATATTTTGTTTGCATTACAAGTTTTTTTAAATGTTATGTTTACCTATGCAAATGAGGCTTTATCTAAGTAAATATTCACTATTTGGCATTTACTTTCACTGGATAAAGCCATGTTCAAAATGCTTTGTTTAATCTCTTTTTATCACTCCATAAATTAGAGAATATTGTCAAAAGCCAGAAAAACAAAATCACCATGTTTTATGAATAAAATGTTATATAAAGACAGGTGAATGATACACTATATTGCCAAAAGTTTTGGGACGCCTGCCTTTATGTGCACATGACCTTTAATGGCATCCAATTCTTAATCTGTAGGGTTTGATATGGAGTTGGCCCACCCTTTGCAGCTATAACAGCTTCAACTCTTCTGGGAAGGCTTTCCACAAGGTTTAGGAGTGTGTTTATGGGAATTTTTGACCATTCTTCTAGAAGCGCATTTGTGAGGTCAGGCACTGATGTTGGACGAGAAGGCCTGGCTCGCAGTCTCTGCTCTAATTCATCCCAAAGGTGTTCTATTGGGTTGAGGTCAGGACTCTGTGCAGGCCAGTCAAGTTCCTCCACACCAAACTCGCTCATCCATGTATTTATGGACCTTGCTTTGTGCATTTAAGAGTTCCTTTCACTGGAACTAAGGGGCCAAGCCCAACCCCTGAAAAACAACGTGCTTTACACCACTGCATCCGATGCTTTACATTGCACTTGGTGATGTAAGGCTTGGATGCAGCTGCTCGGCCATGGAAACCCATTCCATGAAGCTCTCTACACACTGTTCTTGAGCTAATCTGAAGGCCACACAAAGTTTGGAGGTCTGTAGCTATTGACTCAGAAAGTTGGCGACTTCTGCGCACTGTGCGCCTCAGCATGCGCTGACCCCGCTCTGTGATTTTTCGTGGCTGAGTTGCTGTTGTTCCCAATTGCTTCCACTTTGTTATAATACTACTAACAGTTGACCATGGAATATTTAGTAGTGAGGAAATTTCATGAATGGACTTGTCACATGTGGCAACCAGACACGGTACCACGCTTGAATTCACTGAGCTCCTGAGAGCGACCCATTCTTTCACAAATGTTTGTAGAAGCGTCTGCATGCCTAAGTGCTTGATTTGATACAACTTTGGGCACGGAAATGATTGGAAGACCTGGATTCAATGATTTGGAGGGGTGTCCCAGTACTTTTGGCAATATAGTGTATATGAACAAACCTCTGTTCAAACCTTCAGAATATAAATAGGATTAAAACTGGAGTGTATACTGAAGATAGATATCTTGCAAAAAGATAAAGTGCAATAAAATAAACACTTGAACAAGTGAATTTTGAAACAGCAATTTATGAAAAGCCAAAAATCCCAAAATCTCAACATGCATGAAAAACAATGTTTTTTGCTTGTAGTGTCTTTCATGTAGAAACCATCACATAATAACTAAATGCAATATTGACAGATTCTGAGATACAGGAAAGGGGTTAACAAAAATAAATTGGGTCCCACTTTATATTATGTGTCTTTAACTACTATTTGTACTAACATTTAAATGAATAATTTGGTGCAATGCACTTATTGTGTACATACACATTTTTACATCATACTTGTATTTAAAAATTATCTGCATATATTTATAACATAATTCTTAAAGCCACAATATGTAATTGTTTGCTGTTAGAGGTCGCTTATTCAAAACAAAGGCGTGGCTTAATGACGCCTTGATTTCGCTGAGCTTTTATTATGCCACAGACGACTTTCACTTCTACTGCTCATGCGTATGTAACGCAGCGCTCTTTATCATATTAGACATTTGTGTGTGTCGAAAGTTATGTTATAATGCTACTCTGTGCGTTCGCACGGCTGCTACTATGAGACACTTGTTGCACACTGCAGTGAGCTAGATCGATATTAGGCATAGTAAAACATTGTACTCATGGTAAATCAAGAAAACAACTAGATTTAAACAATAAGACTGTGTTGATCTATAGAACAATGATTTGTTTTCTGTCGATGAATGTATCCAAACAGTTGCTCACCTGTCTAATAAACCAAATTAAATTGCTGGATTTAAACATTCTGGAAACAAGTCAACAAAATATATAACATTGTTCTAGTGTTTTTTGGATATTTTAATCCAAAAATCTTACATATTGTGCCTTTAACATAATTCTGTAATTAATTTTGTAATAATGTTTTAAACCACCCTTAAAACTAACCATACCTGTCACCACCCGTATCCTGAATTGGCTTTTTTTAAGTGCACTTGACTACACCGTACGTCTGGATATATTCCCAGTTTTATATATTTTCCTTTGATAATCATTTGATGAATAACTGCTGCCATTATCACTAGAAAATCTCTTTTAAATGAAATTACTGTCTGCTTTCCACAAGCAGTAAAAGATCAATGTTAATTGCACGAGGTACATAGTGTTGACTTTTGTGAATCGAAAGTGCAATTCGCCTAAAAATCTCTATAATTTAGACGAAAAAAAGTTTGTTTTAAGAAATTCCCATATTAAGCAGAGCATTGCCTTCCCATGTTGTTTGTCTCTTGTCTCTTGGCTTTGTTACCACTTTCCAGCAGAGCCAGACGCCCCATACGTGGAGCTTTTGCTTTTTTATTGATCTCTTTTTTTCCCATAGCTGGAAGGGCACAATATTTTCTCCAACCTGACTTCCAGTGAGTATGAGCAGGTGCTGGAGATCATCAGGAAGGCCATCATTGCTACAGACCTCGCTCTGTACTTCGGCAACCGCAAGCAACTGGCTGAACTGCTGGCCACAGGCGGGCTGGACCTGAACAACCGTGCTCACAGGTTAGAGGTCGTCTTTTAGCTTCATTATCACAGAACTGTAAATCTTACCACTACATCAGAGATATATTCAGGGAGACACCGAAACAGTGTCATAAGCTGTGCTTGGATTGGAATACTAACATACCGCTTGAGTGAATGTCACGAAAATGATTGCACTTTATTTTAAGGTGACGTTTGTTGTAAGGTAATTACACAAATATGTTCTGTCTGAGTAATATTAATTAACTTCATGTATTACATGGTTATGGTTAGGGTTTGGTTTAGGGTTAGTGGCGTGTAATTATGCATAATTTATTGTTATTACTATAGTAACTACATTAAGTACAGTAATGTGGGACTATGCCACCTTAAAATAAAGTATTACCACAAAAATATATCCAGGTTACATTTCACCATAAAGTCAAAAGGTGAAAAAAAAAATGCATAAATTGCATAAATATTTTTCATTGCGACATTATTTCATGACAAGCACATTTTCTTATCTTTATGATTTGAACATTAATTTAGCATAAATTAAAAGCTGTATATAAGTATGAATTTCTCACAGAACTAAAATGTGTTGAAGTATTTATTGGATGAACTGGATAATAGTGAAGGGAAAAGAGATTTACGTAATTACACATTTACTGGGTTCACTCAGGCTTTGTCAATACTATATGATGTATTTTAGAAAGTTTTCAAAATATATTTCTGTAACTTAATTCAAAGCTGTAGACCTCAGTTCGGGTAGCGCCATATTTCATATCTGACAGGAATGAAAACAAGGCTGTAAGGGATAGAAGTAAAGCGTTTTCAATGGTTTGTATTAAAAACATACATATTATTATGGAAGCTTGTTTCCGCCACTGAATAAATAATGAAAAAAATAATTGCAACTATTATCTTACAATTCTGACTTTTTTTCTCGCAATTGTGAGTTTTTATCTCACAATTCTGACTTAATTCCTCAGAATTGTGGTATATAAAGTCGCAATTGCAAGTTGTAAACTGCCAATTCTGAGAAAAAACTTGCAGCAACAAAAACGTGAGATAAATTTTGCAATAACTTTTTTAATATTTATTCAGTGGTATCTCGCAATTCTGGCATAATAACTCACAATTGAGAGTTTATATCTTGCAATTGTGAGAAAAAATTCTGAATTGTGATAAAAAAACGTGCTATTATCTTTTGCATTTCTTTATTCTGTGGCAGAAACAAGCTTCTATAGATTATGCAGCTGAAGAAACATCTTTCCAAAACACTTTCAGTAGACAAAATATCCATAAACATTTTTGAATTTTCTAGGACCTTCATACAGCGGATGTCATTGTAAAGACTGCATGTCTATCCCTAGCAGCCTGGTTTTCATCCGCATATAAAGACTGATTTGATCCGGTTGATTAATTGCTGGTTGATTACTGCTCCACCACAGGGACCGTGTGATTGGTCTGATGATGACTGCCTGTGATCTCTGCTCTGTTACCAAACTATGGCCCGTCACACGACTCACAGCCAATGACATCTATGCTGAGTTCTGGTCTGAGGTAAACTATATTACTGTTAACCAAACAGGAATCTTTTTGTAGTAACAATATTTATATGTACCAAAGTAAATCATTGTACAGTTCACTGTGTTGTTTTGAGTAGCATGTCAAATTGCAGGCCATTCAGTGAAATCTTGTGTGTAATGATAGGGGGATGAAATGAAGAAGATTGGAATGCAGCCCATCCCTATGATGGACAGGGATAAAAAGCATGAGGTTCCCCAGGGACAGGTAAATGAGAACTTTCTGTCATTATCAAGCTCCGTACAGGCTGCCTAGCAAAATGTTTCTTTTCCTATCCCATGCTTTGGAACAGCATTAACACTGGAGGTATGCCTAAAATGTGGCCTATAGAGGTGGCTCATTCGGTCAGCTGTTAGATTTACTTGTAGACTAACTGAGTTGAGAAGCCTGTTTTATTTGTACCTTAGTCCTGTTTTTACCTATGTATTCAGGTGGGATTTTACAATGCAGTGGCTATTCCCTGTTACACTACCCTGTCAGAGCTGTTTCCTCCCTCCAATCCTCTGCTTACAGCCTGCAGGTCAGTCACACACTCATGACAACGTTTGACTGCATGAATGCTCCTGTACCATGGTAATGCACCATCTTCCTAAGCACTTTTATTAAACAAATTAAAGAGACAAATAAATATAAATCTGTTTGATAAAGCTAATGAGACAGATGATGAGCCTTGCTCAAAAATGTTGGAATCGCCATATACACCTGTGAGCGCACATCAGTTTCATTTTATATTAGTGCGCCAAGTGGACATGTTGCTCGGCAGCCATAAACAGCTTACAGGCTGATGAACTATATTCGGTGTTACTAGGCCATTCTAGGTGGTTGCTTGGGTGTTGTGGGTGGTTGCTAGGGCATTGCTATGCAGTTGCTAGGGTGTTCTGGGTGATTGCTATGATTGATACGTTCCCCCTCAGATTTTTGAGCCAAATGCATTTGAATGCAGCTTCCAGAAAACCAAAAAATAAATGTAACATTTGATAATTAAAGGATTAGTTCACTTTAAAATGAAAATGTCCTGTTATTTTACTCGCCCATCTGATCCAAGATATTCATGTCTTTCTTTCTTCAGTCGAAAAGAAATTAAGTTTTTTGAGGAAAACATTCCAGGATTTTTCTTCACATAATGTACGTCAATTGCAACCAACGGGTTGACAGTCCGAATCAATGCCGTTTCAAAGGGTTTTAGAGTGCTCTGCACGATCCCAGCTGAGGAATAGGGTCTTGTCTAGCGAAACCATCTGTAATTTTCACAAAAAATATAATACACTTTTTAACCTAAATTGCTCATCTTGCGCTGCTCTGCGACATGCTACAGATTGCGTAATCACCTCCCAAAGGTCACGCTAGAAGTAGGCGGAACTACCACCCCAAGCAAACGTGCGAAGACTAATACAAACGCCCTTTATAAAAATCTCCAACTTCAAAATCGGCGGACATCATTGTTTTACCTTTTTTTTGCTAAGTAATGTTTGTATTAGTCTTCGCATTTGCGCTTTATAAACACAGGGGTGGCACTTCTACCTACGTCTAGCGTGACCTTTCCGTCGTGATTGCGCAATCCGTGGCACGTCGCAGCGCAAGATGAGCAATTTAGGTTAAAAAGTATAAATGTTTTTTTTTTTTGAAAATGACTGATGGTTTCGCTAGATAAGACATTACTCCTCGTCTGGGATCGTGCAGAGCCCTTTGAAGCCCTTTGGAACTATATTGATTTTGATCTTCAACCCGTTGGTTGCCATAGAAATCCATCAAGAGAAGAAAAATCCTGGAATGTTTTTCTCAAAAAAAATAATTTATTTTCGACTAAAGAATGAAAGACATGAACATCTTGGATGAGATGGGAGTGAGTAAATTATCAGGAAATGTTCATTTTGAAGTGAACTAATCCTTTAAGCTTTTGAAATGTATGGTCACACCAGTGTGATTGTAACATTCAGTTCTTCACGTCATCAACTGCTAAATTGAAATCTGCATTCATGTTTTGGCTGGCCCTGAGTCAGCGGCAGCGCTCGTCATATATCATAACTGTTCAGTGTTTTCAAACATATCATGTTTACTTTGTTTCAGTCTGACATTTAAATACAGATAAGTTCTAGCAAAAAACATTCATAGTGTGTCTATGAAAGCGGCAATAATCCTTTCAAATAGCCTATAATTTGACAATGTGTTTCATTGATATCTTATTCTACACATTGCGTAGATAACTATAAAGTTTACTTTAATCTTAGAATATTGTAGGTACAAAATAAATAGTGCCCCAAAGTTGTCGAATTTCTTAGTTTTTTAAGCTATATGTCACTGCCTGGCACTAGGCAATTCGTGCAGAACCGTCGATTTTTCGTGTGCAGGTGTTTGGGTGAATCTGTCAAAAATTTTATTTAAAAAATATATTTTTAGTCTTCTGTTAATATTACTTTTACTGTCATTCGACCAAACTCAGCGTACGCTAGGTAATGGAGGACGTTAGGTTTGCAGGACTTCAGCCTGGTTCACAAAATGCGGTTTGCCTTGCTCTGTCAGTGCTTATATGCTTTATATTAGTTTGTTTCTATAAGCTGCAAAATACGAGGAAGACTGAATCGATGCAGGAATTAATATTCTTAATATTCTGGATTAGTGACAGTAAAAATGCGTTAATAATGTATGTTCTCACTTCCATAATTCAAAAGAATAATCGGATATGATGACATTGCAGTAATTATTAGCGTGAAAGCTAGAGTAAAGTTTTATTCTAATAATAGTTATTTTTATTTGTGGCTTAGTTTTTTTCTACATGAAACACAAACAGTTCTGTTGTCAACCCCATCCCCATCAAGTGGTGCCGCCTGAAAAATACTAAGTGCGTTACACCAGTTGCTGGGGTGTCTTGGGGGGTTGCTAGGGTGTTGCTATGCAGCTAACAACACTCTGGCAACCTTCCAGAACAATCTATGCAGTTCCTAGTATGTGTTATCACATTGCTAGCATGTTTTAGATTGATGATATGCCAGTTACTAGATAGCCAAACCAACATAATAAAAAATGCATTTATTTATTTAAAGGGCTATATCTAGAATTCAGAAACCCTTGTTATTAGCGACAGTAAGTGATGGCCAGTAAGTGAAATGCAGCCAGCAACTTATTACTCGTGAACACATAACGTACAAGAGACTGACCGTGATTCAAGGTCCAGATATACTCACATATACTCAAAGTTCTTTTTTTGTTCTTCGTTTAGAAGTAAAAAAAAGATGGAAATACCTTTGCAGCGATAAACTGTTAATGAACATCCTGACGGCCGACGCCACCCACGCTGCTGAGAGAGACGTTTAGATAAATATGTAAATATGTGCTGCGTGCTTTCCTCTTAACTCTTTCCCCGCCAGCGTTTAAAAAAAAAAGTTGTCAACCACCGCCAGGGTTTTTGATAATTTTCACAAAAATGTAAATTTCAATATCAAACATGCAATATCAAACATGGAGTAGATCGAGTCCATCAACACCCCTAATGCTTGCACAGTCCTATAGCTCGTTCTGGGTCGACATTTCATTCAGTAACATTAGGCAGTTTTGATTTATATGATGTTTAATGTTGATGATCACGTTATTTTACATATGCATCTGCTTGCATACAATCGCTTGTTTTTTGCGTCTTCTTCGTCTGTGTTTTGATCCAGAGATTCTGTACTAATTCAGAAGATGCGTAATAACGCCCCCTAGCATATAACAGTGAAAACAAGGAAACCTGGAAAATTCCATGTTTGGCGCGGGAAAGAGTTAATAACAAAATAAACACAGCAAAAATGACAGGGGGGAGAAAACAGCAGTTAAAGCATCCGATCGTATTGATGTGGATATTTTTACACAGGCTCTGCAATTCACCTGTATCATGTCGACAGATTAAGTAATTAAAATTACTCTGTCATGATCATTTGATTTTTAAAGTATATCTGAGACTATAGACTATATAGATCTGGCTATGTGAGACTATAGTTTGAATTTATCCCTTTTCTTTGCATGACACATTGACATTACAGTATAGAATAGCTCTTTCTGCATTATCCTGAAGTGTGTGAGGATGGGTCCTTGTGTCTAAACTACTTCCCCTGTGGCCTAAACTGTGACCTCTGTGACCTTGATCTGTGGGGAATGCTAACACAGTTGACTGTGCAATTTGAAAAGCCATGCCACTGCGTCAGCACCAGGTTTCCAACTGGAATCTGTGGGCAGCGGGTCCAGACGTTCTGGAGCCCTGGTCATTGTGAGATCAGAGAGGGGCCAATAAATGACATCAGCCTCACTAATTGAAAGGGAGAGTCTAATAGTCGACAATTTTCATCCTCTCTTATTGGCCTCTGTGCTACATAAATGGAACAAAAAGGGCAGACCTAAAAAAAAACTGGACAAATTGAGTATGACCACCTTCTTCCTTCCTGTCTGGGTGAGATTGCCCTGACGGCATTGCCTCTATGTTGTAGCCACAGGCTTTCAATTGGCATCTGCAGGGCTGTAGTGACCAATCAACAAAGTTGATAAAAATCATTCATGAAAATAGTCAAAAACAAATGTAATTTGGGATGAGTTTGATCCATTATAAAATAATGCAAAAATAAATTGATCGTAATAAAAAAAAAAAAAAAAAAAAAAAAAAAAAAGTTTTGTGAAATTCATACACAAGCACAATTTATATTTTTTTCTGGAAAAAAAAAACGAATTTCGAGCATTTAAGCATAATTGAATTTGATCTGAAAATAAACAAATTCAATCGTGTTTATCCAAAGGTTTGATTAGTTATCACATTATTCACACTTAATAGTTTACAGATAATAAAATATATAATACAATATGTAAGTATTTTAAATAAGTGGAAATCAAATATAAATTAATTATAAATCAGAATGTTTACATTTTACAGCAACCAAAAGTCACCGTTAACAAAATACTTCATAAAATTAATGTGTTTATATGTCAACCAAACAGAGAACTGAAACAATAATTCTGACTAAAAAACATTTGTTTTGATTAAAATATTTGTTGGATGTTAATAAAAAACATTTTATTTAAAATTCTACACTACCTTTCAAGTTTGGGTTTTCAGGATTCTTTGATTAATAGAAAGAACAAAAGAACAGACAGTATTTATTTGAAATAGAAATATTCTGTAATAATGTAAAAGGTTTTACTGTCACAGTTTAATGGGTCAGTGACACAACATGCAGATGTTTGTGTCCAAGTGCGTTATTTCCTTTTAAAATAATTGTATAAATTCATGACATGTACAGTTGTGGACAGAATTATTGCCCCCCTTGGTAAATAAGAAGAAGCCTGTAAAAATAAATCTGCATTGTTAATCCTTTTGATCTTTTATTAAAAAATGCACAAAAATCTAACCTTTCATTTAAGTAAAATATTTGAGCATGAAATAAATGTTTTTCTCCAAAACATATTGGACATAATTATTAGCACCCTTTTAATCAATCATTTTTCAAACGGCTTTTCCCAAGATAACCGCTCTTAGTCTTCTTCTATAATTTGTTTGGAGAACACCTGACAAGAGATCAGAGACCATTCCAAAATACAAAATCTCTCCAGATCCTTCAGATTCACAGCTCCATGTTGGTGGTGCTTTTCTTCAGTTCAGCCACTCATTTTCAATAGGGTTCAGGTCAGGGAATTTGGATGGTTATGGCAGAAGCTTAATTTTGTGCTCAGTGACACATTTGTGTGTTGATTTTAATGTTTGTTTTGGATCATTGTCCTGATGGAAGATCCAACCATGGTCCATAATAAGATTTCTAGCAGAGGCAGTCAGGATTCGATTTTTTTATCTGCTGGTATTTACTAGAATCCATGATGCTATGTGTCTGAACAAGATGTCCAGGACAGCAAAAAAAAAAAGGCCCAAAATTTCACAGATTCAGCTGTATATTTAACCGTGGGCATGGGGTACTTTTTATCTACAACCCATCTGATGTGTTTGCTGCTAAAAAAGCTCTTTTTATAGTTTCATCTGACCACAGAACCAGGTCCAGTTTTAAGTTCCAGTTGTGTCTGACAACTGAATATGCTGGAGTTTGTTTCAGGATGAGCAAGAAGGATTTTTCTTGAAACCCTCCCAAACAACATGTGGTGATGTAGGGGTTGTTTGATAAAAAGTTTTAGTCTTTCTGACCCCAAGACTCAACTAATCTCTGCAATTCTCCATCTGTGATCCTTGGAGAGTCTTTGGCCTCTCAAACTCTCCTCCTCACCATGCATTAGGATGATATAGACACACATCCTCTTCCAGGCAGATTCGTAACATCTTTGGTTGATTTGGTGGCCCTGATGGTGGTGCCGTTGATTATTGCCCTGATGGTGGAAATGGGGATTTTCAATGCTTTAGCTCTTTTCTTTTTTGTGAAGCTCAACAATCTTTTGCTGCACATCAGAACTATATTCTTTGGTTTTACTCATTGTGATGGATCATTAAGGGAATTCGGCCTGTGTTTCCTCATATTTATACTCCTGTGGAACGAGAAGTCATAGCTGGACCATTTCATGTTCCTAGTCAACCTGGTGTGCACATTTTTTTCCAATGTGTTTTGGTAAAAAGATATTTATTTCATAATCTGATAAAAAAAATTAGCTACTTTCAATTATGAATAGGTTGGTACAATTTACTTTGTCAGGTGGTACAACCAGTGCTATTTTATAATAAAGTTCTGTATTTAAAAATTATATGTATGCACTTGCTAGCATAGGCAAAAGCTAATACAGGCATCCAAGTAGAAGCCTGTCAATGTAAAATGAGTTGCAAAAGTCAGGCGGTGCAACCAGGTTGTTGGGTGGAGCAACCGCAATGAATGTCCCTACATTATTTAAAGGTGGGGTAAGTGCTTTCTGGTAACAGATGTTGATTCGCAAAGACCCGCCCCATTTAGTTTCTGTTGCAATGTCCGACAAGCCAGGGCGATCTCACACCACACACGTTCTCACGTAGAGAAAATACATCGCGGAGCAAAGAGGACACTGACAACACGCCGACAAAGAGGATAAAGCAAGTTACTTTTGATATGAAACAAAGTCTCAACTTTGAAATTGTAATTTTTTAAAGAAATTTACACAATAAATACCGTTTTGTGTTGTGATCGGTGTAGCGCCTCAGTTAAAGCTGTTCGTGAACCAATCATCTCTTCCTTCTTGTTCATTGATAAGCATGAAATGATTAATGAAAACTAAAAGAAATGTTGTTTCAACCGCAGAAAGACACCAGTAAACACCGTTTTTCCAAGTTCAAGTCCACCGACGTTAATCTACTAACTCTCATGACTGCTTTGTCGGCAGATTCGGCGATGTGATTGGTCAGATCGCCTGTTAATCAAACTCGCGGCGAAGGGTGAATTATGACATGATTAGAGGGTTATATCGATCACGAAAAGAGGAACCAAAGAAAACAAACAAATATTAGGAGTATATTATCTTACTTTTTGGACACACTTTGGGAGCTGACACTTGAAACAGACGCTCCAGGCTTTACGGTGTGGAAATGATTGAGTAATTGTCATAGCTGAAGTGAACGACAATACGATCGCAATTGGACAAGCAAGCAAACATAAAACATGAGCATATTCAAGCAAAAGCCAGCATATATTAGTACTGTGAAACAAAACAAAATCAATGTTATCGCCTATCAAGAAGAAATAAAGCAACCTCGGCCTTCACTCATTGAGTTCTCTCCAGCGCTGAAAAGCTGATACTTCTTCCTTGATCGTAAGCCTTATTTTGTTCCACAGACATCTTCCACATTTGTTTTTTATCTGCCATCCCTCTCTGTCTGTCGTAACGCGACTAATGTCCGTCCTGTGTCGTGTCTTTTGAATAATGACGTGCACTGAGCGATCTCTTCTCCCCGTCATTAGTAGACACGCCCCTTACTGCTGATTCGCTATAAGTTTGTTTTGGTACTCGGCCCGAGATTTTTGAAATACCACTTACCCCACCTTTAAGCTAAATAAATAATACATTTATTCTAAGATTGTCTATTATTATTCTGTTTTTAATTATTGTAATAACTATTATTCTCAAATGCTAGTTTTAAGTTAAAGATGTTTTACACTTATTTAATGAATGGATTTTTACATATTTAATTTAAAATTCTTAACTGACTTAAGCTGATCATTATTTTTGTATCAAAATAAATCATGACTTTGTTGTTATTCAATCACAATTGATTACAGTGTATCTATTACACTGTAACCTACCTATTACAGTTCCTGTGTTCAAAATGTGATGATTTCGATCAATTTAATCCAGCATTCAGCAAATTCCCTGTCGTTATTAATGTTGTCAGGTGATCAATAGCTGATAAACATGATGTGGAAATTCTTGATTTAAACCAAAAAAGAATAGGTCAAAGTGAACAAATGGCTGAAAGCTAGATTGTGAGTAGTTATTGTTTTGAATGCATTTACTTTTTATACTTGAATGATTATTTTTCTTTAAAAGTAAAATCGGATGCTAAAGATACTAAATACCTGGCCACTAGAATGCTATAATTACAAATTCATATGAATAAAATAAACAACCACAAAATAATAATGTGTTATGCACTATAGACACTAAGGTTTACTTTGCTAAGATTTCACATTTTTCCTGACTTAAAATATGCAATACATCCATTTTGGAAATATATATATATATTTTTTAATACATTTTTGGAGCTATATTTTTCATTGACCCTGATTAAAGTATTCATTTCTTTTATCAATTATTTCTTACTGACCCCAAACTTTTGAAAACTACTGTATATGCAGCGTAACTGTAGTGGAATTACAGAGTCACTTTCACACACACAAAACACATTGATAATGTGGCGTAAATGGCGTGTGAAAGCAAAACATTCTACTATTTTCCATTTGGCAGTGGATTAATTAATCTATTTCATTTTGTGTTTATTTAGCCAATTGTTCTGCCACATTCAAAATATGGACACGTGGTTGTTTTTCTGTTGAGATATTGTAAAGAGCTATCTGTGTTTGCAGGGAAAACCTGGACCAATGGGAACGAATTGTTCGAGGAGAAGACATCTCTACATGGGCTTCCACTGAGGAGGCTGAACTGTGCGAAACATCAGACAGCGGACCAGTGAAAGTGGACAACTAAATCTGTGGCACCTATCCCACAGCACCACCTACACCCTGCCAGAGACACTGGACTTCCTGTGGACAGTCCCACATCCTGCAGAGACAGGAGGAAGTGCAGAGGGCAGGCCGGGACGGATACACTCAGAAAAATAAACAAAACATAATGTTACCTCAGTGGGTGACGGAGGCGTACACTCTAATGACATCAGGGCTCCCTGGTTGATGGCTGGGACTCAAGTCCACTCTGTGTGGGATCACTTCAGCAGAATGGGCGTCATTAATGACAGTGCTTTTCCTTAGGAGGTTGCTTCTGCGTCTTTTCTTTTAGGTGATTATTTTTCGTCTTTTTTTTCAGTTTCTTTCGCGGTCTTACATTTGAAGAGGCCTTAAGTACGAACCCGAGTTACGATCTGGTTGGGTGCCTCGTAACTAGAAGACGGTTCGTCTAGTTTAAAATGGTACTTTTTATCCTGCTGTGGTCAAAAGCGTACGCAAAGCTACTTGAGTGGATTTATTTTTTAAGATAGACAGAAGGAATGTTTAGTCAAAGCTAATGCATGAGGCACGATGAACCCATCGCTCTGGTGGTCTGATGGATGTTTTATATAATATTTTGAGCAAAAATGTTTTGCAGTACTTGAAGAAATACAGCCTATTCTGAGTGGAGTTGAAGACAAAAATCCCCTGCAGCGTGTCCTTCTAAAGCAAAGAGCTTTTGTGACGGCACAAGTCTTACTCTGAACCTTACTGGAGTCACACACTAGTCACGGTGTTCCTCACGGAAATCTGCAGCATCTTCCAACCCGATATGAAGTTCAGCTTTAGCCCGTTGAAACTCATAGCATTAGTGACATTAAAGGGGTCATATAAAGAATCAAATATTCCTGTTTGCAGTGTACCTGGAAAACATACTGTAACTTTCAAAACTCGAAAACCTCTTCCCTGCGTTTATTGAAAATGAGCTTCAAAAATGCCTAATACAACTTTTTGATGTCAGACTGCCCGCATTTACATGTCAACTACAGCACACCTGTTGCCAACAAAAACAGCCCTTTTTAATTATATGAATTGGATAGGGTGGATAAATGGTCATGAAATACTAAATTATGACTTTACCAACATTATAAGTCAACCTCAGGGGGAAAAAAATTATGTGCATGGAAGCTTGTTTCCATCATGAACAAAAATGTACAAGATAATTGCGAGTTTAAATCTCACAATTCTGACATTTTTCTCACAATTGTGAGCTATAAACTCGCAATTGCGAGTTATTAAGTCCAATTCTGAGGGGGAAAGTCAGCTCAAAGTTCTATCATTTTCTTACAATTGCGAAAAAGTCAGAATTGTGAGGGGAAAAAAATTGATTCAGTGGCGAAATCAAGCTTTCATACCTATGGCCTATTTACATAATTACTATAAGAAAGGAATGTGTAAACTAAACAACAATAATGATGCCTAAATAACAGACTGCAGATATTTTCTTATGATTTTTAGAATACGACCATATTTCTGACAGGTTAGGTTATCCAAAATGTGTTCAGAAGAGAAAATGTGCACAAACTGGTCTGGCTGCTTGATTATGCAAACATACAGGGTGCAACGGGGCTAAAGGCGCACTGGAGTAAAAGGCGCATTTGACTTTATTCTCTTTTAAACAACTAAATGGCACAAAAATTCAACTCAGCACTGTTCTTAACAACCGCTTTTGATGATGCACGTGGAAATTTGACTGATCCGTGATGCAATTGCGGACAGCAACACAAAGTTGATTCTACGCTAATGTTATCTAATATTTAATGTTTTTTTTATGTTGTAGATTTAAGTAGCAAATGAGATTCGATTAAATTATTGTATATATTTTGAGACAAAGGTCTTAATGATTTTCAGTTTTGTTCAAGGTAATTAAAGCAACAGTAAATATCATATATCATATTGGGTGTTCACCTTAGAGATAATCACCATATTTATAATGAATTCATCATATTTAAAAAATAAGATATTAATCATATCATATAAGAAAATATCATATTTATTTGTTACTACTATAAAGCTATATTAAATTATTATGGGATCTCACTCAATGCTTTCCGAATCTTTACTTTTTAAAATAAATGTCTTTCTGTATTTTTAAAATGAACAATTTAATGACATATTTATTGAACAAAAATGAATTCTTTTATTTTTCAAATTAAACCTAAAATAGTACAAACTTTGCTGAAGTGATTGTTTAGACATTATTAAAAACATATTATTTTAGCCAAAGTATGCGTGTACATTTGTACGATTTTTAAACAAACAAACCACTTTTATGATTTATTTTCACACAAATTTGTTGCTCCATCAATGTTCAATAAATTATTTTATTTTTTTCTGCAATCTTACACTATGGGAGTATTAAAAACTAATTTTTCTTAGGGTGTGCCTTTAGCCCCGTTGTACCCAAATATGGAACTATTTCTGATTCTGAAGCTATTTTAATTATTTTCCTGAAACAATACATTTTATTTTATGAGGTACTACAACCCCACCCAACCTATACATTGATACAACAAATAAGTAAAAGATAAATTACTGAACATATAGGTAAAATGCTGCATTCAATTACTTACTTATGTGGACTGACACCCTTCACTATGCCCCGCCTTAAAAAAAACATTACTGACCAATCCTGCTTTAGCAACTGGTGCATCCCCCATATAACCAGACAAAAGTCCTTAAAAGGAATTTGATAGAAATCCTACCAAAATGTTGCCGTAGCACTTAGATAAACGCATTATTTTCCCTTTTCCAAATCTAAATAAACCTTGTGAAGTTAAAGGTGCAGTGTGTAGTATTTATGAGGATCTATTGACAGAAATGCAATATAATATACATAGTTATGTTTTCAGTGGTGTATAAAGACCTTACATAATGAATCATTACGTTTTTATTACCTTAGAATGAGCCATTTCTATTTACATAAACTGCGGGTCCCCTTACAGTGAAGTCACCATTTTTCCGCCATGTTTCTACAGTAGCCCTAAACGGACAAACTGCTCTATAGAGCGCTAGCTATTCTCTGCTGCCTCAGACGACATATTTGTCCTGCGTCGGCCACCGTAGCTTCTCTATGTGCTTCGAAAGGGAGGGGTGAGCGGTGGGCAGTTGCAATTCACAACCTCACCACTAGATGTCGCTGAAACGTACACAGTGCACCTTTAATGCAATGGGGAAAACCTTATTCCCAATAGAATATAATTCACATTCTTCAAAGGTTTACTCCCGTTACTGTGTAATTTAACCATTTCTTTTACACAAAATCAGCAGATGCTTTGCAACGTCACTCTTGATTACCACTTCATGAGCACATTTTGCTAAAATCACGCGGTTCACAGAAATCTCTGATGGACGTTCTGGACAGCTTGTCTGAACGAGTAACAGTAACCAAGGTGGTGGAGCTTAGTGAAGGGTGAAAATGCATCTGACACTGACAGTTGCACATTTCAGAGAGTAAGATGTATTTCATCTACATCATAAATGGTTGAATACAGGCTAAGGTGAATTTAAAAAAAATCAATGTTTCAAATGGCTGAATTCAGTTTCATTGTTTGTTTTTTGTTTGTTTTTTTGTACCTGTAAGAGGCACCTGCAGTCCCTGCAGACAATGATGGAGCTCTGACTGACTGATGGCCTTCTGTAAATACTGCAGGACTGATGAGTGAATGTAATCAATACTGTCACAAACTGCTTCAAGATGCCTGTTAGTTTTTACGTGTACAAAAAGGTGTACACCATCGGATATGGGAATGGTAAACATGGCTTCCAATGGTTGTGTCGGCATGCGACATGCGCACTGTGTAGAGAGATTGAGTTTGGAGATGTAAGCTACATTCTAATGGTGCTATCTTAGGCAGTCATGCACTTTCTGATCCTGTGCACACAGTGTGTGTGTGTGTTCGCTCTGGAGTATTGCCACCAACCCCACCTACGGAGTCAGAGTTGAGAGGATCTTTTGAGCACCGCTCACCTCGGTCACCAAGATCATCCACAACCAGTTGTCTTTCCCTCATATGCACTATCTTTAGAGACTATTATTATGGTTATTAATGTTATTGCTCCTATTATATTATTATTGCCACAATTATTGATTATTACCATGGTTATTTTGTTAATTAGAGTTAAATTTTAAATTAACTTATATTTTTTATACAAAGTTTAGCATTTTTGTTTTGTACAGAACAAATTGTACATTATGGAATAAAGCGAATGGTCATTTAGAGAAACTGTATACTGTTGCCTGAGATAACTGTCTCAACTCTAAATGTGAGAGCAGTAATTACTTTTATTAAATATTTCTGACAAATTCAAATTGTGTAATATTTGTTCTGTGAATTTATTTATTTATTTATATACATGGAAAGGTTTATAGCAATCAGTCTATTTGCTATGGATGTTCAAATTTGACAGGAAATGGAAGTTTAATTCTATTAACATTTAAAGGGGCTATATGTAGAATTCAGAAACCCTTGTTATTAGCGACACTTGTGTCTGTTAAGTGAACTGCAGCCAGCAACTTATTACTTGTGCTCGCACTTGTGAACACGTAATGTAGAGACTTAACGTGATTCAAGGCCCCGATATACTCACGACTACGGATGGGGTACCAAAACCGGTATTAAATGAGCCCTGGTGCTAAATTATGAAAGACCGCAGCATCGATAAGCTCTGATGCTATCGGTTCTGCTGTCGGTACTGGAGAAATTAAGAAAATACACTTAATATTTAGTATTGCTATTTAGACATTATATTGCCAGCCATTTCTATAAGCAATAATATTAAACCATGTGTTACATTTTTGCTATTCGCAAACCAGAAGAGAGAGAGGGATCTCTCATGCGGAGCTACAGCGCACATGAGCAACAACGATGGCCAACAAAAGTTTAGTCTGGTTACACTTCAGGCCTGTGATATTAATCTAATTGTATTTTCGATTTTGGTTGCCAAGAATTACAAATAGACATGATATAATGCTATTCAAAACTTGCTGCGTTCCGTCTTGCGCAACTTCTTTCACAGCAGTGAGTACTGGTTCCTCTAAACCCCAAACTTGGCGTCAGATCAGCACAATCTGTGATTATTGAAAAATGCAGTTTCTGTTGCTAAATTGCGGGACGTGTTTAATAAATAGATAGAGCTATTAAAAGCACAATAATCCCTGCAAGAGACGCTGTTTCCAATTTAAAGTCGGCTTATACGTGTGCGTTTTGAAACCGACCGCAACTTGCACATTATAGTACTGTAGGTGTGCGCGAACCATCAAATACACACAACAAATAGCCTATGTCAAAATGACCGCTTAGAGAGTATTCACTTAAACACAGTTTATGTCTTAAATGGCCATTAGTTGGGAGAAAATATTATGTATACTATCAGATCTGCATTCGGTCTTAAAGGGGCGGCGTCTAATAAACCCTGACGATTGTGCCTAATGTGAATCAAACAACAAAAGGCGAAGAGAAAGGTTCAGAAAGGTATTTTATATTTGTTTATATTTCGTTTTATTAAGATTATAAAACAATGTTAATTATGTGCTTAATTATTCTTTTTATTATAAAAAAATAACATAAAAGAACCGATAATGCCGTTCAAGCAGTAATAACGTTAAAATTTTAATAATAGCTATCCATACTCACGACAAAGTTTTTTGTACTTTACTTCATCTCGAAGCCATCCACTCTGCTGAACATGACGTTTAGATGAATATGTAAACATGTGCTGCGCGCTTTCCTCTCAGTAACAAAATAAACGCAAAACAAAAATGACTGTGAGAAAGCGACAGTTAAGAAAGCATCCGATCATAGCGACGATATCTATATTTGCACCAGCTCTTCGATTCAACGGCCTCATGACAGATAAGGTCATTCAAATTACACTATGATAGTTTGATTATAAAGTATATTGAGACTATCGACTATAGAGTTGGCTATGTCAAGTCAACTTTTTTTATATAGCGCTTTTAACAATGCAGATTGTTTCAAAGCAGCTTCACAGTGTTAAACAGGAAAATAATGCAACATCATTTTATTCAGCCGTATAGCCGTTCTGGAGAAAACGGTGATGTCGTCAGTTCATTTCAATTATCACACAGTGACAATGTGGGCTTTAGATCAGTAATTAGATCAGTAATTTAGTTTATATGGATAATTTAGTTTAATAATTCGATTTATTTGGATATTTAGTTGAAAAATGTAGTGTCCCCAACTGAGCAAGCCAAGCCAGAGGTGACAGTATGTGAGACTATAGGGTCCGTGTAACGCTTCACAATTCAATTTTCAGACCATATAGTGCAAATGCAAAAAATAAAATATTGAAACAAACGTCCATTTTTTCCTTTTTCTCGGTTACTTCATCAGTGGATTTTTGCCATTTTCTCTCCTTTTTTCAAATTTCCTTTTGCTAAATTATGACTTAAGAAATTATCTTTTGAATGAATTGAAATCTAACCGATTTTATTTTCCTTCTATTTTTTCCCCAATTTACGTGGACTGTGCCATAGCTATAGCGGGGGAGGTCGCGGACTGTTTTACATCGTTTATGTAGGCTATAGCCTGCGTGCACGTTGAGAAGTAACTTATAGTTTAAAAGGCTAACACAGAGGACGCCATAGTTTTTGTTGTTAATAAATATATAATAGGCTAATAATACTGTGCTAAATGTAGAATTCAGGTCTGGCCATCGGGAGCAGCGGGCAAAACGGTGGCCTGGCTACTTATTTGCCCGCTGGTTTGTATTTATCTATACTTATTTGTTATTAGTGCACGTACACACACACACACACACACACACACACACACACACACACACACACACACACACACACACACACTCACGTGCACGCATGCACACACACACACACACACACACACACACACACACACACACACACACACACACATACCTACTTTATTATATTGATGCATGCCTCGATGTACCCGAATGATTTAAGAACTCGCCATTTGATAATTAACCGATACAAATTATGAATCCGCTACTCTTGACTTGCAGCATATCATTATATAGCCTACATATTTAGGCATATCAAAGCCTATCATTCTCGGCTAACGGCTTGTAATGAACCGAGTTAATGACTGCTAAATTTAAGGGCAAGAGAAGCTGAGAAGCAGTAGGCTATATTCAATGAAAAGTTCAATGTTGCCGTGGAAACGAGAATGATGATCACTAAGTGAAAACATCGGCAAAGGAGTTTATTTAGGCCCAAATATTTTGAATGTTTGGCATGTAGGCTAGGCTAAGATGTGGATAAAAGCTAACTAAAATTTGCTGAACTTTATAACTTTAACAAAATTATAAAGAAAGAAAAAGTGAAAAGACAGTCACAGGCATAGGCTACCAATTCAGATAGATTTTAAACATTTTGCCTTATGTAAATATTATGGTGACGCATTGCTGCCACATACATATAATTTTTTTCACTCAATTATGTCATAATAACGAGATCTTATGAAAAAGAGACTACTGTCTCAATGTGACTACCCTGGTAAAACAAAGGATAAATAAATAAAAAAAATCTTATGTCGTTAAAACAACATCTTTTCTCGTAATAACGTGATCTTATGTCGTAAAAACAACATAATTTTCTCGTAATAACGAGATCTTATGTCGTTAAAACGACATGTTTTTTCTCCTAATAAGGTGTTGTATAGTGATGTGTGTATATATGTCTGTATCCACATTAGAGAATGTATTTAGCCCATGCCTTTGTCACACTTGTTTGAAAGCAGAAAAATTTAATCCGCTGCCTGTATCAGTGGCAGTGCCCATAGCACGAAATTGTTGTAATTTATTGATTGAAGCCTGCAGTTCATAACAGCCATGGGTAGCAGGTGCCATGGATCACTAATGAAAAGCGTGTAACTTTAACCTAGTAATGATGGACCCCGGTGCAGCCACAAATATCATAACTGTCTATAATAGGCCTACTGTAATTAAGACATATATTCAAAAAATTTATTAAAAACAGAAAGACGCTATTTCAGCCTTAGGCTACTCAAAGGCCGCGGAAACATGGCCAGTGGGTTCGTTACGCATGTCAATCCATTCCCGGCGTTCTTGGTTTGCTTCTTATGTATTAAATATACAGGCAATTAGATGAACCTTGATTAAAATTAAAATACTGCAATCTGCAGTGTGTGCAAACCTGGTGAAAAACTACAGGAAACGTTTGACCTCTGTAATTGCAAACAAAGGCTACTGTACCAAATATTAACATTGATTTTCTCAGGTGTTCAAATACTTATTTGCAGCTGTATCACACAAATAAATAGTTAAAAAATCATACATTGTGATTTCTGGATTTTTTTTTTTAGATTATGTCTCTCACAGTGGACATGCACCTATGATGACAATTTCAGACCCCTCCATGATTTCTAAGTGTGAGAACTTGCAAAATAGCAGGGTGTTCAAATACTTATTTACAATCATACATATACATGCGTATACATGTGTGTGTGTGTGTGTGTGTGTGTGTACGTGCACTAATAACAAATAAGTATAGATAAATACAAACCAGCGGGCAAATAAGTAGCCAGGCCACCGTTTTGCCCGCTGCTCCCGATGGCCAGACCTGAATTCTACATTTAGCACAGTATTATTAGCCTATTATATATTTATTAACAACAAAAACTATGGCGTCCTCTGTGTTAGCCTTTTAAACTATAAGTTACTTCTCAACGTGCACGCAGGCTATAGCCTACATAAACGATGTAAAACAGTCCGCGACCTCCCCCGCTATAGCTATGGCACAGTCCACGTAAATTGGGGAAAAAATAGAAGGAAAATAAAATCGGTTAGATTTCAATTCATTCAAAAGATAATTTCTTAAGTCATAATTTAGCAAAAGGAAATTTGAAAAAAGGAGAGAAAATGGCAAAAATCCACTGATGAAGTAACCGAGAAAAAGGAAAAAATGGACGTTTGTTTCAATATTTTATTTTTTGCATTTGCACTATGGTCTGAAAATTGAATTGTGAAGCGTTACACGGACCCTATAGTTTGAATGAATCCCTTTTCTTTGACTGAAACATTGACATTACAATATAGAACAGCTCTTTCAGCATTATCTTGAAGTAAACGTCCCATTTCCCTGCAAAACCGGCCCGAGTCCTTCACATAAAAATCAGTCTACAGGCTTTCACAGACAACCTAGGAAGTCGGGAACGTCAATACAAAAAGTGATTAATATTATACATGAACATTCTTTTTACCTTTAACAGAACTAATAACACTAGACACTATTGTAATGTTAATGTCCACAGATGAAGAAGATAAGTGAGGTGGTTTGAAATAATTGAGTAGTTTTATCAAATAAGGCAAAACAGATAATCCAAGGTAAAAAACGCAATGTGTAGCACAAACGATACTGGACCATGACCATGAGAGACAGGGGAACTTAAATACACTAGGTGACAAACTCAATTACAAATAGGTGTGCACTAATTAGGAACATAATGAAAAACCATGACGTGAGGATTACGGTCCCAGGTGGAGCCGAGGGGGCGAGGAGCCAAGGCGGAGCCGACTGGTCAATGGGTGAAGGTGGAGTTACGAGAATGGTGGCCCGAAGCGAAGCCAGGGGATCCACACTCCAAGGCAGAGCTGGTGCCCAGCAGATCCAAGGCGGAGCCGACTTATGGGCGGAATCAGTGGAGGAAGGCTGTCATCATCCTCAAGCTTCTCTCTATTTCCTATCGTCTCTTATGTAGAAGTCAGCATACACACCAGGTCAGACTGAGCACCGACATTCTGTTCTGGGACAGATGTGGCTTCAAACTTTTGCTCCATTGCAGGCATTGGCATCTTGCTCCGGGTCTGTGGTGGGCATCAACACTGTCTCCAGTTCTGTGGTGGGCTCAGGCTCCTTTCCTGCTGTTGGGTAAGTGCTCTGCCTCTCGGAGGATCATCTCGGAGGACATCGGAGATCACCTCTCTCCTGATTCCTTTCTCCATGTCTGGTAGTTCCAGGGGACTATAATATGTTGCCCCTTTATTTGTCTCATCATTAAAGTATGTTCTTACATCTATTTGACAAAAACAAGGAATACTCCAGGATAGAGAGTTTCTCGCGGGCTGACTCAATAAACTTGGCTGCAAAATCCATCTTTTTTTTCAGGTCCAGTATTCTGTAACGTTAATGTCCACAGATGAGGAAGAAGTGAGGTGGTTTAAAATAGTAGTCGAGTAGTTTTATTAAATAAGGCAAAACAGCTAATCCAAGGTAACAAACACAACACAACATGACCGCATTCACTGTACAAACAATACCAGACTATGACCATGAGACAGGGGAACTTCAATACACTCAATTACAAACAGGTGTGCACTAATTAGGAAAATAATGAAAAAACAGATGAATGATGAGCAACAAAAAGAAACATATTAAGAGCCCATGAATATAAAAAAATTCAAATAACTAAATGTGACGATGGGATGGTACCAACATTAGTCTGCTGTTAAGAATTTTTGCAATGACTTGTAAAGAATGGAACGGAAGTCGTGATAGTTTTTTCTTCCCTACTGTAATGTATTTGTAATGTAAATGTAAAACAGCATCTCGAACTGGAAACAATGTCGAGCGGGACTTGATTTTGTCCATCGAGAATTGATTGGATGGTTGTGGTTTGCTATTGCTGTGATATCATGTGAGTGACAGGTTGTCCCTCCCTCTCACCAGTAAACCCGTCATCAGAGAAGAGCAAGAGGCAGGGGAATTTTAATTTCATGGTGACATTAAGCTTAAACTGGTGGCAGTGATTTTTCACACAGGTACCAGAGTAACCACAAATAAAGTTAATCAGATAAACTGAACATGTTCCACAACTGGAAAGTGCCTCAAGTGGAAAGTACACTCCTCCAAATCATTGAATTCAGGTGTTGCAATCACTTCCATGGCCACAGGTGTATAAAATCAAGCACCTAGGCATGCAACATTTATGAAAGCTGCAACATGTCATGCAACATGTCAGCTGTTAGTGGTATTATAAAAAAGTGGAAGCAATTGGGAACAACAGGCCACGTAAAATCACAAAGCGGGGTCAGCGCATGCTGAGATGCACAGTGTGCGGAAATCACCAACTTTCTGTCAATAGTTAGTCAATAGCTATAAACCTCCTAACTTCGTGTGGCCTTCAGATTAGCTCAAGAACAGTGTGTAGAGAGCTTCATGGAATGGGTTTCCATGGCCGTGCAGCTGCATCCAAGCCTTACATCACCAAGTGCAATGCCAAGTCAGATGCAGTGATGTAAAGCACGCCACCACTGGACTCTAGAACAGTGGAGACGTGTTCTCTGGAGTGACGAATCACGCTTCTCTGTCTGGCAATCCGGTGGACGAGGCTGGGTTTGGTGGTTACCAGGAGAACGGTACTTGCCTCACTGCGTTGTGCCAAGTGTAAAGTTTGGTGGAGGGGGGATTAAGTTGTTTTTCAGGGGTTGCTTGAACTTTTGGCAAACTTTTGGCAATATAGTGTATCTAAGAAGATGAATACAGGTAAAGTTGGACACTTCAGTTTAATCATCTTCATTAAAACCAGCATTAAGTTTGTCTTTAACTAATATGGGATTATACAAAATGGTTTCTTTACCTTATTTCAAGGGGCGTGTCATACCACATTTGAACAGCAGGGGTGGGAAACATTATGGGAAGTAAAATCCCGAATCCTTCTGAGACAAATCATGTTGAGGTCATAAAACAGTTTTGTGGCTGTGTTATTTTGAAATGGGATACACTAGTAAATCAGATTTTCCTACATTCATTTTCATGGGGAGGGGAATATATTAGAGGAAGCACAGAGAAACTGTTTGGAATCCTGCTGTTAGGGAGATAAACTGGCACACCGTGTGCAGTTGGAACAATTATTGCTTTTTACATTTTCTCCCAAAAACTAAAAGTAAAATTATACTTTTTTCATGTGATATTTCTTTTGTTTGTCAACAAAAATGATCAATTATACCTGTAAATCGTTCATATTTTCCACAGTTAGTTCATAAACACAAGAAGTACAATTGTAACATCAGGTACAGTTGAAGCACTCATCTATAATGCTCTAAAGTAACCTAACCAACCAATTTCCCAATGTTAAAATATCTTAAAAGATATCATTCTAAAAAATTGTTATTTCAGCCTTTAATTCCTGTTCTTTATTATATAAAACTAATAATTTGCTATTCAATAGCAGAACAACCAAGAGTTAAATTACAAATTACAGAAATATTGAATAATAAAAAAACAGCTCATTGTACAACTGTAAACAAAGAACATTTACTCAGTCAGTAAATGAGTAATTCATTCACGTATTCCTCATTCAACTTACTCTTACTTTTACTCTAGCAACGGTGTCAGATGCAGTTGTGGCCTTCATCAATTTAACCCAAATGTCTAAGACATTGACAGCATTTGACACAATAGGATTTTACAGCAGGTACAGTTGATACAGTGTGTTTTGACTGTACCCTTCCGACCATTGCACATTTTTCTAAATTGCATGATAACACTGAAGGGCACCATGTTATAAAATATGGCAATATTTATAAGACAGACTAAAGATCACAAGCATCAAAGTTCAGTTTTGCTGTCATAAATGGACAAGAAGCTATTTTGTGTTAAAGAGAGAGGATCAAATGAAGCTTGTACCACTAAAAAATGCACTTTGTTTGTTATCTTCAGATTAGAGAACCATACGTGCTTATAATTTTTCCCAATTGAAGAGGACACTGCTCTGCATGTGTGAAGCAAAAATCATCAGTCAGGCGTTTAAACCTTTTTCAACTATCCCTCTGTTCCAACTCCACACGGTCTACCCTACTAATCATTGCTACAGTTCTGAAGTTTTGTCAAGTTTATTTTGATTCCTTTGTGTCTAGCGCCCTCTATTGGCAAACAACTATAAGGTTGTTTCTCAAATGGAAGACTGCATCCTAGTGAGACTGCGTCCTTCCTAGTCGTCCTTCAGAGGCTTGTAGGCTAGAGTCCTCCTCAGCATTAAACCCTAGAAAGAGACAGGCTAGTTAGTGTGCATGGCGACGTAATAAATGTTTGTCAAATATACAATTACAATTATAATTTGAAAAATATTTTACATTAAAAAGCCTTATATTAACTGAATTTCTATTACAGTTTTTCTCCATTGGTTTGGCTCATTTCTTTCAACACTATAGCTCACTTGCAAAAGCTAATATCTCTCCCAAAACTGTTCACTCATGCTTCAGAACTAAATTCCTTTCCCATATAAATAGTCAGTGCCCCCAAAATGGCAAAGATCCTTCTCATTGCTTTGGCTCATTTCTTGAAACAGACCGGACGTTCTCAACACTCTTGGTGCTTTTGCCAAAATAACGTGGATGGTTCGGCACAACACCATGGTTCACCTGCAAAAGCTCATACCTCTCCCAAAACAGTTCACTCATGTGTCAAAACTAAATTTCCTTCTCATTTAAACAGTCAGTGCCCCCAAAATGCTTCGTCCCTTTGGCATTGTGTAAGCACTGCAAGTCAAAATGTTTAGATGTTTTGTCACTATGGCAGAGGACCATTGAAATATCCCTCATGTCCACCTTTCAGTCTTAGCCCAGTCCTTCATTGACAAGGGTGACATTGACTTCATTTTTTGTCTAGCGAACAGAATACAATTGTGTATAAAACTGAAAACAAAAGAAATAGGATTTTAGGGTAAGAGTAGCCTCCAAGGTTTGACATCACATATTGCACTCATACTGCCAAGGAAATTGTAACCATTATCATTCACACACATAAAGTAACTTCCATACATCAGAGTAAAAAGAACATGTATACAGCATAATGACACACAAACAAAAAAACTATGAAAATGACCGTCCTCACCCTCCTGGCCATCCACACGCTGCTGTTCTCAATCTTACTGTAAACACTTGTAAAATTTCTACTTTTCTAATGATATAATCTGCGTTGGATTTTTTTTCAGAGATATTGTTAGAGTAAAGTATATGAATAAATTGACCAAACAGTACACACAAGACCAGTACTGTATATTGATGAAAATATTTATTTCTCTCCACATTTGTAAAATCATTCGATTCATTCATGCATATTCAAAGGTTTGTTTTTTATATCTGCTGAAGGGCTGATGTCTCTGTCCAGCCTCTCACAATGTCAACTCCATGGGTACTCAGTAGAATCGCATCTGATAAATTTTGTCCACATCCTACTCCAGGTCTACCTCTTCCTATCCCCATCTTCCCCTCTCTACCCCTCTTCCCACCCCTCTCTTCAACTCTTTTCCCCTCTCTTCCCCTCTCTACCCCTCTTCCTCTACGGGCTCCCCCTCTCATCATCACTCTTCCTCTTCCTCGAGCAGGCAGTTGCCCTTGTTCATTTACTTGGCCAGGTGCCTCCATGTTCAGAAATTGTACTGGTCCTGCATGGTCAAGCTCTTTACATATATGTTTGGCAGCTTTCACAGTCATGGACAGCACCTGTAAACATACTGTTTGATTGGTCATCTGAGATGTGTGAAAGTCCTCCTTCATTAGTCAAGTTCTAGTTTCACCTGACTGTCAATTGCTGTAATAAATGTATCAAATGTTCCAAGGGATTCATATATGGTATTCATGGTATTATGTTTTTGACTAATTTTGACAATTGAACAGACTGTTGTGCATGTGATGACTTATACAATGAAATGATGCTGATACGTTTTGTAGCGAACGACCATTAGACTGAGAATCTAACAATCAGTTTAGTTCAACAAGATCTATTCACTTGGAAATTGTGCTAAATGTAGGCTACCTGTACTTAATCAATTGCAAAGATGTACTGAGACATTGAGACATGTACTTAGACATTTGCAATTTGATGAAATGAATGAGAAATGCTATTCTGTTGTGAACAATTGCCAAGTGGTTTGGAGATTTGTCCATGTTGTTTTGAGAATGTAATTTCTGTTTCAAGAAATGAGCCAAAACAATGGAGAAAAACTGTAATGCAGTACAGGTAATTACAACCGTGTGTGGTCTCCCAGTGGTTTACATTACGCACGGTTAACATTAGCCTATGTGATTAACAAAACTAAAGAAAACATAATGCCTTCTTCTCCAAAAGCATTTTTTGTTTTGCATTATGTTGAAGAATTTGATGAGCTCAGCGCAATTCATTTTCTGATCATTCTTTTTTGTGAACTGGAATGTGTGCAAAGGATTGTGGGTGACTGAGGATGCGAGGATACATACACTTGATGCATCCTGAAAAATAAGCCAAATGAAGGCAGTCCGGCAATGTAGGCTATATGTTGATAATCCTGTGAAAACAGTGATGTCATCGTCCAGCTCACTTTAATTCACAATACAATGGTGTCAATGTGGGCAGATCAATAATAGCCTATTGTTGAATATTAAGTGTCCCCAACTAAGCAAGCCAGAAGCGACAGTGAAGGAAATCAAACTCCATCAGTGACAGAATGGAGAAAAAAACCTTGGGAGAAACCAGGCTCAGTCAGGGGGCCTGTTCTCCCGCCAATGCAGTGTTGACAGAAATCAAGCGTATAGCGTCAGTTCTGGCAGGTCACGTTAAACTCGCATCAGCTGATCACGTCTACCTGTAGGAATACGACGTCTATCACCGCATACATATATAGCTCCTCAGAACTATCAGCAGCTATCGCGTTTCTCCAGAGCTCATTTACCCTCCTCCAGCCCCAGCTCCTCCTCTTGTCAGTCAGGATTTGGCATTCTGATTTCCCTTGAATCAGACTAAATTCCTGAATCACTTTGTACATGTAATATCAACATTAATGATATCTGCAATACATTATGTTGGTTCTGTTTACCCTAAGGGGGGTTATTGTTGCTCTCCCTGCTCTTATCCATTCTTGGCTGCATGGATGCGCAAGGAGTTCTTGCCCAGAACAGAACCATACCGGCAATCCAAACTATATGCTAATAGTCAATCAATCATCTTTGACGATAGTGGTCCTGATGACAAAACCGGGCTAATATGGTCATACTTCCTGGTTCTAGTAAGAACTTGAGCTGCTGCGTTTTGGACCAGCTGGAGTTTGTTTATTAAGCGTGCAGGGCAACCACGCAGTAGAGCATTACAATAAATTAAACCTTGAGGTCATGAATGAAACCTTGAGCATTTGCATTGAGATCATATGTCATAGTTTAGATATATTTTTAAAATGGAAGAATGCGGTTTTACAAATGCTAGAAATGTGGCTTTCAAATGAAAGATTGGTATCAAAGAGCACACCCAGGTTCCTCACTGACGACGAGGACTTGACAGAGCAGCCATCAAGTGTTAGACTGTATTCTGGGTTTTTGGTCCAATAGTTAGAAACTGATAGAGCAAAAGAGAGGCTATGAGGACTTTCTCGTTGAGCTTGAAACGTTGCCCTATGTTCTCACTTATGATTCTGAATGACTAGACCTAATAATAACAACAATGCGACATATCATATGCAAAGTCTCACACTACTGTGTAGCTTTTTTTTTTGTCAATTAATTACACAACATTAAAGATCCAGAAAGATACACAGCCCTTTCCAGAAAGCAAATGTAACCTTTCAAAACAATGCATGAAACATTGCAAATACTTGAGCCTATATTTATATATTTTTAAACTTTTACAGCCATTCGCTGCCCACTAGTGGCACTTCATGAATTAAACCAAGATAATACAATGTGCTGTACATGTAAACTACATTGGGATCCAAAAATCTAGCTGAGACCATTAGTGAAAATCATTCAGTTTAAATGAATCCGTGATTTTTCTGTTTTTCAATTGAACAACATTATTTCGGTATTTAGTGTTTTTTTTTTTTTTTTCAAAAGTCTAAATTAGACCATAGCTTAGAATCATTAAGTTTTTTATATCTAGGCCTACATCCTCATTGGTGTCACAGTGTTGAATTGAGGTACTTCTTGAATGTTGAGGCAGATTCAGGCATTTGGTGTGAATTATTTTCATGCCTTCAACATTATTTGTACAGTAAACTGTGAAGAGGTGTCCATTAAAAGCGGAGCATGAAACAGACCCAAATAATGTTGAAATATGAATTATAACCATTGGCAACATGATTACTGACATACAGTATAGTGGCTAAAAGTGATGTCCAGAGGGGATATTTGCACAATATTTGCTTTTAATGACACTATTTAACAGTCAAAGTATGAAGAATATATTATATTGGGAAGAAGAATACAAACTTGGTTAAAGTATTAAAATAGCTAAATAGTTTGTCAAGAAAATCCAGCATATATTTAAATATGGGTTTTATTGTATTATGCAAAAATAGGCATAGAAAAACTAAAAGTTCACAGGAAATAAAGCATACATAGACTACAATGTAATCAGTTATAAATATTTAGTTGATTCTCCTTTGTTTTTGAATACAGCATCCATTCTCCTGGGCAGTGAATCACTAAAATTTGCTGTCATGCTTAACTTTTTTCCAAGTTTTCATCCCAAACTTGAGCTTCATTGGAAGACCTGCATGATTTATCAAAATTCAGGTTTATAATTTCCCTAAGGTTTTTAATGGCTTTAAGGGCAGGGGACCTAGGAGGCCACATGCCACATTATCATGTTGGAAAAAGGTGCGTTCACGCCATATTGTAATTACAGTAACGATTCTGAACTGTAAAAAGCCTGCTTGAAGAATTTGTCATTTTCTGAGAGCTATGACTTGTAACACCTGACCACTGCAGATTTATGGTGTGTTTAACTTGAAGCGGCACTGTGCAGACCGATCGGTGTATAACATCAAAATACCGCAAGAGTCATTCGAAAGCATACAGAGCTTTATTTACGGTAATTACGACATGGCTTGAAGACAGAAAAATACAAATTTAATCTCAAAACAGATCATCCCTTCTCAGCTAGATTGTGTTCAGAAGGATTCCCAATTATTGGTCCATTTTTAAAGTGGAGGCAACTTTGTAGATACGTCCAACACCTGCTGCAGACTTGAGTCCCAATACCATTATGTTTCCCCTGCCGTGCTCCTGCGCCATATGCATTTGGTATTAAAACACTCCAGTCGTCTCTGACGAACATACCTGACGTCATCCAATGCTGGGTTGTTAAATTTGGACTTGTCGGACTGCAGAACGCAGCTCCAATCTTCCATATTCCAAATCCTTATGTTCTTTGGCAAATGCAGTGTTTTTCCAGTAGATAAAACAGTAACACTGTAGAACTGTTGCTGTTTTTCACTTAGCTCCTTTAGTGCTCATTTAATTTGAATGAAGTTTGAAGGTTTCTGGTTGTATCTCTATTGTGGTTGTATCTCTCTCTATTAGTGTTACTCGATCTTAGCACTGCATTCGATACGATCGACCTCAACATTCTTCTCAATAGACACGAAAATTATGTTGGCATTAGTGGAATTGCATTGGCATGGTTTAAATTATACTTATCTGACCATTATCAATTTGTAGCAGTAAATGAAGAGATGTCACAGCGATCACAAGTTCAGTACGGAGTACCACAAGGCTCAGTGCTAGGACCGCTACTCTTCACCCTGTACATGCTACCACTGGGAGAAATCATTAGGAAGCAATGGCGTTAGTTTTCATTGTTATGCTGACAATACTCAGCTCCATATTTCTTCACGCCCTGATGAAATTTACCAATTCACAAGATTAACAGAATGCATTGCTGACATAAAAAAATAGGATGACAAGTAATTTCCTGCAACTTAATTCAGGATAAAATTATTTTTTAATTATTGGACAAACTCCACAAGTAGTAACCTAGAATACTGTCTAACACTTGATGGCTGCTCTGTCAAGTCCTCGTCGTCAGTGAGGAACCTGGGTGTGCTCTTTAATACCAATCTTTCATTTGAAAGCCACGTTTCTAGCATCTGTAAAACTGCATTCTACCATCTTAAAAATATATCTAAATTACGGCATATTCTTTCAATGCAAAAGGCTGAACAGTTAGTTTGTGCGTTCATGACCTCAATGCTAGATTATGGTAATGCTCTACTCGGTGGTTGCCCTGCTCACTTAATAAATAAACTGCAGCTGGTCTAGTAAGAGCTTGAGTTCTTACTAGAACCAGGAAGTGTGACCATATTAGCCCGGTTCTATCAACACTGCACTGGCTCCCTATTAAACATCGCATACATTTTAAAATCTTGCTTATTACTTCAAAGCACTAAATGGTTTAGCTCCCCAGTACTTGAGCGAGCTCTTAACACATTATACTCCATCACGTCTATTGTGAACAAAACTCTGGCCAGTTGATAATACCGAGAATATCGAAATCAACTGCAGGCGGTCGATCCTTTTCCTATTTAGCACCTAAACTGTGGGACAGTCTTCCTAGCACTGTTCGGGAAGCAGATACACTGTGTCAGTTTAAATCTAGACTAAAAACACATCTCTTTACTATGGCATACACATAAAACATTTTTAATTTATATTATTCAAATCAATTAAATGATCGTTAGGCTGCATTAACTAGGTCAGCCGAAACTGGGAACACTTCCCATAACACCCGATGTACTCGTTACATCATCAGAAGAATGGTTTACTGCAGTCAGCCAGATCCAGGTCGTATCCAGATCAGATGGAGGACCTGCGCCCAGACAAGACCAAAGCATCCCGGAAGTGTCTGCAGAGACCATGTCGACTCCCCCCTGAAATTGCCTCACCGACACCTCAATAAACCCGTCTCTGGCTCGATGACTCCTATCTTTCGAATATTCCGTTCTAATCTGACTTAAGAATAATAATCATACTCTGTTTGTTAATTGGCCAGAGGAGAACTGGCACCCTGACTGAGCCTAGTTTCTCCCAAGGTTTATTTTTCTCCATTATGGTTTTGGTTCCTTGCCACTGTCAACTTTGGCTCGGCTTGCTCAGTTGGGGACACTACATTTTCTACTAAACATCCAAATAAATGTAATTACTAAACTAAATGAACTATATCAACTAAATTACTGATCTGCCCACATTGACACTATATGATAATTAAAATGAGCTAGATGACATCACCATTTTCTCCAAAGTGGCTGTACAGCCGAATCAAATCTGTTGCATTATTTTCCTGTTTAACACTGTGAAGCTGCTTTGAAACAAACAGCATTGTTAAAAGCTCTATATAAATAAAGGTGACTTGACGCCAATTTTCGGACATCACTTTTAGCCACTACTGTGTACATGATTTAAAAATGACGTTACACAATTCACATTGAACTGCTGTTGATGTCCAGCAGAAATGTCACTGATTACAAGCAACCTTTGCAGTCATTAAACATTCAAATGTAGCATGTCATTGGAATCTGTTGGAACTCTGTCGTCACAATGTTTCAATGTTAGCAAATCCTGGCAAGACTTTTCAACAAATGAGATTCATATGTGAATCTTCATCAGGATTTGTAGGCCTATGTGTTAAATAGGCACAATACAAATAGATGAATTGAACTCTTTCTTTGGTTAAATAACAATTCAGATATTTATGTACTGGATTATGTCATTTAATTTTGTAGGGTAGAATGTCAAGGGTAGACTCTTGGATGACCCTTATTATCAATAAACCTGTCCTTCTTAGACCAAATTTGTGAATGATCAAATGATTCCTCAGTTTCTTGCACAGACCGATTGTTTCACTTCATAAGACCTCAATCAGGAGCCATGGGTATTAATATTGTTTTGCCTGTATATGTTTTGATGACTCTCAAAGTGATGGTATAGCCATTGACTTGCATTATATGAATCACTAGTCAAGAAAAAAGACACCTATATATGGGATAGCCTGAGGGTGAATTAATGAACAACATTTTTGGGCGAACTGTCCATTTAACTCGACAACACTTTCACCACACTGTGCCTGTTGCTCTATATGAAAACCCTCCATTTTTCATTCATTGATTTTTCTTTCATTTTGGGGGATACTTATTTTAAGCACATAATAAATTATTTGTCCATATGGTACTATTATCTGTGCTGATAGTTATGCAATACATCATGTTCATAATATAAGAATATATTATATGGTGTGTGTTCATGTTCACTATTTGCTCTAATGGTAGCAGTGAAAGCTCATAACTGTACATGAGGACGTCTCCACTTGTTGGTTATCAACCAGAACATGTCCCTACACCCTGCACGCCTGAAATCAGTGACATCTGATAAGAAACTGTGTGAGCAACTGCACATTCAGCGACAGACACACCTTTCTAATAACTATTAACTATGTTGACTTTGACAATCATAAATAATGTACAAACTTGCGTTAGGGTTCCAAATCAAAATCCCCAAATCCTATATATATATATATATATATATATATATATATATATATATATATATATATATATATATATATATATATATATATATATATATATATATATATATATATATATATATGTGTGTGTTTTTTTGTAATAAAAAATCCCCTAAATTCTGCCAGCTCCTTCAGCCTGACACTATGTCTTTTCTGACTAAACTGACAGTTTTTACTTAATTCTTAAAAAAAAAAGGATCAAAATTTATTTTAAAATAAAAACATGTTTATTATGTATTCAAGTTGCTGTACTGTAATAAGAAAAAATTGTACTTCATACATGCAATCACCATTCTAATTACATTATAATTCCATTAAATAGCAGAGCATGAAATCGGTCCTGAGATTACCAAGAGTGTGTCAATGGGGAAAATAGTTGAAACACAGCTCTATAGTCTGACAGATAAAATGACTGTGTGTGTGTGAGGAGATCATCTTGCAGGTGAAGTGTGAACTGCAGATAATGGAAGTTAAGAGGTGATTACACGGGGAGTGGGGCTGTGATTCACTGAGAGAGAGCAAGCCTTAGCAAGAGATTGGACCTTACCTTTAACCTTAGCACCAATCAATGCCTTGCTGTCTGCTTGATCTAATCACAGGTCAAAGTCCCTTCCACGAGGCACTATCAACAGTGTCTGTTTGTGCTGCTCACTCTTTTCCTCTAAGCCCTTCGACTCTATCCGTCTCCCCTTCTCCTTGGAGCGTATACAGACCTCCTAGGACCCGGTGCCACATCATGTTTCCACGTGCGTTACCGTTGCTCCTGCTATGTATCTCCGCAGGCTTGGCTGCCACTCTTATCCAGGCCTCTGTTGATGGGGCGGCAGTGGATTCTGACGGGTCTGTTTTACCTGAAGCTCAGGCTGGTGATGTTCCGAATAATGAGTACCAGGCAGAACACATCTTGATGGCAGATTCCCCTGTTGAGGGAAAACCTGCAGAGGCCCAGAGTACCACACAAGAATCTGAGGATGATTCGGACTGGGGCCTCGGTTCTCTCAGAGGGGGTTTCCAGGCAGTGAATGGTTATTTTGACTCTATACTAGAGCTGATGGGAGGCAAGGATGGTGTATGTCAGTACCGCTGTAGACATGGTAAGTGAAATAGTATCATAATCCTTTTCAGATCTCAGATTGTGTCACAAATGCTTTTGACTAAGACGATAACCATAAAACAGTTCACCCAGAAAGGACATTATTTACTCATTCTCATGTTGTTCCAAACTCATATTTCTTTCTTTTGTGGAACACAAAAAGAGAAGTTCTGAAAAATGTTGAATGTTCATAGTGATCAAGACTGTAGATTTCCAAAAGGGGTCATATTGACTACATTTAGAACACTTCTATGTCCTGTTTGGAGTGGATTTGGATTTAAGTTCAGCTAGTAAAATTTAGTTTTGCAAAGGTGAATATTAACTAATACTAATGAAAAACAGAATTAATGTAGTTGATCAGCTGAAACATGCCCTCACTGATATGTCCTCAATACTCATGTTGACAGACACAGTGTGGCATTGGGCAAGTCGATCACACCACTCTACAGATAACACTGATGAATCAGGACATTTCGTATGCCTATGCCTGAGAAAAAGTCATTTATTTATATCTTGACTTATTACTTTTCTGGTTTCAGAATGACAGACTTGCATTCTTTGCTTAGTTTTTCCTAAATGACTGTAAATGGAATGCAAATTAATAGAACTAATGTTACCAGAACAAAATGGAATTAATTAGCGATATGAGTAAGTGGACATTTTCAATATTCCTCATTTTTTTTGTTGCCTAAGGGCAATGAGTGTATTTTATTCGCTCAGTATTTATACACAGTCAAATTTGTCAGTATCTTCCTATGTAGTTTTAGCAAAAAACTTAATGTGGGTTCAAAAGTCCTACTAAAATGTGGCAATTGGCCCTTGACTAAATGCTAAAGCTAAGATAATAGAGTAGTTGTAGTAGACACTACAGTGTCACCTTCTCGTGCAATGATAAAGATCAGGCTCTGAATACCAAAAATGGAAATGTTTTATTTTTACTGTTGCACCATGCAGTCCATTAGAATACTCCATGGATTAATTAATGCATACATGTCTCCCATATACGTTAAACTGTTATTAATCAGACAATTAAAATTGTTACAGAGAAAATAATTACTATTTTTGTTTTTTGTTGCTTTGAAACAGTGATCACATATATTTTAATGACATTGGAATTCCCCAGGGCTCCGTTTTAGGACCTCTGCTGTTTTAAATCCATTTGTTACTTGTAGGTAATGTTTTCAGGAATTCGTTTTTTTAAAGGTCCCATGGCATGGATTTTTTATTTTATTATATAATGTATTCTGAGGTGTACTTATACTGTTAGTTTGATTTTTACATTAAAAAATGTTATAATTTAGCAATAAAAGGCATTTTTCCTATACTGATGTTTGCCCTCTGGCTGAATGCCCTGTTTCAAGGGGCATGTCTGCTGTGAGACTGTTGTGATTGGCTGAGGGGGCGTGGTTTAACGAAGTCTATGAGGCACAAGCCTGCCAGAGAGACGGATGTCACTTCTCATCAGTTCTCACAGCACGTCTCAGTTGAGTGAACTGTTGTAGTTACTAGCATATACTTCAGGTTATTCGTTTAATTCTAGTCGGAGGGACTGTCACTCATGTCAGAAAGTTAGTAACTTTAGTAAATGATGGTAATGAACGTTTAGAACGATTCAGTTGAACCGGACATCACTAATGGACCAGAGACGGAGCGATTGTTAACAAAGTTATATTGTAACTACTGAGTTGTGAGAGCGCTGTCAGCGCAAGTTTATTTTGTTTGTATCTGAGAGTTCTGAATAAACACGAGTCCCAGTCACGCCGATCCCGTCTTCCTCCTTATTCTACCAACTTTGTAACACATGTAATGTACCATTACAGCTGTCGAGATGAACGAGTTACGAGTAAGTGTTGATTATAGCATTATTTTTATATATTTTCCTATCATATGAAAAGCGTCAGTGACGCGCATTGAGTACACAGCGCAAACAAAGACACAACAGGGCAGTAATCCAGTTTATTGTGGGGATAGCTGGCAAGCCTAGCCCGGAGACCCTCACGCTTACCCCCCTTCTGCTTAATCTCACGCCGCGTTTGGTGCCTCCGCTGTGGGCGAGATGCAGTACTGGGGGTCGGGGATGTTGAAGGCCGACCGGCCAGTGCAGCCTGAGCTTCGGCGTGCGTGAGGTTTATCTCCAAAGATGTGGCTCTGCCGATGTTGAGCAGAAACTCACGACGGTATACACATTTTAGAACAGATAGACGCGACAAGGACGTACAAAAACACTGACTCACAAGATAGAAAACATCATTCTGTCGGGAGAGAGAGAAGCCGCAGCACGAATAATAAAGTTCTGTGTGAACTTGAATAATTAGCTACACATAAGAAATCACTGATCACAGATCAGAAGGAACTGAAAAAAGACTTCTGTTTTCATTTGTACACCCAAACACTGAGAAACTGCCAGCATTCACTCGTTCACAAGCCATGATCTCTCGAGGACAAACAAACATGGCTCGCATGGGCGTGCCAAATTCTCTGGGCAGAGGAAAGGGAGGTAACCGTTCCTGTCATGACGTCATAACAGGAAAATTCAAGATCAGCTCGTCTGGGCTGTCATTTTCTCAAAGGCAGAGAAAGACAGCCAGAACTCGGTTTACACCGATCAAAATTTCTAGCCACTTGGGGACAATATTCAGGCCAGGGTAACTCATATTAATGTTGAAAAACCTCATAAAATGAAAATTTCATGCCATGGGACCTTTAATAAACAAAAATGAACTGCGTTCTAGCCACCAAACACTGTTGCTGTGCGGATGAGCAGCTGGAACGCATTGAGAGTTTTCTATTTTGGATGAAAATGGTGTCGTGTAAGTGGCCCCAAAGTAAATAAATAATGATTTTATTACAACGGAAATTAATCAATCAAAACTTACTTTAGCTGGACAATACATTTTCTCTAAAGCTGATGTACAGCCAAAACAATCTCGCTTCTCATTAATTTCCCATTATCACTGTCAATCTATATTGTAAAAAGCGCTATAATAAATGAAGGGGACTTGAATAATAGCTAAGCGATACACAACAACTTTATGTTAGATATTTGTCAATAGATGTCTTAAAATAATAATACTGAATAATGAATTCAGTATTTATAATCAATGGGAGTGAGTACAGAAATTCTGAGAGGAATTTGCAGGAAAATGTCTTTGGTGTCAAATGTTAAATCTGTAGTACAAAACCATGGTGTTGCTTTTTTAGATTCTGCTTTTTGCATTGTCCCTTACTTAATAAAAGTTGACAAAATTGCATACGACTCAAGAAACTTTGTGAAGCCAAGTTAGTCCAGGAAAATATTAATGAAAAAGCAAAGTATGTTTTTGGTTTATTATACACTTTTTAAAATAAATGTTCTTTATAGGCATCTATTGTAGAAAACCTTTCACATCCATGGAACTTTTTAAATGCACAAAGCGTGACACTTCACATTTGATGCATTTTCGTTGAAATAACTGTTTCTTAGTTTTTTCTCTAATCCGTTATGTGCATTAGGGTTTTATGTTACATTTAATGTTGTTAAATAAACGTTTATTGCATTTTTTGATTTCATGTGTCTCACTATGATGGTGTTTAGTGTTTGTGTGTAACTTCTATATATTATTGTCCTCCTAAAAGCTGCTTGTGATGAGCTTTGATTCATCTTGTGACTCTCAACACCACTGTGACTGGTGGTTGTCAGTATATATCAAAGGTACATAACAGATATTAGTATTTCAATAGGTTGGTAATTTAACATTATTTCAGTTAATGAAATACGGTTATTTACTGTAAATTTAACCTAAATCTGTAAAACCTAAAATGTTGCTACCATATTTTTTACGGTAAAGTTCTGGCAAACACAGCTGCCGTTTTTTTACTGTGACTTTTAAGGGGCTTTTTTTACAGATATATTCTATATTCTAATGTATAATTTTTGTTTTTCAGGTAAAGCTCCTCAGCCTCGTGTTGGTTATCAGATGCCAGAACCCGATGGTTGTAGCACCTCACTTCTTGGTTTCCAGGTACCGAACAGTGTATGTGACCCTTTATCTCTACTAACATTAACCCATGGCCAGACTGCCACCTTCAAGCTTTGGTAAGATCCATCTCAATGAAGGACCTGTGGGAATCCAGCCTATGGAGTATGCACTGGTCAATGAATCAATCAAAGTTATAATTAAAGGATCCATCAAAATCAGCCTGTTTATGTTTACATGCTAGACAGAAGAAAAAATTAGATCATTTGTGCCTTGTGTATCTGATAACACTTGATAACACAAAGGCGACCCTGCTTGTTTAAGGGAAAAAGCACTTGGGATTCAAAGTACAGTGACACATATACAATTTTGGCCTTTAGAGAAGCTGCTATCTAATTTCCATGTTAATGGCATCAAATGAAAGAAAAAACATGTAGGCACTTAGTAGCAAGTGACTAGATATTCACAGTCAATTATGGTAATATATTTCAAGTAAACCCCAAAAAAACAGAGTTTGGTTGCTTTACATCAGACTCAGTCAGACTGTCCCTTCCTTTCTAACTGAATGGTTCTTGGCCATAGTAAGTTGCAATGTGGACCAGACCTTATAGCATTAAGTTAAAGGCCCGGCTGTGAAAGACTAGCACCGCACAGAGCAGCAACATTTCAAATATGTGGCTCCTAAACCTGAGAGACTAGCAATGACTCTGAAGAGTGAACATCCAACAGGTTCTGGACAGTTAAGTTTGGCATCCAGCCAAAGTGCCGACAGGACTGCTGTCAGGAAAGACAAAGCCAAATGTGTCAATTACGTTCCACACAAAGACTCATGGACAGCCCTCTGTGTAATTTCTGGCTCTCGAATAAATTCTAATTTTGAAGTTTAAGGTGTCCATTTAGAAAGCAGTTATAAAGGCAATATACTTGCATCCTCTAGTATGGGCGACAAATGTAATTGCCTTATGTTTCAACATTATGAATTACCACTAGCTATAACTAAATCAAGAGTTTTCATCCTTGCATCCTTTTCACACTAAAGATGGGGCAGGAGCTTCTTGCTAGATATTGCAATTCTGTGATACATGTGTATATGATATATACAAATATATTTGTAGGCTTTGTTTACATTACAAAGCAATTAAAATGACATTATTTTATATAATTATTATATAAAATAATTATATAATCATTACTGATGTACAGACTCACAATACATTACATTCAAGGGAGTACAGGTAGTGGCATTTTTTTGTGACTAACAAATTATTTGTGTGTCTGCACTTGTGTATGTTTGTTTGTTTAAAATGTATTTCAAATCTATTTAAACCAAATAATCTATTAACCTATTTTCCTTATACTGCATATTCCTCTCTCAGCATTGTAGTGTATGACTCTGGTTTTAGTACAACAGTGTGAAAGTTCTAATGCGCATGTTGTGTACTGTGCTGTTACTCCACAGTTTGATGTTGGTGTTCCAGCCATGACCAAATGTTGCAACCAGCTGGACATTTGCTATGACACCTGTGGCTCTAACAAGTACCGATGTGACACCAAATTTCGCTGGTGCCTCCATAGCATCTGTGGCGACCTGAAGAAGAGCCTGGGCCTCATGTCAAAGGTTGAAGGTGCGAAATACTCACATGCAACTCACACTTCATTGCTGTTACAAAACCACTAGGACACAAAAGCTATTCCGAAAGGTATACCTTAATAGTTCTAAAGCAGAAGCCAATGCCATAATGCATAGTGACTATTCTCTCTCTGAAAAACACCCATCCAAAATGGTGGGTAAATATAACTATATATGCACACTGATCAGGCACAACATTATGACTGACAGGTGAAGTGAATAACACTGATTACTCTTCATCACGACACCTGTTAGTGGGTGGGATATATCAGGCAGCAAGTGAACATTTTGTCCTCAAAGTTGGTGAGTTAGAAGCAGGAAAAATTGGCAAGTGTAAGGATTTGAGTGAGTTTGACAAGAGCCAAATTGTGATGGATAGACGACTGGGTCAGAGCATCTCCAAAACTGCAGCTCTTGTGGGGTGTTCCCGGTCTGCAGTGGTCAGGATCTGTCAAAAGTGGTCCAAAGAAGCAACAGTGGTGAACTGGCGGCAGGGTCATGGGCGGCCAAGGCTCATTGATGCACATGGGGTGTGAAGGCTGGCCGGCGTGGTCCGATCAAACAGACGAGATACTGAAGAAGTTAATGCTGGTTCTGATAGAAAGGTATCAGAATACACAGTGCATCACAGTTTGTTGCGTATGGGCCTGCAAAGCCGCATACCAGTCAAGGTGCCCATGCTGATCCCTGAAAGTGCCAAAAGTGAGCATGTGAGCATCAGAACTGCACCACGGAGCAATGGAAGAAGGTGGTCTGGTCTGATGAGTCACGTTTTCTTTTACATCACGTGGATGGCCGTGTGCGTGTGTATCGCTTACCGTGGGAACACATGGCACCAGGATGCACTATGGGAAGAAGGCAAGCCGGCGGAGGCAGTGTGATGTTTTGGGCAATGTTCTTCTGGGAAACCTTGGGTCCTGCCATCCATGTGGATGTTACTTAGACACGTACCACCTACCTAAGCATTGTTGCTGACCATGTAAACCCTTTCATGGAAACGGTATTCCCTGGTGGCTGTGACCTCTTTCAGTAGGATAATGTGCTCTGCCACAAAGCAAAAATGGTTCAGGAATGGTTTGAGGAGCACAACGAGTTTGAGGTGTTGACTTGGCCTCCAAATTCACCAGATCTCAATCCAATCGAGCATCTGTGGGATGTACTGAACAAACAAGTCCAATCCATGGAGGCCCCACCTCGCAACTTACAGGACTTAAAGGATCTGCTCCGAACACCTTGGTGCCAGATGCCACAGCACACCTTCAAGGGTCTAGTGGAGTCCATACCTCGACAGGTCAGGACTGTTTTGGCAGCAAAAGGGGGACCAACACAATATTAGGTCGTAATGTTATGCCTGATCGGTGTATATAGTTTTGTCTTCCGAGCAGCTAATTGGTTCTCTTAAAGCCAATGGCTTTGGCCAATCAATTGGTTTGTTCTATCTACACAACCTTTTTATTTCCATTCTGCACCGGCTCAACTCGCCATGGGAATTTCCCTAGCTCTCTCCAGGCTATATACACACACGTGTGTACAGGATATGTAGGATATATAGGTGGCTGACTATATATTGGAACAATAAAAGAACAATATGGATTGTCGTTTGTTATAACAAAACCCCTCAACCGCTTATATCCTTTCTTTCCCTCAGCATGTGAGACCTTTGCGGACACTATGTATAACACTGTGTGGACTTTGGGCTGCAGGCCCTTCATGAACGGCCAGAGGGCATCCTGCTATTGCGAAGGAGAAGAGAAGGACGAGCTGTGAAGACCTACAGACCACAAAAACACACCACAGTCAACACATAGAAACACTTTACATGATTAAACTACTCCACACAATGAGTCAGTATTACGATGAATCTCATTAAAACACACCCAGGTCATATTTCACCACAAAAACTCAAAGAAACAATTAGGCAACATTTTCATCCTAGATTCGAATTATTATAATCTTGTATCATACTATTGTGTTTTATAAATACTACTAATAAAACAAACATTATTTAATGTATGCATCTTTATTTTCTTTGCATTGCAGAATTATTATTATTTTTTACTTTTTAGTCTTAAAAATAGGCACATTTGATATTTTTGGGGTGAAATATGACCATTACATGTTCTTGACATGTTTATGAGATTCACCCCAGTAACCCTGGTGCTAGTGGATCCAATTTAGTTAAATAAAGAGTTTATATTGCATTTGTAAAAGTGTCAGTCCCACTAATATGTAGTGTGTGTGCTTGTGTATGGGCTTGTTATATAGGAAGATAATATCCATAAAAATATATATTGTCCCAATTTTATATGTACAATCAAAAAACAACAATATTTGTTCATGTTAATGCTAAATATTTAAGATTTACTGAAATAATGAAAATGTAAAAAACATTGTTCTAAACTATATTTAAGTTAAATATTATGATTTTGTTGAACCTCAGTAGATTAGTGATATTTATTTAAACAATGTTTTATTGTCTGAATATCATATGCTGAAAACTGAATTGTTAACCTAAGCCAATTTTTTTAATGTAATTAAACGTAGAATCAGTGTTAAACACTAACACACAGGAATGTTTATTGGCCTGTGAGAAACAATGTTGACTACAGCCTGAAAAAATAACTTTATTGGCTGTAAAATCACTTTATTTCCACCATCAGTAAAACCATGTTGAATGTAAATTATCCATTCAAGATTGTAAAATGAAATTCAGTTTTATTAAAATGCTCATGCTTATATTGTTAATTGCACACACATCACCTACAGTAGATGCATATTTTTGGTCAGGAAGATGAGGTTTATATTAATATAGTGTCAGAAGCAGTGGGACGAAGCAAGTAAGATGAGATTGACTTAAACAAATGCTCCTTATAGTACTCATAAATGTAAGATTACTAAAGTAGCCTGAAGATGGCGTTGTTTTCTTTATGTAGGTGAGAGATGTTATAGGTGTGTGTGGTCTCATGGATCTGGCAGTATACGAATGGGTCCACTGGACAGAACGTCTTGCTCTTGGTGCTGGTCGATCCAGAGATGTCGCCTCAAACGCTTCCTGCAGCCCTGCGTACAGCGAGATTCCCCTTGTGCCTCCCCACACACCAGCACACGGCAATGCAGGAACACCTCCTAACACACACAGTACACATAAAATAATTGATTTAATGACCCACTCATTATAGCTATACCTTATTAGCACACATAAGCACATGCACACAAGGCAGCTGAATTTCCCAGCATGCACTCCCCTACTCACTCTGTTGTCCTTGCCAATGAACTTGAAGACTGGGACCTGGTAGTGTTTGGAGAGCTGGTCTTTAGCCGAAAGCTGACGCACTGTTTCGTCTGAAATGCAGCTGGGAAACATAAGGCCATTAAAGCACAACCGTCTCTAAATATAGACTCCGCATTTGTAAGCAAGGTGATGTAAGCAATCTTTTCTTGAAATATCACACATAAATTATATCTATACATTCTCACAGATATATCACACTCAGGTGTCCTTGAAATTATCATTTGTTTAGTTTTTTAGCCAATTATACCCCTTTTCCACCAAGGCAGTGCTAGAGCTAGATCGGAGCCAGAGCCTAGTTTCAAATCGGTTCCTTGTGTTTCCACACCCAAAGCCCCAGCTCCGAGCCAGGAGAAGTGGTTCTCAAGTAGCACCAAAACATTGCTGGGCTAGAACAGGGCTAGAAGTAAGAACCAATTACGTCAGGCGCTGGGGGCGGGGTCAACAAGACCAACACAAACTTGAGAAATAGCATTTGTTGAATCGCCATTGTTGAAATAGCAGCTACTGGAGCTAACAGCTGCTGCTCGTTTGTAATCTCCGTCTATACAACTTACGGCGAACTGCATGAATGCGTTGGATTCGCTGTGTTTTTGTTGTGTTTTGATGCCGATGTAGGATCGTAAAGCCATGTGAATCAATAGTAACACAACGTTTGCTTTGTTGATGGAAGGCTTGTTCGCAGCGGTGCTGTGCAGACCGATCGCCGTATGATAACAAGTCCAGCGAGAGCATATGACTCCTTATGTTTTTGATTCACTCATGCGTTTTTTTATACATATATCATCCGTGGATCGGTCTGCGCAGTGCCGATGCATCTCAAACAAGCCTGGTGTATGTGTGTTTCCCGCTGCCCAGGGTTGCCAGGTTTTCACAACAAAACCCGCCCAATTGCTACTCAAAACAAGCCCAATCGCGTTTCAGGGGGGATTCCCCAGTAAAAATCACATTTGGGGGTAAAATATGTGTTTTTTTGGCATCGTTGCCTACTAAAATTCGCATTCCCGGGGCTAAATATCACATAATTGGGGTCGCTTCATCCCGCGGACATGAAAAAAACAGCCCGCGGCAAAACTAAGACTTGGCAACATTGCCGCATCACCTGGCTCTGTTGTGGCTCTCAGCATGTGGAAAAGCAAACGGTTTTTAGAAGGCTCCTCAGTCGAACCAACTATGAACTGGGACTAGCTCTGGCTCTGAATTAGCTCTAGCACTGCCTTGGTGGAAAAGGGGTATTAGAGAACACTACCTGACTCTAGGACGGTCTGATTCAGTGGCTAGTAAAATAACTTATAGCCCCAGTCATGGAGTATAGAGTATGGTATTGTGAGCATACAGAACCCTTGATATTTAAATTATTTTGAATACCTACCCATCTTTAATGAGGTAATATTTTAAGGCCTGGTCAGCCTTGGGGCCAGGTGTGGCAAAACAGCTTTCTACAAAGGCAGCAAGGCCCTCCACCCGCTCTCGAGGCTCAACGCCGAAGTACAACGAGTCACGCAACCGTAGTTGAGGAGGTTGGTTGTACGGTTCCGAAAATTCTGCGCTCTTAAACAGCTCCAAACTGAAGGGGAATATTCCTTCACTGTGGCCCGCTAACTCCAGCGCTGTGTTTCGACTTGGCAGGTAGCCATCTGACACTTCATACTGCCGTGGAAACTCACACGTAATTGGAAGCAGTAGTTTACTGGTGCGCACGATCAAATCACCATTGCTGCTGGGACTAGACCGTGGCAACCCTGTCACCAAGTTGGTGCCAACGATTTTGTCATCAATCACCTGAAGCAGAGAGAAAGAAAAACGATTTTCCAATACATTTGCAGAGAACTATCATGTCGACATGTTTGACAGTTTGCCAACTATTTTACTTCAGTAATTTTGAAAGTGAGTGGGTAAATATGTAGGCTGGGATTTTATCCATTAGGGTTACATTATGAAAAGTTATGGAACCACACCTGGATGTGAGTTTGCTGTGGATTTTAAAGGAAAATCACTGGCAAGGACTGTACTTTTGATGAGACTTTTTAGTGCAGCCCTAAACTTGCTACTTTGAAATGATACTTATTGTGAAAAGCACTAAACAAATAAATTAAATTTTACTTTTTGACCAGGCTGTAGAGGCTGAAGGTCAGGTTAACCCTCTGGAACATCACAGTATATCCCAATAGTAAGGTTTTTTTAGGACACTAGCATGATTTCGTATTTTTGCAATAATGTTTAATACATTAACAACACTGCCCTTCAATTACCGTGTTAGTCAAAAATCTATTTGTGTATTGGTTAATACTAACTAATCTATTTTAGTCATGTGACCTTTCTGCTCATCTGCCATATTACCATCAGCGGGGCAAAGTAATTACAGTGAATAAAAAAACCCCACACAAACAGACATTTTGTCTAGCCATCTCTGTTTGTTTGTTTGTCACTGCATGGTAACCCATACTCAGAATTTGTCTTCTGCATGTAACCTATCCAAATTAGTGCACACACATTAGGAGCAGTAAGTAGTGAACACACACACACACTGCAAACCATAGACACACACACCCGGAGTAGAGGTCAGCCATTTTTGCTGTGGCACCTGGGGAGCGATTGGGGGTTAGGTGCCTTTTCATTTCCAGCCAGTATTGAGAATCAAACCCACAACCTTCAGGTTACCAGTCTGACTCTAACCATTAGGACACAACTGCCAGACAATATGATGGATATGTGGAGAATGCCTCATGATTGCACAATTAACGTCAGGGTGTGTTCACACTTGTAATTCGGTTTGCTTGGTTTGTTTGGTCTGGACCAAAAAAAACCCCACACATTTAGTCCTGGTCCACTTAGCGTTCACAGTGGCATTTTACTACCGAATCTAAAAATACTGAACCTAAAGACATAGGGATAGGTTCACAAACTGATTGGCCAGCTTTTATTTTGTATATTTCGCAACGGAACATACCGAACATCCAAAACAGTGCTGTGTGCTGGGCTAAACACGCTCGTTGTATGTGCGTAGCCAACATATGATGGTATTTTGACCAGCTGAGAACTCATGAAGAACTTATAAAATGTGTAAAGGAGTCAAAACAGCGGCAAGAATGCCTCAGTCACACACACAAACTAAGATCTGCTGCGAGGAGACGTGGTTCTGCATGCACTGAACTGTGATGGGCAATATTGCTATGGCAAGAAAAAACAGGTATGCCTAAGTTTGCCCTGTTTTTGGTTCATTTACATATATTTGATCCCTATTGCATTCATATTTCAGTCAAACCACACCAGAGTTTTTTTTGAAGCGGACCGAGACAGCATCTTTTCAGCGGTCTCGATCCGTTTGTTTGGTGTGCACCAGAGTTCAGAGGCAGCATTCACACTTATTCAAATGAACCGAACTAAGAGGACAATAAGACCAGGGTTCAATTTAACCAAACTATGCCAAGTGTGAACAGACCCTCATTTAAGGAAAGGAAAGACATTGTGCAGATGGAGCAATTTTATAATTAGATTACAAAGACAAAATTATTTTATTTGGACTAACGTGAACTTATTAATCATGTACAAAAACACCAAAAACGGAAGTAAACAGAGACAGAGACAAATCAAAGCTTGATAGATCCATAATAGTTTTTACCTGGACCACAGTGCCACAGGTCTTCAGACTAAAGTGGAGGTTAATGTGAGTGCCATTGGAAATGCCTCGGCAGGAAATGTTAGACAGGAAGAGGTCAAGTCCTCCCACTAGGTCTTTGGGAACTGAGACCTCTATGGAACTGGGATCACACTGCACAGGGACTGCACACAAAACAAAATGTCAAAGTGAAGCCAACAAACCCTGACAGAAAGGCAAGAGAGAGGTTTAGCTCACCCTGACACGTCCGTTTGTCCTCTCCCAACGTCAGACCCCAGGGACAGTGACAGTAATATGAGTTGTCCTCTGAGGAGCATCCATGGCTACAGCCTCCATTCACATTATCACATCCTTCAGTCTCTACACAGAACCACAACAACCACAATGCACAAGTTAAATGAAAGTCTGCCCACATTCAGGATGTTCTGTCTTACCACGTTCTTACCTTTACAGCTCTTCCCGTCTACGTCCAGTACTTTACCAGGTCCACACTCACATCGTCGAGAGCCCTTGGTGTTGATGCATACTTCTGCACATCCTCCATTCCCTTTCTCACATTCGTTTACATCTTACACATACACCAGATCAGAGTTAAAAACAGAAGCAGTTGAATTGAATGTGAGGTAGAAACAGGTGGAGCTGTGGCTCTGTTCTAAAAACTAGAGCTACCTTCAAAGGCTGCATCCTAACTGAAAAAGACTGATTTGGAACATATATTGGAACATACACGGGATTGTCTATATGAAGGACACATGCAATGCTACTTTAACCTTTGTCTGTATACTTTATCGGAATGCTGCCTTAACATGCTCCCTCTGTAGGGAGATCACTGTTTTGCAACAAAGCCAGTGATTTCTGTTCTGTTGGCATTGACAGTGATTAGTTAAGTTGTTCCTGAAGGGTCAAAAGGTTATGAAATGCTAACAGAAAAGATTTAAAGACAGGTACAAAGAAGATCAATGAGGGGACATGTGCTTGATGTCCTTTATTATATCCAATCCAGTAAATGAACACATTCAATTACACCTAATTGTTTTCACTTATTCCATTCACCCCTTATTGTCCTACTATAACTTTGCCCTTCAATACAGCACTTAAAGTTGACACTTTCTCCTACCAGCTTATGAAGTAGGACTGCTTCATGCAAACTGCTTTCTGTGCAAATTAAGCAACCTGATCTCAAAGAATTCCGTGAAATTAACACGGGTCCCTTAACTCAAAATCCATGGCAGTTTCACGGAATCGCCGAAAATTCCGTGATGGGTCCACGGAAGTGATGCCTATATAAGTCAATGACAGTATACAGACGCGTTGGGCATGGTTATCATCATGAAACTATGATTTTTGCCATTATGACATGGAGTGTGATTCTCGATTTAATCAGCCAGCATAATTTTGTGTTTTTTTACAGTATTTAGACACGTTTTGAAAACGTAACCCAATCCCTTCCCTAAACCTACCCATTTGTGTATTATAAAAAACAGGATATAACAGACAGATACGACTGCAGGCACAATTTATTCCAAAAGTACAAATATTCCAAGTGTTCCGAGGCCAAACGATTAATTTGTGTGAAGAAAATCCCCAAAAGCGATCAGCAGCGTCGAGTCCATCCGCCAAAGATCAAAAATATATTTCAAATTTGCCGCCGGGAGAAACGTAACGTCAGCTTTGACAGCATTGGCTGTCGTATGTCTCGTGACCAATTGCGTCATTACGTCGGCTTCAATTGTAAAATGCCATTGGCTCTCGTGTGTCTCGTGACAGATTGCGCCACGCTCAAGAGTCGTGTGTATTATTTGAATCAGATATGAATGAGTGTGTTCACGGAGCGGCGGGATCATCATTTTAGCGATTAAAACATTAAGATCAACTCTGTTCTTTACATGAAGACATCTTGTGACTTCAAAAGACTTGGAATGCAACATGAGTTAATACTTTTATACTGTTTTTGGTCAGTTTTTGCAATAAATACCTGTGACTGTACTTGTATTTGCCTGTTATGTGTTTTATATTGTTGAGAGTGGGTAGGTTTAGGGTAGGAGTGGAGTTAGTTGCTCCAAAATATAAAAGTAGCAAATAAATATTCATAAAATCATGTCTGCTTTTTACTGTCATTGACTTGCATAGGAATCACTTCCGTGGACCATCACGAAATTTTCGGCGATTCCGTGAAACTGTCACGGATCTTGAGTTAAGGGACCCGTGTTCATTTCACAGAATTCTGTGAGATCAGGTTGAAATTAAGGAATGTTTTGAAGGGTCTGACTCTTCAAATTAAGGCTTGAATTCCCCAAGCGAAGTAATACATGAATGTTGGAGGATCTTTAAAGTACATATTCTACATTTGAACAATGTTTCAAATGGGTCAGAGTGTGTCAGGCTACTTTGCCCTATACCAGGGGTATCCAATCCTGCTCCTAGAGGGCCAATGTACTGCAGAGTTTAGCTCTAGCTCAAACCCACCAGCCTGGAATTTGAAGATCAGCTGTTTAAGAGGAGTTTAATCAGGGATGTAGCTAAACTCTGCATGACAGTGGCCCTACAAAAGCAGGGTTGGACACCCGGCGCCCTACAGTCCTGACCTGGACATCCATTTACCCTTAGCCTCTGGCTGGTCTTGTAACAATTGCATACTTGTCTTGTTCTGCAAGACAAACTTCACAAATTGTGCCCTGAATTTAACCTAATCTTTTAAAATGTTTAAAAAACCCTGAATTTGCTGGATAATTTGCACCCTGTTCTTTATTTTTTTTACCTTTAAAAGATTTTGCTGGCTGCCTTTGTACATTAATGGATTGTTTCTCATTAATCTTGTTGTCTCTTTCCCATTACTGCAAAAGCCCTCTCTCATTCTTATCGCAATATAACTCTCTGCTCTATAAGTATTTATCTTGCCCAGGCTGGACCACACTGTTACTCACCCAGACATGTCTGTGCATCAGGGCCTAGAACCGTTCCCTCAGAACAGCGGCATTCTGGCTCGATAGGACAGTCAGCTCCATTACACTCAACCTCATCGCATATGTCATAGAAATCTATGGCGACACACATAACGAAACATCTAATGGAGGTCAATTCTCAACCAACATGTCAGAAAGACCTAATGAGGCAGTAGGAAGACTTACGGCCACAGTAGACGTGGAAGCAGACAGAGGGTCGGGGTAGGCGGTAAACATAGTAACCCTTAGCACAGGCCTTTACATCCACACTAGCTGTCCAGTGACAGCAGTTATTATTGAAGCTAGCACAAGCAGGTAGGGTGACAATGCCATCACTAGGCCGAGGGTGACTGCCATTCAGCCAGATGGGGGCATGGGTACCACAGTGGTTCTCATTGATACAGAAGGTTGGCATAGCATCCCCAGCCATCCCTGTAAAGCGATACCATTCCCCCGCCACATGTCGGTCGCACAGAGGGACTCCCGCAGAGTTGTTGACATGGTAGTCAGTATTCCGCCATGGTTCGTTCAGACTGATATACGCCGAGCAGGGATCTAAGGCTGATCAATGACAGAGAGAGGTAACAATTGGTCAGAACTGGTCAGCACATTTTATGTTACATACTGGTGTCACCACCAAAAATGTCCTCTCTTTCAACTTAATATGTAGAGACAACTATAAGTTAGCCATGTGGAGGGGACAATCTGTTAACCAAAGGTAGATGAGGGTTGTGTTTAGGAAGCATTTGCGTACTTCACTAGTAAATGATTTTAACCTCTTAAACTCTGTGGACTTTGTACAGAGTGTCGGAAATGACATCATCAAGTATATACTTTAAATTTTAAATGTCTGTGGAGGAGCTCTGACTTCTTATGTGGTACCATTTGTAGAGTCTCTACTTTCTGGAGACATGCATCACTTTGGCATTTGTTTTACACAAAGTAACTTATTTCAAAACAAAGCATCATGAAGCTTCGAAGCGTTATGAATCACTGAGTCGATTCAGCAGTTTGAATTGCCAAATTTCAGCAGTTTGGCGGTTTGACACGCGATCCGAATCATCATTCGGCTCAGTGATTCATAACGCTTCGAAGCTTCATGATGCTTTGTTTTGAAATCGTCATCACTATGTAAGACGTTATTTAGGGGTTTTTTTGCGCACAAAAACTATTGTCGCAGATTCATAAAGTTATTTTAGAACCACTGTAGTGAGATGGACTTTGTAACGACGTCTTTAGTACCTTTTAAGGGTCTTGAGAGTGTAGTGTACCATTGTGCCAATGGAGGACTTTCAGAGCAATCAGATTTCAACTAAAATATCTTAATTTCTGTTCCGAAAATGAACGGAGGTCTGACGGGTGTCGAACGACATGAGGGTAAGTAATTAATGACAGAATTTTCATTTTTGGGTGAACTAACCCTTTAACTACTATGTACTAACATTTTAATTAATCATTTGATACAATGCACTTATTGTGTACATACATATTTTTACATTGTACTTACATTTAAAAAAATACCTGCATGTAATTACATCTGTAATTAATTTCTGTAGTTAGATTTGTAATTACACAGTTGACACTTCCCTTTACACCTAACCCTACCCTTAAACTTACCCATCCCACCACACCTGTCCCTAACTTTACCCGTATCCCTCCTCAATATCAGCAAAGGTGTTTTGCAATACAATTTGAACACAGTAAGTACATTGTACTTATTTTTTGAGTACAACCTAATATAAAGTGGGGCCCTTAAGGGAAATATATTTTTAAAATTTGGTGATGCTAGAAGCAAGAAACACACTTAACCATAACTAACTTAAATAACTAACTTAACCAGTAAGCTTCACTTGAAAGATGAGCTGGTCAACAAGCTTTTCCAGTTTTTAAGTTTTGTTGGTAAGCAAGATGCTCCACCTGCTTGGCCACCATGGATTAACCAAGGATTAAAGGGTTAGTTCACCTAAAAATTTAAATTCTGTCATTAATTCCTCACCCTCATGTTGTTCCAAACCCGTAAGACCTTCGTTCATCTTCGGAACACAAATTAAGATATTTTTGATAAAATCTGAGAACTCTCTGACCCCTCCATAGACAGCTATTTAATTATCACTTTCAAGGCCCAGAAAGTTAAAACAGTCCATGTGACTCCAGTGGTTCAACCTTAATTTTATACAGTAACAAGAATACTTTTTGTGCAAAAAACTAACAAAAATAACGACTTCATTCAACAATTTATTCTCGTTTGTGTCAGTCTTCTACGCAGTTTACGTTGGCCAGCTCCTGTGTCAGCATCACACGCATCAGTCAAGGTGCTTACGTTCAACAGCATCGGCCAATGGTAAGCCGGCATTCTGCCACAGCTCTGACGTAACTCGGAAGTGCTGCACTGTTTACACTACATCAACAACGTAAGAGATTGACACAGATGAGAAGAAATTGTTGAATAAAGTCGTTATTTTTGTTTGTTTTTCAATTCTTGAGGCTTCATAAAATTAAGGTTGAACCACTGGAGTCACATGGACTATTTTAACGATGTCTTTACTACCTTTCTGGACCTTGAAAGTGTTCGTTAAATAGCTGTCTATGGAGGGGTCGGAGAGCTCTCAGATTTCAACAAATATATTCTTCAGTCTCACGGGTTTGGAACGACTTGAGAGTAAGTAATTAATGACAGAATTTTCATTTTTGGGTGAACTAAATATCTTTTTCAAAAATGAAAATTGTCATAATTTATTCACCCTCAAGTTGTTCCAAACCTGTATGAGTTTTGTTCTTTTGCTGAACACAATATAAGATATTTTGAAAAATGTTGGTAACCAGTAAATTATGACAAAATTTAAATTTTTGGGTGAACCACCCTTTAAGTAGATATTTTCAGAAGTGGTTAGAGGAAAGCCTAATATTCTGAACGTTGTCTATTGTGTTTCAATCAGAGCAAGATGACTAAAGCAGCACAGATCAGTCTTGCACCCTATATTGACGAAAACCGCTTGTTTAAAATCTGTCAGTGCAAAACTCTTTTGCTTCAGTTGGTTGGTAGATTTCAAAAGAAGGCTAATCAATACTCTACACTGCACCACTGCTCTCGACCTAACACTCGCCACAAATGAATTAGGTCCTTATATGATGTTGGGCTGCTCTGCTGGACCATGTGGAAATGAAAAATGAAGCCGCATAAGGTGTGAATGACCATTAGTCAGGAAGCATCACCAGCTTGATGAGGCATGGAGGGAGAATCCTTTCCACAGTAAATTATCAACTCAGTTAAAATAAAAATTGGCAACAACACACTGCCTTGGCTCATGGGGAATTTATACAGGTCTAGAATCAACTCTCACAGGCCATCTCCAAATCATCCCAACAGAGAGCATTTTGTGCAAACACACACCTTCAAGCAGATGGACATTTTGAATGGACACATAATGTATGCATTTAAATGTGTTTTTTACATTTTCTGAAGGAATTGACCACTAGTGTCCAGATTGGTTGCAAGAGATTGTTTACTGGCTCAAAGCAAAAGAACCCCATACGTCTCTGATATTCTGGTTTCTATATGGCTCATCTGATCACTTAGACAAATGTTAACATCTCATCTTAACATGTTCCTTGATTTAAGGGTATCATTCTGTAGTACAAACAAGTTGTGCATCAAAGTTTAATAATAAGGGTTAGAGGTTTATTGTAATAGTGCCTTAGAAGACAACTAATGTCACACCCAGAGACATTTCTCAATCTTTTTGAATGTAAATAATAGTGTAGTTCTATCAGCACAGGCAGACTGTAGATAGTGATATCTATTAGGGATGTTCGGTTGATACAAGAACAGCTGGAGGTCAAGGATAAACGGATGTTCAGGTCAAGAATGTTTGCTGTAAACATAGTATTCCTGGACACCACTATAATAAATCATGTCCTCTTTCACATCTGCTGCATATCCACACACACACACACACACACACACACACACACACACACACACACACACACACACACACACACACACACACAACACACGCACACACAATTCTTTATCACTTCAAACATTGCTAATTTCTTGGGCATCTTTTGGTATATTAAACAATGCTGAAATTAAGGATATTTCTTAAAGAAGATTAACATAGAATTTTACTATTATGAATAGAATAGAATAGAACATTAACTGAGACAAAAGTATTTAACTGTACTGCCCGAAAAAATAAATAAATGATATATAAAAATGAAATAAAAATCTTTAAATCTTTTTTTTTTCTACAATTAAGAAATAATTACATTACACATTCTTATAAGGTGACAGTTACACAAGTTGCAAGAACTTACTATACAGTAATAACAGTAAATTAGGCACAATTACAAGCAACTACGCCTAAACCAAACTTAACTACTTTGGCTCTGGGACTATTTGGGGGATTTCCGCCTGGATTTCATAAACCACTGCAAAAAGTGATAAACATGTATATAACCCCCTAAAAAGAGGCACTTTTTGATTTTTTGAAAGTGAGTTTTGAAAGTGTGTAACTCAGAAATTACATAAAAATGGTCATATTCCTCCATTCAGATTCATTTGAATAAATCTTGCATAAAACATGATCAAGACAAAAAAAAAAATTCCAGTATTTTCTGGAATTTAGTGGAAACAGCCAAAACTGTCTGCAGGGTGCTAGAAAACATAGGGCCTGAGCTACACACTTTCAAACATTAATTTATATATATATATACATATAAATAAAAAAAGCGTCTCTTTTTTGGGGGTGTTATACAGCTCAGGGTTTCCTGTTAAATTACATTTTGTATTTAGACCACGCATGTGGGTATAGGAAGCTTTTCAATTTAGGCGTAGGAGTAATTTAGTGTAAATAAGTTACTTTGTGTATATGAGGTCAGAGCTCCTCCACAGACATTTAATATTTTAAGTATATACTTGATGATGCCTGTACAGGGTCTGCAGAGTTTAAGAGTTTAACCCTGACCTAAACCCTATCCAAGATATCACACGTAGTAGTCTTCAAGATGACTTTTAAGGAGCACTTTCATAATTACAACAAACATGCAAACATCATAATTACTATTGCTCATATTACATTTTTTAACATAACTTAATAACTACAGTATAATACCTCAAATCTTTGAACCACAGAGACCAAAATATCATAAAGACTTAATGGGGAACTATATTTCCCCCCTAGCAACCACGTAGCAACACAGTGGAACCATTCATAACATGCATGATGGTGATGACACCACTCACATGACCTTCAAAGAAATGGTGTTATATCAACACAACAACAACATGGTATCCTTTGGAATGAAGCTCAAATAATAAGCACATAATAGTAAGCAGTGTACATGTAAATCATAAGTGCTTACCTATGGCCTGTGCGGTATTCGCAGCTTGTAAAAGAAAAACCAAAGTGAAAAGCATGTCCAGGGGTAGAGAGGAACTTATTTAATGAGAAAGTCACAGATGTAAACCTAGTCATTCCTGTCTTGACACTTCAGTTTGTGGAAGAGCTTTGTGGTTTAATAGTGGAGTCTGTTATCTCTGTCATTATGAGGGATGGGTCTACTAACACAATGACTGTAAATATTTTGTTTGTTGTCTTCCCATGGACAGGACATCTATCTCACCTTGACCCCTTCTCCTGTCCCCTTGTCCCCTGTCTATGAAAACCCACCCGTCCTGAAAGAGACAGGACCATCCTCTCATTGTTACTGGAGTCCGGCTTATCCATCCCACCCTGATACATCATCCAGAATCCTTTATCATTCCACCCACCAGTCAACCGCCTACAGCAGCTGACACCACATGTGCAGATGTGATGCACTCTAGCAGACGGCATATTAAGAAATTCAGGAGTTTGATCCCATGCTCCCTGTAGAACTTCCTATAGGTGTTATTGGCTCATGGCTCAGGCTCATTGGCTGTATCCACGGAAGCTCAACACTTAGATTAGAAAACTTACACACTAAAAAATGCTGGATTGTTTCAACCCATGTTTGGGTCAGATATGGACAAACCCAAATGTTGGTTTAAATGTTTTAATTCAATTTTAAACTCAACGACAGGGTCCATTTTATATCCAACCCAGCCTTTTTTAGAGTGTATGATCCAATCTTCAATGTTCTTTAGCCATTTCTTCCATTTTTTTCTTATTTGCAATGTCAGATGTGGTGTTTTCTTTGTAACCTTGCCAAAAGGCCAGTAGCAGTTTGTCTTGTCCCTTTTTCGGCTTCCTGCTGAGAACCAGTGAGGGGTCTGTTTTCCAAACCACAGACCCTGATGTAGTTGTCCGTTTCTTTATTGTGGATCCCACCGTCCACTTATCAGTCTCTCTCTGTCCTGGTTAGACCCAGTTTGATTTCAGACAGCAGTGCAAAGAATGGCCTTTATCTCTCAAAAGAATAATAGACTGATGCGTTACTAAAGGAATATATATGTTTTTAGCCATATTTAACCAAAATTAGTTTTGATTCGAAAGTACCGAAAGTGTATAGCTACACTGAATTGCAGTTTCCACACTTCATTTAACAGCCCAACTATTTTCACATGTGCTAATTATAAGTTTATCAAGTTCCAAATCAGCACATTAGAAGGGTTTCATAAGAGTATGTAGCACAAGGTTTTCATAGACAGGAGAAATGGCTGCTAAAGACGAGGCTTTGCCATATGGAGGACTAGGAGTGCCACTTAGAATCAATTCACACATGAAATTAGTTTCAACAGGAAACATAGCAAATGAATCGGAAATGCAGTCATTGACAGCATTATAAATAATGATTTGTAATTGAAATAATGATTGTGTTCTTCAAACTTTGCTTGAAAACAACCTTCTGCAGCAATTACAGCCTTGCAGATCTTTGGCATTCTAGCTGTCAAGTTTTTGAAGGTAATCTGAAGAGATTTTACCCCATGTTTCCTGGAGCATCTCCAACTAGATGGATTGGCTTGATGTGCACTTCCTCCATATTTCCTCCACAACAGCTCGATAGGGATCAGATTCGGAGACTGTGCCACTCCATTACAGACAGAATTCCAGCTGACTGCTTCTTCCCTAAATAGTTCTGGCATAGTATGGAGGTGTGTTTGGGGTCATTGTCCTGCTGTAGGACGAAATTGGGAACAAAATGCTGTCCACAGGGTAAGGCATTGCATTCTAAAATGTAGTGATAGTCTTCCTTATTCGAGGTCCCTTTTACCCTGCACAAATGTCCCATTTTACCACCACCAAAGCACCCCCAGACCATCGCAATGCCTCCAACATGCTTGACAGATGGCGCTAAGCACTCCTCTTGCATCTTCTCCTTTGTTCTGCGTCTCACTAATGTTCTTCTGTTTGATCCGAACACCTCAAACTTGGACTCATCTGTCCACAGTGCATTTTTCCTGTCTTTCTCTGTCCATTGTCTGTGCTCGTTTGCCCATCATAATCTTTTCTTTTGATTGGCCGGCCTTTTTCTTTGCTACTCTGGGGTGCTTTTTCCAAAAGCATCATTAGCAAACTATGGTTGCAAGTTCTGTCGTTATCAGAATAGTTCAACAAGTCGGTGTTTCCCAAAACCATAGTTCCAACAAACATTCGCAAACAGCGCCGCAAAGAAAGACAGCTCTCCACCTGAGGTTAGAAGCATAGTTTATTGTTTTCATGACATGTGGACTTAATAAATCATTATCTTGAGCAAAATAAGCAAGCTGGCATCCAGTGCAATCTATATCTTTTATTTCAAATACATACAAATGTTGTTTACGTCTTTTAGTTTGTCAAGAGCACTGTTTTTAAAGAGTGCCTATGTGCATACGTGCTCTAGTACGCAAGAACGAGCCTATGATTGAATCTGTAATTAAAGTAAAATAACTGAGAAAAATTATAAAACGGTTAGTTCCAGTCCTTGATTCTGATTGGTCAATAACGGTTTTATTCACAATAAAATATGGCTATGACCGCTTCACCCAACGCTTCTGTGTATCACTGCACAACACCCTTGGCAACCACTCTTAGCAACGGAAACTTATGTTTTATTACGTATTATTGTGAGAGATAGAGATTAAGTGTATTACCTGCATTCAAATTTAGCATATTCCTTAAGGTCAGTCCTATGTTCATAATAAAAATCTGTTGAATGTCCGCTGCGATATCTTGTCCTTTTAACAGTAAAGGAGATTTCCTGTGTCCTGACAGTGACAGCGATCATTTGTCAGTTGTGTCTTGTTCCCGTGTTCACACAAGTTTTAGTCCTTTCAATATAAAAGTCTTCGCTATTGAGTGCCTAATAACGCCCCACCGCTGAAATTCACTGTAAACCACAACTTCTTGGGGCTTATTGCTTTATTAGCCCTCAGATGCCATGTCCGTAAAGCAAAAAATCAAACATGAATTCAATCTCAAACCGATTCACTAAAAGAAGTTATTACTCCACCACCTGCGTGACATTGAACAACAAATTTGAGGCAATACGGTTTCAGGAAACCGTCGTGAATAGCAAGTTGATTTGTTCAAAGATGCATCGTACTATGGTAGTTTAGGGGCAAGTTACATCAAATGTACCCCTGCCTAGAAGCCCAGCATCCTGGGGCCTGTACCATGATGGTAGTTTAACAAACGCAGGGTTACAAGATTAGTTTCGAGTTGACAAAACCAAATTGGTCCCATGATGCGGAGCATCAGCTTTCTCTTTCAACTCAAGCTTTGATCCTGAGTTTAGGAGTTTAGCTGTGACATCAGTAGTGAACAGCCAATCACATGCTGTGGATCAGTGAAACGGAGCTTCATTTCTCTCTTCTGCAGAATATTACATGATTGAAAAATATTAAGATTTAAACAAATTTACACAGCAAGAAGAAAAGAGCTGTCTATGAAAGAGAACAACTCAAAGAAAAATCTTATACGTCAATGCAAGTAAAAGTTATGAAGTTAGTTTAGTTGATATATGGAGAGAATTGAATTGAACCCTCTGAGGCTCTTCATTTATGGGTCACACTCACACTCAAAAATGACCCGGAAGGCGGGATTAAGATAAAAAAGATTTGAGTAAAATCAATGAAATATATTTTTGTTCAATAATATTTTTTCTTTTCTTTTTTGTGTTTTGAGATAATTTTATGATTTATAATTAATATGTATGCAATCATTTTGACCCATTTTTTCCCATTGAATATAATAAAAAATGTACATATATATAAAATTGTTTTTTGTTTTTTTATTAAAACTGTATTTCATTTTAGAGTCGAGCCTAGGCTTCATGAAAGCAACTTTTTAAATGAAATCGGAGCCATCCGGTGGACACATTGAGCATTTTTTATCACGCAATAGCACATTTTTACCACTATAGTGGATCTTGCGTTTTATAAACATTTTTTAAAAATCGTAGCTTCATCAGAATGGTCCGAAACTTGGTGACTTTATTTGGTACTTGGTATATGAACACCCAAAAAAATTGGGGACAGGATTTGAAAAGTCTGGGGGTCATTTTTGACCCGAAGGTCCTGAGTGTGACTATTTTTTTACGACCACTTAGACTTTTCAAATCCTGACCCCAATTTTTTTGGGTGTTCATATACCAGGTACCAATAAAGTCACAATGTTTCGGACCATTCTGATGAAGCTACGATTTAAAAAAATATATATTTAAAAAAATTTGGGTCAGAAATGACCGAAGAGCCCCAGAGGGTTAAGCTCACATGTAGTATTTTTTATAGCTTTATTTATTGATTTTAAAGCTTATTTGTATCTATTTATATTAATTTTAACTAAGTGCCTATTAATGATTGATTAACTAAAATGATACATGTGTAATTGATTAAGGGTATAACAATTACATAAATTATATCTAAATCATTAAAAATTATTATTATGATTATAAATAAGCATTGTTATAAGCCAGACGCTTTAGTCTTTAATAGCCATTTGCTATGTAGTGACCTTTAATTTGGAGTAGAAACAGGGGGAGTGACTTCATTGCATCAGAGGTGTGTCACTTTGCTCACAGCTGATTGGTCCCACTTCAGTTTGATCTCTTATCCAGAACATAACCTGCCCTGGAGCAGGTTAGCCGTGGAGCGTAAGTTACTGTGGAGATGAACACAGCTAAAAGCCAAACCACTTCAAAAGGAACCTAAAACCCAGGATTGGCACAAACTAAGCTTAAACATATCTGGCTAGCCAGCTAAACCGGCTTCATGGTATAGGCCCCCGGAGTCACTATTGATGTTGTTGTGATCTTGAAGGATCACCACAAATTAGGTGGCGATGAGGAAAATATATGAGAACCATTTAAGCTTTTGTTTGACAAACATTTCATTAAAATGCTCAAAATTTAATCCAGCTCGAGTCAAAGTGTGCAAAAAGATGAAGGCTAAGTCGACATGGAATCCAGAACAATGATGGAACACCCACTCTGAGGGAAAGAAGCCATAGCGAGAGGAACCTGCACGCCGGTGTTCCCAATCACCCATATTAGTCAGCCAATCATCTGTGAGCGACACACAAACACAGACCAAAAGGGAAGAGAAACACACAAATGGCTGACAGGCATGTCACAATGTCGACACTGCCGTTTGGCAGGTACTAGTGAAGCTGTCAGTTGAGGACCTGTGAGGCTTCTTAAACTAGACACTCTAAGGTATTTGTCCTCTAGCACAGAGTGCACCGGGGGCTCTCACTCCTCATTCTGTTCTTGTTAGAAGCATTTTGCGCTGTTCTATGAAGGGAAAAGCAGCATGGTAAGATATTTTCATTTATTTATTTTTTTATCTTCTCAATTTCTCGCATTGAATAGCCTTCGTTTCTCAGCACAACAATAGACTGACACATTTTCAAAGACATTTTTGCTTTGAATTTTTTATTTCACTCTTGCAAATGCTTGATATTTTTTCTTAGAACAAAAAAAAAATCATTAAAGTTTGAATCATGGAGTTAAAATTTAAAATGTAAAACTTAGTTATTAAAGGGTTAGTTCACCCAAAAATTAAAATTCTGTCATTAATTACTTACCCTCATGTCATTTGACACCCGTAAGACCCAAATGAAGATATTTTAGTTGAAATCTGATGGCTCTGAAAGGCCTCCATTGGCACAATGCACGGTTCACTCTCAAGACCCTTAAAAGGTACTAAAGACGTCGTTACAAAGTCCATCTCACTACAGTGCTTCTACAATAACTTTATGAATCGGCGAGAATAGTTTTTGTGCGCAAAAAAACCCCTAAATAACGACTTATATAGTGATGACGATTTCAAAACACGGCCTCATGAAGCTTCGAAGCGTTATGAATCAGTGAGTCGAATCATGATTCGGATCGCGTGTCAAACCCCCAAACTGCTGAATCGACTCACTGATTCATAACGCTTCGAAGCTTCATGAGGCCATGTTTTGAAATCGTCATCACTATATAAGTCGTTATTTAGGGGTTTTTTGCGCACAAAAACTATTGTCGCCGATTCATAAAGTTATTTTAGAAGCACTGTAGTGAGATGGACTTTGTAACGACGTCTTTAGTACCTTTTAAGGGTCTTGAGAGTGAACCGTGCATTGTGCCAATGGAGGCCTTTCTGAGCCATCAGATTACAACTAAAATATCTTCATTTGTGTTCCGAAGATGAACGGAGGTCTGACGGGTGTCGAACGACATGAGGGTAAGTAATTAATGACAGAATTTTCATTTTTGGGTGAACTTACCCTTTAATGTCTTATTCACTTGTAATGTTTAACATATCATTTAAACATCAATACAAATGTTTTATATGTCTATATATCTGTCAATTTGATTCATAAATGTATTATTTTACTTTACATTTATTTTAAAAGCACAAATTAAATGTTTTAAAGATGGCATCAAAGTCATTTTGATCATACTTTTCTTTATCATTTTGGAGTAAACTACTCCTTTAAGCCGTTTATTAGTCAGTAATCAGTCGGACTTTGCTTTGTACTTTGAGAAGTTTGTCGTCTTTCCTTTGTCCTTCACGGCAGCCCAGGAAAGACAGGACAATGTGCTAATCATTGGTATCATTAGCACAGAGTAGAGGAAAGTGCCTGAAGGTTATCACAGAGACGGAAAAGTCTAGAGCAAATTGACAAATTGGAGAGGTGCCGCTTGTCTTTTTCAAGTCTTAGAGCTTAACAGGCATGGATTTGCCAATTTGGTCAGAGGGAGATTTTTTTCTCTCATTTAAGTAAAGAAGGGAAATGGGCTGGAATGTGTCAAGTGTCTTTAAGAGTTACTGGGCTGTCCAGTAATCCTATTTCCTTGTTGCTTAAGATCAGTCACAAAGTAAATGCAGACTCTACAACATTGGTTTCATGGGAGAAAAACTGGTTTTCTTTGCTTAGGGAGGGAAGAAACGTCTTTAAGGGTATTTTATTGGATATTAATGCAGTAGAGTATGCTGCAGGTACACTGCACAAACATAAGTCTGCTATCTGGTAGAAAGTCAAGCTAAATGTGGGAAGAATCGAGGAGTCAAGCAGGTCATTGAGGTAAATGTGACTCTAAAACAAACCATTCACTGTTACGATAGAGCCCACATGGAAACGGTTATATCCAGTCCTCTAATTTGATTGGCTGAGCATCGTGTTTTAGTGGCGTAGTATGTATGTTACAACAGTTGATTGTTTTGCCATTGTTTGGAACCATTTTCTTGGTGGAACAAAAATTCTAAACTGGCTGCCACAGGAAAACATGAACATTTTCACTTGGTAATAGCCCGCTACAATTTGCAATGAAAGAAATATCTTAAATTAGTCGCCCTAAACTTGTGGACCCCATTGTAGAGACTTTTTACACAAGTGACTATTTCTCAGAGAATGTTTAAATTTGAAAATGAGTTTCTTTATATTTACATACATGTACCTTAACATCATGACTACGAAAAAAAGTTATTGCACGGGGGGAAAAAAGATGCATGTTCATTTAACAAATGCTGACCTCTATGTTATAGTATATCGAGTAAATTGCAAAAATGAACCCTACAAACCCCCCTCCCACCCAAAAAAATTCATGCAGAACAAATTAAATGTAAATGAACAATAAATAAATAAATAAATAAATAAATAAATAAATAAATATATATAAATATATATATATATATATATATATATATATATATATATATATATATATATATATATATATATATATATATATATATATATATATATATATAAACCATTGTTTAGGCCATGTAATAGTTAATACATTTTATAAAATTACATCATATAACACGTGACATGCATGTCCTGATTTTAAGATAAAATAAAAAATAATAATAAAATACAATTAAATTCAATAAAAATAAATACAATAGGACACAGTTGAAGCTTTCAGCCTACCTTTATTATATACTTCACTCTTGTATGCTAGTGTGTTTTTGTACATTTGATTAATTATAATTACAGAAAAAGCTCTTGTGACATCTAGCCCCACTTGCCTTTGAAAACAAAAAAGGAAAGTGTAAGTCCTAAATGGTCACAATTTCTTATTATTACTTGTTTTTTGTTGTTTTTTTGCAGTATACTTGAATAGTCCGGTCGTGTCACAAATGAATTAAAATCAGCGATGAAAGGGCTCCCATGTCACCACCACCCATTCGCTTTAGGAAAACAGAGCATGGTGGGCAATATGCCTTTAAGTATATAAAAATAGGAGGGCTACATCAGTCATTTGTATTTGCCACACTTCCTGCTACCAGCTGGTGGCGCTATGACTATAACTAAATGTTGGCGTGTAGATGTCTTCAGACCAGGGCACTTATCAAACGTGTGAAGTTTGAGGCAGATTGGACATTGTATGTCAGGCCACCACGGACAGCGAAAACTCAAGATCTTCACAATTTAACAATCACAAAGGCCTTTAGACCAGACCGACTAAATATGTATATCTGATTAAATCTCTAGGTGGAGTTTGTTAAATTACATCGTCTGGAAATGGCAAAAACTGCAAAAATTTTGCAGAGAAAATTCAAAATATCTCACATCCTGTTGGGTTTTCAGTTTTTCTCCTGGGGACTTTTTTTGTAGGTATTGGTCTGTTACATGTGTGTACTGAATTTCATACGTGTACGTGAAACGTAGCGTGAATGGCCCCTAATTGAAAATTTGCAGGTGGCGCTATCGAGCCATTACGCCACGCCTAATTCAGAAACCCATATCAGACGTACATTTTAACCACTTCTGTTGCCTGTGCAAAGTTTCAGGAGTTTTCGAGCATGTTTAGGCCCTCAAAAATTTGATTGTGGCCCTAAATATTCCATGTAGCCTCTTAATGTATGTAGTTTTAGACAAATTATAGCATGTTGCACTGCAGACATAAATGCATATAGGAAATCCAGCATTTTGAATTGTAATATATAGGGGAAGATGTGCATTTACTTTTAATTTATAAAATTATTTAAAAAGAGGTCCATCTTACCCAACTACTCCAGCAAGATGGCCCGGTAACACTTTAGTATTCACTATTAACTATGACTTTTGCCTCACTAAACTCCTAATTTACTGCTTATTAATAGTTAGTAGTTTCTGTAGCGTTTAAGTTTAGGCATTGGGTAGGATTAGGGGATGTAGAATTATGTCATGCAGAATAAGGCATTAATGTGTGCTTTATAAGAACTGATAAACAGCCAATATCCTAGTAATATGCATGCTAATAAGCAACTGGTCAATAGCGAGAATTGAACCCTAAAATAATGTATTACCGATGGCCCCCTAACTGGGGCAAGAAGATGAATATCCAGAGGAGCGTAGCAATTCATCAAAAGTGTTGAGATGACATTTTGTGCTGTCTATGGTTAAGGTTAAAAATTAAGGTTGTGGGCATCTGTCTTACCCTACATGTACTGTATATAAAGGCTTCATACTATATGTCAACCCATTCTCACTCCCAAGGCGTCAAAATATGAAGCATGTTCAAGTGCCTTCCGCATCACATATCGATACAAAGGGTACTCCATGGATTTCAGTTGTTTGCCCAATGCGTCAGATCAAGACGCATTTAATTCTTTGCATTTGTAAAAGCAGAAATTATTTTATTAATATTTATAGGCTACTTTTATATTTTGGATCAACTAACCCAAATCCTACCCTAAACCTACTCACTTCTCAACAATATAAAACACTTAACTGGCAAATAAAGTACAGTCACAGGTATTTATTGCAAAAACTGACCAAAACAGTATAAAGTATTAACTCATGTTGCATTCCAAGTCTTCTGAAGTCATACAATGTCTTCATGTAAAGAACAGAGTTGATCTTAAAGGGTTAGTTCACCCAAAAATGAAAATTCTGTCATTAATTACTTACCCTCATGTCGTTCGACACCCGTCAGACCTCCGTTCATCTTCGGAACACAAATGAAGATATTTTAGTTGAAATCCGATAGCTCAGAAAGGCTAAGTACTTTACACTCTCAAGACCCTTAAAAGGTACTAAAGACGTGGTTACAAAGTCCATCTCACTACAGTGGTTCTACAATAATTCTATGAAGGGGCGAGAATAGTTTTTGTGCGCAAAATATAGTGATGACCGATTTCAAAACAATGCATCATGAAGCTTCGAAGCGTTATGAATCAGCGAGTCGAATCATGATTCGGATCGAGTGTCAAACAGCCAAATTGCTGAAATCACGTGACTCTGGCGATCTAAACCGCTGAATCGACTCACTGATTCATAACGCTTCGAAGCTTCATGATGCTGTTTTGAAATCGGTCATCACTATATTTTGCACACAAAAACTATTCTCGCCCCTTCATAAAGTTATTGTAGAAGCACTGTAGTGAGATGGACTTTGTAACGACGTCTTTAGTACCTTTTAAGGGTCTTGAGAGTGAACCGTGCATTGTGCCAATGGAGGCCTTTCTGAGCCATCGGATTTCAACTAAAATATCTTCATTTGTGTTCCGAAGATGAACGGAGGTCTGACGGGTGTCGAACGACATGAGGGTAAGTAATTAATGACATAATTTTCATTTTTGGGTGAACTAACCTTTTAATGTTTAATCGCTGAAATGATGATCCCACCGCTCCACTCAGTCATGTCTCATTCAAATGATACAACCGACTCTTTAGCATAGCGCGATCGGTCACGAGACACACGAGAGCCAATGACATTTTACAATCAAAGCTGACGTAACGTTTCTTTGTGGCAATTTTTTTTATTTGAATGTGTGCATGATCTTCGGCGGATGGAGACGCTGATCACTTTTGGGGATTTTCTTCACACAAATCAATCGTTTGGCCTCAATTTATTCAAAAAGTACAAATATTCCATGCAGTTGTATCTTCCTGTTATATCCTGTGTTTTATATCATATAATGCACAAATGGGAGGTTTAGGGATGGGATGGGGTTGGGTTACATGTTCAAACGTGTCTAAAAAGCGTAAATAAAATAAATGTTAATATAATTATGCTGTCTGATTAAATTGAGAATCACACTCCAACATGTCATAATGGCAAAATCATAACCCAATATATAATATCATCATGACGATAACGTTCCCATGCCCAACGCGTCTGTGTATGACGCCAAATGTTTCTCATTGAAATAAACGGAGCACCCTGCTTGTCGATATAGTGAGGCCTAGGGGTGCCTTTAGCGTCTTCATTGTGACGCGGAAAGCACTTGACCATGCTTCAGATTTTGACGCCTTGGGAGTGAGAACGGGTATGATATAAAACACAGGATATAACAGGAAGATCCGAAGATACTTTTTGAATAAATTGAGGCCAAACGATTGATTTGTGTGAAGAAAATCCCCAAAAGTGATCAGCGTCTCCATCCGCCGAAGATCATGCACACATTCAAATAAAAAAAATTGCCACAAAGAAACGTTATGTCAGCTTTGATTGTAAAATGTCATTGGCTCTCGTGACCGATCGCGTTATGCTAAAGAGTCGGTTGTATCATTTGAATGAGACATGACTGAGTGGAGCGGCGGGATAATCATTTCAGCGATTAAAACATTAAAGGTTTAGTTCACCCAAAAATGAAAATTCTGTCATTAATTACTTACCCTCATGTCGTTCGACACCGGTAAGACTTCCGTTCATCTTCGGAACACAAATGAAGATATTTTAGCTGAAATCCGATGGCTCAGAAAGGCCTCCATTGGCACAATGCACTTTACACTCTCAAGACCCATAAAAGGTACTAAAGACGTGGTTACAAAGTCCATCTCACTACAGTGGTTCTACAATAACTTTATGAAGGGGCGAGAATAGTTTTTGTGTGCAAAATATTGAAAATAAATTGAAATAAATGGAGCACCCTGCTTGTCGATATAGTGAGGCCTAGGGGTGCCTTTAGCGTCTTCATTGTGACGTGGAAAGCACTTGACCATGCTTCAGATTTTGACGCCTTGGGAGTGAGAACGGGTTGCATGTTGTCCAATAAATAGCTTTGTATTTAAATCAATCAAATCAATACCGGATTCAAAACTGGATAAGTATTTATTGATAATTGAATTACATTTCTCTTTTATACACATTTCATAAATGATACAGGATTTTACATTGTCATTTTTAAAGTCCTCTAACATTACAGCATCCGATGCCAATGACAAAACCAACAAATAAAGAATATGAAAAAATGTTTTTCATTCAACGTCACCCTTTTCCTTTTTTCCCCGAAATATAATTTTCATTTTAAGTGCACATGAAGAAAACTTTAAAATAATACACATATCTAAAACAATCATTGTGAGAGTATAATCAGGAGCTAAAGAAAGAGGGGCAAAATGGGCGGAGCAAGGGGTGTTAGAGAAGGACACTGTATAGTGCACTCAGGTCTTCCATACTCTCTGTTCTCAGGTCAGTATCTAGAATAAAGGCAGCGCTGCAGCGATCGGGCAGCAGCATCGAGACTGAGAGAGCAAAGACAGGCTAAAAACAGGACAGTGTAGGAGAGAACCTTGACCAATCAGAGCCTGTGCAGCAGACGAGAGCGCCCTTGCTGCTGGGTCATGGAGGGCGAGGGACTAGGTGGAAAAATTAAACTCTTGATGAACCAGGAGTCTGTTAATCGGCAATCAGCATTCATAATAATCTTTGCTTTTTTGATTCATTTATATATAATTTCCCCATGTAAACATACATTCATGCAACACCCGCTTTAGAATAGATTCCATATATTGGATACATTATTTTAAAAACCCTGAAACAAACAGAAACCCTACAAATAAAATAAAATAAAAAATTGCTCAACCTCTTAGACGGAGGTCAAGGGATGTCAGTGTACTGGGCATCTTTGAGCAGGAGATGGTCGGTCGTGTTTTTGCCCTACAAGAACTTTTTGGAGTGTGAATTTATGATCACATAAGTGAGGCAGAATAGATTATGATGGATTCAATGATTTGGACTGCTATGGACGAAGATTATGCATGAATATAAAATTTGTGAAGATCGTCATGAGACAAGATGTTCGCACCAAATGCACAACTCTCGTTCTTTTAACATCATATTGTCACAAATGTGCGCAGTGACCTTGATTCTCGACATCCTCACTGTTCCAGGAATGAAATCCCATTCAACCGGTCATATTTTAAGGTTTAGGATTCATATAATCAGTCGATCGTTTCCTATTAATGCGTAGGGTCAGCACTATGCCACAACGTGTTTCCAGGACTAATGGTAGAGGTGATGGAAACTTCAGTTTATTATAGGACGTGAGGTCTGATAAACCCTGTTCAAACACAAACTCGAGTAAAAGAGAGAAGCAGCTCTGTTGAAACCAGCTGGGTTGCATATAATGCAGTTATAAGGCTGTGTCGTCCTTAAAACAATCACCTACAGTTCAGGTCTCGCTGTGTTAAATTACAGTGCAATTCAGTCAAGCACGCTGGGTAACTTCCATTGAGCTGAACCTCTCACCAACAACAAACAATCACCGTCGAAGGGCCTCCATCACAACACTTGCACTTTTAGCCAGACGAGCAAAATCCACAAACCACAGTTTGGTTCATAATAACTGGATTGTGCTTTCCCTTCCAAAAAGGTCTGTTTAAAGGAATAGCAAAATGTAGATTATTTAACAAAGTCACTCTAACGCCATTTTTTATACAAAATAGAGAAATTTTAAACCACGGTTCATAGTGGCCATGTCTGTCAAGCTCCAAAAAGAACATTATGAAAGTAGTTCATGAATACTATATTCCAGGTCTCCTGAAGTCATACAATAGCTTTGTGTGAGGAACAGACTTAAATTGAAAAAGTTAGTTCACCCAAAAATTTAAATTCTGACATTACTTACTCATCGTCATGTCGTTCCAAACCCGTAAGACTTTCGTTCTTCTTCAATATGAATTAATCCACATGAACTGTTTATATGATAAACAGATGTAATTTAGTCTTTTAAATACTCAACGCACACATCAGTTGTGGTAAACGGAAGCTCAAACATGTTTGATGGACATGTGAGAACCAATGAGGTTCATTCTTGTGTTACGCATCACGTTTCAGCTTCTGCAAGAAGCCTAAATACAATCTGTTCATCATATAAAGTGATCGTGTCTCTTTAGAAAATGTTGGACTAAACCGCTTGATTCATATGCATTCGTTTTACAATCTCTTTATGAACTTTTTGAAACGTCAAAGTGGTAGTTGCGTAGCGGTCAATGGAAGGACAGAAAGCTCAGATTTCATAAAAAAGATCTCCAGTCTTATGGGTCTGGAACAACTTGATGTAAACAGTGCGTAAACAATGACTTAAATAAAATGTTTTGGGTGAACTATCCCTTTAATATAACAATGTTGAGGTTGTCAGGGACATTACACGTCATCACGCTGAAAAGAAAAACACACTAGTCCGCTTTTACAGCCTCGTCGTGTTTATAACAACACATTTGCTAACTATTCGAACTCAAATTTTCAGGGAAAATGGCTAAAAACAACTGAAAGAGGTGATTCTGAGGTTGAAGTCATTCGTTTATAGCCTAAGTTTAGCTTTTTACTTCTACCAATTGTATTTAGGTTTCAAAAATGCATTAAAGTTGTGTTCATAGATGAACAAAACGTGTAATAATAAACTTTTGTTGGACTTTTCTGCAATAATCCAAAAGCCATTGGAAAAATACTATTGTTTTTTTGTTTAGTCAACGAAGGGGATGCTAACTTCCGGGTTATCCTACACAAATACGTCACCACTGCAGCGCTGTATATAGTTAGCCTGGATGGCAGCCGAGCTTAGCCCCGCCCACAACATTTGAGGTCGGGAAGTTCGGTCTGGGCAAGATCCGTTGTGGAGCAACTATGCTCGAACCAGAGCTGTTCGGACCAATCAAATTGTCAGGGCGGGCTTTATACGATGATGGACAGATGATCAACAGTAACGTAATCGTTCAGATCACCAAAGAGCGCTTGAATCCGTTCTAATCCTAAACGGAGAACTTGTTCGTAAATGCGTTCACCTTTACTATTTCTCTCAACGATGATGATCGTGTTGTAAGTACTCTGTGTATCCTTACATTCTTTTTACAACACCAGCAAAGATCGTTTACACTCATCTTCTTCTTCTACTTCTTCCAGTGTGCGTGCAGTTGAGTTCTGTTGACAATTATGCGTCGCTCTGATTGGTTGTAGGTCTATCCAACAGAGTGCAGAGGCATTTTTGCCCCATTATCACAGCCAATGGAGCAGTATCAGAGTCTTACTAGAATCTGAGTATGACAACGTCAGGCTAGTATATAGTGCTTAATATAGTATTTTTTTAATTTCAGCAACATTTTTGGGAGGAACTGTCTCTTTAATGTTCTTTTAGAGCTGTAGGCTGGAGTCTCACCCTGTACTATTTTTACACACAGTAAGAATGAACACACGCTGCTGCTAAGGGGATTTGAAACTCTTATGTGCCCCATCCGCCTCTAGAGACACGGACACAACACGAATATGGCTTCAAAAACACTTAGTGACGACCATAGGCACAAACATGGACAGTTTGAAATAACGGACAGACTTCTGCTATAGAACGACAGAGCAGTTTCTCCGGTTCTGAGTGCGTAGGGAATAGCCAAACGAGAAAAAACATGGCCTAAAATTTTTTTTTTTTAAGAGAACAACAAGGGCGAAGTTGATTTCACACCCCTCTGTCGAAACAAAGGGAAATGATTACGGGAACTTTGTTTTTGTAATTGTATTAATATAATCTCATGTAATAAACTAGACGGAAGATGCTTGTCGAAAACCGATGAAAATGACGATCAGCTCAACCCAGCCAGAATCATTGCTAAGGCCTGTCGGCTAAAGATAGCACACGTATAGACAAAGGATGCGACGATCTCTCTCTATAGCATGCCACGAAGTGTGCAAAACACACGCTAATTCTAGATCTAAAATATTACACATTCTCTGCATGTTCCAGAAGACTTGGCATATCGAGGCAGATATATGCAGCTAAAAACGCCACACGACTGATGGGAAATTGATTGCGTCCAGAACCTTTTTTCAAGAAAAAGAAAAATCGCATTTTACACAGTGACCTGCCTTAAGACTGTTGGATGAGTCATTTTCTTGGATCGCGTCTGATAAACAGGTGTTTAGTAACAAGCACGCTGCAGCAGATGCTGTGAGGCACTGTGGGAAAATGCCATTTGATGATGTTCGAAAGAAGATTTATAGAGAAAAGAGGCGACCTTTTGAGAAAGGATTCATCTGCCAAGCGAGCATGTGTATGTGCGTTTCCCATCACGACGTAAACCGATGGAGTGTGTGCAGGTACATCATATTTCTCAAGAAAGAAAGTCAGCATCTGAGGCTCAGAGCGCTAGGGATGAACTATTTGAGCGTCGTTAGATGATGGGAATCTCGGAAACTAAAACAGAGCATCTGCAGGTGTGTAATGTCTGGTGGCATGGTTAAACTAAAAAGAAAATCCTCTAATAATGAGTAAATGAAAAGTTTCTACTCATTTCTTCTTTTTTCATCATTATAATAAACATAATATGGCTTTTTAAAAAAAAAAGTGCCAACATTTCTTTGATTCTTTTTTCTTTTTGGAATAATAGAACACACAGTGATAGTTTAGCTGTTAGATCTGTCTTCAGCTCTTAACAGGTCCGTACAGGAAGCGAGGAAGGAATCAAGAAGGTTTAGCTTAGGCTGTTGGGAACAGTTGTCAATGCAGCGTTGCAGCCACAAGAGGACTGGTTCGATGGTAAACGGATCTTTTCCGAGATGGAAAAGAGCACCACATCCCGAAATCTCTTCTGCAAAGTGTCAGAGTTAGGGATATCAGCAGTACTCCAATGTGGAAAAAAAACTGTTCAACCCAAGGGCAGGTGGTTTTTAGACCTCAGAGTCTGTGTCCCATGCAAGACGTGGGGTCATTGTCTCATAGCGATGTACTGTTTGAATCCCAGTGTCCCAACTTCCTGTCTGAAGTAGCTGCGTTTCTCTGTGTGGTCCTGTAGCGTTATGAGAGCGCCTGATCCGCAAGCATCTGTCATCCGCTCATGGATGTAGTTTTGTCATTTCATTTAATTGTATCTCTTCTTCTCTGCATAGACTTGCCAAATTAAAGAAAACAAAAAGGATAACAATAAAACTCTGAAGCTTGTGTGGATATGGTTTTTCATTGAGGTTGTAGAGATAAAACAAAACACAAAAAGACAGACAGAAAACTAAACGCAAAGAGGCAGAAGAGAATGAAATAAGAGAGAGAGAGAGAGAGAGAGAGAGAGAGAGAGGCAGAAAGGGCTTCACGTTCTCATCAGTCCTCGCTGGCATTGATTTGCTGGACAGGGAGGTGCAACTGAAGCGGGTCCCGTAGGCGCTTTAGATCCAACTCGGCCTTAGGAAAAGAAGGAAAATAAGAAGGAATTAATTAAAAGAGCAGATCACCTCAAAAAGGGAGATTTTAGAGAAAATGTTAACACTGCTCTTATCCATACAACAAATACCGAATGTAAAAAAAAAAGCACCATAACAATCTTAAGGCAGCGGCTATTTACACTAAGTGAAAACAGTGATATATTCTATTTACACCATGTAAAAGTAGCAGTTTTTTTGCAATATGTGTAAATAGTAATTAGATGCTATTTATACTTTATTTTGGCAAATACATATTTGCGCCTCAGTATTGTTGTACATTAACAGGATGCAATAATAACAGAGTGTAAATGATTATATTTATTAAAATTATTTAAATGGATGTAGCCTTAATGGGACAATAAAAGCCCTCCCTACACCTACCCAATTTCGTTAGGCACTTTATTTCCACTTTTAGAACATTTTATTAATTTTTATTGAAAGTAAATGCCTTTCCGATGTGATGGGAAAAGGGAGAAGAGCGAGCTCGGCAAAAGGCGGATTCGAACCTAGGTCGATCGCGTCAAAAACTAGACTACTGACTATGCCGCTGAAGACATTCAAACACGAGTGTCTTTTTTTTATCTTGTTTGGCCCAACCAGGCATTGTTAGGCAGAGCTAGTGTAAATAGCGTTTGCCAATAGACTTGGTCAGCGTCGTGTCATAGCTGGGGGCGTGGCGTGGGGGCGGAGTCGGCGTAGGGGAAAACGGTCCATTGTGTTTTCCCCCAAAATGTAAATGGATGGGGCTAACCCAGTTTAGCCTGTGTAGAATCACTTTTGCTGCTGGAAGTCAATGGAATGCTAACAGCAAGTGATGGCTTGGGTAGCAATGGCTGCCCCTATGGAAGGTACGCTTTCCGGGTGCTGGATTACCCCCTTGGTTGGAGCATAGTTGGTCTCTTCTTCTGCTCTTTTTTCCTGTTGTGGTGGTTTGCAAAAAGCATTCCATTACCGCACTCGTCCCCTTCTGGATTGGAGTGTGGATCGCCTATGTATTGACTGACTGTATGCACTGAACTGTGACTACCGCAACATTTTCTAATATTTTTTTAAATAAGTCTCTTATGCTCATCAAGCCAGCATTACTCCAGTATTCAGTCACATGATCCTTCAGAATTCATTCTAATGTGCCGATTTGATGTGCGGTTATTATCAATTATTATTGTTGCTCAATTAATAATAATGATTCTTATTATGAAACAGCTTTCATATTCACTGTAGAACAATGGCAGTATAGTCTCTTTTGTTTCATACAAATGCAAGTCTGATTAAGCTACCATGAGTTTAGAGATATGTAAACAATGCTAATACGTTATCTAGAATTTTTCATTATATTTTTAATTGATTATGGTACAAAATTGTACATGTTAATTACAGAGATAAACCATATTAACAAATTACCATGTCTACCAAGTACATACGACAGTTTTCCTTTCTGGGTGAACTGTTCCTTTAAGAGACTGAAAAGAGTGATGATGTTTGTCCGTGTGCCAGCTTACCTCAGCAATCGCATCCTTCAATTTGTTGTATTTCTCTATGTCAAAGCGTGTTCTCTTTGCTCCCTTATGAAAGAACAGCAAGTACTGTCTGTCCCTGGCGTCTGGGTAAAGATATTCCTGTGTGAGAGAACAACGGCAGAGAGGTCAGACGGATCTCCTCCTGCTGAGGCACTTGTGTATTCACAGGGACCTTATGAAATTCCACTGATCTTCTAGGGCAAGATCTTCTAGAGATAAAGAGCCTGAGTTGCTCACCTGACGTGTCAGCACAAAGTAAGCATACATAGCCATGGCTGTGCCGTAGGTGATAAAATATGTGACCGGCTCCATGATATCCCATGAGTACTCCCACCAGGTCAGCCGTGCCAGAATGCCAAATTGTGTGGCCATATAAGCCATCCCACCCCACAGCACCCAAGTAGTCCTGCGTTCTGCTTTCTTACTCAGTTCTTCTTTAACCTGAGAAAAAAAGATTACATTAGAACAAACATCCAAAATGATAGATAGACAGACAGACAGACAGACAGACAGACAGACAGACAGACAGACAGACAGACAGACAGACAGACAGACAGACAGACAGACAGACAGATAGATAGATAGATAGATAGATAGATAGATAGATAGATAGATAGATAGATAGACAGATAGATAGATAGATAGATAGATAGATAGATAGATAGACAGATAGACAGATAGATAGATAGATAGATAGATAGATAGATAGATAGATAGATAGATAGATAGATAGATAGATAGATAGATAGATAGATAGATAGATAGATAGATAGACAGATAGACAGATAGACAGATAGACAGATAGACAGACAGATAGATAGATAGATAGACAGATAGACAGACAGATAGACAGACAGACAGACAGACAGACAGACAGACAGACAGACAGACAGACAGACAGACAGACAGATAGATAGATAGATAGATAGATAGATAGATAGATAGATAGATAGATAGATAGATAGATAGATAGATAGATAGATAGATAGATAGATAGATAGATAGATAGACAGACAGATAGATAGATAGACAGATAGATAGATAGTAGGGATGCCACAATTCTCAATATAATATTGAACCGTTCGGTACGGCATTCACGGTTCAATACGCGCTTTTGAATTGCGTTTTTTTTTCCGGTTTTGCATTTAATTAATAATTTTTCTACAAATTCTATAATTTGCCTTCATCCCAATACTGAACAACGCTACATACATTCACATCACACGTTAGTGGTGGAGTTATATTTACGGAACACTATAGATATTCACAATCACAAAAGTTCATTATTTGCATGCGTTTTAAAGCCTTGATGGCTCATTCGCGTGCGCGGTTTTAACTTTTCCGAATCTACACTTTAGATTAGGTCATGGTAAATGTGAAAATGATTAAGTGCTTTAAACCAACCTTTAGACATTAATTGCATTCATATTCAGTGTTAAAATGTTTACACACACACACACACACACACGTTGGCATTTGTGGTTTACAGAGACTCCATAGGTGTAATGGTTTTTAAACTGTACAAACTGTATACTTAATTAATGACATTTTCCCATTTTCCATGATCCCTTTATCTAACTCTTTACATATGAGCTAATTAAACAATAATAATTGTGTTACAATGAATGAAGAACTCACTATTTGCTGAGCAAGCCACTGTCGCCTTTGGCTTGGCTTGCTCAGTTGGGGACACACAATTTTCAACTGAATATCCAAATAAATCTAATTAGTAAACTAAATTAACTATATCAACTAAATCACTGATCTGCCCACATTGTCACTATATGATATAATGATTGAAATGAGCTGATGACATCAGCGTTTTCCCCAGAGCGGCTGTACAGCCGAATCAAATTCTGTTGCATTATTTTCCAGTTTAACACTGTGAAGCTGCTTTGAGACAACCTGCATTGTAAAAAGCTCTCTATAAATAAAGTTGCCTTGACTTGACTATTTGTATTTAGCCTATTACAATTGAAATATAACATAAATATAACATTACAATTTTGAGACTACAATATATATTAACTACGAATTAACTATAAACTAATAGTTTAAAAAACGATTAGTAAATACTTTATTATTATTAAATACTTATTATAAAGTGTTACCAAATAGGTAAATGTAAATCCAAATTATGTCACATTAATTCCAGAAACATACTTCTTTTCCTTAAACTAGAAGCATTTTTTTGTTGCTATTTTAGTCTATTTTGCACACTCTCTAATGTCTTTTTAATTTGCTATCCTTGCAGGAAAGAAAGATACAATGCTAAAGAAACCAGTCCGTTGAAGAGTCAGTGGAGCTGTCAATGCTTTCAATTAAATTGTTGTTTGCATTATTAGATTAGTTTTGTCCACTTCTAATGCTGGAAGAACACACACTCATAAAAGACCCCAAAGGCAAGTCTCAGTTGGCTTTAACAAAACTTTGCAATTACAAAATTAGCAGTATTTATGCAGCTCACAGTATGTAAAGACCCTCTATTCCACACACCCAATCTACTGTGCAATTAGACTCGGCTTAATTATCAGCTGTCTTTGTGATCAGATAAAGTGTTAGTATCACTTCAGATGTTTGCTGCCTGTGATATCCCACAATCCTGTGTGTGCGGTTCAGCGGATGGTGGAACTAATAAGAAATGGAGTACAAATGAGATGTTGGTTGATCTTGTCACTATGCTGCAAATTCACATAATGCAGGCAAAAGACTATGTGTACACAAACATCAGCAGTTCATAATGCATATGTTACTTTTTATTACATCTCTGCATGTGGGCAGAGACGAATCAGGGAAACTGCTTGCAGTAACATTCATTTTCTTTGACAGAAGATGAATCATGAGAGCTCCGCTGTCGCATCACATTTGGCTACTTTGCATAGAGTTAAACTTTTCTTAACTTCGTAACATTTACAGGAAAAAAATGTGAAGCCTGTTGCTGCCACAGAGTACAAAAAATAAAACTGTAATTGACTATATCGCCCATCTGTGACTTTATTTCACACATTGCTATTAACAACTGTTACTGCGACAATCTGGCAGCTGTGATTGTTTCTCGCAGTAGCGACTTTATATCTCGTAATTGTGCTTTTATATCTCCCTGTTACCCTTTTTTAAGAATCTGAGCACATGGTCTGAAGCACACGGCGCAGGTGCACTTAGGACGTATCCGAATCCACATTTTTGCTAGTTTAACAAGGAAAAAATGGTCGGCGTTCTAGGTGTGTTTTGGGTGTAACGTGAAATAAACCAATCATCTCTCATTCCCTTTAAAAGCCAGTTGCGCTTGCACCATGGAGGATTCACTATTTACATGTTTTTAATATTTAAAATTTGTTGTGTGCTGCTGCGCATCCCGTGTGTGTAATAAGCAGAGTGTGCACACATTGTGGACCTGCCTATATGCGCATATTACTAACGCGTCCTTTAAATTAACAAAAAACTCAAAAAAATAGTTTTCTGTTGCCTCAAAATAGCAACGCGCCAACAATGCGCCTGAACACACCTCATTTTCAGACCAGCACGCCCATGGGTGAACAGATGACGCGAGTGCATTTGCTATTTAAACAACGTGGCGCTGGACGTGACAATGATAACTGCATCGGGCTGAAACTAGCAAAAGACACTTACATTGCGCCGGGTGTATGATAGGGCCCTATAACTTGCAATTACTTTATATCTCACAATTGACCTATCGGTAAGCCCCGCCCCTTGAACGCTGACGAGCCAATGGCAGTTGAGTATCAGTTGCGCTGGGACCGGAACTCGGACATCTTTAGGTTCCAGTGCCATAGAGAAACATTGGAAAATCCGAAGCTCTCATCGGTTTGATGGTGTTTATTAGGGGTGCACCGATCCGATATTAGGATCGGATATCGGCCGCGATACTGACAAAATAGCTGGATCGGGGATCGGAAAAATTAACAGATCCACAAGCCGATCCAGGTGTTTTTTTCCGTCGCAGCAGAACCTACGTCATTCGTCAGCTTCACGTGTGTCGCATGCTAGAAGGGAGCGAGCCAGAGAGTCGGCTGTGTGGAGGAGATATTTCACGCTTGCCACGCCAACTAGTTCGTCGCTGTTTCGAGGGTATTACTGCAAAGTCAGGGTCTTTCCTGCATTGACATTTTTTTGACGGCCAAAGCCTAATTTGATGAGTTATTGTGATTTACGAGTGATGTAGAACAGATGCTGCGCTTGTGACTGAGTGACAGAGAGACCGATCTGAGAGCTCCTCCCCCGCGCGCGCTCTCTGGGTCTTCAAATCAGTGTTCGCTCTCATATTTCACATATTAATCCAAATCAAAAGCTTGGAAGACCGAAACCATGTTGCACGTGACACATTCGGACAATTTTGTCCTTGAATTATCACTGGGTGTGAATTGCGCTCAAAAAACATTGACTCTTCTCTGACCAGCTGACATAAAGCATACTTTCAATAAGCGGGAGACAAATTATATCCAGTTATGAAGTGTTTTCTGTGTGTTGACATCTTTCGCGATGTTCTAACAGACGGGATTCGCACACAACGCGTCTGCTAATGTCCGATTCGTGACCTAATGACTCCTTTGAACCGAATCATTTTAACGACTGGCCAGAACAACTGATCTGTCCAACACTGAACTCATGAACTCAGTTTATTAATTTACTCAGAACGCAACTGAAATGAGAACACAAGTGTGCTTACCCAATTTAGCAAGAGTGGGTAGTAAGAATTATTTTTAATTATCAACAGTATTTCATCTTATTTCTGTTGACAATGTGTAGTAAAATAAATAGGCCTAGCCTACAATCATTTAATCTGGAGTGAGGTGAAACCAGAACAAAGTTGTTATTAGCTAGCTGAAAATTTTTATTAAATTGCATATGGTAGAAAATTAGACTATTTGTTAATTTGTAATGCTACTTTTTAATATTGATATGATTATATACCAAAACAATTATCTGTAGTGTAAAAAATGTTTGGTAACTGTCAGATTACTATTGTATGTTTGACCAATACACTGTTTTTTGTTTCCACTGCTACATTTTATTTATTTAAAGAAGTTAGATTACATTCTATTTTAGATTTGAATGCACAATTGTTTTTTAAATAAATAAGAATTCAACACCTTACATACATCTGTTATTTTGTCTTAGTTATGTTTAGTTAGTAAAGTCTGGTGCCTTTAGTCTCTTCAAGGAAGGTATAAGGTGGAAGATATACAGTTTATTATTAATTCAACAATATATCGGATCGGTATCGGGTATCGACAGATACACAAAGCCCAGGCATCGGTATCGGTATCGGGACTGAAAAAGTCGGATCGGTGCACCCCTAGTGTTTATGCTACAAAAATGGTTAAATGATGTGTCTGGGGTACTGTAAAACTGATTCTAGGTATCCTGAGAGTTTTTTCTGGTTGTCATAGTCTCGTTAAATTACGATTAAAGTTAGTGCTAACATACAAACCGAAATAACTTAACTGTTCTCACGTCATGTAACGTTAACGGTGTAACTTAGGTCAAAAACACATAAACGAAGTCTACATCAGTGCATCTCTCCATATTATACTGGTTAAATGTAAATTCGTTTAATTTTACCCTGCGGTACATGAACAGTGTTGATCCTGGATGTTGATCATCTGTGTTCGTGACGACCGTAACTTCTCCCGCTTGCATTGTGATCTGTAAACCATTGCTTCCAAATTAATCTCCCACCATATTTATTTTCAAATCTTTTATATATTTGTTCCATATTTTTTAAGATATGTTTAAGGTCTGCATTATCTGTCTTACTAAGGAGGGACTCCTATTTTGATGGGTATTATAGTCTACGGAGCAATGCGGGCAGTGAAAGAGAGCTCGCAGTTGCAGTTTATCCGAGTTGTTTTCAGATACGTTTACAGTTAGCACCCCCGAAAAGGCATACGATCTGTATGTTTGTTTACGGTTAGTTTTATGAGTGTTTTGTATAATTTGCTGTGTATGTTAATGATAATGATAATGCAACGCAGAGAGAGTGAGAGTTTGTGAATGAGACGTTAATGTCCGTTAATGAGACAGGGATTTTTTTTTTTTTTTTTTGAGTGAAAAACGATGTAATAAACTTCACAAACCATCAGTAAAGTTTGGCCATCATTCAGACGGGGTATACGCTACAATCTGTGTCCACAATGATCTTGGGATAACGTTTTCACACTGACAGCTGTCATTGTAAGACTGTTAGCAACTCCGTTTGTTTGTCTGAGTTAGCAACAGTAAGTCAAGTTAAGTCAACTATATTTATATAGCGCTTTTAACAATGTAGATTGTTTCAAAGCAGCTTTACAGTGTTAAACAGGAAAATATGGAGCATAATTTTATTCAGCTGTATAGCCATTCTGGAAAAAACGCTGATGTCATCAGTTCATTTCAATTATCATACAGTGACAGTGTGGGCTTTAGATCAATAATTAGATCAGTAATTTAGTTTAAATGGTTAATTTAGTTTATTAATTCGATTTATTTCGATGTTTAGTTGAAAAATGTAGTGTCCGCAACTAAGGGGTGCGGGGCTTCCTGAAAAGTCAATTCTAACTTTATAACTTGGGTAACACTTTAGTATGGGAAACACATTCACTATATTAACTAAGACTTTTGCCTCAAACTCCTAATTGGGTAGGATTAAGAATGTAGAATATGATCATGCAGAATAAGGCATTAACATGTGCTTTATAAGTACTAATAAATATCCTACTAATATGCATGCTAATAAGCAACTAGTTAATAGTGAGAATTGAACCCTAAAATAAAAGTGTTACCATAACTTGCAATTACAGCTTTATACCACGCAATTCGGAAAAAACACAACTGCGGGAAAAATAGAAACTTTTTTTTTATGCAGAGGGGGAAACAAGTGACATTTTATATTTGGACGGAAATAAAATCACTGACTAATCTCTGTGTTTGTGTTCAATACTCACTGCTGTGTGTGTGCACTTGGATGGGTGAAATGCAGAGTAAAAATTCCGAAAATGGGACACCATACTTGGTTTCACGTCACTTTAAATGTTGCAAATACCTTACGTCCCTGTGAGAAACAATTACCGTCTGAATAGGGCTTTTGTTTCTTGTAATTGTGACTTTTTTTGCAATACATCGTTTCTTAAAATTGCGACTTTCTTACGGTTACCTTTTTGTTCATTTGTTTACTCTGAGTTGGAAACGACTTTAACAAGACACGCCAATGTGTGTGTCTACGTTCTGTTCTTTATGTGCAAAATAAAAAAAAACTTTCAGTTTGAGGGCATACACTTTTGATGTTAACATGACATATTTTGACATCATAACGTGACATTAAGCCAAACACCACACCTTCTCCAAGGGCTGGAGCTGCGAGTTGAGGTCCTCCAGTCGTCCAACCAGCTCTCTCTCTTTGGTGAGCTGATGCTCCTCTATGCGCAGGGTGCTGTAGAGCTGCTGCACCAAGAGCTTGACGTCGCTCAATCGGTCTGCTTCCTCGTGCGGTAGCAGATCTGCAATGGATGCCAACAGAATATCAAAAACTCCTCTGCAAAGTCTTGCACATAATGACCCACAATGCAGCAGGGCGCACTCACCTCTCCTGGGCGGCTGCACCAGGTGTGTTGTGTCATTAATGACTAGCTTAAAGCTGTCCATTAGTAAAATGTCAATCCCTGTAGAGGACGCTATCCTTGCTCCATCTTCAGAGAGAGAAGGAGAGGGAAATTAGAGGTGTGTGAAAGTATGCAGCCTCTTTAACTGCAATCCTCCCTCTGAAATGGTTGTGTAATACGAGAGACAATCTAAATGCTTATCACAAAGGTTCCCCGCTCTGCGTAGTATGCTCATCAGGAAAAGAAGCATTTTCCAATCTGAGGTGAAACAGAGTGCGGTAAAGACACTCTCACTCATCTCACAGGCAAGAGAAAGCTCAAGCACCTCTCGCACGGGAATAATTGAGCTTGAAAAAGAGCAGACATGCAGTTTGCACAGAGAACAAATGATTCTTGTTCCTCAATTAGATTAGAAGATGTAGAATCAATTAAACACTTCAGATAAAGCCACAAGTTCATCTGTGATTTGTGGATTAAACTACAAAAAAAAAAAGTAATTTAATTTTGCGAACTACGAACAATGAAAGTGTACATGCACAATACTATTCTTAAAGGGACAGTTCACCCAAAAGTGAAAACTCTGTTAGCATTACATTGTCTGTACACTTCTGTTTGAAGTATACTTTTATTGAACAGATTTTAGGCAGTTATTAGACTTTTGTTGTACTTATATACATGGTATCCACAGACAAATCATCTTGTAATGCAAAGAAAACAACCACAGTAATGTACTTTACCTTCAGAGTAGATGGCCACTCTATCAATGCCCCGGTCCTCTGCCTGCAGCTGCTGAAGGAAGACACCTACTGTGTCGCTCAAAGGTTTGAGGGTGAACTGGCAGCGTTCTCGTCGGGACGGCAGACGTACGGAGATCACCGGCAAACCGTTCTGATACACCACTGTAACGTCTGCAGACACATGGCAAAAGAAGTGGCCATTAGTTGTGTAGTAACCAAACCACACAGGCTTTTTTTATGTATGCTTTGCTTAGCCATTCAGTGTTGGTCTAAGGAAAACTTAGACCTCACTGGCAATTTTTGACCCCTTGGATGATTTTGAACTGTGTCTTCAAAAAACAACTGCCAAGCAAGTTTCTTAAAGGTCCCATGGCATGGCATTTTTCTATTATTTTATAGTGTTTCCTGAGGTGTACTTATATTGTTAGTATGATTTTTACATCATAAAATGTCATAATTTAGAAATAAAAGGCATTTTTTCTATACTGCTGTTTGCCCTGTGGCTGACTGCCCTGCTTCAAGAGGCGTGTCTGCTGTGAGACTTCAGGAAAAACGCCCACTGTTGTGATTGGCTGACATCTTTGCATTTTAAATGAGCGGAGGGGGCGTGGTTTAACGAGGCACGAGCAGGCACGAGTCTGCCAGAGAGACGGATGGACCTGTGTTCACTTCTCATCAGTTCTCTCAGCATGTCTCAGTTCAGGGTGAACTGTTGTAGTTACTAGAATATACTTCAGGTTATTAGTTTATTTCTAGTCAGAGGGGCTGTCACTCATGTCAGAAAGTTAGTAAATTATGGATCAGCGCTGACTCGAGACGCGAACCGTTTAGAACGATTCAGTCCGATTTGGTGAACTGGTTCGGTTCACTAAAAAGAACCGATTCAAAAGAATGATTCGTTCGCGAACAGGACATCACGGAGACGGAGCGATTGCTAACAAAGTTATTTATAGTAACTACTGAGTTATGAGAGCGTTGTCTGTCAGCGCGAGTTTATTGTGTTTGTATCTGAGAGTTCTGAATAAACACGAGTCCCAGTCACACCGAGTCCTCTTCATCATTATTCTACCAACTTTGTAACACATGCAATGTACCATTACAGCGAGATGAACGAGTTAGTAAGTTTGATTAAAGCATTATTTCTAGATATGTTCCAATCATATGAATAGCGTCAGTGATGCGCATTGAGTAACGTTACACAGCGCAAACAAAGACACAACAGCTGTAATCGAATGTAATCCAGTTTATTGTGGGGAAAGCTGGCTAGCCTAGCCCAGATACCCTCACGCTTACCCCCCTTCTGCTTAATCTCACGCCGCGTTTGGTGCCTCCGCTGTGGGCCAGATGCAGTACTGGGGGTCGGGGATGTTGAAGGCCGAGCTTCGGCGTGTGTGAGGTTTATCTCTAAAGATGTTACTGCTGATGTCAAACAGAAAAGACTGTATGCACATTTTAGAACAGATAGACGCGACGAGGACGTACAAAACACTGACTCACAAGATAGAAAACACCGTTCTGTCGGGAGAGAGAGAAGCCACAGCGTGTGCACGAATAATAAATAATTAGCTACACATCAGAAATCAATGATCACAGATCAGAAGGAACTGAAGAAAGACTTCTATTTTCATTTGTACATCCAAACACTGAGAAACTGCCAGTTCACTCGTTCACAAGTAACGTTAATGATCTCTCGCATGGGCGTGGCAGATTCTCTGGGCGGAGGAAAGGGAGGAAACCGCTCCTGCTTGGACGTCAAACCAGGAGGCTTCAGGATTGGCTCGTCTGGGCTGTCATTTTCTCAAAGGCAGAGAGAGACAGCCAGAACTCGGGTTTACACCGATCAACATTTCTATCCACTTGGGGACAATATTCAGGCTAGGGGAACTCATATTAATGTTGAAATACCTCATAAAATGAAAATTTCATGCCATGGGACCTTTAAACTCCTCAAGCACTTTTAAGCCTGGTTTCTCCCAGGGTGCTTTTCTCCAGTCTGTCATCTGATGGAGTTTTGGTTCCTTGCCACTGTCACCTTTGGCTTTAGGCTTGCTTAGTTGGGGACACTAAATATTCAACAATATTATTGATCTGCCTGCATTGACACCATTGTATGAGAACGGAACTGAGCTGGACGATGACATCACTGTTTTCTCCAGAGTTTTTACAACAGAAAGGAACCATAACTGAACTTACTTAAACTGGACTATGACACTATTTTCGCCTAGAGCTGCTGTACAGCCAAAACAAACTTTGCTGCATTATTTTCCTGTTATCTCTCTAAAGCTGCTTTGAAACAATCGGTTTTGTAAAAAGCACGATATAAATAAAGGTGACTTGACTTGGGGGGTGCGTCTCAAGCAGCTTCCTAGCTCCCAAGCTCATGAATCCGTATATATCTTGTTCACGAATTCGGCACTGATAAGGATTGGGACACTGATGACTCTATTTCCAGGGATGTGACAAACGTCCTCATTGTCCTCAACATTCAACAACAACAGAGCGGATATCTTTCTGACTACTTGTAATGCCATTTAAAGTAAATTATGATAAATACTTTGCTTGTTACATACATGTGCAAAAATTCAGCCGTAAATACATTATAAATGTTAGCTAGATTATGATTGTGTACATTATGCTCATTCCCTGGATGTATGTTTATGCTGAAATTCAATAAAATAATGCTTTCTATTTTTTAAAAACATCTATCACGTGTCGTTATGTGTAGCGAGTTGGCTCACGCGATTTATGTTTTGCGCTTCAGAACTTCCATTAAGGGACAAGCATCGATGCTCCCTGGTTTTCATGGTGCATTGTGGGACTTTTCAGAGAGCGAACGGTTCAGTACCCTGGAAGCGTTCTGCGATTGAGACCGTCCTTAAAATGGTTGACTCCCTGATCAGTGCCCTGACTACTGAACTGAGCCCTTGGAGTGCTTAGAGTGTGTAAGGGACTTATGTGGACCGTAGGGGAGTAGACGGCCAGCAGGGGGCAGTATTGTAATTACAGTAAGGAGGAACCACAGGGCCTTGTTGAATGATGGGAGTATAAACCACACTACTGCAGCATTAGAACTGTCCAGCAGGTCAAGTTATAAATGCTCTCTCCAGAGCGAACAGCAGGACAGACGTCACATCACAGTTTAATGTCAGTGCATCTGTCCCGTAGACAGATCCAGAGCTGGTCCAGAGCTCTTTGGAAGTCGTATTCACCAAGGGGCTTGCAGCATCCGATTTATATACTGCCTCATTACTGCAGTCGTTATGTTTAATGAGTCTGAGGGGGTCCGTGATGCTCTGCAGTGAGATCTGATGTCTGGATGATAAATACTGAAGTCGTTAGAGAGTGTCACTCAGCCCACTCATGTGGATGGACTCTACTCTTTTTTTTTTTCTTTTTCTCACATTTCCATCGCATGATGACATAACTACAGTCTTACGAGTTTTAAGAACCTGTTTTAACATCCAAAGTAATCTGATTCACTTTCATTAGGCCCATGTTTCCACTGACTCCAGAGCTGAATGATGAAATAAATGATGCAACTATAATCTTGCGAGTTTTTAAGAATCTTTTAAGAATCTATTTTAACATCCAAAGTCATTTGATTCACTTTCATTATGCCCATGTTTCCATTGACTTCAGAGCTGAATGGTGACATAAATGGCTTGACTACGGTTTTATGAGTGTTAAAGGGTTAGTTCACCCAAAAATGGAAAATTCTGTCATTAATTACTTACCCTCATGTCGTTCGACACCCGTCAGACCTCCGTTCTCACTACAGTGGTTCTACAATAACTTTATGAATCGGCGACAATAGTTTTTGTGCGCAAAAAACCCCCTAAATAACGACTTATATAGTGATGACGATTTCAAAACACGGCCTCATGAAGCTTCGAAGCGTTATGAATCAGTGAGCCGAATCATGATTCGGATCGCGTGTCAAACCGCCAAACTGCTGAAATTTGGCGATTCAAACCGCTGAATCGACTCGCTGATTCATAACGCTTCGAAGCTTCATGATGTCTTGTTTTGAAATCGTCATCACTATGCAAGTCGTTATTTAGGGTTTTTTTGCGCACAAAAACTATTGTCGCCGATTCATAAAGTTATTTTAGAACCACTGTAGTGAAATGGACTTTGTAACGATGTCTTTAGTACCTTTTAAGGGTCTTGAGAGTGAACCGTGCCATTAAGCCAATGGAGGCCTTTCAGAGCCATCAGATTTCAACTAAAAATATCTTCATTTCTGTTCCGAAGATGAACGGAGGTCTGACAGGTGTCGAACGATGTGAGGGTAAGTAATTAATGACAGAATTTTCATTTTTGGGTGAACTAACCCTTTAAGAACCTATTTTTGAAGCAGTCATGAACTAATTTCCAATTCCAAATTGGAAATAAATTAGAAATCCAATTTTTCTTGAGCTTTTAACATATAACGAGGTCATCATACTACAATAATATCCTGTAAGTTTCAGAACGGAAAGCTTCCTTGTTTCCTTTTATTGTAACCAAGCCCAGTGAATGACTTGTTATAGGATGTGCCTAAATAGGTGAAAGACTCAACACCTACTTCATTATTGCAACTTTGGCCCCGCCCACTGGCGTGTTAGTGAGATGACGAGGAGAAAAGAGCAATACAGGATGGACTACAAATAACATTCAACAATCAACAAATCTCCTTTCTACATTGTGTTTGCACTGTTAGTTATGATGAAAGCATTCGTAAGTGTGCAGAAATCGAGTTGCAATGACGCGATCATTGCTTTCATGCGCTCACCATGTCTGTGATCGGCTACAATGCTTATCACTGCAACCTTTCATGCCACGATCTAAATATAATGCAATAGATCTAAATATGATGCTATAATCAACAGTTTTCACAATTAGTTAACCTTGAGAGATGTAATGGCAAAAACATGTTAAAAGTTTTCAAGAGAATTCCACATGTTATTCTTAGCTATTTCATATGCAAAGATGTTAGCCAATCACAGCAGTGGGCGTTTACACTGAAGTCTCACAGCAGATACGCCCCTTCAAACAGAGCGTTCAAATCAGAGGGCTAAAACCAGGGCACGAAAAATGCCTTTTATTTCTAAATTATGTTCTAACAATTGTAGATGTAAAAATCGTACTAACATTATAAATGCACAACAGGAAATATTATAAAACAATGCAGTTCAGGACCCCTTTAACATCAAAACAAATTTGATTCACTTTCGTTATGCTCGCATAAACTTCATAGCAATCAATTCATAAATACTAAGTAAATAAAATTGTTTCATTTTAGAGAGACAGGTAAAATTAAGTGGCTGGAGCCTCTGTGCAATGTGATTCATACGAACTTGATGTCTGTCAACTGAACACATCAGGCATTTCCAGTGCAGACAGCTTCAGTGATTATAATGGGGGGAAACTAGTTTTATGCAGTCTAGCTTTGTTTTGTATCAGCTTCGACACAATGAATTCCTGGTTTGAGACCAGCAGGTTAAAGGGGCTAGTGCATTACCATTTTATTTCTGCCTCAAAGCTGCCTTTTCACATAGAAATGAGCAGGACGATAGATTGGTCAGCGGCTTTGGCACCACGGCTCAAAGAGCATTTGTCAGGGGCATATGCAGGGCTGTAGTTTTATTAAGACCCTATTATTTCCACTATGCAGAAAATGCGGACAGAATTGCGGAATCCAGTCATGAAAATGGAATTAATAAATTGAAAGATAAAAATTGAGATGTACATTGGTGTCTGACTCTGTGAATACTAAACTAAGACTGCTATTTAAATATGAAGTCTACATGTTCTGTGTGAACGAGCTGCACAATTTTGTGAACTACACATAATCAAGTATACTTAAAGGGGAAAAAATGAAAAATTCTTTTTTATTTACTCACCCTCAAGTTGTTCCAAAGCTGTATGAATTTCTTCCTTCTGCTGAACACGAAAGAAGATATTTTGAAGAATATGGGTAACCAAACAGTCAATGTTTCCATATTGGGAAAAAAATACTAAGGAAGTCAATGGAGTCCATCAACGGTTTGTTACCAACATTCTTCAAAATATCTTATTTTGTGTTCAGCAGAAGGAAGAAATTTAAACAGGTGTGGAACAACTTCATTGATTAAATGAAATACAGCTTAAAAGATGAATTAAATGATTAAAGTTCTATGTTAATTTGTATTGAATCATAAAACAGAATCTAGACAAATTTAAAATACACAGTAATTAAACTAGCTTTAATATTGGAAGATTCGTTTTAGCAAATTGGTTCATTCAAATGGTTTATTTCAATGATCACTCAGGATCTTTTCTGTTTTATAGCTGTATTGACAGTGTTTGTTCTAGTAAGATGCAGTTATCCTAATTGAGATTGTGCTGTTCTGATTTTAGATGTCATTTAATTAAAAAGACACTGCCCCATTATATAGCTTAAACGCTGTAATTTATTTAGTTTGTAAGTTGCAAAGTAGCAAAAAAAAAAAAAAAAGTTTAACTATGCCATTATAGGGATGGAACGGTATGAACATTTCATATCACAATTATAGTGGCCCAAATTATCACAATTATCAAAATGATCACGGTTTTGTTCAAATGAGATGAAAGTGTTCAAAAAGAACAGATGCACACACTGAAAACATTTCAACAAGTTTTATATTTGAAAATCAAAAAACAACAAAAAACAAGCAGCTCTATGCACTTTATTAAGCAAGATTCTATTCGGTGGGATTCCCTTCCTTATAATGGCCGTCGTCAATAGCAACGCATTATAACAGCGCACATCCACGTTTCACAATGGATGAGCTCTCTCATTTCACTAATGCAACTTGCGTCTCCGTTTTTGATTGTATCGAAAATGAAATCAGAGGATTTTCATTATTAATACTACTATAATTATTAGCTTCTTGTGATCATATTGTCTGGTACGATTGTTTTGTATACTGTACAAAATGGATTTATAAACAGGTAAGATTTCAAACATTAATCTCAATTCAATATGTCCCCGTAATTATTTATGTGGAGTGTCAAATGTCACCCTCGTCTTGTCTGAACTTGTTCGTTCGTCTTTGGCTCAAAGCCCCTTGCTGCAAACTTTTCTAGGTGGAAGCTTCACGTTCATAAAATATTTAAACTCAAAACTTTGTGTCCAATTATTTCCCAGACGTAGTTTCGGTATTGAGGTCAAAGTCCACTTGCCTTGTGTTCGCTATATAACAGTGGGTGGTCACGAAAACGTCTCGGCAGATTTGAAGTGTTTGCCCCTATAGCAGCGACTTTTTTTTGTGCATGTTCTGCAGACAGGGTGACCATCTTCGATTAAATTTTGTAATAGCCAAAATGACCACACCTCAGATGTGGTCCTTTTAGAAGGCTGAAAAATCTCCCACCGCTGTCACTGCCTTCTGCCATTTCTTCTCATTCAAAAAACAATGTTTCGCGCTACGCCTGCACCAGACTGATGCTGACTGGACAGGGTTTAGCGCGAGTTTTCAAAATTGTGATAGTCAAACACGGTTTTAATGATAATTCAATTTGAAACGATATTACTAACCGTTAGTACATTTTATCGTGGTTTATCGTTCCATCCCTATTCCCTTATGGGTATCTTGTAGCCTGGCGGGTTGCAGTTATCTTCCTCAACATGGGTCACCCCACTCAAAAGTACAGAACATCACAGACAACATTAAGGGTTTGAATCAGCTGCTCCAATGCAGCGTGTCATGATCCAACTGTTATTAAAATCCACTGAGATGTAAATTATTCTCTCTACAGTGCACAGAGTTAACAGTCTGCATTCATACCCCTCTCTATGTCTTCACTTCTCCTGACCTGCTGGGAATAATTTGTTGTGGTGCCACAGAGATTCATTGCTCTCTTCAAGCAGACTGACCCCCTCACCAACCCAGTCAGATCTACTCTACAGCATTGTAGTCGTGGCAACAGAACTACATTACCCACAAAGCACTACGAACACTGCCTTGGAGCTATGCTGAGTTCAAGGACGTAGAGAGAGTGCTATTTATTAGTAGGGCCCTGCGGACGGAATCGCGGAATTGGCATATGCTTTCGTCGGTGAAAACGTTAAGAAACTCAACGCTAAGCCCTCAGTACCGAGCCGAGCAGCTCCCTCGCGGGGAGTGCTTGCTGTATTTTGCCTTGTTTTAATGCACTTTAATGTACCGTATGGAAAATAATGTCTTAAATGAACTTGAGAGAAAATGAGATGCGCGGGACAACCCGTCTGAGCAGTGTCATGTTCGGAAGCTGTAGATCTTAAAGTGATAGCAGCACTGATGATGGCCGTCATTAATGTTCATCAAAGAACAACGAGAACAGAGAAAATTGTAGCTTAAAATGACGATTGATCTATATTTCACTTCATCATTTATGCAGTTAAGAAAGGTGTTGATAACTTTATTCAATTTCTGTGTAGGCTATGTCTAACAGGGAAGGCCATGGGTAAATATAACATTTATTATAATGGGTTTATGTAAAGATTGTTTTAAGTTCACTTAAATTAAAAGTTGTTTTTAAAGCCTAATAAATGATGAAATTGGTAGCTTTCAGTTATACTGTAATGTAACGTCATTAATGTTTCATTAATGTGAGACATTATCAGTGATACTGGCCTTCATTCATAAAAAGATGCAATTACTACACAGATTTAAAATATATCTAAGTTGTTTCTTCATTAATTTGGAGAGTAACTGAAATTATTACAATATCAAAATATTAAAAACTCCAATGTTTTTTAATTGCATTTAATCATGAAAAATATTGATTAATTCAGTTTTTTATCAATTCACAGCACTAATATTTTGTTGTGACTTGAAGTACTTCGAGTGCCGTATTTGTCCTGAAAAGTACTGAGCAAATGTGATGTTTGTTACCTCAATAAATTTAAGGTCATTCCTATTTTATTTTTTATGTTCTATTATATTAACATTAAAAGCACACTCTGTTTACGACTAAAATAACAGTTAAGGGTAAAAAAAAACTGAATTAGCAAAAATTAAAACAGAAAAATGGAATTTGGGAAAAAATAAAACGGATTTTATAGGGCCCTATGTTAGCTTTCTCATCCATATTAAATGGGAGATATCATATGGACCCTGGAGCACAAAACCAGTCATAAGTTGCACGGGTATATTTGTGGTAATAGCCAACAATACATTGTATGGGTCAAAATTATCGATTTTTCTTTTATGCCAAAAATCATTAGGATATTAAGTAAAGATCATGTTCCATGAAGATATTTAGTAAATGTCCTACCATAAATATATAAAAAATGTATTATTAGTATAAATATGCATTGCTAAGGACTTCATTTGGACAACTTTGAAGGCGATTTTCTCAATATTTAGATTTTTTTTTTGCACCCTCAGATTCCAGATTTTTTTTTGTTGTATCTCGGCCAAATCTTGTCCTAACAAACCATACATCAATGGAAAGCTTATTTATTCAGATTTCAGATGATGTATAAATATCAATTTTAAAAAATTGACCCTTATGACTGTGGTCCAGGGTCACATATCTATTTTTGAATGCTCATAAATGGTGAACAGCATTTTTATCCTAATAATATAAAGTTATGGTATCTACCAGCATGGGGTTAACTGAGCCAAACCTTCACGCCTTGAATGCATTTCATTCCAACTCCGAAAGTCAGACTTCCTTCTTGGAAAATGCTACAGAATGCCAAATTAAGTCACATTTCCAAATCAGAAAGTTGTGAAAATCCACAATCTAACACTGAGATGTGGGTATACGTCATCCAGAATGATAAACATTCACTTTTGAGCAAATAAAAACCTGTTTGCATGCAGTCATTTTAATCAACATGAATTCATCTAATACAGTTTCAGATTCTGAAAGTGTTGGTTATATGAACACCCTAAACTTATGCAATCTGATTCACATATTTATTTACTTGTTCATTACATGTATTCCAGTCGTGGCGTACAGAACCAGAGAAAGCCACCGTGATAATGTTACCAGAGCTACCGTAAGCATAAATGCTGTTTTAGCCTCGGTGACAGACCTAAAAAGAAGGCTGACATTTATGTCATAAGAGCTTTGTAGCAAACATAGGTAAATATTCAGTCTTCTCTACTGGCCAGTCCGTAAGACGTAAATAAACATATGCATGTTCATAAGAATGTATAAAAACACAGATATCACTGGGATTTTTTTTATCAGATTCAAGCATTTACACGCTTGATTTTTTTTCTCTCCTTTTGATCAGATTATTTCAGGTCTACACAGTCTACACCACCCATTTCAATCCGATCGAAATGTCATTCAGATTGAGCTCAGTTGGATTGATTGGGGTGTTTACCTGAAGGCTTTCAGTCTGAATGAGCCATCTGTCTGATTATGGATTCAATCAACAGCTGCTTTTCCACCATCGGGCCAAATGGTTCTAAGAATGGCAACCCTGTTGAAAAAAACAGCGTATGTTTTGAAGCACAGCAGCTGGTTTGAGCTGGTTTATGCTGGTCTTTAGTTGGTCTTGAGCTGGTTTATGCTGGTCCTGAGCTGGAGCTAGTTGCTTAGGACCAGCACTTGACCAGCTTGAAACCAACTAAGGACCAATGCAATGCTTCAAAACACACCTAACCAGCATATGCTGTTTTTTTCAACAGGGAAGGAACAGTTCCAGTTATATTTCCACTTGAGCTTGGTTCGGCATGGCACGATCACAAACCGCTCTTGACTCTGAGAATGTGTGATTGTAGAACGCGTGTAGCCACGTCAGACTCAGGATTGGTCACAAACTCCTGCGTTACACAGGCAATGACTGACGCATTTGTATTTCACTCCAAAGAGCTCCGTTATCAGCTCCATATCCATTCCGGCTAGGCCAGATCAGCACGAGATAAGCAACGAGAACGGTTTGGCCCGACGGTGGAAAAGTGGCTAATCTGGATGATTTGGGTGCATGTAAAACTAGTTAATGAGTCAAAGTTCCTACATTACATAATATGATAAAAACCTGTTTGGCAAACGTTTGCAGAGACCGGTGTGTAAAACACAGTGAATGATCAAAACAATGCTAGCCTTGCATAGCATCCTTTATTCAGCTATACAGGCCTACAATTCTGAAGCTAGATCCCATGTCAAAATGGGAATTGCTTTAGTCTCTACAATTTTTTGGTAGTATCGATTCATTTTCGTGTTACGATAGTCACGGTGTCAGATTATGCAATTTTAACTCTTAAAGGGATAGGACACCCAAAAATGAAAATGTTATGTTTATCTGCTTACCCCCATGGGATCCAAGATATAGGTGACTTTAATTCTTCAGTAGAACACAAATTAAGATTTTTGCAGGCTGTCAGTTGTATAATGTATGTGAATGGTAACATGCATCTATGAGAGTAAAAAAAAAAAAAAATCAAAATGAAACCCTGTGGCTCGTGACATGAAACCGATCGGTTTGTGCGAGAAACCGAACAGAATTTATATAATTTTTTACCTCTAATACACCACTATGGAAGTGAGAGGATGTTGGACATAGTGGTGTATTAGAGGTAAAAAATTATATAAATACTGTTCGGTTTCTCGCACAAACCGATGGTTTCGTGTCTTAAGACATCAATGTGTCGCCACGAGATGCAGGGTTTAATTTGAATTTGCCTGTGCATGTTTTTTTACTCTCATAGATGCATGTTACCATTCACATGCATTATACGACTGACAGAGTTAAAATCTTCATTTGTGTTCTACTGAAGAAACAAAGTCACCTATATCTTGGATGCCCTGGGGGTAAGCAGATAAACATCACATTGAAATTTTTGGGTGAACTATAGCTTTAAAACTATACGTTGCTTCCCGACCAATCACCGCTTGCCGTCTTTAAAGACGTACGTGATACTAGCAACTGACTTCTGAAAACAAGAGCACGAATAAACCACCGAAGCAGCATATTATCTTAATGCTAAATCCAGTTCTCACCAGGTTGTTGATGCGCCACCGCTATCGATCGGCAGCATTTATCTTTTTTCACTATGTTGTGGTAGTTACTCGAGGGAACATTATAAATGCATAATTGCCATATTTGAAAGGTGTGTACAGAAGAACTTCTGTGCTCCTATTGGTCAACTTCAAAGATGTGACGAAATCCGTTGTGGAGGGCCGAAAAATATTAAACTAGTCTTTCTGTCTTGACATTGTTGTCGGTTGTCATCCACTGACACTATACAAGATGAAACAATCGATTCCTGCGTCCCAACGCCCATTGTCATTTACGAATCACCACGACACTCAACATCAAACGAATCGTGCCAAAATTGGGCTGATTTCGTATAGTCTGAACCCAGCATAACATTTATTATTGTAGCTAACTAACTAGTTAATAAGGGATATTGGGATATTTAGAGCAGTGGCTCTCAAATGGGGGTACGCGTACCCCCACTCCAGGGGGTACGTGAGATTTTAAAATATAGCCAACATATATTTAAAAACTAGCATCAATGCAAAAATCCTTTAAAAATAATTCTTTAATAAATATTTCAGGAAAATATAAGTATAAGTTCATAAAATGAATTTAATATTCAGTAGGCTATTCAATTTCATTATCCTAAAAACCCAGAGTCTCCCCCATACCAGGATGGTTTGACCCAACCTGTCATATGCCGCCTGGCATCACCTGTCAATCACTTGGATCAACGATAGGGTGACAAGACGTCCCGTTTCCCGGGGACAGTCCCGGTTTTTAATGTTCTGTTCCCGACTGGAGTTGTCCCCAGTAATGTCCCCGTTTTACAGCTCGTTCCAAACAACCCGCAGATATATTGGAAAAAAGCGCCCAACCAACATACAGCTGCTACGCTGACTCTACTTGGTCGCGCGCACGTGCCGCTACTTCATGAAGAACGTACCGAGTCGAGAGCAGACAGAGCACCATTATCGTCAAATATCAAAAGAAACCTCGTTGTCGCTTTCAAGGTAGTAACATACTAACTATTCGTTTTTAATTTAAAGTAATATTTATTGTGCTTTATAACAGAGCCTCAACAAGGTGCGGGATTGTTTTGTCCCCAAAAGTTCCACAGTCACAACGCAGTGATTACCACACACATCTGAACTATAACTTAAATATAAAAACCTTAACCCTAAACTCCAAACAATTACACTTGCAACCAATACATATACTTTCTGCTTAAAATAATCCTAAAATGCTAAATAACAAGACCAATTAAGGATAGTAAGAATTATTTTCAAGCATAGGCTAACTTTTGAAGTAAAAAAAGTAATTTATATAGACATAGTATAAACTTATAAAATGTTACAATATCTGTTGAATAGTTTTATTTATCATATTTATGTTTTATTTTTGTAATGTGTTTTTGTTAAGTCATGTTACAATATTGTTTTGAACTGCTTATTTACATTGGTTAGCTTACCATTAACTGTTTTTATTGTTTGTTTGTTTTTTGTGTTTTTTTTTTTATTGTATTAAATCCAGACCAAAAATCCTAATAATCATGATACTTATTAATGTTAATAATAATATACTAATATAATAGGACTCCACAACAACAACATTCAAAAATGTATTGTCCCGGTTTTTTAATTAAAATATAATAGCAAATGAGATTTGAGTGATATTTTGACCACTCAAATAGGAAATGTCCCCGGTTTCCTTTTCAGAAATATGGTCACTGTTTCCACTACATTAGTTTGAATCACTACATTTTAGTGATAAGAAATATTTTCAATAAATTTAGTCATGGATTATTATCATTTAAAATGTTCAAAATAGTAAAAAAATTTCAAATGTTTGAATTTTGTATGTGTTTGTATCTGTTCCAAAGTTTAATAAATCAGACACTGATAGCACAGTGCTCCGTTTTAAGTATTTTTTTTCCAACCAAAAATGCTTTGCGCTGGTTAGGGGGTACTTGGCTGAAAAAATATTTCACAGGGGGTACATCACTGAAAAAAGGTTGAGAACCACTGATTTAGAGCATAAAGACAATAGTAGATATAAAAACTTTGAAACTATTTCATTTGATTACACTTACAAGTGATACGATTAAGAATATTACATTAAGTTACTCTTTGTCTTTTCTCCCAGATGTTTAAATATTCATATCTAATTATTTATTATTTGTTGTGTATACGGTATGTTCTCAGAGCCAGCTGGTTTATTTGGTTCAAGGCTTTGAACTTTTTATTAAAGAATTCAGAGAAAAACACGCTTCTGAGACCCATAAGCGGTCACAGCAGAGCACTAGTTTGTGATGGTTTCCCAGTGATGCAAATCTCACATGTATCAAATAAACAACAAACATGAACGAACACTCACCTTCTGTCGAAGAGGTTGAACACAGCAGTCTTTGACCCTGCCATGAGGGGGAGCCCTTCCAGCCCTACAACGAGAGAGAAGGAGAGAGGAGGAGGAGGTCATTTGTTGTTGAATCTTATTGAGCAGTACAGCTACACAAACATATTCTTACTAAACTGCTTGCACAATCAACTCTGTTTAAATGATCATAGACATTCCCCATTTGTCCAGGCTTGTCTGACTGCAGAGCGTGAGATATGACGCCGCTGAGATCACAGATGGGCTTTTCATTTTGAGTAGTTGCTGTATGCGATAACGTGTGTATCTGATCTAAAACAATCCTTTAGGGGATAAATAGAAATGTTTTTGTCTCGAAAAAGGGATGGGGGTTGGCACTGAGCGACACACTGGTATTGAATATGTACACAAAGGATGCACAGAGGAGGCAGGAACTACTGAATCATGGAAAATGTGAGGCTATTAACTAACTATTTTGCGTTCTTATTTTTAACACTGACTAAGAACAGGCGCGATGAAAAACAAAAGTGACTGAGGTCTACACTACATGAATACATGAAACAACAACCGTAAGTAAGTCAGTTGAGGGAATAACCCAAAATGAACATTTTGGTTATTGTTTACTCTCTTTCATGGCATTCCAAACACAAAAGGGTAGTGTTTATAGAATATCCAGGTCACTCTTTCCAGTGTAATGGGAATAGAAGGGAACAGGGGTTGTAATTCTCCAAAATGACAAAAAAGCACCATAAAAGTGTCCCATATAACATTTGCACTATATATCCAAGTCTTCATTTGATTGTGTGAGACTGAAGTCAGTCATTATTCACAGCTCATTTTGACACCTTCCTCTACTTTTGTTGCCAAGTTGAGGAGAATTCATGGGAGATATCAGAAGAGTAAAAAAAATTGGGACCCACTATATATATATAAATATATAAAAAAGGTGGCCCTAACTACTATGTACTAACATTTAAATTAATAATTTGATACAATGCATTTATTGTGTACATACATGTTTTTAAATTGTACTTACATTTTAAAAATGACCTGCATGTTATTACATCTGTAATTAATTTCTGTAGTTACATTTATAATTACACAGTTGACACTTCCCTTACACCTAACCCTACCCTTAAACTTACCCATCCCACCACACCTGTCCCTAACTTTACCCGTATCCCGCCTCAATATCAGCAAAAGCGTTTTGCAATACAATATGAACACAATAAGTACATTGCACTTATTTTTTTATTTAAGTACATAGTAGTTAAGGCCACCTAATATAAAGTGGGACCAAACATTGTAATCGAAGTCAGATCTATTCAATAAATCAACTGATCTAGTCCACCAAACTGGTCTGAATAATTCCCACTCCCTAGTTACTTTGATAGTATTGGAAATAATTGGCAGGATTAGTAGAGTACAGAAAAGTAAACTAATGGTACTTTTTTTGGCAACCTTCCGTAGGGGTACCTAGCACAGTAGTCCGGTACTAAAGGGTGGAGCTAGACTCACTTCAGAAAGTTGATTGGTTGACAAAGAAGTTTTTCGACTGTGTTTATCCTTGCAGCCTTGGCTCAAACAAAGTGTATCATCTTGTGAAAACAGCCACATGCCGAGAAGCAAGAACAAGATCTGCTGTATGTCGTCCATTGTTGTTAACTTTGTCGCTTTCAACTTCGAGCGAGAATGACGTCGATCGCTACACCACGCCTATCATTAGCATACTGTTGGCTGTGGAAATGCAAGCCGGATCAGGGTTTACGGTCCCGAATCGCACTGTGCTTTACTGAACCGTACCGCTGCACCGCTCAGTGGAAACGAGCCATTAGAGAGAGAACTCGAGTAAGTGGTAGTTGCATAGGCTGTCAATGGAGGGACAAAAAGACTTCATTAAAAAGATGTCTTACGGGTTTGGAACGAGTAATTTAGAATTAAAATTTTTGGGTGACCTAACCCTTTAAGGCATATGAACTTTGAAAATGCTGCTTACATTTGATGCAACAAATACCAGAACCACAGAAAAAAGTATGCAAATGAGGGGTTGGGCAGAAAAACAAGTGGACAGTAAAGCTTGAGGGAAAACCCTCTGTCTCTCTCAAACCGGCAGTGAAAGAAGTGAAAGGCAGCCAGAAGGGAACCACATGTTTTGAATCCAGAGAAATTACATCACATTTTCCACTGTGCCTCTGGAGAGGACAATCACCACAACCAGCTAGACAAATATAGAGAAAAAGAGAACAGAGAAGATGGGGTTGTGGCCAATTTGAATGGGGATTCTATATTAAGATCATGGGAATTCAAGGGACCTTTGCTATACGCAGCACTTCGAGCACGCACACAGTTTGCTGAGTTAACAGCAGCAGCAGTCTGTTTGGGTGTAGAATGTCTGAAGATGTGCAGTGTGGTCGTTTTAGCATGCACCTGGTGTCCGATTAGTGTTGAGGTGAACAGGTCTGATCCAGACTCTTCTGTCAGCTCCATGTCTTCCTGAAATAGAGCTCTCAACATTTCCGCCCACGCATCACGCATCTACGCACGGAACCTGCTCCCACACACACTGCCCCACTAACCTGACAGCACTCCAAAATACTTCCCAGCATTTTTACGCACAGCAGATTTACTCGCATTGAGTCACTTATGGTACAGCAGTCAAACCTCAGGGCTTTTAATGGGATGGTTGCTGGTTCAAACATAGAACAAGTGCGGAACAAGTCATGAACTATCAGCAATGTGCCCTTGAGCGCTTGGTTGCTCCAGGTGGATTGTCCCTGTAGTAGATTCGCTTTGGTTAAAAGCGACTGTTTACTCACTCTAAACATCTCCCTACTGTAAGCAAATGAGTCACTCTACTGTAATGCCACCATGACCTACATGCTTAGAGGCAAAACACAAGGGACTAGGTGCCAGTTGCTGTTCGTAAGTTACACATTAGCCTAGTTTTGACGTAAAGGGCCACTATGTTATAACGCAATACTAAATATTTTTGCGCTGCACCAGTAAACTTAGCTTATATGTACTATAAATATGTTAAATTTCAGCTAAGTAAATACAGAAGCCCTTAGAACAAGAGTAACATCAATAAATTGATTCAAAAGAGAATCAATAAACTCTTTTGTTTTACTTGACAGACAATCCTTTAGACATGATAATCCTGACATTTACACTCGTTTACATTTTAAGACTCATTTACGTTTTGATGAAATGTCATTTCTTTTTCTTTTTTTATTAGTATTTATGTATTGAGCCTTATTCATTTTGAATACAGTTTCTGAATCTTATTTACATACAAAAATACCTAATACTGTATGTTATACATGCTTAAGTATCATTGTATTTGAATGGAAAACATTTTTGACATTAGTTATGCGAGGCAAAAGAAGGTTAAATTAAGGATAAACTGAAAATCACAGGATTTCAACTTCTGCTCACACATTTGAAGGCAGCTACTGCAGGCTAAATGTCATATTTATGTGCATTACTTTATGGAAAGCTTATGAGCTACTATTTAAAGGGATAGTTCACCCAAAAACGAATTTTTTATGTTTATCTATTATGCATGTATTTTGACCTTATTCGCCGGAAGTGATGACGCGGGGATGGCTGATGCAGAGCCATAGAAAAAAATGAAATACATTTTTAAATATGGATATTTTTCTTACACAAACGCGTCGATTCGCTTCAGATGGCCTTTATTAACATCCCGGAGCCACATGGAGCACGTTATTTGACGGACAGGACAAATTCAAAAACAGAGCAACTATTTCTGCTATTATAATGCTTGGATTAGCCAGAACATTTTTAATATAACTCATATACAGAATGTCATATACACCTCAGATGACTTGAGGGTGAAGGCCCATTTATACTTCTGCGTCGAGTGTACGCCGTAGTGTACGCCGTAGGCTACGCGCGTAGCCGACGCCGTCGTGAGCATTTATACTTCTGCGCTGTTGTCTGCGTCAATGTGCAATTCCACATGCAGACGCTAGTAGGCAGTGTCCTCGGGCATGTTGGTGTAATCAAGACAACAGCCGAAGAAGAAGCAGCTTGATGTGTAGAATCTGTACATTCATGTCGGAATATCAGCAGCAGTGAGACAGCGGCTTTTCTTGCAGCTTGAGTTGTTGTATCTAATACAAATTAAGCATCTCTAGTTGATTAGTAAAGTTAAATAAGGCGATCTGGCGCTGGAATGCGTTTGTGAAACCATGCGGAGCTCGTGGCCGCTGTTTTCAGCAGCGGTGGCTCAGCAAGCGATTGTTGTTGCGGAGACTTCATTCACGAAATATACCCTAATGTGTCCCTGTTCTTGATATACAATTACTGATTAACATCTTTGGTTTTAATGAGAAAATAAATAAACTATATTCAGCGGATCTATGTATTTATTTACTACCATAAAGAATCGCTGGACTGCAAAATAGTGTGTTATAGCAGACGTAAGGAACTATCATCCAATTTCTGGACACACACACACACACACACACACACTCCTATCGCAGATTTTTTATTTATTTATTGACCTGAGGGAAGGGTTCTGGCAGACCAATCACAGCGCTTGCGGTCCGCGTAGAATTGACGCGTTGTTACATTTTTGGAGAGGTGCGCGTCAGGCTACGGCGTAGGGTACGGCGTATCCAACGCGTCTATGCGTAGGGTACGCCGTAACCTCTGCGTGCACTCGACGCAGAAGTATAAATTGGCCTTGAGTAAATCATGGGCTTATTTTCATTTTTGGGTGAACTTTCCCTTTAAGGGTCATGAAACCCCGTTTCAGCAGCCGTCAGTTCTCGCCACAGTTTTGAAAAATGCTATAAAAATGGGCGTGGTTAAGCCACGAGGTGGAGGGGATAAGGGGAGACTGACTGACAACACAGTTTTATGAGCCATTTGATCTTTACATTGACAGCGAGTTTACAGTGTACTCTGTGACGAAAATATTTAAAATAGAACTAAAAAAAACACACAACAACAAAAACCCAGCAGTTTGAAGCTGTTTGGAATCAGAGGAGTTTGGTGGGAATCATGTTGTATTAATTCTTTATGAGCCTCTCCCAACATACCACCAAATGAAGGCTAAACGATTAGAATGAAAATTGTGGTAAAAATGTTGATTTGTATTGATTTAATTAAAAATTTACTCAAGTGGCACAGATATACCATGCAACTGATGGAGGTCCATTTGGAGCATTTACTACTGCAGTGGGAATTGGAAGTCATTGGTCCAACTGATCTAAAGCCCTAACTGTCATCGCAAACACAGTGTTTGATTGTCACATGTCGATAAAACACCACACTGTGTCCAAATACAATGCCAGTGCCAATCAGACACACAATGCAGACAGACAGCACAGAGGCCTGAAGGAGTTTAATAAGTGAAAGGGCCGAGCCTGAGGGAGCAAAAGTGACTGGAGGTCGCTGCAGTTCTGCGACAGCTGGATAAGTGCAAATTTCAGATGAAGACCGTCATTAATTAGTAATGAAGAGATAACAAGCCAATCCCTCTACAGAGGGTGATGTGTGCTTTCATTATTAAGACTGAAAATGTGGAAAGGTGTCAGGGGCATTAGACAAAAACAACAGTCTTTAGCTTTACCAAAACAAACAAAAAGAACCGTCAGATTCACACAAAACAGACAGCTCATGAACCGTCTGATGCATTCTGCACATAAAAAATGGCAAGATCCAGCATAAATCATCTGATCCAATCTCCCTGAACTGGCATCTTTGCAATTTCTGAGCGTCAAGGTGAACAAGCTTTTAATAGCCTATCAGGAAACTGTTTCCAAGCTGCGAAATTGAAAGCTTCTGGAGAAGCAGCTAGTTTTGCCCTTTGTCAAGTTATCTATTAGCATAAAGTTATAACATTTTCCTTACACATTGTCCATGTGAGAGTACACATTTTAATCATTATTACCAAATGTTTATAAATATATTTTTTATTATACTTCATTTCGATATAGTCCACTTTAGACATTCTACTAGCTATAAGTAACTTTGCAACTACATGTCAACTTATTCTACTAACCTGAAGCCTAAAGCCTATACGTCGTTTTTTTTTATGCGTGCGCGGACAGTTGAGCGCACAGCCTTGAAAAGTATACTTCTTTTGGACTCGTACGCGTACACAGGCGGTTGACGCATGCAAGGTTTGGAGAAATCTCTCGCCACGAGTTACAACCCATGTAAATACTGCAAAAAATGCGCAAATGTGCAAAAATCGCTTACAAAAATCTGACAGTGCGTGTTCAATATGAAATTTGCATCAAGCGCACTTAACGCATACGTAAAGGTCAGCGTACAAAGTGAAGTATACTTTGGCCTTAACACCAAACCATAAGCTAACAGTCTACTAATACTCTAATGACTGGTAGTTAACATGAAGTTGCAAAGTTACAGTTAGTAGAATTTCTAAAGTGGACCATTGAAATAAAGTGTAACCATAGCTTTTATTGGACACTGTGACATTTTACAACCTGAACTAACTTTTCCTTTTCATAAACGGATCAAATGATCTGATATTTATTATTAAGATACTTTCACACTTGGTTCGATTGCCTGGACCGAACCGGAGTTTGATTGTTTACTCGGTTGCTTAGTAACAATAGCGAGCATGATGGCGGCAAAATGCATAGCGTTGCTCACATCACTTTTAGATTTTTGTTGGTTTGGTTACCAAAGCTTCAGTACGTAATGGCACTTGCGTCTATCTGCCGCGAATGTATCGCAAATGCTCTAAAGAACGCTGAAGACGAGCAGAAATGAGATCTACAGCTCTCTGCTTGCAGTACATCAGTCACGCTCACCAGGAAAATGAGTGAAGCACACACAAACACACATTTTTATCAAATCATACGTCATTAATAGCGGTTCACTTCCGTGATTTAGTACGATTGCGTTCACATCAGCAGCGAACCGCACTGGAATTCACATGAACCGATCCCCAGACCACCCTTTTCAAGCAGACGATTCACAGGTGCGCACCCAAGTTCGGAAGAAAGCGTTCACATCATCCAAACGAAGCAAACTCTGACGTCAATCGAACCCGGGTGGGCACCCAAACTGCTAGTGTGAAAGCATTCCTTACTGACCTCAACACACAATCATGAGGTTCAGCAAGGGTCCTCTCTGATATCATTTCTTGCTTTTTTATAAGGGGGTTTTCCCTATATTGTATTTATACTACTATGTATGTATTGAATATGTATATGTATTGAACTGGCGTCGAAATCAGGTACATACATGTCAGGAAACCCAATTCCTGACCACATGTCAATGTCCGTGGACCACTGGTTCTTTGGTAAGTTTTAAGGATCACTGTCGAGTCCAAATGGCTTTAATTTAAGATGATAATCGTTTGTTTTACTCCCATTTTTTGCTGTTTCTCCTATTAAATCCAGTCATGTTTAAGGATGTTTTGCCACTTAGTCTGGCTAAGGGGGCATGTCTTGGCAAGAAAGCGATGTCAATGCATACCCGCTATACGTGAATTCCTCTACTCCATTTTCTGATTAACTCGCTCTGTGGTTGCTCAGACTGTCCCTTTTCTGTCTAAAGTGGAGTTCAGTGACTAGCACCAGAGCCGTAACCTTTCAATGAGAGGTAACGGATTATAGTGTCATATGCAACACTGGCCACAACAAAGTTGGGCAACAGTCTGCTTTGTGCAAATGAGAAGCGATGCAATGTGGCAATCACAAAATTCGCCTGCAGTTGGATACTGCAGTCGAGTAGGAACGCCTACTAGCAATTGACAGCACAGCAAGTTAATGACCTTCAATTGTTTACAGACAAGATAGCATAAGATTGAGGAGAAGCAGTTTGTCACTTGGAGTCTACAATAGACTGTGGTTGTTGCTTGCTTTATTTTTGTTAAGTTCAGTAGCTTTTGCTAGTGAAGAGCTGCGTGTCAGTTGCAAAAGTAAGAGGTGTTAATGGGTTGTTGGTGTAGGAGATGGTTTGGTTGTATGGTTTTAGTTTGTTAATTCAAGAGTCGGCTCAGCTGTGAAGCAGTCATTGACTTGCTATTTAACAAACAATTAGAACTGACACAGAAACGTCAGCCCTTGTGTAAAGATCTGTTCTAGACAAATCCACAGAGCAAGACACAAGGCATCAACACAACATTAAAGGGATAGTTCACCCAAAAGTGAACATTCTCTCATCATTTACTCACCCTTAAGTTGTTTCTAAACCTTTTGTTCCAAACCTCTGTCCTAGCAGAAAGGTTTATGAGCAGGATTTAAAAGCAAACGTTTAAGTTTGCAAGGGAAAAAAATTATGTACATTATTTTAAAAATGTAAGATAAATCACTGCCCCAATAGGGCATGTGGCAGTTCCATCAACTGACCTGAAACTCTCGGACACTTGCCCCAGGCCATTCTTATTCTTGAGCAATGCAGTTACATTTACAGAATAAAGTGCATCTCTGGTCATCTTCACTTCTCTGTGCTGCTCTTTCCTTCTCAGTAGGACTGTGCCAGTAGGCTGTCAGCAATGTTGACTTCATTCCTGCCCTTACTAGTCAGTCAAGCCTGTATTGGCTTTAACTGTATTGGCTTTAACTATCCATATAGAAAACATCACAGCCCTGTGCACTAAAACGATATTAAAATTGTTCTCGGTAGATAAAATAATAGATGAAAACTCCCCTTTGAAAATAAAAGAAATAAAAGTAAAAGTTGAAGAAATACAATCACTAAAACTGAAATAAAAAAATAGAGCTAAATAGAAATATAAAAACACGTGTGTACGTGTGTACGTGTGTACGTATGTATGTATGTATGTATGTATATATATATATATATATATGTACGTATGTATGTATATGTATATATGTATGTATATGTATATATGTATGTATATGTATATATGTATGTATATGTATATATGTATGTATATGTATATATGTATGTATGTATATATGTATGTATGTATATATGTATGCATGTGTATATATGTATATATGTATGTATATATATATATGGGATTTTTAGGATATATATATATATATATATATATATATATATATATATATATATATACATATACACATATACACATATATATATATATGTACGTATGTATGTATATGTATATATGTATGTATGTGTATATATGTATGTATGTGTATATATGTATGTATGTATATATGCATGTATGTGTATATATATATATATATATATATATATATATATATATATATATATATATATATATATATATATATATATATATATATATATATATATATATATATATATATATATATATATATATATATATATATATATATATATATATATATATATATATATATATATATATATATATATATATATATATATATATATGTATGTATGTGTATATATATAGGGGATTTTTAGGATATATATATATATGTATATATGTATATATATATAGGGGATTTTTAGGATAGATATATATATATATCCCCTAAAACCTAAACCTACTCATCATAGAAGACTTTCTGCATTTTTACATTTTCAAAAAAACATCATTCTGTAGTTAATACAAAGACTACAAAATGTTCCCTCAAGAGATCAAACATTCTGATATTACTATCTTACAAAGTCCCCATAATGTAGGGAATACCTGAACCACACACACACAGCAGTGTGTGTACTCTCATAATGTACCTGTAATAATTAGTCAGCATGAAGTGAAGCCCAAACAGTGATTCGATTAGTGTCATGATCAGATGCTGCAGTAAGAGGTAATACAATCATAACAGCTACACCCACACTTCTTTACGATTTGTCAGCACTAACGACCGCCACCACTGTTTTCCATCAGGTCCTTCAGCTCAGGGAATAACACAAAGCACTGTTCTGCAGCAAGACCGGTTGGCAATCGAGAATTGGTTCTTATTCAGAACTGGTATCACTGCTGTTCTTAAATGTCTTTTTGCGGATAGAGAATTAAACGCTGAAAGTTTTTCCTATGCCATTTAATCAGGGTCTCAGCCAAAGAAAATATGTATTTTCGTATAGTCGTCAGCTTGCAGTATGAATTGAATATGATGAGATAGAAGATTCATGCCGCAAAATAATACAAAAACAACATAGCATGCACTGTAAGGAATCACTGTACGTTGTGTCAGTTGGTTATTAGAAGAGAACAGCTTGTGTGGGATTAAATGAATGGCACTGCATTCACAGTGGTGTGTGTGTGTGTGTGTGTGTGTGTGTGTGTGTTGTACACAGAGCTCAGTGTGCAGCAGGGCTGTAATGAAGACGGGAAACCAGAAAACCCCTCCCGTCCTCCCTGCACTCTCACACAGCGGCTGAAATATTCAACAGAGGGCTAGTCAATAGCACAGCACCCGTAGAATCAATGTCATTCAGGCAGACAGGGAAGGAGAGAACATGAGAGAGCCAAAGGCAGATACAAAGAAGCAGAAGTGAGGGTGCCAAAAATACAGGACACATTTGTGCATTCCCTCTGTGCTATTTTTTATTTGTTGGTCTGTGCACACCTGTGTCAGTCAGATGAATGTTTTTCTATCCCTTGCATCATATCTTGCTGTTTTTAGTTTAGCACCTCATGTCATGTGGTCTTACTGTGAACTAGGGCTGGGTTAAAATAAAAATAAAAATTATTTCGCGATTTTAATCGATTCTCATTTTTATGGACTGATATTGATTCTTAAATCCCAAGAATCAATTAGTCATCCTGTTTTCAGTTGATGAATGAACCGAACGTTGGCCCTGTCCCAAATGGCACACTTCATGTGCGTGTCCGTTAAGTCCACGAGACCGCAGGGTGTCCCATTTGTCATTTTAGGTCTCAGAAGGGTGCTCACGAGCGCCCCCTTTGAGGTCGATATGAGCACTTCTGCCGAGCCCGCACTGGTGCGGGTTACGGAGCGGACTTCTTCCCGGCAGTCAAAGCGGCATTACGTCGGGAAAGTGCGGACCAAGCCTGCAGCCCTCCTCTCAGAAACTGAAGCCTCCGCGCCTCGCTCGCCCCCGCGATTACAGGAAAACACAACGACGAAAAATAAATCATACCTTACAGGTTGTGGCCCGTAAACAGCTTCTGTTTTAAATCCATCTTTCAGGACAAGCCGTTGTGCCATTCCTGCATTGAACTCGCGAAGATTGTGGAAGCTTTCCTCCGGGAAATGTGCAGCACAGGGAGCAAGATTTGGGTAATAATTATGAGGGATCGAGTTAAAAATAAATTTTAAATTTTACTCCTCCGTCCCTAGGAAGGCTGAACAAAGTGGACATGCAATCCGGATGAAAATAACAGCATTTCGTCGGCATTGCGGCAACAACATTCCAGCCTACTAACTATACCGCGACAACTCTTCCCCACAGCGAAACAAAACGGCCTCGCCCCCCCCTTATTTAATATTCTCGGAGGAGGGGTTTATGTAAATATTGGGACTGGTGATGTCAGAGACCCTGGAGGAATGTCTGTAGTCCCTACCGGCCGTTAGAAATTGATTTCTTTAAAAGCAAATATCTCCCTTTGCTTTAAACTTTGAACGTTGTAACTTTGCAGATGTTGTTTATGCTCAAACAGCAACATTACACACTAGCTAAAGTTAGAAAAGTGGAATTGTGTTTTATCACCCCTTTAAATTACACTACAAATAATTAGATAAAGATAGTTTATGTCATTTTAGGCAGTTTTTAATCACGACTTCATTTCAAATGTTTTATTAAATAAGTTTAGTTTTAGTTAGTTATTTGATGCTATAAAAACGGGGATGTGACGTAATGATTGACAGCTGAGATTGACAGTTTCTCCGAGTGAAGTTGTCACTGAGGCACCAACAGACTTTTTTCTGGATTTTTGGGAGGAGATTGGAGCTTTAGCTTTAATTTCTACATTTCCATAACTGTTTATGTCACACCAAAATAATGAATTGTTCTGCATCTGCGAGAGTGTGGGCGGGCTTTTGATAATCGCGCCTCTACTTCCTGCTCTCTACTGCGCAACTCCGGTCCCAGGATCACTACTGCGCAGACTCTGTCCCAAATCTGTGCAAGATGTCAGCGCTGTGTGCGGCCTCCTAAAGCTTCAACTCTCGTCAGCGGAAGCCAATGAAGTCGAGTCGTCCATATTTTTTTTACGGTCTATGGTGCGGACTCAGAGGAAGACTGTGAGGGTTTAGGGTGCCATTTGGTGCCTCCCATCCAATAAATCACAATAATCTTTGTGCTTTGTTACTTTTGATAAGATACAAAGTCTAAGAATTTAAATCACGTCCATTTTATTACGAATTTAAAAAAAATAAATACAGTTTTGGTCGTTTAATGTGGTGTGACAGATCACAGTAGCGCAGTTCAGCTCAAAAGAAGCGGCATCGCGCAGCTCACATGAACTGATCACCTCCTCCCCTTTAATACCCGTTACAGTGCCAAATAAACATAAATGAACGTCAAGTTATGTTAAAAGATTAGTACAACGCACTGAAATCTTTATCACGTCACATGTAATCGCTCAATCAGTGTTTCAACCGCGGAACATTTACCTCAGAAAAACCATATCCAGTGTCCATAAACTCAAGTCAGCTAGAAAAATTAACTCTAGAGAGGAGCATTTTGATAAATATATGCACCATATTACATAGGCTATTCATTATCATTTTTAATGTTCTTCAATATTAATGCATGTTTAAATAAATCCGTCAAGTTTTTATGATTGCCACCATTTAAATGTTTATATTTCAACAACAAATTAGGGTAGAAATATTATGTAATTGTAAATGTTTTATTATAATTTTATTATAATAAAAAAACATCATTGAGTGTATTTAAATCCGTTAATGTTAACCTTCAATATTATGTACCTAGCCTACGGACTCTGCCAGGTATAGTTTACAGCATTAGATGAGACATTTTTGTTTCCTCAAGAAAATTTGCCATGTACTGTATCTGATATATATATCCACAATAATCGATATTGAATCAAAATCATAATCGAATGCTTGTGAATAGAAATCGCATCGTGAAATTCCCAGTCCTACTGTGAACGATTTATTTGTGCATGCTATTCCAAAATGGAAACATATCTTTATCTTCATATTCTTTCATTCAACCTCTCTATTCCCTCAATTGCAAGCATGCAGCAGCCACTTGTACATATCCTGTTTAATATCCCTGCCCTCACTTGCTGGGTTTCCATGCAAGATTTGACATATTGTATGAAAAACAAGGAATGAAAACACCAATGAATACAATTTCCAAAATGTGAAAACACATTTCCAAAACACTCTCTCTCTCTCTCTGCATGTAAACTATGATGGAAACATTTACTGAATAAATTCCTAGATCAGTGGTTCTCAATATATTCGTTGTCAAAATGAATGTGCTGTGAGTGTTTTATAACGGATGTTTTTGGAGCGCATTTTGGAGAAGTTTGTGAGGATCAGGGGTGTTTATGTACATACGAGCATCAGACGCTCCAAACATAAACACGATTGCTTGTTCTTACAGAGGAACTGTACACTGATGGCATCGACCCGCCTAAAAATAGACCTTTAATCACACTTCCCATTTCCGGTAAGTGAAGCAGTGTACTGCTACTGTACTGCTACTTCCGGTCCCATCCCAACACAACCAAAACTAATGGCCGAATCCTCTCGCTGGTGTTACTGCAGAGATTCGGTGCTCTAATTCTAAACAACGACACCCTTCCTGACACTAAAAGAATAGAGGAAAGCATGGGTGCAACAGATATGGTGGGATGAAGGTCCTTCTTTTAAAATAATATGAAAAATAACCATGGTTTTATTATAGTAAAAATGTAGTAACCTTGTTTTTTTTCATGGATTGATTACCATTTGTATTACCACTCTTTTCCTACAAATGCCATGGTTAAACTACAATAATAATTTTTATTTGTAGTAAAACCATGGTTAATTTTCATGAGAACATTATTAAAATAGATATGATAAGATAATGTTAAACATTTGATTAATCTTAAACCGTGCTTTGACAAATTCACAGAAAAAATCTATATTTCTAACAAACAAACAAAAAATCTAAAACTTTATAATAAATAGTCTTTGAGATTTTTTAAATATATATTCAAATCCATCAAAAAAAAAACATTAAATGTGTTCAAAACAGAACTAGGGAATTCTCAAGCCTCTCCATGGAGACCTCTAGTGATTCCACCCATGGTTGCATGATTTCTTAAATAATTCCAAAAAGAGGGCGCTAATCTGCCTTCAAAACAAATTATTTTGAAAGCCTAGTCTCTATTTTAACCTGAAATGCTACAATAATGTAAAAAAAAAATAATATAATTTTCAATGGCAAAAATAGACCATAATTATTGCATAAATATAAAAAAATACCATAAAATCATCTCAAAATACAAAATTAAAAAGAAAAAATATTGAAGAAAAATAAATTGCCTTGGTTTTACTGGGGTGGATGAAGTAAAATTTGTAGGTGTCCGTCACTTATGACCGGGAAGACAACCAATGCAACCCCTAAACGAAGAGCACCAGAGGGTTAAATGAAAATGAGAAATGTTGCCTTGACCAAAATCTTATCACAATATAATTTTAGCTTTAAAGGGGTCATAGAATGACATTTTTGTGCAAGTTAATATGATTCTTTAGTGTCTAAATGAAAAGTTTGTAATATACTTTAATTAAAAATTCTCATTAGTATTGTAAGAAAACACTCAATTTACCTGGTCAAAACCAGCTCAGTTTTTAGCAAGTCATTTCAGTGTATGTGACTTTAAATGATAATGAGCTTTGCTCACCCCGCCCCCTCTGCTCTGTGGGGCGTTCGGTTCGACCCGACACAACACCACAACACACGTGGAGTGTTGCCTTGACAACATTTGAGGGTATATTTTCGAGAAATAATGGCAACGGGAGTCTCTGAAGACACATCTGAGCAACCTTATCATTTTGAACCGGAGTCGGACCAGGAACAGATGACGAAACCATCGAAGTTCGAACAGGACGTTTCTGAATGGTTGGTTAACGTCATGTCACTTTGATCTATCTTTGTACTGGCAGAGTAGCGTAGTTGCTATGTGTTTACTGATGTGTTAGTTCATTGACGGATTGATGATATGTTATAAGATTTTTTTTTTTTACATTACTTCTTAATCAGTAACAGACACCGCTATAAACCATGTACAAAAGTAAGCTTAGTGTAGTGTTACCACGTTAACTTTATCACCCGAGTACACAGTTTGTAATAAACATAACGCGTTGTTCATTATAAACGTGGGATTAGGAATTATATTGAGAACGTCATAAACAGAAAGCATGCTGTAATGTAACTTACCCTGTAAACTTTAGCCTCATTCATCGTGAAGCGTGCAAGCGATTTGCAAAGATTAATATAAAGGTTAATAAAACGTTACACTCACATCTTCGATCTTCCTGAGGTGCAGCAGGAACACGATCCTTTTTTCAAGAGCAGCTTATTAGCAAAACCTGCTTTATACTGACGCTAGTTTATAAAGCAGTCTGCTGAGAAATGATTGCGCAAACATTGACGTTGATCGGGGGGAATATTCCCTTCTAAAACAAAACTCAGCACTGCAGCCACTGGGTCATCAGCGGTTCGGATTTAGGAACATCAAAATGACTGCTGTGTTCGTTATTACACCCAACAACACAACACCACAATCGCTTAGACGCCATTCTGCTGCAGCGTATCAACAATGGCGGACGGATGACAGCTCGCTCAGGGCGGGTCTGTGTTGAAACGCTGCTGTCAATCAACAATCTTAGGAGGGGCGTACACCGTGTAACGTCACACGATCAGACGGCTCGATTTGAGACGGGGGAAAATATATAAGGAGATTAAAAAAAAAACACTGGATGTATTTTTATCAATATAGGATGGTTGTGTACAGGCACTGCCAACACACATTTCCGTATAATCAACTTGTGAAAGTGCATGTACCATTCTATGACCCCTTTAAATAAGGTTATCATCTCACGTTGAAAGTAAAAATAGTTCAAGTTTGAAAAACCTGTCTAAAGAATCCTGCATTCTGTCCTCTACCGCTGCACCTCTAGCAACCCGAACGGTTCAGTACAGACAGAAGGAGAGCGGAAGAGAGTGTGTCGTGATGACAGGAGTCAGATGAAAGGATTTCTGGGGGAACACGTTTGTAAGAGCGTGCGCACATGGGAAATCTGCAGCGGTACAGAGAGCGAGACTGCAGGAAACGCTGATTACTGCAGTGGTGGAATCCCTTGCCTGGAAAGGAGGGTTACCCCTCGCCTCGCCTCTCACCGGCATCCCCCGCCCGCCCGCCCTCCCTCTGAATCCTAGTGTTTCCCTGTTTGATATGCAATAACGCCCCCGCTACCCCCGCACTGCGCTGAAACAGCTCAGCAGAATGCATTTCACACCGCATGCGCATGTACGTGCACGTGAGGATCCCGACACAGGATGTGGCGAGTATGTAACACAAGAGCACAAGCGCCGTTAATAAAGCACCTTAACACGTCTACACACTCTCATGCCTGCAACATTAATCAATGTGTGCTGCAGCACTTTGTAGTATTACTGCAGAAACACACAGCCATCTGGGTCTTTCTCACACAGCACACAAAAGCCAGATGAATTTCACTGAATGCTGATCGTGATCCTTATGAACACATCCATTAAGGGCATGAGATGGTAACACACACATTGCACTATTATTAGTGAGCCTTCCATTGATATCTGTTGTTCTTAAATTAAGCTAATGATTTTAAGGTCACACCCTACCCCTTGAAGACACCATCACATTTTTTCAAATGAATTCAAACTTAAGAAGCACTGCCATTATATGGACAAGCACAAGCAGGATACTTTAAATTCTTACTTCCTGCATGAAACAACGTAGGTTCATGACAAATTTGCATTAATGCCAGTCTATCTTCTCTACTTTGACCCGCCCTCAAACACTGTAATTGTAGCTAATGCTGCCTTCCAGGCAGGTTTTTGAGCCCGTAAGTTACGACTTCAAACCACGACTCATGACTTTGTAGAGTTCCAGGCAAAGTCGCGCCAAACTGCCTGAGCGCAAGGAATTGTGGTAGCTAGATGTAAACAGAGCATGGCGGACCAAATGGGGCTTATGCTCATTTACAATCACTTCTATCGCCAAAGGTGCTTACTCCTTGCTTATTTGAGAGAAACGGAGGAGAAAAAACGGTGCATAAGGCAAGAGAAGCTGTTATACCTTTTATTTTACGTTATTCGTGTACGACTTTCATAAACACTGCATCTGTAGGGGCTGTCATTGTTGTTTCATGGGCTATGTGACATCAGAGCGCGTAACTGGGAGAACATCGATCTAGTTCACGGTGGGAAGTCGCGGGTTTGACTGCCGTTCCAGTGTACTTTCAACGGGTAGAAGGTTGGAAAAACATGGGTTACGGGTTGCCTGGAACGAGGCATAAGGCCTGGAAGAGTTTGGTTCGTGTTATCAACATGCCGAGAAAACTTTGAATGCACTTCAAAAAGAGGAAGACATCGGGCATCGTTCGTATCACTGTGTATCAAGTGCTGAGGAAGTTTACAGAGCTGAAATTCAAATATGGGAATGGCCGTTCCGTTTCCGACACACACTGTAAGCTGTCGACCAATCACAACCAACTGTGCCATCTGACCAATCAGAGCAGAGTAGGCTCTCTGAAAGGCGGCGTTTAGAAAGACCAAACCATTTCAGACACTTTGAGAAAAGGCGTGATTCTGCAATGTTTATTATGAGAAAATGATGCATGTAAACCTATTGTAGGAGACTTCCGAAATAAAATTAGGAAGCTTTAAAATAACAAAACCCTTTGAGATATAAATTCACAATAACTAGAAACTTACAATTTTTCAATAAAAAAACGCAATTACAAGAAAAGTCGCAATAATGAATGGTTAGAAACATTTATTAAAAATAGCTGCAGTAATGAGAAATACTCACAAAAGTGAGATCAGGCACAACATTATGACCACCTTCCTAATATTGTGCTATGCACTGTGTATTCGGACACCTTTCTATCAGAACTAGCATTCATTTCTTGAGCAATTTGAGCTACAGTAGCTTGTCTGTTTGATCGGACCACACGGCCAATCAATGAGCCTTGGCCCTGCCGCCAGCTCACCACTGTTCCTTCCTTGGACCACTTTTGACAGATCCTGACCACTGCAGACCGTGAACACCACATAAGAGCTGCAGTTTTGGAGATGCTCTGACCCAGTCATCTAGCCATCACAATTTGGCCCATGTCAAACTCACTCAAATCCTTACGCTTGCCCATTTTTCCTGCTTCAAACACATCAACTTTGAAGACAAAATGTTCACTTGCTGCCTAATATACCCCACCCACTAACAGGTGTCGTGATGAGGAGATAATCAGTGTCATTCACCTCAGTCATAATGTTATGCCTGATCGGTGTATAGTCAATTAGAAGAAACTAAGTTGAAATTAGGGGGGGAAAAGACTGCAATTTCAAGAAATAAAGAAAATGATTTGATAATACATCAAATTAAAATAGCAAGAAATTACTTTATTATAATTTTTTTACTTTGAGTCTTCCATAATTAACCAGGCCAGTAGTCAGCGATGTCTCTTTGTAAAGGAACACTACGTGCCTATAGTCTGAACGCGCAATACGCATGCACATGACGTCACCGTTGTAGCAAATTAGCTAAAAAGGGGAAAAAAATTATTATTCATAACCCGTTATGATTATTCATTATGATGAATAATGAATATTTGATATTCATATACCATATCTCTCCCACATTTGAACCTCTCAATTTAAAATGTTTTTGTCTTACACAGTGATAAAATACATAAAACTATATTTTATCAAGGCAACAATTAGCATTTACATGGCAACCATAATTTGCATTTATTTCTACTAATGCAAAACTGCAATATAAATGAATGTGATCTCATGCAAACAGTATAATCTTTCATAATTGTTTTAATAAGCACAGTAATTATGTAATTGCAGTATTTTGCAGTAACATGATACATTTGTCAAAGTTTCCCTGTTTAGCCATCTCTAGTACTGGAACCTTGTGGGAACTAGACACTAAACTAGGGATGTTTGATGTAGAGTCTGCTAACACACGTTTGTCTTATTATTTCCCTAATGTGTTCTGTTGCCGCCTGACCTTTAAAAACTAAACACAAAACACAACAGCCAGATGCCTGAACTGTATTTGAATATAACAACACATTTACAACTCAAATAACCCTTTGTGCATCTGAAAGTACAAAGTCAGTGCAGCTGAATCATCCTGTTGGGTTTCACTGGGTCAACATTTTACACCTGCTTCTCAGTGCAGGGAGACACACTACAACACACAGATATTTATAAACTCAGAATGATGTCATAAATGCAGTGAGGTTTAGGGAAATGTGAAACACTCGTGCTGCCGGGACACCAATAGCCAGGATCATGTTTCTGAAGAGCTCTGCTCAATTCACAAATCATCATCAGTACTACAGTTTCACAAATAGCATCCACCCACACTGCACAGCACTTAACTGAACGGAATAGATTTTTACACTGAACATAGTCAAAAAACACCCAAACTACGACTTCAGCTCTTTACCGTGTGACCCTGTGATGACTAGGTTTATTACTGCTGCATCAAACTAAGGTAAAGATCATTGCCGGAGCATGTCAAATTATTTTTACGGTTTTAAGGCATCACTAGCCTCACTGAAGTTCACATATGAATGAAATGTATTATTGACTTATTTATTGACTAAAGCCCTATTCGGACGGTAATTGTTTCTTGTGGGGTCATAAGGTGTTTTCATCATTGACAGGGGCTAGTCAGTGATTTTATAGCTGTCCGAATCCAGAATGTCAGTGTTTTTCTCCCACCACCCGCATAAAAACCGAATTACCTACTGTTTTTTGACAAACACCAAGATCCTGTGGTAATTGAATTGCCGTTCGAATCCACATCTCTGTGGGTTTTCAAGAATACATCACTTCAAAATTCACTGTTTATACCCTTTTTGACCATTGCAGAGCACCGTGCGGTTGCGCTTCGCTGTCATTTAGATGCATTTTAAAGATCTAGACTCAAAAAATAAAAAGAAGAAAAGCACGTAAACATTTGAAATGGGCCGTTATTACAGCAACAATTATACGTTAAAATACCAAGCAGCATTATGTTTACCTCCTGTAAATAAGAGGCTGTATTAACTTATTTCCGCTCATTTCCATGTGGAATAAAATGACATCCTTTATTTTGAGATAAAATACAAGACAGAAAACCATTTGAACTATAATGTGAATCTATTTATCTTCCCATTTTTAAACAGATTTAAATAATGAAATAATAATTAGGATATTTTCATATTATTAAATTAAATATGCATTTATTCTTATTATACAAAGCATATGACATTTTATTTACAGCATACAATCATGTTATTGTCCACGTGAGCAGAGCATTCCCAGATGCGCAGGATCACAAAACTCACTCCTCCACCGTGAATAAATCACCATCCGAATGAAAGTTTTATCACTGAGGTGGCATGCAAATTGATATTCATGGACTTCCAAGTGAGAAACAATTACCGTCTGAATAGGGCTTAACTTATTCACCTAGTTGCCAAGGCAACATCTAATTTTACTTTTTTTTTTTTTAAGTTTAAGTACATTTTATTTTATTTCCCCTTCATTTATATTCCTTAAAACAATTTTTTATAGTTTATAGTTAACAATATCAACACTGCACTGTGTGCACTTCAACGTGAAATGAAAGCAGCAGTGAAGCATCTCGTAGACTGTCACTTGTTGGAAATAAACAGCTTGGAAAAAGCTGCACATTTTCAAACAGCTGTCGTGCTACTGAAAGATGCCAAATTGTAGTCTCGTTACTTGTTATTTCCCAACGTTTGGCACACACGCGACCAAACCGGTTGTCTAACCTTTGTGTGTACAGAACAAAGCAAGGTTGAAAATGTATTCAGGGTTTGGTTATTAACAGGACTGACAAACCACATTCAACATTTTCTGACTGGAATTTCTGATCAGACAGTGACAACCAAATTTACATTAAATCCAAGTAGATTTAGTAAATGGCCAAGTAGTAAATGTACAGAGCCGAACTAAACAGCTATCACAATTTCAGGAGTGACTTCTGTATTCTGTACACACACAGAATGGGTGTCTTTATAAAGCATAAAGAAACAGAACAGTGAACAAAACTGTAGGTCTAATTTTAGTTGGGAAATAATCCTTTTGGGACTATTCGCAAACAATATTTGCATGAATTTGCGTCAAATATATTATTAGTCCCTAGATTCTTCGCATTAGTGAATAAATACATAGATCTGCTATTGACATTCGAATTCCCTAGTGGTCTGGTGGTAGACTTTTTGTAAACCGTGTCAAAGTTTTTGGGTTCTAATCCGCTCTCATATAGTTTTTTTTTTTCAATGACTGTATATTAAGAGCAGGGACAAGTTTGTGTGCGAGAACGGACAATGAACATAAAGCAGGAACTTAAGTAGTGCAGATAAAAAGGTGATAATTAAACACAGCTGAACCAAACGCACTCATAATGATGTGTGACCATGGAGACGGAAGACAGGCGGGAACTCAAAAGAATACATGTGGTGAATAACAAACTAAAAGTCCTTAAAAAACATACTAAGAATGAACATAACTGAACCGAAACGTGACAGAAGCTAGAAGTGTTTGCATTCATGTATTTGTGTAGGATACCATCTCCCATGTTGAAAAGAGCGCACAGACGACCCAATGAGTCAAATGGAGACAGATGGTCATAGGCTCCAGAGTAGCATGAGTAATCCAACACAACTCACGACCACACAAACCTCACATGACTCACTGGAGAATTCTCAGTGACAGTTGTGCAAATATGTGCGCACAAACCCCAGCAACTGACTCACTGGAGAATCTCCTACAACACAGCCTCATAGCAAATCATAACGTTTTGGTGAATTGGTGGCTAATTCGTACAATTCATATGTTTTCATTCTATCTGCTTACACCCAGGGATGGGTTGGTTTAAGGGTGGGGTTCAAGGTGGGCCTTCATGCTTACTTTTTTCTAATAAATGTACAGTTTTGTACGATTCACATCATACAAATTCATATGAAAATCGCCACCTCGTAACATTGTTACGTTTTCCAATGGCTCCTACAACACTGGCCTCCTATCCTGTCCTATTCTGGCCTCCTATTCTACAGACCTGTGGCTGCATGTATTCCTCTGCAGGAATGATATTTGCTGGTGGAAATGCTGATGGCTTATGTATCTGAATGCTGACGTCCCCAGCGCCAAGACAGGGTTCTGTTGGGCTAGGGGGCGCAACTGGGCTGGGAGGAAGGGAATTAGCCCTTCCTTGCTTTCCCTCTGTTAAAGTTTCCACTGCTTGTCTGCCTTCTCTCTGTGGCTCATGTCCTGTGGCTACGGCTGGGTGATACAGCAAAAAAATATCTTTAAGCCTTTTGACATTAGATAAGTATGTGGGATTTATTTATCAGCCCTGAAACAACTTTAAAAGGATTATTTAAAAAATAAAAATCAGAAAAAACATTTAGACCAAAAACAGCACTATAGCCAAGTAATGGTTAATATAAAGAAGCACAAATAATATTTAATTGTTTTAATTTATACGCAGCAATACAAAGAAGAAAAAAAAAAATCAATAAAGCAATATGTATATATAAAAATGTTTTTTTTTTACTTAAAAAAATTTAATACATGTCAAACAGGGACTTCTAAGAATCAGTTTAAACTGTCCGATCATTGAAATAAATTCAACTTGCCAGCTCTAACGGCATTTTTCTTATTGAAATTGAAATTAGAAATGCTAATAAAACATCTCCGCCTTAACGCTCATTCTCATATCTTAAACTCAGGAGATAAAGGATTGTGAAACTACTCTAATGACAGTCTTTAGGAAAACTAATGGCCAATAAATAGCTCATTAAATCCTTTAGATATTCATAATTTTGCTTAATTTTATATCATGAGCAAAATCAATGCGAATACATCATGAATATTTAATACATCACCCAGCCAAAAGACTTATTAAATAGTTATTAATAAAAATGAGTCAAAAACTTGGACATGACTTACAATGAGCATTTGTGGCGTTTTCTAGAGGTCTCATAATTCATTCCTAAAGCTGCAGTCATTTAAAGTTCACTGGAGTAATGGTGTATGAGGATGGATTACAATAAATAAAACAACACACATGCACTTCACACACACACACACACACACACACACACACACACACACACACACACACACACACACACACACACACACACACACACACACACACACACACACACACACACACACACACACACACACACACACACACACACACACACACACACACACACACACACACACACACACACACACACACACACACACACACACACACACACACACACACACACACACACACACACACACACACACACACACACACACACACACACACACACACACACACACGTTGTGTTTTTGTGAATTGTGGGGACTTTTCCATAGGTGTAATGGTTTTTATACCATACATACTGTACATTCTATCCCCCTACACTGCCCCTGCCCCTAAACCTACCCATCACAGGAGACAAAAAAAACATCATTTAGTATGTTTAAGAATCCATTTACATTGTGAGGACCGCTGGCTGGTCCCCACAATGTAGGTGATTTCAGGTTTTGCTATCCTTGTGGGGACATTTGGTCCCCACAATGTAATATAAACAAGCAAACACACACACACACACACACACACACACACACACACACACACACACACACACACACACACACACACAAAGGCAAAAGTCTAGGCAATAGCTCATGTAAAATACTTCTCAGTGGCTAGAATCAGAAGCAGCACTTTAAACTTTGCAGGCATCATGACAATCCGTAAGCATCTTGGGCAACACAGTCAAAAATGTACAGTAGCATTCAAGAAAACAACACGTTTCCCATGACTGTGATTCATGTACATGCATTAATGCCACATTAAAGGGATATGAAAAAAATTAAAAATGATCCCATAATTTACTCACCCTCAAGCCATCCTAGGTGTATATGGCATTCTTCTTTCAGACGAATACAATCAGAGTTATGTTATAAAATATCCTGACTAATCCAAGCATTATAAATGGCAGTGAATGGCAGCCCAAAATTTGAAGCCCAAAAAAAAAAAGTGTACTCCACATGGCTCCAGGAGGTTAATAAAGGCCTTCTGAAGCGAATTGATGGGTTTGTGTAAGAAAAATATCAATTTTTAACACGTTATAAAGTAAAATATCTAGCTTCCGGCGGACCGTCTTAAGAAGAAAGTGAACGTTAGTTAGTTAAGAACGTCATGTTAGTTGCGTTTTTTCGTAAGTTGAATACGGAAGGCGGTCTGCCGGAAGCTAGATATTTTACTTTATAACGTGTTAAATATGGATATTTTTATATCCGCCATTATAAAGATTGGATTAGCCAGGACATTTGTTAATATAATTGATTGATTGTATTCTTCTGAAAGAAGAATGTCATATACACCTAGGTGATTTTAATTTTTGGGTGAACTATCTCTTTAAAAATGGGAGGCACCGATCCATTGCTAAAGTCCCATGCATAGTGAACTAATGCAAGTTTGCCTCATTATCACAACATTTAATGTGAATGTGCTAGCAAAATCTGGCAACATACTGTGGAACTTGTACTTTAAAAATTCAGTCTAATGGCCACATGACAGCACCAACAGGGCGGATATAGAACATCTGAAATTCATTCATATTACACACATTCCTACTATAGAACATACTTTTATAACAGTCACGAAATAATTTTCAAACCAAATGTTGGTAGTACCTACTATATAGTATGCGATTTTGGACCCTAGCTTTGTGTTTATGTTTGTGAAAGCTCGATTCATTACTTGAATATTAAATCCTAAAATCCTTTAGGGTGATAATTCACCCTTATCACAACAGTTGCAAATATATTACTTATAGACAATACAATCTGCCAGGTTTCCAATTAATAACAACCACACACAAACTAAACATAAGCTCCTTGGAGAGATGAGAAACAATTAAAAACAAATTACTCACTGAAGCGAATCAATGAAAATACACAGTCACATGGGTTTCGTCGGCCAACAGAAATCAGGGATAGGTCTTCATGACAAATATGACTCAATGACACCAGGATCAAAGATTAAAATGTCATGACCCATTCATTTTCCTAAGAGACAAGGAGACGGAATCAATATTCGTCCAATCTTTCAGCTTCACTCGTTCACTGCAAAGATTCCGCACGGTTGAACGAATTCAAATGGATTTACTCTACATTGACGGAGTTCATGGTTATCTAAAAAACAACAAAAAGTTTCTTTCCACTGTAACACCACTAAAATGTGGGGCCATTAAAATCAAATCTTATCTCTTCAATTCACAGTTGCAGCCCATTTCTGTTAATGACGCCGTTCCTCTCTGGCACACATGCCTCCCAGGAGATCAGATAAAGATTCGATCCTTAACCAACGAGAAAGACTCAATTCAAGTGTTCAAACAGTTTTCCTCTTTAAAATTATTCGGACATTAAGTACACTTTGGTCATTAAAACTAAAAACTACATAAAAAAAAATACATATATACATTACAAACTCTACTTATTAATTTAGGCTTATTTTACTGTTACATTGGATAGGACAGTAACAGGACCAACTTTTAATTGTTATTTTACACAAAAAGTTGGCAAAAAGGTCTATGATGAGTAGGCTAAATCTATAGTCAAGGTGCACCAGACAGCAAAATGAGAAATTAAAGGGATAGTTCAACCAAAAATGAAAATTCTGTCATTCATTCACTCACCCACCCTCATGTCATTCATCTTTGGAACACAAATGAAGATCTTTCTGATGAAGTCCCTCCATTGACAGCTACGCAACTACCACTTTGACGCTTCAAAAAGTTCATAAAGAGATTGTAAAACTAATCCATATGAATTGAGCGGTTTAGTCCAAGTGAAGAGACACGGTTGCTTTATATGATGAACAGATTGAATTTAGGCTTTTATTCACATATAGAACATGTTTGGAACGACATGAGGGTGCGTAATTAATGACATAATTTTCATTTTGGGTTAACTATCGCTTTAATTTAGTTATTTCGTCAAAATAAATGGAAACAATCAATCTATTATATTCTATCCTATCATTTCTATTCTATCTAATCTTATATTTCTCAGAGGAGTTAAAAATTGAAAAACACTGGTCGCTATTTTAACGTTCTGAGTGCATGGTCTAAAGCGCACGCCGCAAGTGCACTTAGGGCGAGTCCAAATCCACCTTTGCTAGTTTAATGACGGAAAAAATGGTTGCCGCACCAGGCGCATGGTCTGAAAGTCTTTTAGAGCATCTTTTACATTGTAATCCTTCAATTTTTTATATTTGGAATGTTTGTGTGCTGCTGCATATTACTAACGCGCCCTTTAAATAACACAAAAAATGCTGCGCTATTGACTTTAGACCAAGTTTCAGTTGGTCAATGGCGCAGTCGATTTCAGTTGCCTCAAAATAGCAACACGCCAACAATACGCCTGAACACACCTCGTTTACAGACCAGCACGCCCATGGGCGCAAGTACATTTGCTATTTAAACAACGTGGCGCAGGACGTGACAATGTTAACTGCATCTGGCTGAAACTAGCAAAAAACACTTGAGTCAGCCTCATTGCGCCGGGTGTATGTAGGGCCCTATAGGCGATTTAATCCATAGTTGTTAAGATTGAAAGAAAAGCAAAGACGGGTGTTCAGACGGGATTCAAATCACCAAGTATGCTTGCAAAAAACAAATTTACCTCATCCGAATTGGACTTAAAAGTGAGATGGTTTCACTTCATTAGCTTCTTTCCTATGGAGACTGTTGGTCTTGATGCTGGCTTTCACCAAACTTCACTCATCCCATGTACAGCACATCATGATATAAACACTGGCAGGCACAGTTAAGTCTAATGTTTGTGTGTGCGTGCTGTTGAACGCGTGTGCGCGCATCAACCTGTGGGCTCTGATGGGTTTTCAGATCACATGGGGCCAAAAAACATTATCTTCCAGTTTCCCACAGGGAGAAAGAAAATCTCCAGGCAGCTTCAGTATCACAAACAGAGCCTAAAATACACGGTTTGCCTTCACCGCCACAAAAACACCTTACCTCTCGGAGAAAGCATCAATTTAGACCTACCCTTTAGAAAGTGTTTTTCCATCAAAAAAAAAAGTAATCAAACTTTCTGACACCAGGGCGATATTGCTGAATGAAATTATACAGTAGTTCTCTCACACATTAAACAGGGATCAAGTACTTTAATTTAAACTCATCAGCGATTCTCATTCTGATTCCATAACCATCCATTATGGGTGGGGGTGGGGGGGGGGGGGGGGGCGACCAGTCAACAGTCAAAAATTAAACACAAATTTAAAAAATGTATCTTTCTACTACAAAAGATGCCTTTATAATCAGAAAACAATGAATCACATGCTTAAAAGCTGAAACCAAGCTACCAACAACGTGCCTTGTCGCTTATCGTGGTTGGTTAGGATAATAAACGTGTAGTTTTTTAGTGTCGCTCCTGGTTATGATGTGTTACAGTGGAATGATTCACAACTCTATACCAAATCATTAAGCAAGCTGGTTCAACAGAATGATTTGTTAGTAAATTGGACACCATTATCCCAGGCAAAGAAAGACTGCAGGCAACCAGAAATGAGCCAGATATGTGCGCCAGACCTCCTGCCCCTTGAAAAAGGGGATTGTCACTCTAGGCTCAGGGAGGTCTGGCAGCTAGGATACACACTGAACACACACTCAGTTGCCATAACATTATAAAAACTTACGCTCACACTGACTGGGCTTGACGCTGGTGCAGTTTGTTGCGGTTACGTTGCATCATGGGCTGATCCCTGAGGAACTGTACCACAGTCATTTTCTGATTTCAGCAACTGTGTTTAGACAGTATCTTTTAAATTAAATTATATATAACAAAGTGGCCATTTGAATAAAAAAAGAGGAAAACAATAATTCAAAAACCAGGTGTTCTGCCTGGCAACAGATCAGTGCATAAAGGTTTGCCAGATACTGCTGATTTGTAATATTCTATTGAGGACACAAGCTACAACAGCTTGCTTCGTTTGATTGTTCCTTCATTTGGATATACAATAGGGAAATCGTAACTATATAATTGAATCCATGTATAATTTACCCGTCAACTCTCCCCATCCCCATTTACTATACAACACAAATGATTTTCAATATGTTACCCGTGCTGGCAAAAGGAGTAATTTCTGGATAATTTCGAGCTACAGGCAAAACAAATGAAAAATTACGATTTTGAGGTTTTCACAAAAATGACTTCATTAAGCCCTCGTCTAGCAATCCCAATGCTCCAAATAGCAATTAAACATCTAAAAGTATCTTTATTTGTAAATGTCCGGAGAGGAGTACCTTCAATTTGTCCATGAAAACGATTTTACTCACCACGCTGACTGACAGATCCGACATGTGCACTCCAAGACACCTCAGACAGCGCGCAATCCCGATATACACATATACACTGAATTACAGTATTTCAACATTTCTGTTTTGACGAGTATTCACGCAAACATTATCTACATTTACATTTATGCATTTGGCAGATGCTTTTATCCAAAGTGACTTACAGGGTCAATCCCCCTGGAGCAACATGGAGTAAAGTGCCTTGCTCAAGGACACACTGGTGGTGGCGAATGCTGGGATCACACGTCGGATCTGTCAGCAAGCATGTGTAAAATCATTTTCAGGGACAAAGGAAAGGTACTCCTTTTAGTTGTTTAATTGCTATTTGGAACCAGCAACCTTCTGCGTATCATTTCAGTTGTTTAACCCACTAGACTAGACCACCGTCTCTATTATCTATCATTATCATGTCTTCTGTGAACATTTGGTTAAAGGGTTAGTTCACCCAAAAATGAAAATTCTGTCATTAATTACTCACCCTCACGTCGTTCGAGACCCGTAAGACCTCCGTTCATATTCGGAACACAAATGAAGATATTTTTGTTGAAAGCTGATGGCTGAGAAAGGCTTCAGATAGGCCTCCATTGGCATTCAGTACACTTATACTCCCAAGACGGATAAAAGGCACTTAAAATGTCGTTACAAAGTCCATCTCACCACAGTGACTCTACAATAATCTTACGATGCGACGACAATAGTTTTTGTGCGCAAAAAAAATCTAAATAACACCTTTTTCCAACTTGTTACTGCCTTCCGTGTGTGCCTCCACGACTCATGCGCGAGAATATGACGCAGATCCGGCGTTCGGACAGATGACCCAGAAGTGATTTGTTTACAATCAGAGGAAGACGCGCGTATCTCAGCTGTTGGATTCTACATTGATCGTGCTTTAGGTCTCGGCGTAGTGCTCAAAATGGGGTTAGAGTGTGTATTTCATGGATTCCCGAACCCCGGCGCTACGTCATATTCTCGCGCATGCGTCGTGGAGGCACACGCGGAAGACAATAACAAGCTGGATAAAGGTGTTATTTTGATTTTTTTTTGCGCACAAAAACTATTGTCGTCGCATCGTAAGATTATTGTAGAGTCACTGTGGTGAGATGGACTTTGTAACGACATTTTAAGTGCCTTTTATCGGTCTTGGGAGTATAAGTGTACTGAATGCCAATGGAGGCCTATCTGAAGCCATCGGCTTTCAACAAAAATATCTTCATTTGTGTTCCGAATATGAACGGAGGTCTTACGGGTCTCGAACGGCATAAGGGTGAGTAATTAATGACAGAATTTTCATTTTTGGGTGAACTAACCCTTTAACTACTGGGGGAAAACATCTGATGTGTGACATTACCATTACGTTAGATCTGTACGGTACAGTAGGTCCTAATACATAGGCTGTCTTTTTCATTTATGTTAATCAAACAATTGTGGTATCATGGGGAAAAAAGTTGAATATATTTTTTTCCTATAGATATTTGATTTTGACTTGGTGTGTGTCAAATTTGGTGTTATTATACCTGGTTCTATACACCAATTGTTGATTGGATGGAGGGAGATCTGAATGCAATTGATTGTAAGAAAGGACAGGGTTTTAAGAGGACTAAATGATTGGAAAGGTCTGGCAAATGTCACCAGAGAATTGTATGTCATTGAGATATGACATTTTGATTATAAATTAAAGGTTTAAAAAAAACAAATCATGGATGAATCGTTCACAATAAGATAGATAAAGTGCATTTAAAAAAACAGAGAATCTTCATTTAATGCTGATTTCAATACAGTAGCAGGTCTTGGTTCATCTCGAGTTGGATATGGTCAAAACTAATGACCTGTGTTTCAGTGACGGAGTCAGATGGTAAATCACTAACCGCTCCAACTGATTCAATCAGTGTGAGCCATCAAACAGGAGCTTTAGATTGATTTGAGATTCGAGACAAATTCATTCAAACGAACAGGTTCATAAGCAAGGCTTGACGCTTACTTCTTTCCCAAAGAGTGATTTTCATTTGTCAAATAGCCTGATTCTGCCCATGAAATCTGGATTTTTATGGCTTTCATTTTATTTATTGAGCTACTGAAGTAAAATTGTAGGCTGTATACATAAATTATTTTTATTAACAACTGTCATGTTTTTTTGTTTTGTTTTGTACTTTGTTATAAAGACTATTTAAATCAATACTTGATCAAGCAATATTCAGAAATGGGTGCAGTTAGCTATTTTTCTAATTAACTTTTATTAGATTGTAAAAAAGAGACTAAATTAAAAAAATAAGGATGAATGAGTTTTGAGAGGTAACGTCTTATTTCTTTCCAATAAGAATTTACACAATTTAATAATATGAATATAATAGATTTATTGGCCTTTGAAGTACAGCGAAACCGTGCTTTAACGGGAGCAACGCCACGAAAGCAGACGCTGTAGGCAATGGGCTAATTATGTCATGTGACGCAACATTTATAGTGTTTCCAAACTACTTTTTCATGACATTTGAAGCATCAGCATGGAAGCGAAACGGAAAAAATATTGTGTCGACATTTGCACAAAATGATCGATAATTGCCATTTCCATCCGCTATATCGGTAAACATTTTGATGGGCTAAACCTTTTTTCGCAAAAACATCCTTGGATTGAAACCTGGCTAGTTACTAGGGCTGGGTATCGATTCAGATGTTCCGATTCGATTCGATTTCGATTCGCAAGCTCTCAAATCGATTCGATTTTCGATTCTCGATTCAATTTCGATTCAACTCGATGAATATAGATTGAATTCAAATAGCCTACTATATTTATAAAAAAGAACAGTGAACAAGTTTACAAGTGGGTTATTAAAAAGAAATTAAGAGCCACAAACCTGTATATTAAACTCTTTTTATTTTAGGTATACTTGGGTAGGCCTACATTAAAACAGAACCCATCTCTATATTTCAAATGCACACAATTATGTTAAATACAATACAAGTTTGTTTTTATGGATATTTTGATACACTTATTCTAAAACATAAAAAGGATATTGGATGATTTTCAGCAATTTTCAGTAAAGGACAAGAATTTCGTGTGATTTAGCCGACCGTCATTCCGACTGTCCGTTTTTATGGAGGCTTTTTCCTCCAGGGGCGTCTGAGCTTTGATTCATGCCCCGGATGATGCATTATATTTCGTCACTATCTCTGTTATTTGCGTGCCTTCCTTAGATGCGATTGCCATCGATTTTATCTTAACGACAAGCATTTATGCGATACCGGCCAGGATCGACTGGAAACCCTCGGGGGAAAAAAACGATTCTTGGCCTTGAGAATCGATTTTGAACTGACCACATTTTTAAAAAACGATTAATCGAAAAATAGATTTTTTTGCCCAGCCCTACTAGTTACCGAACAGTAAAGAATCTGATTTTTTTTTTAAATAAATTTATATATAGGCCATTTTTTAGTCTAGATTCAAATTTAAAAATGTCTAAGTTTGAAAATAAATACCTGTAAGTCTTTAAGTATTAAGCATTTGGTGGTGAGATGATGAACCCAATAGTGAATACATAAATCAAAATGGCTGTTTGAAACATTTAAATACTGTTCAGAAACAGAAAGTAACACAGCTACTGAAGCTGAAGCTTATGTTTGAAGTTTAATAATCACATTATGCTGTTTTCCATTCACAAATTAAAGACCTCTTAAAATGATAATGAAGACGATTGTTATACCATTTAATATATTTAAGACATTTTATTTGCACTTGTGCTCCTAAATACGTATAGTTCACACATCTATATAAGTCGCAAACATGAGTGAAATGCTGACGAGCCCTGATAAGAGTCAGTTGTTTTGAAATTATACTACACTGCTTGGGCTTCATTCGTTGAGAAAAAACAAATCAAAATACACAGTCATTCGCTCGTAAATTTAACACTGCTAGCAGGAAACCCTGCCAGAGTATTTTAGTACGGTGTTCCAGCATGCAAACGAAGAATGCATATGTTGAAGAAAACATTAACAGAACCAAATGTCATGAAAATCACTCGCTTCCAATATTTTTAAAGAGATTAAACAAGTCCTTGATGCCCAATCCTACTGTACAGTATGATACAGTGACAGACAGAATGTGATGCATCTCTTTACACACTCCCACACTCCAAACGTCCTCCTCTAGTGTATCACACATTATTTAAGCATTACATCTCCGAGGAATTCAGGGCACCTTTAAACAACACTTTCTCCATGTGACATGTCTCAGACTAATCTAATTGAAGCAGATGCAGAAAATACCACAAGGCACTGAATTGTCTGTGTTCTCATTTCGCTCTGCTGTGGTAACTTGATTTTCTCAGTTCTACAGAATGCTGTTCTGTAAGACAGGAAGGGTTAGACGGTACGACTGAGCAGGCTGTCAGGCCGGAAAAAAAAACGTGTCTCTGACTCTGCTATCTGGAGGACCAACGGAACAGCAGTGTTTCTAAAATAGGGCTTCAACTTAAACTGCAGCTTTTCAACTTCTGGGCTCTGCTAACAACTATGAAACAAGAAAAGGGAGAAGTTCACACTACAAAAAAAAACAGTCAATTTTAATATAAAGGGCCCTAGATTTTCTGTGATGCAGAAAACGCAGATAGAATCGTGAAATCTAGTCATAAAAGTGGAATTTACTGTATAACGTAGAACATCATAACCTGGTCCTACCAGACTCTCATACATTTCATTTGTACAGAGAGTCTGGCCACTCTCCATTGACAAGCGGTAACTTCCTTGAAGGCGGGTACTCTGTTGAAGTTGAAAACTATTGGATCTGCCCAGAGCCACTCTGGATCTGTCATAACCAATCGCTAACATTTAGTCGTGACGTATGTCATCTCAAACTAGCGAACAACATCAACGTCATCGTTCTCAGCCACTCCCTCTGTTCGCTGATTGGACTGGTTAAAATTTGACCGGAGAAAACAAGAGAATATACCACGATCCCAGACGGAGTACTGAAGGAAAATTAAAATTGAGCAGAAGTATGTAGGAGGGCGGAGCCAGGCTAAGAATGTCATGAAATTTGGGTTGTACATTTGACCAAATTGCGATATGGACTAGTGGCTGTGAATATTAAAATGCAAAAAGGCCATTTACTATGAAATCTGCATGTTCTACACATTTCAGCATTTTCAGCATCTACCGTCTCGCTATATGAAGATATGAATACATGAATTTCATCTCCAGAGCTGTTCTGACAGTCACTTCACCACCATTTCATTTGATAAAACTATCCTCATTATTTTTAAGGAAAATAACACATTTGATTTGTCCGTTTAAATTAGTTCTGGGCAATTGATTAATCGTGATTAGTCACATCCAAAATAAAAGTTTGTGTTTACATAATATATGTGTGTGTACTGTGTTTAATTATTATGTATATACAGTATAAATACACACACATGTATGTTTATATTTAAGAAAAAAGAAAACAGAAAGTATATATATCAAATATTTATATTTATATAGAAGATAAATTATATAAATATATATACACATGCAAATATTTCTAATGTATATTTGAGTACGCACTTATTCATGTATATATTTATTTAATAATAATACACAGTACACACACATATATAATGTTAACACAAACCTTTATTTCGGATTACATCGCGATTAAACGCTTGCCCAGCACTAGTTTTAATTTAAACTGTAACCCTCTTGGCACTTTGCTTACCAAAAAAATAAATGTTTCCAATTCAATTTGATTACCACCATTTTTGATAATGCAACCGAATCCAGAAAATTTAGATCAGACACACAGAACACAGAATTTCTGGAAAAAAAAAAAATAGGGCAGTATTGTTGTTAAAATGTTAATAAATTATTCAATTATTTAAGTTTTATGAATCCAATAAGACATGCTTTTTGTTTTTTAAAAATCTAGTGCATTTCATAGGGCCCTAAACATGTTGTACTGTGGTGCACCTTGATATCAATCATTCAGTTGATGAAACATTTTACGGTGTTAAATTCTGAATGACTAGTATTTTCAAAAGGTCTAATCCATAACAAAAGGAGCACAGGAACTTTAGCTTTAATTAGTGTGCAGTTTGGAGGTACGAATAAATTAGAAAAAGCAATATACCACAATTCCCATCCGAATGGGATTAGATTTTTCAGAGGACACTAAAATTACATTCGATAATTCGATCACGAAAGTTGTGCGAGGACAACACAGGCGTGTCTGGGATTAAAATCAGGACACATCAACATAAACTATTTACATTTATGCACTTAGCAGACTTCCGGTATGCATTTTATCTTCATCTCTAGAGCTGATCTGGGAATCACCTCCCAAATAATACACAATTTTTCAAAAAGATTGGGAACCAGACAAATAGCAAATGACTCTGATACAATCAGTAGAGATACTGTGAGCAAGTCTATCAGCGGGTGGCACATAACGGGATCTATTAAGTGGTGTTTCTGATAGGACGACTCTCTGGACTCAGTGCTGCAGCATGTTTGCTCACGGCACACACTTCTGAGAGGATAATTCAGTCCAAGCGAGAGTTGCTGTTCTCTTGTTAGGCAGAGTGTCTGGCTGCACGTATAAGAGCGATAACAATCGAGTGTAGAAAACAGGCTTCTGCCATGGAGAAAATTGTGGAAGACCATTGCAGATATGGCTGAAGAGAGCAATGGTCCCTCTAAGCCGCAAGTGTGTGCAGCTGCACATTTCTGATACGGCTTCCCCGAAGACAGAAAAAAAAAGAACAAAAGCAGAATGGAAAGTTTGAATGCATTGAATCAGAGAGAAATTAATGGACGGCGCTTCGACTACAGTCATATGCATGTCCACAGATTTTATATTATGGAACTAAAATTGTCCAGATTTCAAAAACTCTTAGGAAAAACTGAATCATGACATGTATAGTCACTAAATTTGTGACACTGTGTATGAACTCTGAACCTTGTATAAAAGGCTGATTTCTTGCACATATCTGTCACAGTGGACACAGCTCACAATGCTTTTGAGAAACGCAGCCCCGTGCAAAGTTGATCGTAGAGACCATACAGTAGGTGCCAATGGTTCTACAATCTACTTAGGCTTACGATGCCTTTGGGAAACACAGCCCAGGTCTGATGGATGGGGAGTTTCTACTCAGGTGGCTAAAGGTCCAATAGAAATAGCTTTTACTCAGCATGCCAAGTAATTCCAGCAAACACTGGCAAGTAGGGTTTTCTTTTTTTCTTTTTTTTCTTTTGCTTATATTTTTGTCCATTTCTAGTGTTCTTAATGTTTTGATTATTACTTTTGCCAACTGTAGTCATTCCTCATGTGCTAGTGATTTTAATTTACAACCCATTTTGGGTTAATTTAAACATTTTAACAAAGCAGTATAGTGACTTATATAGTGAGTTTTCAGTTGAGTTAAAGAGCACCTCACCTATTATGGCATTTAAAATGTTCCAAATATTGTTTTAGAAGTCCCCAACAACAGTTTTGCATGCATGCAATGACAAAAAAGACTTTAGTTTTCTTATAATATGCATTTATTTTTACCTGTTTTGACAGCGATTCTCAAATGATTCCTTTAGTGATTCACTTTTCAAAACTCCGCCTTTACGTGACGCTAATCTGCGGTGATTGGTCAGATGACCCAGTCAGTTGTGATTGGTATAGTCTGGGCAGATATTTTCGGAAACGGAACGCCCATCAAATTCTTATAATGACAGTAATTTGTTAATATGTGTCAGGAGTTATGAATATGAAAACCGCGTCGGTACCGTTTGATTGTAATATGAGCCTCAGCTGATCTCATTCATAAAAAACTCCTCTATTCTCCTCACGAAGACTCGCGACAAATCAACATCCCTCAGGGCTTTTAGTTCAAAAGTGTACAGATGAGGAGACATATTGATAGATTCTCATATGTCTGTGTCAAATTTCTAAACAGAGGAGTATTTTTTTTATTCAATACTTCCTCAAAATGCGCAGATATAGCCTAATCATGAGCGATTGAGTCTCTTATGTGTTGTTTTCAATTCATACTGGCAGCCGGATGGCACTCTGTGCACATGTAGTCCATATATGGTACAGACAGACGAAGAAGATACCATGTGCCATAATAGAAGTCCATAATAAAAGCTTCCCGAGATCGCGAAACATGCAAATAGAGACATTTGAAGACTAATAAACACACAATGGCGACGATGTATGGTTTGTTTTCAAGCCACTTAGTCTTCAAATGCTCATCCTTGGGCAGATGAAAAAAGTTTGGTTTTGAGTCGCACTACAGAACACAGCGTCTCGTCGCCATGATGTTTTCTAGTTTTCACTGGCGTCTTGAAGCGCAATAAGTGGGCGTATCGTATTCAAATAACTTGACAAGTTGACGTCATCTAGTCAGAGAAAAAGCTTCGGTCTTCTAACGATTCTTAAAAATGACTCAGAGTCGACTCTTACTTTTGAAAGAAAATAACTATATATATATATATACGGTGCACTGTCATATTTAAAACTTTGCAGGGTGTTTTTGTTCACTTAGATCTATGTTACACACTACATGAAAGGTAAATTGATTTTAAATTCCATGATAGGTGCCCTTTAAAAAAAATAAACCATTTAACATTGTCTGAATGACCCAAATTGAGTTTTTTAGAGTGCAAGCATAAATTCAGTAAAATGAACATAAATTAGAAAAGAGTAACAGCAAGAAAATGGCAGACTGCAACAGTGGCTAAGGCTTTGAGTGGTCAGTGCCATTAAAGGGTTAGTTCACCCAAAAATTCAATCATTTACTCACCCTCAACTGTTCCAAACCTGTATGAACTCTGAGACAAGATATTTTGAAGTATGTCGGTAACCAAACATCTTTTTGTATTCAGCAGAATAAAGACATTCATAACGGTTCGAAACAACTTGAGAGTGAGTAAATGACAGAATGATCATTTTTGGGTGAACTATCCCTTTAAGGCGGGGCTTAGCAAGAGGTCAGTTTTCTTAATGCAGCACACCGGCTATTCCTCCATCTTTTCCGGCTGTGTTGGTTAACCAATCCGGCATCTCTCTCAAAATGACATGTTGTTTGTTTGGGTAATTCCCGATCTGTTTGTGTGTGTGCATGTGTGTGTGTGAGAAAGAGAGATAAATCACGTCCATATGAGAATAATGCTGAGCACAGCTCTCTCTCTCTCTCTGAGAGATAACCTGTCAGGGGAGGAAGAGAGCTGCAGCTCGGGGCAATCGATGCAGTGTCTGACCCTCAATACAGCAATGCAGGAAGAGAAAGAGAGAGCGTGAGAGAGAGGCAGAGAGAGAGAGACAGACAGAGAGACAGGGAGAGACAGACAGAGACACAGAGCAAGACATGCACCCTTGAAGATATTTTTTAATTAGATTATACAATGTACCGGAACATAACATTTCCCAAAATATTGCCTAATTTTTTTATATTGTTTAATAGGGAAATACACTGTGGAACAACCAAGTTAGTTTATACATTTATACAAGCTCATTAAATTATTTTTGCATGATATTACAGACTGGAAAAATAACTCCACCACAGCTTTTGTACAAACTCCTGAGCCTATCATCTACTATATAAACGCAAACCCTCTAGCCATGCAAACTCTATTTCACGCATCGTTGTTCTGAAACATCCGAGCACAAACGTGTTGCATTCTCAGTATTGCAGCAGGGGCACTCGAGTGCTTGTACTTATACCGTCACTCTTTTAAGTCAACTACTCTCGGAACAACAATGTAAAGGAAATCTTTTGGAGCAAGTTAAAGTAAATGTGTCATGCGTAATTACCATGCAAAACCATATGCAAAGTATTTGCAAAAAGGTTTCCTCCATCTGCTATTGGTTAGATATAGGCCTACTCTTAAAAAGGAATGTTTTGGAATGTAAACCTTTAACATTTATGGAACCTTTACAATGCGCAAAAACTTGGTTTCAAATATTCTTCACACTAATAATAAACAGAAAGGTTCTTTGGGGAAGCCAAAATGGTTCTTCTATTGCATTGCTACAAAAAAGAAACCTCAGTCTCGTGTCATTGGTTAAGCTACAACCATGCGATTGGTTTAAACTTTTCTGGTGATGTAACTGATGCCATGTGGGCGGAGAAACAAACAAACCAATCATATCATAGCCTAACATGTTTCACCCCTTTACCATCCAATCAAATCTAAATATAATCTAAATTTACAATATTCCCTCAAGTATATTTTACACTGTGTCGCAACTGGATGCATCACACAATAAAATGTATATTTTCTATGATAATCAGAGTTTTTGTCCTAACCAAAAGCAACAGCAATACACAATGAGCGACAGGTGATTCTATTTTGGGGATGGTTTCCATTTCTGCAACGTCACGGCTGACAGCTCATGTTTTGTATGTCATTAAAATGGTTTCATTTGAGTTCGTGCCTGACTTTAATAGACGATAAAAGTGACAATGGATATCTTTTAAGATCTTGAAAATAACTTCAAAGAATGTTCAAACTGTGAACTGTGTGATCAAACAAGTATATTCTATGACTACGTTTGCATCAGTCACCAAGTATGCATTTTTAATAATGTTAAAATGGTTAATTTTTGATTATGTATTTATCCATTTCTTTGCAAGTGCATTTCACATCCATCAAATTTGTGACTGATTTTGTCAAAATTTGATTCGGCTGTACAGCCGCTCTGGAGAAAACAGTGATGTCATCGTCCAGCTCAGTTCAATTCTTATGTGGTGTCAATACAGGCAGATCAGTAATATAGTTGAATATTTAGTGTCCCCAACTAAGCAAGCCAAAAGCCAAAGCCGACAGAGGCGACGGTAGCAAGGAACCAAAACTCCATCAGGTTACAGAATGGAGAAAAAAAACTTTGGGAGAAACCAGGCTCAGTCGGGGTGCCAGTTCTCCTGTGGCCAACAAACGAACAGTGTATGATTATGATTCAGGCAACATTACAGGTCAGATTAGATCGGAACATTCTGAATATGTTATATTCCATCTGATTGAATATCGGATGCGTGTCATCGGTCACATTACAAAGATGAAAAGTCCTTTATAATTGTCAATATCTAGCAACTCCAGTCAATTTATGAGTAACAACAACAACAGAACTTTATGATTTCTTCCATATGCAGGGGTGGACCATCTCGGTTTAAGGCCCAAGCGAAGAACAAACTGGTGTGATGTAATTTCAAACAAAATCAGGCCAAACGAAGTTTGTTTTGTGTTCGTTTCAGAAGTTCAAAACAGCTTGCCAAAACGAACTTTCCAGAAAAGTTGGTATATACGTAAATAAACGTTACGTGACTTTACAGGAGAGTCAAATTGCAGAGCTTCAACATCGCTATGATCAGATGCTTTCTTAACTGCTGTCTTAACTGTTTTCTCACGGCTGCCATTTTTATTGTATGTTCATTTTGTTATTGAGAGGAAAGCGCACCGCACATATTTACATATTCATCTAAACATCACTCTCAGCAGCGTGGGCGGCGTCAGGATGTTCGCTAACAGTATATCGCTGCACGTGTATTTCGGACTTCTTTTTATCTCAAAAGCAGGTCTCCACACTGTGAACAAATGGTCGCATTTTGCTCCATGGAATATTATCCAATGTTAATGTTATTCATTTTTAATGTGATGATTTGAAAATCTAAAAGTTTAAAAGGTGAAGGAAAACTTTGTGGCAAACAAGCACTTTTATTTAAAAAAAGACATGAAATTACCACTATAACCAGTAGTTGGCGGCAGGGGAGCACAGTTTGACTTATTAGCCATTTTCACTCCCCTTACCTAATATATGGAAAAAAGTAGAAAGTCATAAAGTCTCATGTGACTGAATTACACAGAAGACAAGTAAAGAGTGCTCCTTTTATTATCACTGAAGCTGTCGGTCAGTTCAGTGTGGCACTATAGAATAACAATGGTACATTTAATAGTATAATATAACATTTTTCCCTATAAAATTATGTTTTTGCACATTACCGTTGTTAATAAAAGCAAATTTTATCTGCATATCAATTCAAGCTCAGTGCTTCACTCTTAAATTTCCATTAAACAAACATGTAATAATATTAGCAACTGCACTTATTAACAAAACAATGCAAAACAATAGTAATTTTATTATTTAATGAACTTCAAGTTCAACTTCCAAATCAGGTGCTGGCGCCACCATCTGTAGAACTTAGTGGTGCTGGTGCCACTGCTCTCAAATGTTAGTCTGGAGCCCTGCAAAGGGAAGGACGAAAAATAACTTTGCCGTGAGTATATCGTTCCCCGAGCCTTACAGTCTCTGATATCCTGTTTCACTTGGAAATACCCCCATACTAAAATGGGTTCAACTGACTTTAAAGAGGTTTACACCTGCGATGTCACTGGACCTAATACTTTTTTCTTTTTATAAAAACACACACAGCAGCAGTGAGGACATGGCTTGAGATAAAAAGGTGAAAGGAGAGAGAGAACGTCTTGGCTGTCTCTCTCTACTATCCTAAAGAGGTTGATAATCCGCTATAATCTATTCCTTCATCAAATCCCACGGGTAGGAAAGAGAACGCCTCCATTTCACACTCAACACTTTGAAAATGGTACTTTTCTAAAAGGTCACACTTTTTTTTCATTACAATAATCAAAACACACACACACACAGAGAGAGAGAGAGAGAGAGAGAGAGAGAGAGAGAGAGAGAGAGAGAGAGAGAGAGAGAGAGAGAGAGAGAGAGAGAGAGAGAGAGAGAGAGAGAGAGAGAGAGAGAGAGAGAGAGAGAGAGAGAGAGAGAGAGAGAGAGAGAGAGAGAGATACTAATGTACCAGCAAGAATTACAGCGAGCACTCGCACAACAAATATCCTCCTCCGATCATACATTTTTCATGTCACAGACACTGGCAGGAAGAAGATATGCATCCCTATTAGAAATATGTGAACACTTTCCCTTACAGGGATGTGTATGGCTCACTGGATTTGCAAACCAAACTAGAAGAAAAAGCCAATCCTAATGTTTCTCCGGGCAGATTTAGCTAAATTGATCTCCTGTCAAAGGGAATTACAATGAGTAAAAACCAGGATGAAATGATCATGCTAAAGAATGCTACTTCAGGAGACATCAATTCGATTATGCTGTGATTGCCCTTCAAGACAAAATAAAAAGCCTCTTGGAGACGGAATCATAATTCATTAGAGATAAACACTCAAACCTTTAAATGAATATTACAGTTTTTTATTAACAAAGTCAACATGAGTCAGCGGGCACCGTGCACTGAATTTTACAAATGTTTGAAGGGAATTGATCAGGAATTGACCGGAATGTGAAAAAAGGGCCTGATGATGTCCAACGAGGAAAGTCATTTCAGGGGTGGAGCAAGTCAGTGTTATTTGTTTTTTACATGAACGCTAGGGTATGGGTGCAGTGCGCATTATTTAAATTTTGTCATCAGCACAGTATTCACTCACTACATGCACTACATGCACTCACACAGCCTTTCGAAACATGCATATCCTAATGCAAGCGTAAAAGCCAAAGTATATTTTAGGCTTTTTCTAACCACAGCTCACGCATGAGCCTTGAGGCTACTTTTAAGTTGTTGCCATGGGTAAAAAAAAAAATCCACTGGTTGATTCCCACCCGTATGTACGTTTTTGCCGCTCCAACATCCCCCATACGTACAAATTCAGTGGAAAATTCGGCCACCCGATAGAGAAAAATCGCATTGGGCTATTTTTGGGCTACTTTTGACTGGCCATTGGGCTACTTTAGTTACACAGACCTGGCAACCCTGTTCACGCACACTATCAAATAGAGAATTCTTTGAAAAGGCAATAGGCCTTAACGATCTAAGTGGATGGTCTGAAGCGCAATGGCGCAGGTACACTTAGGGCGTGGCGAATCCACTTTTGGTTGTTTTAACGACGGAAAAAACGATCAGCGCACCAGGCGCATGGTCCAAAAGGGTTCTATCTGGTCCCTTAAAGCTACACTGTGTGATATTTTCCCCCATCTAGCGGTTAAAAGGTATATGACTGTAAGGTGGAAAATAATCAAAGATATTTGAAATAGAACAAAATCATCTGCTTTGCTGTTAGCAGCCATCGTCGTGATCAAGATATTTTAAATTGACTCAACCCCTTCCCCCTTAACGCCATCAGAGGGACCAGTTGGAATTAGAAGAACAAAAGAATGGCTGGATGGCAAAAAGGTTTTTACACCTTTGATTCAATGGGGGAAGTTTCGTCTGATTGGTTATTTTCAAATGTCTTACGGTTTGGTCTGATTGGTCAGTTTTAAAAGAATCAGATTTGAATTTGGTGACATCAGGGAAGAGTATAAAAGAGGATTTCAACTGTAGCTGGCCCTCTTTTTGATTCTCTGCTTTCTCTAAAGAGAGAGCTGCTCTTTAGCTCTCTCTCTTTCTCTCTCTCTCTCTCTCTCTCTCTTTCTATCTCACAGGTAACATTTTAGGCAGAGGCCTACTGCGTATAATTAAGGGTTTATGTTTACATCTATTTGAAACTATTTTAAGTGTAACCATAATTAGAATTTGTGTTTCCTTTTAAAAGAGATTTCTGCCTATTATGTAATTGACATTTTACATTTACTTGATTGTTAATAAATTGTTACATTTTTGATCCTTTCTGTATGAATCTGTAATTATTAACTATCTCCAATGTGGAACGGTATAATTGCAACAAAGGGTTAAAACGGAACGATTAAATGTATGATTAACTATCAAATATAAATGATCAAACAACCAGTTGGCATTCTTTTCTAAATGCGACAACTATGATAAATGGAGTCAGATAAAGAATATTATAATCAAATCCATTCTTCCAGCTGAAACACTGAACACGCGTGCGGCCTTAACCGCGGTTCGCTACCGATCCTTGGAGCGAATTCATGCGGCCTTACATGACCATCCAGTGAATATTAGTTTCTCTTCCTCTCAATTCCGATTTCGTTTTAACTCCTAGGGTGGGCGATTTAGTCCAAGAGTAATATGGCTTCAGTTCGACCTCGTCCACATTCGACACGGAGCCATCGAGTGTTAAAACGCGCAAGGCGAAGCTTGAATTTACGGGTATGTCCCTCTTTGGCTAATGTACTTTCAAGATGGAGGGGCAACATGTTGACCCGCATTCGAACCCATTACCCGTATGTATTTTCAATGGCATATTATAAACTTACAAGAATACTTTATTACTTAAAAGAAGTAAATATACATTAATGAGCACATATATTTTTTAAAGAACTAAGTGTTTTTAGCTAAGAATAAACTAAAAAAGTTACACAGTGTAGCTTTAATGATTCATGGGTGTGTTTTGGTCTCATCTCCAATTCCCTTTAAAAGCCAGTTGCGCATGCACCATGGCGGATTCTCTATTAACATGGTGGAATTTGCGAGCGGAAAGACTAAACGCTTCTCCAGAGAGTAATCCTTTTATTTTTAATATTCAAAAATATTTGTGTGCTGTGCATCCCTGTGTGTGTAATAAGCTGAGTGCGCGTGCGTTGTGCACCCGGCTATGGGCGCATATTACTAATACTAACGTGCCCTTTAAATAACACAAAAAATACTGTGCTATTGACTTTAGACCAGGTTTTTGTCGTCAGTGGCGCAGTCGATTTTAGTGCCTCAAAATAGCAATGCGCCAACAATGCGCCTGAACACACCTCGTTTTCAGACCAGCATGAGCGCGAGTGAATTTGCCATTTAAACAAAGTGGCGCTGGACGTGAAAATGATAACTGCATCGGGCTGAAACTAGAAAAAACACTTGTGTCACGCCTGGTGTCACATTTTGCCGGGTGTATGATAGTGTCCTATGTGTCCAGCTGTGTAAAAAAAAAAGAAAATGTATGTACTTTGGCCTTTATATTTTGATGAAAGCATAATAAGACCAGGAAAGTACAGTAGGAACGTAAATGGGGTCAGTTATGCTTTCATGTCTGTGGACTGCATCTATAACATGCTGTTTATTACCAGAGGTAAGAATTGTACTTGCTCTTTTCTGTCCTTCTTGTTTGTAAAAACAAACTGGATATAATAATGAATGTATATTTTGAACATTTATTTAAATTGATAAGAAAATACATGTTTTAAATATACAACGACTGCATGAGAAGATCAAAAAGGGAAATGAATGGAAAGGATGTGATGGAACTATGATGCAAGGTGATGCAACTAGTCTTTACATGGAGCTGAGCTCTGTAAACTCCACCCACAGAATTACACTGTCAACGTCTAACCAGTTGCTCCTCCACAGGGAAAAAAGTTTTACCTCAAAAGGACAATTTAGTTAACTTTTGCCTATATAACAAAAATACAGAATTATAGTTTTAAATGCTTCGTTTTGGCTGGAGCAAATAAATAACCTGGAGCAAGAAACAGGAGGTGTCACTCTCTGGGGACACATTCACAAAATTGTGCACTTGAGATGGATTTGCAGCCTGATGGGGAAGTCAAGTATGTGCAGTCCACAAAACTGCAGGGGGTTCAGAAGGGAGGCACATGAGCACTCGTTACGCACCCTCCAAGTTTTCTTTTTTATGTGATGTTACATCACAAATGTAGAGACTGAGAGGGCTTATGGTGAGCATTTGGGACATTTCTGAAGCGTCGCACAGTAGCTCAGACTGCGAATGAATCATAATGTGTGAAACACTCACCTGGGCTGTCAGAGTGGCACTGGGGTGGCAGAAGAGAGCAGACTTGGCACCTGTTCTCAGACCGTGTGCTCTCCTGACAGTCTGGTGACTTCCAAAGGAAATGGACAGCGCCTCCTGCAGGAAAGGAGGAAATATAGAATATCAGTCTCTGAAAAATTCAAGAACAAGAAATGATAATAAAATAATGTATTCAAGTAGAAACAAGCACATGAATGAAAAAGTAAGGCTGTGGGAAACATGAAATTCTATATGATACACAATTGCTGAGTTGTGATGTTGGAAGGGCGTGTCGATTTGAAATATTGCGGAAACACTGTTCGAACATAATATCATATTAACAGTAATCTATATATACAGTAGAAATGTTCTATATATATATATTCAGATTCAGATATCTAACTTGAATGCACGATGTTGAGAAAAGCCAGTTTCACTTTCTTTTGATGGTCCCTTTAACACATTCTGTTGACTATCAGTAATGTTGCACCTACATGTCTACTAACTCTCATTAGAGTGTTAGTAGAGTATTAGTAGACTGGTAGAGTTAGGGATAGGATAAGTTGACATGTAGTTGCAAAAATACTTATAGTCAGTATAATGTCTTTTACCTTAGCAGATATCAAGCAGTCTATTAATACTCTAATGACAGTTAGTTGACATGTAGTTGCAAAGTTACTTATAGTCAACAGAATGTTCAAAAGGGACCATCAAAGTACACATCACACCCACAGACCGTTGGCTGAACGTCTAATGTATATGGCACACAAATTTAGAAAGTCGTCATCTGATTGAATTCTACAGGATTTCCGGGAGACGTGTGTGTCGCATTTTTTAATGGTCTGCCTGGAAACAAAGATGCCGTGACGCCAAACCCCCTCATGGAAGAAGAAAGCCATTGTGTATACAACTGTGACAATGAGCGCTTATCAGGAACTTAATGCTGGATTTTCAAAAGCATGTAAAGTTCCCGACATAGACTGGTATGTAAAACTCTTGGACATGTTTTAAAGAGTCTGTTATTGAAGCAACATTGATGTTACATTTTCACGCCCCTAAACATGACGCGGAACAAAACTAACTGTAATTGGTTGCGTTACATGTCAGTCAAAAGGCCTCTGGCCAGTCCTTGGCCATTGAAAGCTGTGATGGAGTCCAGACTCCAGACTTTCTGCCGTCAATGTGAAGGATTTGATGGATAATACATTATTATTATTATTTATTATTTTGATGGAGGAATTTGCAGCTACAAACTACAATCCCTGTTCGTCAATAAGGTGAGAACCAGACCCGTTATAAACCTAAATATACTTTAATTCATTGAAAAGTGTATCCAAAGAAGTAATAGTTTGGTGTTTGCCGTCATAATGTTGACAGTAGCGTGCAGCTGTTCCGTGCTCCGGCGCGGTTAGCGATCACACTACATGCGTACCGCGCTCGAGCCCAACCAAACCACCCTCTGGCCCACCTCTTCCAAGCGGGCCAGGGCCGGCTAAACGAACTGCGCCCGGGCACGGTATGGAGCACCGAACCAGACTTTGGGGGTCAAACACGCCACGGGCACGGTTCAGATCACCCTAACAAAAGCCTCACTTTTGAGGTACTAGTTTTCTCAGGAACACTTGAATACAGCATAAGCCATTTCTATAGTAACCTTTTTTTAATATACATTTTGTTTTAATTAGTACTTTTGTAAGAAAATAAGGAGAGAAAGTGGAGAAGTACAGGGAAAAAGACTAAGACGTGATTCCTAGTGTTATGAAAAACCATCAGATCACTGAGTTTCAGTTATTTCTGTAAAGCTTCAAAATATGTGATAAACTCAAACATTTTCAGGGAAATTGTTTTTTAAAGTTGTCAGAAGCTTAATGGTGGGGACGCTGAAGTTATGCAACCATTTGTTTATAGTCTACAAGCTTTTTGCTTCTCACAATAATTGTTTTTCGGATTAAAAATTCAGTTCAGTTGTGAAGATTATCACGATGAACAAACTGTGTGAAAATCATAAACTTTTGTTGGTCACAGAGGTTATTTTCTGCAACAACTCAAAAGCGAATGGAAACATTCTATTGTTTTTTTTTTGTGTGTTTGCTACTTCGGGGTTGGCCAACAAAAATATGACATCACTGCAGCATTCTATAGAGGGAGACAACAGAAGAAAAATTGCCTGTAATTTTACAGTGCCATGTATTTTTCAGTGTAGTAAAATGGGCTCTTGGAAAAATAAATATCTGCAATAGCAGTGCTGCAAATTGTTGCAATGCACCAAGTATTTACTGATACAGACTAGAATTTGAACCGTTGCAACCATAGCAAATACACCTTTCATTTTACTCATCATATAGCAGCTGTTCCCTATCCAATTACAGCCAGTTATACACATTACAAATTAATAATGCAAAAGCTCAGTATTACAGACAGATGCAGGTGGTATGTCGCATCAAAGAGGCAGAAAGCAGCAGGGGACAGCGTGTGGATGTGAGGGAGTATGTAGGCGAGGTGTAGCACAGGTTGAGCGGGGTCAAGGACTCAAATGTCTGCAAAGCTCTTATCTTAAGTTAATGCAGGCGCCGAGCCCATAGATCTTACTCTCGACTTCTGCAGTGTATTTGTACAGCTCCCAGAGTGATAGATAAAAGGTGTCACGTCCATCACCTCAGGAACGAGAAGAAAGTAATAGAGAGAAAATAATAGGCCTGCATATGCAGAGCCAGAGATGGAATTTCAAACACGTAGTGTCACCAGTGTTTAAGCAGGAAGTAGTGACAGGACAGTCAATGCGAGCAACTAAATCATTTTGTTGAACTGACACAGTCTCAGGCATGAGTGAACCTCTCGGACCACTCATCCATGACAGCAGCAATTATCCCTGCCCTTTGAAGGCTATGAGGATATCCCCCCTTCAAATCGTCTCATCAAGACCTCCATTACTTTTGCAACATCCATTTATAATATAATAGTCAAGGAGTTTCTTGTAGTCTCAACCATTAGACATCACACTTACAGTTTAGTTCACTGACAATCTGATGCATATTGCACTCAAAAATGTCAGGCACTCTCTCAATTTGCCAAGCACTAATCTTATTGGCTTTGCATAACTACTAGGACTCGGGTGCCCAGGTTTTTACAATACAAGGCCGTGTTTCAGGGGAAGAAGTAATCATTGGATTTGCCCAAATTTGCCCAAGACAACGATCCAATAAATTCTTGATTGATCAGTTATCGTTTTATTGCAGTTGCATCAGAGGTGGGAAGTCCAAAGCGCTGTTGTTATACAGACCTTATGCGCCAGAGAAACAAGCACACAGCCATCACTAGAATTTTGGGTTTTAATTTCCGTTTTCGCTTCCTAAAGCTCAGCGACTGTACACACGGTATAGACAGTAAAGATGACGTTGATTTTATATAAATTCCAGCGTGAGTCCGAATCGATGATGAAACAAGAAGAACTAGAATCAACCAGAACCCTGAGCAGGACGTTTCTCAGTGATGCTACTAAGTTTGATGTACATTGTGAGATGTTTCAACTGTAATTCCTCAACATCAGCATTAACAAGTGTGCGACCATCAACAAACCTGTGTGTGTGTGTTAGGGATCGACCGATATGGATTTTTTTAGTGCCGATGCCGATGCCGATGTAGATTTTTTTTTCATCAGCCTTAGCCAATGACCAATACGGGCTGCCGATTTTCTTGAGCCGATATTTGGAGCCGATACTGCTTTTGCTCCCTCAATTTACATCATAAAATGACACAATTATCATGATGATAACAATTTAAAATTTAAAAAAGGAACATTTATTGAACTAAAAAAAACTATATTTAACAAATAGTAAAAACAGGTGAGGTAGAACAAGAAAAAAAGAGTTCAGTGGTGAAACTAAATTCTGAAAATAAATATTTAAGCATAAATAAAATAATGACACTATTGCACACAGTATCAACAAGCAAGCATCATCATAAAGTGCACACTGACTGTACTATACTTAAAACTTGTATACTTTTAAAATTATTTACAACCTAGTCATTTAATGCTAAGGTGCACTTAACTTAATCTCTTGAAAAAAATATCGGCGAATGCAGCAGCCTTGTATCGGCCGATGCCGATACATGTAAAAATCGCAAATATCGGCCCGATATATCGGCCGGCCGATATATCGGTCTAACACTAGTGTGTGTCTAATGTATTGCGGTGCACATGTGGGAACTGTATCAATAACAGTGCATACGTTAGCCCAGCTGATGTAAACATTAACGTTTGCAAAACAAATCTTGCTCCATCCTTTATCTTTACTCAAAGTAGTAAGAATGACAGACAATCTGAATTAATAGACTCAGTTTCAGGTAATAGTAGCACAGCTGATTAGCAGTAGCATTTCAGTAAGACAGTAATAACGTGAGTTAGCTGGTTAGCCAGATACTTGCACAATATGGAACACAAACACATTGTAGAGCACAGCGTCTTCTCGACATGATGCTCTCTAGTATCCGCTGCAGTGTTTGAGGTGGTTCAAGTTCTCCCTGGTGTCTGCGCGCACAATAAGTGGATGGGCAATATGCTAATGTTTCATTGTGACATCACAACGAAACAGCTTGCGACCTGTTTGAAAAACTATTATTTTAATTGACTATATACGCTGCACTTTCAGATTTAAACGTTTGAAGGATGTTTTCATTCACTTAGAACTATGTTACACACTACATGAAAGGTCATTTTCAAAAATCCATAATAGGGGCTCTTTAACTAATATAGAAACAAGCTTAACTAATCAGTAAGTAATATCAACTTTAGGAGATAGTTCCTTATTAGGTAATCAATAATTACTTCATGGGATTAGCCTCTTAAATAACTAATAACTAACTGACCAATTATAAAGAAAATTATTGTGTCTGAGACGTAATCAGTCATCCTTTTTAGTCTGAATAAAGTCATAAAACGGATCACTAATTACTCAAGTGTTACCTAGTCACTAATGCAGGAACTACTAGTGATCTGGACCATTATTTTAAAGCAAAAAATATGTTTTTCACTTTAAAATAATGGTCCAGATCACTAGTAGTCCTTGGTACTTGATTAATTAGAGATGTAATTTTTACTCTCAATGTGGTCATAAAATGCAATTGCTCACATCTTAGGCCATATCCACACAAAGAAAAAGAAAAATCTGCGTACACAAAACCACTGAAACTGACTCAAAACAATGTAGTATACATGCCAGACCAGTATGTGGCGCTGCCACAGAAATACACTGAAAACGGAGAAGAGGAGTTGTGGCTAGAAGGGGTACAGCAACAGTCAGAAGTGAGGCAAAAATCTCACGATAAAATAACAATATAAATAAATTAGCTACTTACCAGATTATGTTTTATTAACGCCTACACCTACCCCAACCCTACCCTTACAATAATGCAAATAAAATAATTAAATGACGCAATATTGATGTTGCCGTAGCCCTTTTAGTTTTTACCGTGCGGGACGTGGTGTGATGACATCACCATTTCACAAAATATACGGCTTGGCTTTATACACGAAAACGCAAGGGTTTCAGATCATTATCCACTTTGGGACCCGGGTTAAAAAAAATACCAGTTTCAGGCTCCTAAAATGCCGGATCCGTCTGGACGAAACGCTGATACAATACAAAATTTTGACGTATACAGCTAAACACATCTCCGTGTGGACGTGGCCTTAGACATGTTAATGTTGTGATTAGTAATTAATTAGTGTTTTTTTATAATTTGTCATAGTTACCTAAGCTCTTAATGATGCAATCTCATTCAGTAATTATAGATTACCTAATAAGGAACCATCTTAGTCCTAAATTTGATATTACTCACTGATTAGTTAAGCTTGTTTCTATATTAGTTAATAGTAGTAGCTGAAGTGTTAATGTAGTACTACTCATTAGTACTGCATTACTTCCTGCACAGTTACTTATTAATGACGGACCTTTATTCTAAAGTGTTACCGATTTTAAAACAAGCGGTTCATTTATAAACCCGTAAGATCTTACCTTTATGCTATGGAAATACAAACCGGAAGATTTATGAGCGGGAATACATACACAGTGCTTCTGCTAGTATAACTACATTTATTAAAAAGCCATTAGAAGATAAATATGCACGGACAATGAAAGTTGAAGTCCTTTTGACAACTTATGTTTTATGTTGCATGAAAGGTAATAGAGCATGTTTATGTAGTGAAAATATTGTGCCAGCAATTCAGATGAAGAGGTCTGGTGGAAAGCCAGTGTTGTTCTCAGCTGTGAGACTTCAATTAACCCAGTACACTGGCAGTAATTGTTTACAATGACCTGAGGTTAAAAGTGCATGCTTAGTGTGATTTGTTAATAGTACCCTGTGGATTCATATGCAAGAAGATTTTTTAAAAAACGGTACAGTTAAGAAGTTTGACTTGGAATAATACGTTTAAATTGTACATAAAGTAGATAAATAATCTGTAAGCTCATTAGTCACGTTGCTCTTTCTCCTGTGTGTTTACCACCAGATAACCAGATATGTTCACACAGCAGTTCTGCTGAAACAGTCTCATGTGGTGATAATCCTTAGATACTGGGTGGGTTATGAAGTTATCTCTCTGTGAAGGGCTAAAAATATCATTATCAACCTCAATATCAACTGTCATGGTCACTGGCTTTTGAATTTTGCCCTGTAGAGTGCTGTCATCTTGCCTCTCATGCCAAACTGCAGAACGGTCATAAAAGCAACCACGTGCATTCCAATTTATTAGCCAGTCACAGTTAACGGCAGCACGACAAGTTTCCCCCGAAGATCGAAAGAACAACCATCTAACAGTCTGGTTTTCTTCTGTCAGCACAACGACAGCGATTTTCTGGACCATCTCTTGAGACCTGTAGACACAGTGACCATGAGCAGGATGACAGATTCAAAATGTGCAGACTAAACATGGGCCTACAGAAAAGCAATAGTGTCTTGGGGATTTGAAACGGCTAAAAAATATCTTTATAACCAGTAACTAAAACGTTGGGTATCAAGGGCATTGAGGGGGGTGTCTGTTGTTGACAGTTTTGTAATGCATTTCAGTACAGAATAGAGCTCTTTCATCACTGTGGGAAGCTTAAACCACAGGCAAGTCACAAAGTTTAATGTGACAAAATATGAAGTCACAAATATTGCCTCGGCAACTGGTTAAATATTGATTTGCAGGCTAATTTATCAGATGAGCACATCATGAATTGACAAGGACCCAGCTGTGAGACATTTGCAAGGACCCCTTAGGTCCTCAATACACCAAACTGAATAAGGATGGGGGGGGGGGCACCCTGACCTCTTCTCAGTGGTTAATGGTTTTGAGATTATAAACTTTGCATGTTTGCCATTCGACATCTTAGTTTATCTTAGATTTAGCTTTTTCACTTTTTCAGCTTTAGTTAGTGTGTAATGTTTTTCGAGCATAAAAAAGATCTGCAAGGTTACAAAGCTGAAAGTCCATATCAAAGGGAGATATTCTCTTTAACAGAAAACACTTTAAGAGTGTTTAACAAACTTGGGACTACAACGCGCTTCTTCCAGATCTTGTGAAGTCACAATGTCACTCATTTAAATAATCCCCGCCGAAGGAATGCTAAAAAAAGGTGACGAGCCGAGGCCTGGTTGAGCTGTGCTAAAGAAGATGAAGAAGGCCTGCTTTAGTAGTGTGTTGTTGCTCGAAGAGATGTTTTTTCCATGGCCTTCCTAAGGTGGACGAACTTTGAAAAAAGTGGTTAAAGTTTTAACACTGTTCCTGAGCATTATAACCCCAACGTTTATCTGTGCGATGCACATTTTATGGAGGACAACTTCCAGAACCTATGAGAGTCCAATGCCATCTATGCACAAAAGCTTCTCCTGAAAGACGAAGCAGTTCCCACTTTGGTCGGAGCAATCAGTTGTTTATGGATCACAACCTGTAAGTATGGTTTTATCATTTGTTGTCGTTTTATATTAGCATAATATAGTTTACTGACCTAATGCGTAAACATTAAACAGGACTGTGAAGCTTTGAGGTGTTGATGGGCTCGATCTGTTACTCCATCTGTGTTTTGATCACCAATCTGAATCCCATAGTCTTCGTTAAAAACGTGATTTTCTCAGCTTTTCCTTAAAGTTTTGCTTTTTTTCATGAAACGTACCCACATTCAAGTGTTGATAAAAAAGAATGCAATAAAACGGAGGCTCTGTTCTTTCTTTTGATATATTGCATGTTCAGATATGCATACAACAAGATATTCTGTGGGCCCTGAAATTTAAAGGGTTAGTTCACCCAAAAATGAAAATTCTGTCATTAATTACTTACCCTCATGTCGTTCGACACCCGTAAAACCTCCGTTCATCTCATCCTCGGAACAGAAATGAAGATATTTTAGTTGAAATCTGATGGCTCTGAAAGGCCTCCATTGGCACAATGGCACTTTACACTCTCAAGACCCTTAAAAGGTACTAAAGACGTCGTTACAAAGTCCATCTCACTACAGTGCTTCTACAATAACTTTATTAATCGGCAAGAACAGTTTTTGTGCGCAAAAAAACCCTAAATAACGACTTACATAGTGATGACGATTTCAAAACAAGGCATCATGAAGCTTCGAAGCGTTATGAATCAGTGAGTCGAATCAGCGGTTTGGATCGCCAAATTTCAGCAGTTTGGCGGTTTGACACGCGATCCGAATCATGATTCGGCTCACTGATTCATAATGCTTCGAAGCTTCATGATGCCTTGTTTTGAAATCGTCATCACTATTTAAGTCGTTATTTAGGGTTTTTTTGCGCACAAAAACTATTCTCGCCGATTCATAAAGTTATTGTAGAACCACTGTAGTGAGATGGACTTTGTAACGACGTCTTTAGTGCCTTTTATGGGTCTTGAGAGTGTAAAGTGCCATTGTGCCAATGGAGGCCTTTCAGAGCCATCAGATTTCAACTAAAATATCTTCATTTCTGTTCCGAAGATGAACGGAGGTCTTACGGGTGTCGAACGACATGAGGGAAAGTAATTAATGACAGAATTTTCATTTTTGAACTAACCCTTTAAACGCTGGCGGTGACTGGCAAATTTCATGTTTACGCTCACTTAAGACATAACAGACTATGTTTACGTTGATACTCGACGAGACAGGCCTTTTGACTTAATTTTGTGTGAATATTTGCACGCTGTGAGACGTGTGGACATGCTTGGGCGTGTTCATATCGGCATATACGCAGATGCCCATATATCTGCGGCAGGCTTATATCAGCCGATAAAATTGGCAGACCGATAAATCGGTCGGGCTCTAGTGTACTCAGCATTTAGCAATGGAGCTCTCACTTCTTAAAGGTCCTGTTCTTCGTGATTCCATTTTTCAAACTTAAGTTAGTGTGTAATGTTGCTGTTAGAGCATAAATAATACCTGTAAAATTATAAAGCTCAAAGTTCAATGCCAAGCGAGATATTTTTTTTAACAGAAGTTCCCTTTCAAAGCCTACAGCGAACAGCCGGTTTGGACTACATCCCTGTACTCCCTGCTTTAATGACGTCAATAGAACAGTTTGTTGACTAACCTCCGCCCACAAGAGTTCGCAAAAAAGGGGGCGTGGTCTTGTTGCTCTCTCACGTGGAGAAGAGGAAGTGTTGCGCTTGTAGAGTGTGTTTGTCGCCATGTCGTCAAGACGCTGTTATTTTCATCCCGGAGTCAAATCACCTTTGTTTGGCCTTCAGGGACGCTGTACTTTGAGCACATGCATCTCCCCGTTATGGTAAGAGGCGTGACCTTTCCGGGCAACGTGCGCTCTGCATGCCCTAAGCTGCTGTCGAATCACAACACGGGAACCGCTGGCACAATCAGAACTCGTTACGTATTTCTGAAGGAGGGACTTCATAGAACAAGGAAATCATCAAGCCGTTTTTAGGACAGTGAAAACAGCAGTATACAGATAAGTAAATTGTGTGAAAAATACTGTGTTTTTTTACAGGCGAAACATGAACACGTTATATTGCACTCTGTAAACACAATCAAAGCTTCAAAAACACAGGAACAACGGGACCTTTAAGACTGCTCACTGATCCTCAGGAACATACTACTCTGAAACAACCTTTAAATCAGTGCTTGCAAAGGTTCTGCATGATCCTCTTGTTCGTAAACATTCCCACGGTCTGAATCGGGCTCGAATTGGTATGGCAAAATTGACGCCATTGTTAATATAAACACCTGAGCAGATGAAACTCGTGGTTATTGTAGGGGGCGTGACATTTCCAGAACATGCTCTGAAAGGTTTGCCAATCACAACACGCTGGGCCAGCATTTGAGACAGACTGGGAAAAGAGGTGGTGCAATAATGTAAAATATGTGAAAAATGATATGTTTTCTGAACAATCATGAATGAAAACCTATTCTAGTACACCCCAAAAACAAAATCAAGAATTCTTAAAAGGTCATAATAGGACCCCTTTAACAAGCAGGCTCTGACATAGTCCTAATACTCTCTCCTTAGTTTTAGAGAACACATTTTCATAATGAGATTCCCTATGAGGACAAGTTCTTCTCCAGTTTAGAAATGAGTAACAGACCTAGAGTTAATATATGACCTGACATACAAACACGAACAAGTGGTAACGAGGCCCCCGTGATACACAAGACCAGAGTGCAGCAGTTCTAAATACAGACACATGGCTGAGAGAAACAGGAGTAAGAGGTAAATAAAGACATGCACGCAAACTAAACACCCAGGAAAGCTTACAGGTCTACAGTACGACAGAGTTGTCCTACGCATTAGTATAGCAAGGTGTGAACAGGCCTCGGTGTCTGGGAGATATTTGAGGGTTCTCAGCAAAAGAAAAAAAATCGAATTAACTTTGTCCTCCAAATGGCAATTCCACGGAAATGTCAACCATAGCATAACAAAAATCCAAGACTTTAGCAAAGGGGCAAAACTTTTCCATTCTTAATTTAGGCATGTATTTCACTATAATGAACTGATTTATGAAGTTAACTGCATTGTTTATTCACCACACATGAGGTGTGCAATACCAAAAACATATTTTCATATTTTATGGCTTCAAAATGGGTAACAGGCTACTCCTTCCTCTCAATTTATGTTATCAATAAGCATTTTCCAGACAAACATTAGGTGTAAATATTATTTATAGGAGACATTTATAAAGGCACTGCATTTCAGTGATGTGTCACATCCTTTACATTGTAAAGGTCAACAAATAACTTTCTGTACAAAGCTAATTTATGCTTACGTCATTTATAACCATTATTTCAGAAAGCATTAAAAAAATTATTTTTTCGCTTTTATTTCTACTACCCTACAGATTTGGTTCCATTTAGTCAAGATGTGCAAGTCAGTAAAACAGATGATCCTAACAAAATTGATTCTTTGAAAGCTTTGAAACCAGCTCTATACAGAAAAAGTGAATTTCTGGGTCAGATCATTGAGTAAAAAGAAGTCATAAATTATAAATGGCTATCAAGAGTTAGTCAATGAGAATTATACATTACAAACTTGATCGTTATGAAATGTAATTGCAAACCTTGCATCAAGGCCGAAAGACATAACTTCCAACATTGTGTGAATAGTTTCATTCAATTGTTTTATGTTCATGTCACCTATATTGCAAAGTTATTGATGAATATTTTACATTTTCATTGCTCATCATGCTATGTACTAACAGCACAAAAGAAAAAAATCTGAAACATACACTTCAGCTATCCAGCACTGTTAAGTAGGCAGTGTGAAAACCGTAACCTTTAATATGGGCCCTGAAATAAATGAATTTGTGTGCAGTGCGAATCAGGCCTTAGATTAATTTCCCAATCAAAACTGCAAATGTCATGTCCAAAAGGGCTGATCATATTGCTTGAGACTGTGGTGTGTGTGTGTTTTCCACTGACGCGGTTCGCGTTCCTGTGCCGAACCCGGCTCTCGGCCAGTTCTAAGCCGGGCGAACTGGAGCCTGTCGTTAACTGGTTGCGCGTTTCTAAAGATTTGAGGAACGAGTGATGATGTAACACTGCTACGTATTGTATACCTGACTATAACCAGTCTAAAAACAAACAGTGCGCAACCCGATCTATGTGCAGGCAGTGCGGCACTTCTGTTTTGTTGTCCTGTTATGCAGAGTTCACACTGCCCGATTTTAGCTCGCCGACAGGATTTGAGAAATCGCAGACAAATGCCCGAAATCATAGGCAAATCAGAGGTCGTTCACACAGTGTGGATGATGACCTACAGCCAATGACAGAGTGAGATACAGGGCAGAGGGAGGTTCAGGGAGGAGTTATATACCAGAATATCAGTATTTGAATATAGACTATGAAGAGTTCAAATGCAAAAGCCTCTAAAAGCCACTTCGGTCCTACACATCCTTATAAACCTACACATAGAAGCCTGTCAAAATTGCTTATTTTAAGGGAAATGTCAGATGGACTTAGAGGCTTTTGCATCTGAAGTCTCCATATATCTATACATATACATACAATTCTATCAAACAGAAACAAAGCACACACCTTCGCTTGACCAGCCGCTACAGAAGCACATTGCAAAGATATTTATTTAACGTTACCTCAAACTATCTTTGCAGAACACAATCCTTGCTCCCTAACCATTTCCTTCTCCATAACCTTTTTTCTTTTTCTCCTTTTCGCTGAAAATCAGCGCACAGACTATTTGGATCGCAAACTTTCTGCGGTTTATCATTTATAATAATAATTCCGCCTCGCGCACACTCCGCTCTGACGCACTGTTCGAGAACGGACACAGGCCAGGAACCCAGTGGAAAAGGGGTGTGTGTGTGTGTAGGAAGGACTTCTCTCACATTTAAAGCAATCTCGCTGACAGCTGCAGGAACACGGAGTGCAAAAATCAATGCCTTCTGCTTGAATGAGGATAAAAGCAGCATTCACAGCTTGAGTGTAAATATAATAATGATATGGGATGGATCAGTGGGCAGGTACGCGTTGTTGGAATGATGAAAGGCCCTCCTAGACATTAGGCTCTTTTCTAAACCTTTCCTTTTATTACCCACTGTTTCTATGACAAGCATCACTAATACTATAGGACATACTGCATAAGAGAACAACAAACCTCTAAATTCTAAGTTTTAAACATTGGTGCGCAGCATGTCCTGAAGTGCTTCTATTGAGGAAACCCCAAATCTGGTTTGTGGTTCTTTTTAAAAGGGAATGCTCAGTAATGGCAATTAAATACTAGTGGTCATAGTCAAATTTTGCTGGAATAATTAATGCCTCCCTTAACTGATCCATCCATTTCAGCTTGGAGTAGGAATTCTGACCCTCAAGATCCAATCTCTTGCAGAGTTTAGCTCTAACCCTAATCAAACACACCTGAACAAGCTTATCAAGGTCTTCAGGATTACTAGAAAGCTACAGGCAGGTGAGTTGGATAAGGGTTGGAGCTAATCTCTACAGGAAAGTGGATCTCAAGGGCCAGAGTTGCCCAGCTCTTGGAATCTCTACTAATGAACCGATGAGTTGAATCAGGTTTGTTTCATTAGGAAGAAAATGTGTACTGCAGTTATGCCTCCAAGAACAGGGTTGGAGGAAACACTGCCATAAGGGTTTGGACGTACTCCAGGTGGGCAATAAAATGGATGACAGGTCTGAAGGATGGACCTAAACCATATCTAGGAACAGAACATCTTGAGACTTGGGCTATTAAGTAACACCCTGGTAACCAACTTTTGGTAACTCTTCAAGACGTTTTGTTTCTCCATCGAGACCACACTGGTCACACTAGCATATCATGTGCCAGAAACTGGGCCATGGATTCTGTATACCATAACTTGATACACATAAAACATCTTTTCTTGAAGACACACACAAGCACATCTGTGCATTCAACGTGGTCTTACTACTCACTAAATGACCCAAAGGGGCATGAAAGGAGAGGTTACGGAAGGCAGGGGATGTATGGAGAACAGGTTAGACTGACTAGAAGGTGATGAGGTGTGTTCTTGCACGAATCAGGCTCTTCTACAATGCATTCAGTGAAGGAGTGTGTGTACATGAGACGAATCGGGAGCAGAAAAATTCTGTGGCAGTCATGAGGGGGAAGATATGAGAAATTAATTTGGAAATGAAAAGAATCCCTCCTAATGAGCCATTTCAATGTGCTTGGAGAAACACGAGCGATGTAAGCCGATATGTCAGACGATGGCTGTGTGAGAATGTGCAGCAGCTGACACACTCCGTCACACATGTGTCCATCTCATCTATTCTGGACCTACATCAGGTGCGTAACCTCTGCTAAGGACAAAACTGGGTAACTGAGGCAACCAACAGAGAATAGTGTCAGAATAAATGCCATATTTTTTTTTTAAAACATTTTAGCCCCACAGCTTTGTATTTAATTTGTGTCAATGTCACATGGTTGTGTACCTGTTGTGTACCTGAATATGTATACAAAATGTAGCTTTATTATGTCTTTCCACAAATTTTCCATGGACAAACAACAACAACAACAAATAATGTGTGTGTGTGTGTGTGTGTGTGTGTGTGTGTGTGTGTGTGTGTGTGTGTGTGTGTGTGTGTGTGTGTGTGTGTGTGTGTGTGTGTGTGTGTGTGTGTGTGTGTGTGTGTGTGTGTGTGTGTGTGTGTGTGTGTGTGTGTGTGTGTGTGTGTGTGTGTGTGTGTGAGAGAGAATGGGTCTTAGTGATTTCAAGCCTGGTACTGTGATAGGACTGTAAGTCCATTCATGAAATTTCCTCACTACTAAATATTCCATAGTCAACTGTTAATGGTATTATAACAAAGTGGAAGCAATTGGGAACAACAGCAACTCAGCCATGAAGTGGTAGGCCACGTAAAATCACAGAGCGGGGTCAGCGCATGCTGAGGCGTACAGTGCGCAAAAGTCGCCAACTTTCTACAGAGTCAATAGCTACAGACCTCCAAACTTCGTGTGGCCTTCAGATTAGCTCAAGAACAGCATGTAGAGAGCTTCATGGAATGGGTTTCCATAGCCGAGCAGCTGCATCCAAGCCTTACATCACCAAGTGCAATGCAAAGTGTCAGATGCAGTGGGGTAAAGCACGCCACTGGACTCGTGTTCAGAGGAGACGTGTTCTCTGGAGTGACGAATCACGCTTCTCTGTCTGGCAATCCAATGGACAAGTCTGGGTTTGGCAGTTGCCAGGAGAACAGTACTTGCCTGACTGCATTGTGCCAAGTGTAAACTTTGGTGGAGGGGGAATTATGGTGTGGGGTTGTTTTTCAGGGATTGGGCTTGGCCCCTTACTTCCAGTGAAAGGAACTCTTAATGCTTTAGCATACCAAGACGTTTTGGACAATTTCATGCTCCCAACATTGTGGGAACAGTTTGGGGATGGCTCCTTCCTGTTCCAACATGACTGCGCACCAGTGCACAAAGCAAGGTCCATAAAGACATGGATGAGCGAGTTTGGTGTGGAGGAACTTGACTGGCCTGCACAGAGTCCTGACCTCAACCCGATAGAACACCTTTGGGATGAATTAGAGCACAGACTGCGAGCCAGGCCTTCTCGTCCAACATCAGTGCCTGACCTCACGAATGCGCTTCTAGAAGAATGGTCAAAAAATCCCATAAACACACTCCTAAACAATGTGAAAAGCCTTCCCAGAAGAGTTGAAGCTGTTATAGTTGCAAAGGGTGGGCCAACTCCATATTAAACCCTACGGATTAAGAATGGGATGTCATTAAAGTTCATGTGCATGTAAAGGCAGGCGTCTCAAAACTTTTGGTGTTCTAGGTATATATATATATATATATATATATATCTCTTCATAGTCATAAAGGTATATAGATCCAAAATTCAGCACCACAAGCCAACAGCAGAGAAACCCAACCGATCCACTCAGTAAAGCGGTGTACACTAGCAGGCTTAATGACAATGTGGTAGGTATCTATATCTGGCTGCCTATGAAGGAACAGAGATGAATTACTTTGATTTTCCTCATTCATAATGAAAGAACTGCAATATGGCAGCCCTACAAAAAGAGGCACAGAGTGAAAGACTGCAAATTCTAGTTGACACACTCTAATAAATGTTGTGGAATGATATCAAAACCAGATTGTTATTCATATTTACAGCTGGTGTTCACACTACAATTCTCTCAAAGGGAGAAAATGTGCACATGCTGTGGAGCTACTGTCACTAACAGATAAACATATCCAGCAAGAGCCCTGTAAACCTGAAAGGTCCTTCCAATGTCAAGCGATTACAGGGGACTTTACAGCGCTTGAAAACTACACCTCTGCTTATTGTAGCAAACTACCTTTCACCGGTCTCCTGGCCTTTCTCTAGATCTAGGTTTACCCAACTGTTCTCCTGACATTTTCCAAGTATGCCCTTTTAAACTGGGAAAAACAAGAAAACAGAAATTGTTCCTAGGATGTTTTGCACCCACGCCAATTTTCGCACCTTTACAAAGCAGGTCACATGGAAAGGAAATCACGGTGAATATAAGGAGAAATGCTGATGGTGTAGGTGTGTGGGGGTGAGACAGACATACAGACGTATTAGGAAAGAGCGGACGAACGCAGATGGTGGAGAGATGAGAGTGCTGGTAAACCGTCTGACAGCAAAGAGCGGCTCTACTGTATGCTAAACGGGGAATTTGACAGTTGCCCCCTGAGAGCCTCTTTACCATCTCATTTTCATTCTCTCATGCACGTCTATTAGCGGATCTTTCTTAAGGCTCAAGTTGTTCCCTCACAAGAACATATCCTGCTGCTAGCTGCTTCAAGGATGATTAGAGAAAGCAGCTAGTTATACATGATAAAATGATATATATATATATATATATATATAATTTTGATTTAAAGCCCATGATAGAAAAATACTTCACACTGTCAGTTTTCGGGATTGACAACCGCATTTACTTACAGGTGTGAGTGTCAAAATGTCCCATTCATACAGCAACTCACAGTAGTGTCTCAGATACTGTCTGTAAGAATGTGCAACGAGAGTCAAGTCTGTGTGCTCTTATCAGTAACCATAGCAACAGTGACCAAAATAATATCAAAGATGGCAACGTCAAAAAAAATACGTCTTATCACTTTTGGCATTACAAGAGTCTAATCAATCCGAGAGTTCATCCATCAAATCTTCATTAACCGAGAGCAGCTTTTTATATCGGTGTGGACTCGTAGAACAAAAAATGACCGGAGCAGCTCTGGTGGTGTCTGGCTCTAAAATCTTCAGATGACACACGGCTCATATCTCTGTCACTGTAAGTTACCGAAACCACACATGAAAACCCGCAACACATTCCAAATAATGGAATGTGGGAACCCAAATCTTAAGATTTTGAATGCTCCTCAATCGAAATGTACATGTTTGTGTATCTGTGATCAAATAATCTCAGCTTGTATAAGCAGCCTATACTCACTGCCTTCTGACCCTGACAAGCCCCATAAGGATAGTGATGGTCAATTAGATGAGGTTTCCAGCAGAGATGATGTTTTTTATAACACCCAACCCCGTTCATTAAAGTCTGTCATTAGTCTTGCACTGCAAAGAGCTTTGATTATATTACTGGTCACTGGATAGTACTTACAACTCTGAGCCCTCAAAGAGAAGCCAACCCATACTCTTCCTTGAGACTCACCCACACTGTACTAAGCTCAAATAAGTGTTTCCCAATTGGCTGAGGAATATGGTTATGTACTTTTTTTCAACAAGAAATTGCAAGGCTTGTAATGATATAGTCTAAGCCTAAAACGGATTGTTGGCTGAACGTATGATTCATATGGCACACTTATCTGGAAACACTTCAGGAGTTTCGAAGCAGTCATCTGATTGGTTGAATTCTACAGGAAGTCTGCGGGACGAGTGTGTTGCGTTCTTTAACGGTCCGCCTAGAAACAAATGCTCTGACGCCAAACCCCCTCGTAGGAGAAGAACGCCGTCGTGTTAACAACTGTGACAATGAGCGCGTACCAACTGAAGGCTGGAGTTTCAAAAGTATGTGAAGTTCGCGATTGTTGCAGTACACTTGCACAATGTTCTTAAATGATTCATTTATAGATGCACGCCGGTCTGTTATTGCAGGGACATAGCCTTTACATTTTCACACCCCTAAACATGACGCGGAACAAAACGGGCTGTGATTGGTTGCGTTACATGTCAGTCAAACGATCCTCGACCAATGAAAGCTGCGATAGAGTCCAGACCTTCTGCCGTCAGTCTGAAGGTCTGGCTCAAGCCTGTAGTGCTCCAGTCAGAAATTGAAGCTTTCGGGCCTCGATCGCCCCCCGGTGGCCGGTCCCAGTATAGCTCCTAAACCCCGCCTCTCCATGTATTTGTATGGGCGCAAGACACACTAAACAATTTAATTACACTTCAAATAATTGTTTCCTAAAGATGGTTTCTGTCATTTTAGGCAGTTTTTATTACAATAATTTCATTTCAAGTGTTCGTTTTTTTAAATAAGTTTAGTTTTAGTGAGTTATTTGATGCTATAAAAACGGGGGGTCTGACGTCATGATTGACAGCTGAGATTGACGGCTTCTCTGAGTGAACTTGTCACTGAGGCACTAACGGACTTTTTTCTGGATTTTTGGGAGGAGATTGGAGCTTTAGCTTTAATTTCTACACTTCCATAACTGTTTATTTCACACCAACATAATTAATTGTTCTGCATCTGCGAGAGTGTGGGCGGGCTTTTGATAATCGCGCCTCTACTTCCTGTTCTCTACTGCGCAACTCCGGTCCCGAGATCGCTACTGCGCAGACTCGGTCCCAAGATGTCAGCGCCGTGAGCGGGCCTATGAAAGCTTCAACTTTGGTCAGCGGAAGTCAATGGCATTATCTGAGCCCATCCGGACTTGGGGGCTCCGGGAGACGGGTCGGCGGTTGGCAACACTGGACTGTGACTGGAGCACTGATGGCAGGAAATGACGGTAGCTCCGGTAGCGATCCGGAAATGGAGGATGAATCATGTAGCGGGAGTGTTGGAGGGAATGAATGGAGTAGAATAGCAAAGCGGAAAAGAAAGAAAACCAATAGCCAAGGATCACTTATGGATAGTGGAAAGGAGGATCACGTGAGTAGGATTGAAGTGGAAGAATTTAAAGTAATGATGAAATTCGGAGAACCCGGAGTGACATTAAACCCAATTAAATTGACCAAAGCTCTGAAAAGAGTGTTAGGAGAAATAAATAATGCAAAGACCCTGAGAGATGGAAATGTGATTATTATGTGCAAAGACGAAAAACAACAAAAGAAGGCACTGGGTATTAATTCAATGATTGGATATTCGGTGTCAAGCACAGTGATGACTAGGAAACCATGGTTAAGAGGTGTCATTTATGGAATTCCAACTGATGTACCTGTTGATAAAATTAAAAGCGCCATTGAAGGGAGCAAGGTCGTTGGAGCAAAAAGGCTCCAATATGGTAAAAACAAAGAAAGGAAGGATAGTCTGTCGGTGATGCTTCAGTTTGATGAAGAAAGAATGCCAGAGAGGATTAAAATAGGATATGTAAGTTATCAAGTAAGACCTTACATTCCTCCCCCACTAAGATGTTTCAAGTGTCAGAAGTATGGACATGTTAGTGCGGTTTGCAGAGGAAATTTACGATGTGCGAGATGTGGCGGCGAACACGAATATGGTAAATGTGACGTAGGAGTGAAGGCAAAATGCTGCAATTGCGGTGATGAGCATAGTGCTGGATTTGGGGGATGCAGTGCTCACAAACAAGCGGTGAAAATCCAGAATGTGAGAATTGCGGAGGGGCTGACTTATGCTGAAGCCGCAAAGAAAGCAAAACGACATGAGCAGAGACAGGGAGAGGTGGTTAGTAAGGAAGGCAATGAAATTTCTTTGGTTCAGGAAAAGACAAGTGAGGATAAATTGGTGATCGGAAAAATGGAATTCGTGTCATTTATGGCCGAAGTGATTAATTGTTCGGCTCAATCGGAAAGTAGAACAGAAAGAATTAAAATCATAATAAGGGCAGCAGAGAGATACTTGAATGTAGCTGGAGTAACTTTGGAAAAAATAAATGACATGCTAATGACCAAATCAAGTGTTCAAACTTCATGTGGAAGTACATAATATTTATGGTTTTTACGGTTTTGCAATGGAATGCTAGAAGTATTATTGCAAATGGACCAGAATTTAAGAGGTATATAGATCAACAAGATAAGAAACCTAATATAATTTGCATACAAGAAACGTGGTTAAAACCTCATCTAAATTTTGTACTGCAAGGATATAATATAGTAAGGAGAGATAGAGGGTCAGGAAATGGAGGTGGGGTGGCCACTTTTATTAAGAATGGTATAGATTACAGAGTCATTAATGAGATTGAAGCATATGAGCTGGTGGTGATTGAAGTATTTGCAGAGAATCAAACTATTCGAATAATAAATTATTATAATCCGTGTAGTAAACTAAGTAAGGAATTAGAGAAGGTTATTGGGTCAGGAAATACTAAAGTAATTTGGTGTGGAGATTTTAATGCACATAGCACTTTATGGGGAAGTAGTAGTGATGATTATAATGGGGGGGTAGTAGAAGAAATTTTAGACAGTAATGGGTTAGTATGTTTAAATGATGGCAGAAACACAAGAATAGATTTGGTTCGTGGAGTTGGGTCAGCAATTGATTTAACATTGGTTTCTGAAGAGATAGCAAATAAATGTATATGGGATGTGTGGGAAGAAAATATTATGGGTAGTGATCATTATATAATTTTATGTAAGGTAGGGATAAGTGTATTGGAGCATAATGTGTTTTTAGTACCAAGATGGAGATTTAAAAAAGCAAATTGGGAAGTGTATGAGTATTTAAGCGAAGTAGAAATAACATCATTAGATCTAAACCTGATAGAGGATATAGAGGAGTGTAATGAGAAACTATGTAAAGTTTTGTTTGAGGTAACAGATAAAGTTATTGGTAAAAAGGGATCATGTAAAAAAAGGAAAGCAGTTCCGTGGTGGACAGAAGAATGCAGTACCGCAGTTAAAAATAGGAATAAAGCATTTAGGAAAATTAAACAAACTAATTTATTTGAAGATTTTATATATTATAAGAGAGCATTAGCTGAGGTGAGAAGAATAGTAAGAACAGCTAAAAAGAAGTACTGGAGAGATTGGTGTAATTCAATAGGAGGAGATGTTGATATCAGTGAAATGTGGGGATCAATTAGAAAAATGGGAGGAATATATAGAAATAACGTTATACCAGTTTTAAAAAATGATGTAGGAAAATTGGCTGTAGCAGATAAAGAAAAGGCTGAAATGCTGGCTAAAGTATTTGTTAAAGTCCATAGTGATGATAATGTAACAGAGGATATTAAAAAGAATAGAAATAAGAATAAGAGTCAGCATCCAGACGTGTTGATGAAAAGGAACCCTACTGGAGACACCTTAGATGCAGATTTTAGTATTTATGAATTAAAGATGGCTTTAGGAGGAGTCAAACATACATCTCCTGGAAGAGATGATATTTGTTATGCAATGATACAACATTTATCAGACAGATCATTGAAAGTGGTTCTAAATTTATTCAATAAGATCTGGAATGCAGGAAAGCTTCCTTCTTCATGGAAACATGGAATAATAATACCTATAGGCAAACCTGGAAAGGACAAGTCCAATCCAATTAATTATAGGCCAATTGCATTAACTTCTAATTTATGTAAATTGATGGAAAAAATGATTGTACGTAGACTAAATTATATATTGGAAGTTAAAGGATTTATGTCACCATACCAAAGTGGATTCAGGGCAGGTCGGAATTCTATGGACGCTGTGTTAAGCCTAGAAGCAGATATCAGGAAAGCGCAGGCTAATAAAGAAGTAATGGTAGGGGTGTTATTCGACATAGAGAAAGCTTATGATATGCTTTGGAAAGAGGGACTTTTAATAAAAATTAAATGTATGGGAATTGGAGGGAAGATGTATAATTGGATTATGGATTTTCTTCTTGAAAGAACAATTCAAGTTAGGATAGGAGTAGAGTATTCAGAGACATACAAGATAGAGAACGGAACTCCTCAAGGAAGTGTATGCAGCCCAGTTTTATTTAATATTATGATAAATGATGTTTTTTGTAATTTAAAAGGTGATGTAGGAAGAGCATTATTTGCGGATGACGGGGCAATTTGGAAAAGAGGACGTAATATTGCACGTGTAATACAAAGTATTCAAAAAGCAGTAGATGAAGTGGAGGGGTGGGCAAATAATTGGAGTTTTAGATTATCTGTGGCCAAAACTCAGGTTATATGTTTTACTAAAAGGAAAAAAATACCAGAGGTTAAGTTAAAGTTATATAAGCAGGAATTGGAGCAAGTGCCAGTAGTCAAATATCTCGGTGTATGGATGGATTCCAGGATGACTTTTGCTATACATGCTAAAAATCTGATTAAGAAATGTAAAAAAGGAGTAAATATATTAAGATGTTTGACAGGGGTTGAGTGGGGAGCTTGTAGATTATCGTTGAAAAGAATATATAATACTTTAATTAGATCAAGTTTAGATTATGGAAGTATAATTTACGGTTTTGCAAACGAGACTACACTAAAAAAGATTGAAGCAATACAAAATCAAGCTCTAAGAATATGTTGTGGTGCAGTTAGAACATCCCCTATAGCAGCTCTACAGGTAGAAGTTGGGGTTGCTCCGGTAAAACTTCGAAGACTTAAAATAAGATTGAATTATTGGGTTAATATAAAAGGTCATAAAAAGAATCATCCAGTGAAGGGAGTACTAGAAGAATGCTGGGAACATGGGAATAAAAACATTAAAAGCTTGGGATGGAGTGTGCAAAGAGAAGTACAAGAAGCAGGTATTGAAGATTGTGATGTTAGCCCTACTGTGATATTATCCAGTATACCACCATGGATTTTTCCAATGCCAATAATTGACCTACAAATTCAAATGAAAATTAAGAATGAGAAAGACATCCAAAAGAATATTATAGCAAAGCAGTATTTAGATCAGACTTACTCATCATGGGTGCAAATATTTACTGATGGGTCTAAGGATCCTATCTCTGGAAGAACAGCAGCTGCTGTATTTATTCCTAAGTTTCAAATTAGTATCAAGAAAAGAATAACTGATCATATCTCAGTATTTGCAGCAGAATTAGTTGCTATGATGGTTGCACTTCAGTGGGTAGAGGACGTAAAACCGAGATTAGTAGCTATATGTTCTGATTCGGTTGCAGCAATCACAAGCCTTGTAAGTGGAAATAAAGTATCAAGGCAAGACATTATTTATGAAATACTTGCAAGTTTGTTAAGAATAAATGGTGTAAGCTTAATAGTGTTTGTGTGGGTTCCTGCTCATGTGGGATTGGAGGCCAATGAAGTGGTAGATAGACTAGCAAAGCAAGCAGTAAAACATAATGAGATAAATGTGCAAGTGACGTTAAGCAAAAATGACGTTAAAAGTAAAATAAAAGAATTCATAAACAATAAATGGCAAGAACTATGGAATAATGAGGTCAAGGGAAGACAGTTGTATAGTATTCAGAAGCAAGTAGGAAACGGAAGAAGTGTTTTTGGGAATAGGAAAGAGGATATGATTGTTTCTCGTATCAGAATAGGGCACACACGATTAAATCATTCCTTGTTTAAGATAGGAAAACATGATACGGGAAAATGTAATTATTGTGATCAGGCAGAAACAATAGAACATGTTTTAATAAAATGTTTAAAATATAGAAAAGAAAGGTTAGTACTTAAGAGGAAAGTAAGAAAATTGGGTGTGGTAGTATTTAGTATGGAAAGTCTATTGGGAATGAAAGTAGAACAAGTAAAAATATATAGTGCGATAATGAAGTATCTCAAAGCAATAGGAGTAGGTTGTAGAATTTGAAGTATAGGGGAAAAGTTTTTTTTTTTTTTTTTTTTTTTTTTTTTTTTTTTTTTTTTTTTTTTTTTTTTTTATGATTATTGTTTCATAGCCTTTACATTTTCACACCCCTAAACATGACGCGGAACAAAACGGGCTGTGATTGGTTGCGTTACATGTCAGTCAAACGATCCTCGACCAATGAAAGCTGCGATAGAGTCCAGACCTTCTGCCGTCAGTCTTTTTTACGGTCTATGGTCTGGCTACGCGAGACAAGTAATGATAGGACAAACTAAAAACTCAAACAGAAACAACAGTCTTCAACAAACATTCAATCTAAGCAGGGCTCTGAACCGGTTCAAAAAATGAAAACCGGAAACGAACGAAATTAAGAGGAACAAAAACGGAAACGAAATCAAAATCAATTGGAATCGTTCTGAACAGAAACGTTAATTTGAAATGACCATTAACCGGTTAATAACGTTATTTTATCGTTCTCTTTAATATTTTAATTTGGCAGTGACCAATAATGAATAGAGTAGTAGAGCATGTGACGTTGACGGATCAAGCGTGAGTGAAATGCCCGCGCACCATCATCTATGAATCTACCGGTAACGCAAGTCAGTGTAGAGCGCGCATTTTCATGCCTCAAGTACATTTCTTTCCCCGCTGAGATCTACAATGAAAGCGCAGGTATTGGAGGACATTATTTTGTATGTTTAAATAAGCAGTGCGGACTTTAAGCTCAAATAGACTGATTTAGGCTAGTTTGTGGATTTCGTTTAAGCCTATCCAAGTAGGTCACTAGCATCTATCAAACATTTTTCCTATAGTCTTTCAGATTGCCAATACAGGACAGGTCAATGTTTTCTATATAGACGGTTGATGCTTCGTATTAAATGGTACGTTATATTGCATTAAATGATCAAGCTTTATTAGCTGAAGCTGACTGAATTTGATTATGTGATGCAAGGACGTGTTGCGCAGTGTTTGCTTTGAAATTAGCAGTTGACGGTGCATTAAAAGAGCAATGGTTATCCAGTTTATTTATTCTTTATTCATGCAATTTTTAAAACAAATCGTGTTGAAAAAAAAGTTATGTACAAAGAATGTTATCACTCTTCTGAAAAGAATAGGCATTTGGAGGGCCACTTTCCGCTCCATTAAAACAGGTCAATATTTGTCCCGCTGTTTATGCTTTGTAATTAATGCATGTATTTCTGTTGTGGTTTTAAAAATGTTATGAAATAAATATTCAAGTTTAATTATCATGCGTTATATTATTATTGAGTGAAAATAAGTCTTTATAAATATTTGTTTGTTTGGCCAAATTAAATTAAAATAACGTTATTAACCGTTATTTTTTCAAATCAAACCGTTTTCGGAACAGTAAAGTTTAATGAGGAACGCAAAAACGGAAACGCTAAAATATCGATTCTGCTCGGAGTGAACCGATTGATATTTTTTCCCGTTTTTAAGCCCTGATTCTAAGTGACAGCAAAACATCTGTTTTAACAGGTACCTCCAGACTCCTTTATAGACCCCATGCTTGAAAAATCTGAATTAATTCTTGTGCTGCCTTCACGTGCTATCGGAATTATCGTAAATACGAGTTTCCTAGGTAAAAATTGCACATGAACGCCCTCTGATGTCGTGTTTACCACTGGGAAGTTCGGAAATAATTTTGATACCCCAACTCCCGAGATGGGCGTGTCATAAGCTTTAAACATGGTGGCGGGGAGAACTACTGCTGTGGCAGGTGTGGTTTTATTGTTTTTTTTTTTAGGTCGTCTTGTCTTGACATTAATGTTGTACATATTTACATGTAAGAATAATCATATGAAGCGTGTTGTATGTTTGGTACTCAGCGAAAATAGCCTGCATTTGACTGAAATTATAGAATCAGCAGAAAGCGGACTATCTGGAATGTTTATATGGTTGTCGGTGCATGGGAGACTACATGATGTTGGTTTTAATAAGATTTTCCCAATAAATAGGCAAGAATAACCATGATTCCTGTTCACTCCGACAACAAAGCACTTGAATGCAACAAGCTCGTAATCACGACTTCTAAAGTGGGAATTAGGAAGTTTCCGATAGCACGTGAAGGCAGCATTGGTTACAGATGCTATTTTCTTTCCCCACAAGAGGATTCATTAATTTCAAGCAAGCTTACAAAATGTAAAAGGTACCTCTGTGTACCTCAAAAGGTACCTCATTTGCATAGAAAATGTTGAAATGTGATGTCTTTTGAAGAAAAATTGATCAACACTATGGATATTTCTTTAGAACAAGACTCAGTGAACCACAGTGCTGTATTGATGCAAGGCCACACAATCAAATCACTCTGAAAAGAAATTTGATACGGGCTTAGTGAGTCAATACAAGACCGTATTAGTCTGGGACTAACACTACAGCTGCATGTTAGAGTCCACCTTGACAACAACGCAGTTTAAACCTGAGAGGCTAACTGCGAGTGCTCTTAACGCAAGGTGTTAGTGTCGACCAGCTGGATGTAATATTACACAGATCACACATAAATGAATGGAGTGTGTCGGAGTGGGCGCATTTCGGCTGGCTGAATTGGAACTTCCTGAAAAAAATGCAGCGTTTCCACAGCAACTCCATGGTGACTGGGAAAAGTGTGAGGTCATATGTGCTGTGAAAGCCATCTCTTCGCTCCCTGCCTGTCTGAAAGCAGCTTGCCCTGAATGTTCATGCTTTCTCTTGAGCTGCGCGTGGAACACTTCAGTCTAGATTTACATGCCTTTGTGGAGTCGCCGCAGGCTCACCCGTCGCAGCAATTTGCCAGTGAAACAAATCTTTTGTGTGCATGTCTGTTTTCTGTGCAAGAAAAAAAATGGGAATCCTTTTAAACCACAGTCTCTTACCTTTTAAGTATCTCTCCCTATTTGCTCTGGGTAATAAAAGGGGATTCCTCAAGGATACCCTGGTGAACCGGAGATTCGGGCACGGAGGATCCTATCAGCAGCCCTGATCCTGGCTATAGATTAACTCTCAGATGTTGTTCTCTTTCTACTCCTACCTCCATTTTTCCTTTTGTCCCTCTTCTAGAAGAAAAAAAAGACCAATCAAGACTGCAGAGCTATCGAGAATAAGCCATTTCTCAGCTCAGAACTTGAAAACGCAATACACTTTGAGGATATGGAGCACTGGTGAACAGTGATCTTTTGCAACCCTCATGACCTAAAGCTCCACAGCTGTATGGATCATTTGACTCCATATCATTTGACTACAATCTAAAACTGGCAGTTTCTTTTGTTTTTTTTTACCCAGCCCACTGGGTTCAGCCTGTAGGGTATGTTTTGGGGGGATATTTTCACAATGTTAGGTAGTTTTGTGCAACCCACTGCTGGGTTAAGTTTCATAATTTCAGTAGAAATTATGCACGTCCTCACAAACTACCCAGCCTGCTGGGTTTATATCAGTAGCCCACTGCTGGTTTGAGGTTTAAAACGGTATCCTTTGTCAACGGTCATTTAGGGACAGAATTACTAACAGCTTGAGCGAGCCCAGCGCAAACCTTCTTTTGGTATTAAAAAACTACTGTCAGGATATACTAAAGACATTAAAAAATAAGCGCTGAAAAGGCAGAGTTATTTTTGCGGCTGACCTTATTGCATATGCATTTGTAGGAGTTTCCCTTTCAGATGCAAAATTTACAGGAAGAGTATTTAAATGAATCACACAAGGTGATTTACTAAGGTTTACGCTTGTTCATTCACTGGTGTTTGCAACATTATTTATCGCCCAAAAAAGCAGGTCTTAAACCAGATGCTAATTTGCAATTCTCTTCGTAGAATGCGTTGGTCATTATGATCCAGCTGGGTCGGTGTTATTTAATTTGCATGTCGTCAGTAGACCTAGACCAGAACTTTAAACTCCCATCAGCGCGTTTTTGGAATTGCGCTCTCATGCTAATTTGCCCTGGCCCTTTGTCTCCGGTCCTGAGAGAAAACTTCCTGAGGTGAACGTTTAGAAAAGTTTAGTAAAGTTACCATTGTTTGCTTTGCTATAACATTATTTTACGTTTCCTAGGTTTGCTTGCATTGCAGAACAATATGTTGATGTATATCGGCCATATTGATGTGTCATCTTTTGCCATTAATTAAAATTATTTGATCTAGATTGTTCTTATGTTGTTTGTTTTATGTCCATTCAATTCCTAAATAGACAGTGGTGTAACAATATTTAAATAACTATCATTTATATAAATTAAGTTGCTGCAAGAACAAAAAATGGCAAATACCATTTATGAGGTTAAATTAGAGCAGTTTTTTGTCAATATAAAGTGTGCAACCTAACTTGCTGGGTTACTTAAACCCAACACATGTTCTTTCCAATATCAATATACAGTATAATATAGCATAATGATAACTGATAAATGTCAAGTCAAGTCACCTGTATTTATATAGCACATTTTACAATGCCGATTGTTTCAAAGCAGCTGTTAAACAGGAAAATAATGCAACAGAATTTAATTCGGCTGTACAGCCACTCTGGAAAAAGACGGTGATGTCATCCAGCTCATTTCAATTATCATATAGTGACAATGCGGGCAGATCAGTTATTTAGTTTAATATTTAGTGTCCCCAACTGAGCAAGCCAAGCCAAAGGCGACAGTGGCAAGGAACGAAAACTCCATCAGGTGACCTAATGGAGAAAAATAAACCTTGGGAGAAGCCAGGCTCTGTCGGGGTGTCAGTTCTCCTCAGGCCAACGAACAAACAGTATACGGTTATGATTCTGGCAACATTACAGGTCAGAAGTCATGTTAGATTGGAATATTCGAAAGATCGGAGTCATCACGCCAGAGATGGGTTTATTGAGGATGCCGTGTTGATGAGGGAATTATTAGATAGGAATATTCGAAAGATCAGAGTCATCACGCCGGAGACGGGTTTATTGAGGATAAATGTCTGATATTAAAACCAGTACTATTTTGTCTGACTAAATTACAAATAAAATGTAATTATAAATGAATTTAGGCTTCATGAAATGATGGACAGTATGAGAAATGAATATTTATGAACTTGAAATGAGTGTTAGAGAATCAAAGGTAAATAAGTGTAAAAAAAAAAGAAAATTCATTAAAAGGTCCTGTTCTTCGTGATCCCATTTTTCAAACTTTAGTTAGTGTGTAATGTTGCTGTTAGAGCATATATAATACCTGTAAAATTATAAAGCTCAAAGTTCAATGCCAAGCGAGATATTTTATTTGACAGAAGTTCCCATTCAAAGCCTACAGCGAACGGCTGGTTAGGACTACATCCTGGTATTTCCTGCTTTAATTACGTCAGTAGAGCAATATGTCGACTAACCTCCGCCCACAAGAGTACGCGAAAAAGGGGGCGTGGTCTTGTTGCTCCCGCGTGGAGAATAGGAAGTGCTGCGTTCGGTTGCGTTCGTATAGTTTGTTTGTCGCCATGTCGTCGAGACGCTGTTATTTTCATCCCGGAGTCAAGTCACCTTTGTTTGTCTTTCCCAGGGACGCTGTACTTAGAGATCATTGAGCGCATGCATCCCCGTTATGGTGAGAGGCGTGACCTTTCCAGTAACGTGCGCTCTGTGTGCGCCAAGCTGCTGTCGAATCACAACACGGGAACCACTGGCACAATCAGAACTCGTTACGTGTTTCTGAAGGAGGGACTTCATAGAACAGGGAAATCACCAGCCGTTTTTAGGACGGTGAGAACAGCGGTATACAGATAAGTAAATTGTGTGAAAAATACTGTGTTTTTTTACACGCGAAACATGAACACATGTTATATTGCACTCTGTAAACACAATCAAAGCTTCAAAAAAAACACGAAAAACGGGACCTTTAAATCCAATATCAAACAATAAAAAAACAAATATCTGTTTATGACCGATATATTATCAGCATTTGTTGTACATGTAAAAAAGACATTTGTTCATTTTAGCCACTGTGCCTTAGCCATTGTGTAAAGTTCCACTGAACTCCGCAGATGACCCAAATCATATAACTATTTTTTTATAAAATGTTCTACTTTTATTTCCTCAGTTTTAGAAAACAGGTCACATTATATTGCAACAGTCTGGTGGTTTATCAGTTGCCAAGGAGACCTGATGTTATGCTTTAACCAGGGTGACCCTCACACACTCTGCTCTGCCTACTAAACCCCTCTGAGAGTTAATGAGTGTGTCAAGGTTTTTCTTTGTTCTTTCTATTGTCTTATTTCCCTTGTGGCACACAGAAAACCATGCACTGCAAATTCTGTTTGCAAACAAAAAATGCCAGCTGCTAGAGCTGGCACAACTACTTATTTTTTAGAAGTTTCATTAGTCAATTAGTCGTCCACAGCATTAGTGAACTGGAATGCCATTAAAAACACATAAGTCATAAAACTTGTCAACCTAACCCAAAAGCATTGACTAATGGTAAAACTAGTAAAGTAATCCTAGTGTGTGTGTGCGCATGTGAGTGTTCATATTTCTATTTACAGGAGCTAGGACTTTTGTTGACAGTGAAATTAACCTTGCATCATGTTGAAGACGTTCAAATTATGGATGTGCTTTAATGTTTACAGACGATTAGATACTTTAAATGATAAATACTATATGCCATGCCAAAATTACTCACGGTGAAATGGTCTGGTAGATGAAACGGCGTAAGCACGCAGAAGGAAAAGTGAGGGTTTATTCATCCATCAGAGGTAGTGGGAAAACCCGTATCACTTTGACAGCCTATAGCTGGAGCAGGGCTGCAAATCTCCTGCTCAAGAGCCGAGGCTGACAGACTGATCCACAGCACAAACTCCCCCATCAAATGAGTTTTTCCCACAAGACTCACAAACAACACACACAACCCCCTACTAGCCAAGGCAACAAACAAGTTAACCTCGCATTCGTCCTTGAAATTACAATGCCTGGTTTGGTTTCCAGTAAGGGTTCACTGTACGGTCAACAACTTAACGCATCATCAGACTAATCAATTCTTTTATGTGCAGGTGAAAATATTAAAGGTCCCATGACATGAAAAGTTCACTTTATGAGGTTTTTTTAACATTCCCCTAGCCTGCCTATGGTCCCCCAAGTGGCTAGAAATGGAGATAGATGTAAACCAAGCCCTGGGTATCCTGCTCTGCTTTTGAGAAAATGAAAGCTTAGATGGACCAATCTGGAATCTTCCCTCTATGGCGTCATAAGGGGAAAGGTTACCTCCCCTTTCTCTGCTTTGCCCGCCCAGAGAATTTCGAGAAAATGGATTCAGTTTATTTTTTACATTTAATTCAGTCGCAATGTCAGCATAGGCTTTACAAATCGACTTTTACAATATGGATTTCGACAGCACCGCCACAAACAGTAAGTACCAGTGTTCATTAATGCCTGATCTGTGATCAGTGATTTCTGATGTGTAGCTAATTATTCAAGTTCACACAGACTTTCTTTCTAAAAAAATGTATACTGTTTATGCATCAGTGAATCAAGCCAGTGACTAAAGGATCAACTTCACATTGTTTCTCTTAGTAGCACGAAACAAATCTGTTATTTAAATAGTGATTAGACGAGCACAAGAGAAAACGGCGAGAGAGCGATCAAAGAACACTCTCTTTATAATGTTAGGAGCTGTCAAATCACACATCGCGAGTATATCTGCAGTGCACACTTGCCCAAACTGCTGTTATAATGAATGATGCGGTTATGCTGCACAACAAAGCTTTTACTGTATTCATATCGATATTGTGTTTGCTGTTAGCTGTGGTGAAAGCATTTTGTGAGAGAAATAGCGTTGCAATGACGAGATCACTGCATTCACACGATCAACAGACTGCCTGTCTACTCAATGCTCTTCACTGCAGCCTTTCATGTGATGGGAAAAGACCTAAAAATAATGCTATAATCAACACTTTCACGATTCGTTCATCTCGACAGCTATAATAGTAAAATAACGTAGTAAAAGTATTCGAGAAGGGTTCCACATGTAATGCGCATTTCAAATGCAAAGATGTCAGCCAATCACAACAGTGGGCGTTTACACTGAAGTCTAACAGCAGACATGCCCCTTCAAACAGAGAATTCAAGCCAGAGGGCTAAAATCAGGATAGAAAAATGTATTTTATTTCCTCAGGAATCATTATAAAATCATTTTAAAAAATCCACATCATAGGACCTTTAACAATGCCAATAACTAAACAGGTTGACATGATCATCAACTGTGAATGAACTACTATCCACTATGGCAGGGTGGTATGACAGAATATACTGTTTAACGGAAGATTTTGTTCATATTGCAGTATACTTGCACACAGTAAGAAGGAATAATAAAGTGGGATGTATCACAAACAAGTCAGACAAGAAGACCTTGCCACTAAAGGGTGAAATGTTAAGTGAGGTTTAGCTGTTTAAAGTTGGCTAGCATTACTATAGAATTCAAATGCAGTGCAGTCACAGGTGCCCATATACAACAGCTTTGAATGCGGATATAAGAGTTTGGTCGTACCCTCTCACCGCCCACCCCTATTTCCTAGACATCCGTTTCCTGCAATGATGCTAAATGCTAAACGCAAACTTTTATTGAGCAAATGGCAGAGAAAGAAAAATAAATAAAAAGCAATTTGTGAATGAGTCACTCTTTTTTGAGGAATTCGAATTCACGGAGTTGAAATTTGTTTACAGTGCAAGCGGCTTGGTTCAGCGGTGCTTTGTACATTCAGCAACAATGAACACTCTGAAAGGCACTTGCTTTATAGATCCACTGAGGTGAAAATCAAGTTTTTGTTGTATGTTTATATGTCTATGTGGTGTTTTTAATATGCTCATATCAACACCATTTTCTGAGTATTTTCTCATGTTTCTTACGTCACAAACTACCTTGCAACCAATCACGTCAATGGTGGCAGGCTTTAGCATATTATTAACTTTTCCCTGAAATAGGGAAGTCTCAAGAGAAGCCTGGTTATCCTGGTATATTTTTCTGTGGATATGAAAAATCGGGTACATTTAGCAATATAGCGGGTGACTTATGTATATGATGTATATTACGATGTTATGATGAACTACAGTGCCTTGCAAAAGTATTCATACCCACTGAACTTTTCCACATTTCGACACGTTACAACCACAAACAAAAATGTATTTTATTGTGATTTTGCGATAGACCAACACAAAGTGGCACATAATTGTGAAGTGGAAGGAAAATGATAAATGTTGTCCAAAACTCTTTACAAACAAATATCTGAAAAGTGTGGCGTGCATTTGTATTCAGACCCCTTTACTCTGATACCCCTAACTAAAATCCAGTGCAACTAATTGCCTTCAGAAAATCACCTAATTAGTAAATGGAGTCCACCTGTGTGTAATTTCATCTCAGTATAAATACAGCTGTTCTGTGAAGCCCTCAGAGGTTTATCAGAGAACATTAGGCCCTGTCCACATGAACACGGGTATTTTCAAAACCCCAGCTTTTTCTACGCGGTTTGGCTGTTCGTCCACACGCAAACGCAGTATCCGGTTACTGAAACCGGACTTTTTTGAAAACTCCTGCCAGGGTGAAGATTTTTAGAAACTCCGGTTGCAGCGTTGTCGTGTAGATGGTGAAGCGTGGAGCAGTTATTTGATGGGCAGATGCACTTTTTATGGACTTCAAAAACAGAGCAACTATGAATCCAATTCTAATGCTTGGATTAGCCTGGACTTTTGTAATATAACTCAGATTTTATTCGTCTGAAAGAAGAATGTCATATACACCTAGGATGACTTGAGGGTGAGTAAATTATGGGCTAATTTTCATTTTTGGGTGAACTATCCCTTTAAGGCATGAATAATTTTTTTCACCAGAATAAAATGTTCAAAATGTAATTTTGGTGATCAAAGATTAATTTTAAGGGAAAAAATTATTCACTACACACTGTAAAAAATTGACGGCCTCTCCAATTGAAAATTTTCTAGTGACTGGTCACATCTAAATTTTTCAGTTGGCCAAATTGAATTTCTGTGAATTGATACAATTTTATTCACAGAAATTCAATTTGGCCAACTAAAAAATTTAGATGTGATCAGTCACTAGAAAATTTTCAATTAGAGACCTGACATTTTTTACAGTGCAGGAGGGCTTTAAATCTAGTCCAGTCTTCTATAGTCTGTAAAATTTTGAAAGAATAACTGTGCTTGAGTTTCATGAAGGAAGAATCAGTCGAGAGTGAATGTGTAAATTTGTGGTAAAAAATATTATTCTTTCTTAAACAGTCACAACAGCTGGGTTTCCATCCAAACGTGAAGCGAATCTTTTCAAAGTTAGCAAAAAAAAACGAAAAAATACAAATGCGAATTAGGTGCGTTTGCATCAAGTTGTTCAAGCGGACGACAGTGCTATTGGTAACCTAGTAACCAACAGTAAATAAAACACCATCAGCGGAAACAGTAGTGATGTGTCGTTCGGCTCTATGAGCAGGCTCCTTTAAGTGAACGATTCGAGTCGGTTTTTCCTTCGTCGTTAAAAACAGAATATTATTATTATCCTTTCGCTACACTGCTTAGCTACACATCAAGTAGTCACTAGTTGAATTTAAATTTGATGTGTGTGCGATCATGTGTGATGACATAACCCTGCCGCTCTCGATTTGTTGCACATACCGTAGTAGGCTACACATTAACATAACATTCAGTCAATGCATGGAGTGCATGTGGTCGAGCAGTGTGGTGAAAACATCGGGTCAGAAAACATTTAATAATTAAAGTGAAATGTGTGCATACACACTGTATCAATCACAGGCTAAACATTACTAAATTTGACAGAATTTAAAGAGCCAGAAGTGGTCCTAAATGAAAAGCCGTTTGGGAGTTGAAAGAGACGGCTCTTTAGCCTGGATGCCAGCCAAATGTAGCCCCGCCCACAACATTTGAGTTCGGGAAATTTGGTCTGGACTTGATCCGTTGTGGATCAACTATGCCCGAACAGAAGCTGTTCGGACCAATGAAATTGTCAGGGCGGGATTTATACGATGATGGACAGATGATCAACAGTAACGTAATCATTCACATCACCAAAGAGCGCTTGGGTTAAATTCGTTCTAATCCTAAACGGAGAACTTGTTCATATATACATTCACCTTTACTATTTCTCTCAAAAATGATGATCGTGTTGGTAAGTACTCTGTGTAAAGGGTTAGTTCACCCAAAAATGAAATTTCTTCCATTAATGACTAACCCCAATGTTGTTCCACACCCGTAAGATCTCCGTTCATCCTCGGAACACAGGTTAAGATATTTTAGATTTAGTCCGAGGGCTTTCAGTCCTTTGAATGTAAGTCTGTGCACACTTTGCTGTCCACGTCCAGAAAGGTAATGAAAACATCATCAAAGTAGTCCATGTGACATCATTTGGTTAGTTAGACTCTTTTGAAGCGTCGACAATACATTTTGGTCCAAAAATAACAAAAACTAAGACTTTATTAAGCATTGTCTTCTCTTCCGGTTGTGTTTGAATCCGCGTTCACGCACCACAGTGACGCTGCTGACGTAAGACGCTGTGACGTGTTATCTGGTATCTGCTATCGCACAGAGGTCTTACGGGTGTGGAGTCATTAATGGAAGAAATTTCATTTTTGGGTGAACTAACCCTTTAAATTCTTTTTTACAACACCGGCAAAGATCGTTTACTCATTTTCTTCTTCTACTTCTTCCAGCGTGCGTGCAGTTGAGTTCAGTTGACAACTATGCGTCGCTCTGTTGCTCTGATTGGTTGTAGGTCTATTCAATTGAGGTCTTTCCTGGTTGAAATACGTCCCATAAATCACAGCCCAATGGAGTAGTATCAGACTGTCCACTACATCAGAATTTATTTGGCAAATGCGTTTCCATCTCCCATTATTCACATTAACTCTTTTACAAGCGAGCGTAAAAACTTTTTCTGCAAATTAAGGGATTAATTTTCTTTCCAAATTTGCCGTTTCCATCACGTTTCTTATGCGATACTTCAAAATGCGCATAAAAGGAGGGTGATGGAAACATAGCTATTGTTTCATCATGAATGATTTGTAGAAATTGTTCTGAACATTTCTTGTATGAGGCCCAATGCGTAGCAGCATTTCCTAAAGGATTCCGCAGTGGGACACTGACCCACAGGCACCTGCGGGACATGGGAACATTGGCTGTATCCACTTAGGGGCATCGTGCGGCTACAGAGTAATGAAACAGCGGGAAGCTGAGTCATCTACATCAGGACCACCATTACTCAGCACAGACACAGAGGCACATGCTGAATTAAGGATGAGAGTGCCGCACAACTGCCCTCATTATCTCACACACTTTGGTTCAACCATGAGAGCTGGTTGCAGCATTCACTCTCATGACTGCTTTTAACATGCACTATAATCGATAGCTCAGAGGGATAATAGTGAAAGCCATGTGTGCAGTCCGGCAGAGCCCGATGGACAATACTCACACTGCCTTCCTACAGTACAATTAACGTTCGGCTACATGGACATCACGAACAATCACTCCTCTGGAAAGGCTCATGTGACAGTTGAACAGCTAACCCACATATGTCTGACAATTAGGAAATGTGGTAGAGCTCCATCTTTCTTACACTTTTAACCAACCACAATGACCTAAAACAAGCCCTGTCATGTAAAATAACGAAACCGCCATGCCTGTCTTAATGACAGCAGGCGAATTAAAAGCTCTTTTCTTCTGTGGTATCTTGGGACAGTGTAACATTGCTGTGCATGACAAACTCTCCTCTGGATGCTTTGAATTATTTGCATCCATGTTGGATCATGTAAGGGATTAACGTGGTGACTAGGGCGCAATTCCCATTCACCTCAATGGACTACTTACACCAAGCTTTGTGATGCACCTCTGTGTTTAAATATTGTGGCTTGCTAGTTTCTGGTTAAGTAGGTGTTCAATGTGCTGTAGTCACCTAGTTGATAAAACAGCACGAGTGTTCACAAGACACACAAAATATTCTGATCATTACTGTAAGTGGCCAATGATTCGATAAAAAACTGGTTTAATGTTAGTGACTGGACGAACACAGCACACTATTTAAATAGGCCTCCTCTTCAATTCAATTAAAGAGATAGTTCACCCAAAAATGAAAATTCTGTCATCATTTAGTCACCCTCAAGTTGTTCCAAACCTGTTTGAATTTATTTGTTGTGATGAACACAAGGGAAGATATTTGGAAAGAATGCTTGTAACCAAGCAGATCTTGGCAGCTATTGACTACCATAGTATTTTTCCCCCACTATGGTAATCAATGGCTGCCGAGATCTGCTTGGTTACAAACATTCTTCCAAATATCTTACTTTGTGTTCCGCAGAACAAAGACATTTATACAGGTTTGGATAGGGCTGGAACGATTTGACCCAAAATCAAAATCTTGATTAATTTTCTACTTTAGTGATAAATCACACAACAGCTTTGACAATAAGTTTCTGCGCTCCTCTCTGCACACGATCTTCACGTGAAGTGCGAGCTATTGTCTGTATGAGTGTTCGTGTGTCACAATATATCAGGCATTAGTTCAACATAATAGACATCCGATGGTCTAAAATCGCTTTAAAGTTCAAAAGGGCAGGCCTTAAAACACAAACAATTGACAAAGTTTTGTGAGGACACTTCAGGGCGCGCGTGTTGTCAGAGACACGACACGGCTCGGCTCTCTGTGTCACAGAAAAAGTCTCACAAGCACTGAACGGAGATGTTTGCCATGTTGTTCTTGAATAGTGTAAAATTGCTTGAAATGTTCAAACTGGCAAGCCTTTAAACGCATTTAATTGACAAACTTCATGAGGACGCAAGTGAAAGTGATCTGGCAATTACCATAGTAATTCTGAGCATCCAGATTGTATAAACAAAGATAACTGCTCCTGCATCTTTCCGTGTGCCTGCAAACTGCACTTGATGCGACTAAAACCGAAATGACCGACATAGGAAAATTCCGTTGGTTAGAGGTTCTGAATTTCGGTTTCGATTACTTTTCGATTAATCGTCCAGCCCTAAATGACAGCATTTTCATTTTTGGGTGAACTATCCCTTTAACACACTTTAACTCACTTTGATTTTTCCTCTCAGAACGTAGAAAAAAGGGAAAAGTTCTTCATGCAAAAGCAGTGCCAACTTGGGGTGGGAATCACAGGATACCTCACAATGCACGGCTCAATATACCGATAATATTATGATACAGCAATTCTGCGATAATCAATATATTGCTAGACAATGTTCATAGTATTACCCGTGTACTTTACTTTTACCAGGCAGTTCTTTCATTTCATGTACTCTTTGTCGATTTTGTTTGACCCATCAATGGTATAAAAGCCGCAGTGGGTCCAGACTTTGGACTTAAATGTGGCTGGGGCATCTATTATTTTACTCACACTGCTGTCGGCCATCCAGTTAAAAACCTCTTTTACGTAGGCTAGTTAACTTATGTTCATGTTTCCTCATTCATGTGTTGAGCGCCACCTCGAGGAGCCATGAAGTAACGATGCTGGGAGCAGGGAAGTCTATTTAGAGGGCCTTATTTTATTAATAAAACTTTCGATATTTGGCACTAGCGTATCGATTCTTGTATCGCACTGAGGACAACCCTATTGCCCTATCGATATTTTGTCCCACCCCTAGTGCTAACCCTGTTAAAAAGTGATACTAACCTCCATTCAAAATTACAAGCGTGAAAGGCTGTATAACTAGTGTTAAAAGTGGGGTTTAAAAAGATGATAAACTGGCCCTTTTGAAGCAGCATATTGTGCAGAGAACCAGCCAACAGATGTTGAAATGGATCTGGTAGATTAATTTTTGTATCTCACAAGTATGGCACAGTTTCAACTCCACTCAAATTATTATACCAAGATGTATTGTGATGAATTGTGACTAAAGATTCATAATGTCTATCAAATTATGAGGTAGTAGTGGGTGATGCTCAAAACTATACCTATTTGCTTAAGATCCCACTACGTGACTCAAAACAACTAGATTTTGGTACACACTTACTGACTGTTTGTGATGGCCTTTGACATTGCCCTTCTATTCCTAATCACTTGAAGCTCACCAAAATAAGAACAGGAGCACCATGTGAACAGTAATAGAGTGAATTAGAAGGGAAGTTTTGGATCAGATCTGACCAAAGCAATGATTCTTTTTTTATTTTCCAATGACTACATAAAAGAAGCCACACATCACGACTGAAATCATGGAAAGCCAGAATAATCAGTCATGACTCTCAGCAATAACTTTAAATCTCTATACCAAGTTTACCCTATAGTCTAATTTGCTAAGCTAAGGTGCGCAGGCATGTGAAAGCACATCTCTGAGAAAACCGAATTGGCATGTTGTTGTCTAAGCTTTAGTTTTCCAATCTCTCAACCCCACCCAGAGGAGGCCAGTGTGTGAGGCTGCTTTGTTACAGTTTATAAAATCAAGCTCCAAAGGTTAACAGATCAGTTTGAAGGATGGGTTGCTTTTCTTGTTTTTCCACTAAGGAACATTTTCCTTATTCTTTTCATTCCTTGTCACCTTTATCCTTGCACAACCTCCTACTCCCCAACATGCTTAGCTTTTGTGTGATTATATCGATTTCCTGTTGCGATGCAGTGCTTAAGTGGACGAGATCAAGCCCCACAGAGTCCGCCTCCCCCTCCCATTCCCTTTTCATTCAATGGGGGAGGAGGTCGTGGTGCAGACAGCCCACCGAGAGCTCCGCGACAGGCCTGGCAGGACAAGGAAGTCAGATGGGAGCTTGCAGAGCAACTGTGTCCTTGGAATATCTGGGTCAAATACACTCGCACACACTTTTAAACCGAAAACACAAACTGATCAGATAGCCGGTATGACGGGTTCTGCACTTGTCTATTGTACACAGAAGAAATGGGCAGTCGGGGTAATCGACTAGAAACACAACATGGCAGCTGTTGAGCCAGTTGGAGCTGGATTGTTTGTTTATGCCGTTCTCTGAGTGCTCTACGGTAAATCTGGCAGAGTGTGTTGTTGTGGTAACTCATTACAGTGTAAACACAGATTTCAGGTCATCGTGTAGACGCCCAGGCTTGTTTGTGCCATTCTAATCACGCTAATTAGCCGGTATAATATGCAAGTAAAGATTTCCTCTAACCCCTCCATTAATGATTATTCTTCTTTAAGCACAGTAGCGCACAACCTTTGTCATTGTATTCTCAATTAATTAAAATTCGATGAAGGTGACTTACTGTGGAAGTTTTTAAAGAAGTTTGCATGCTTCGCTGAAGAGTAAAACTTTAAAAGGGAGAGTTCACCCAAACATGAAAACCCTGTCCTCCTTTTATTCCCCCTTATGTCATTCCAGACCTGTAGGACCTTTTCCTTCCTTGGGACACGAAAGGATAGATTTTCAAGAATATAACAGCTCTTGTACATATAACAAAAATGGTGACATTATGGATAGATTCTTGAATATGATGATGTAATTCATTGAAAATCTTTAGATATAACACTTTACGTTGACATGAAAAATGTTCTGGCATCAATGTGAAATGCGAACTTGCGATATCCAAGCTAAAGAATAGCTTGGAATAACTGAGTGAACTTATATTAGGGTCTATTTTCTCAAACAAAGGTCTTGTTAGAAGAGGAATATAGTGGACAAGTTAAATGGAGTAATATGCATAAAACATTCTTCTTCTTCTTCTTTTTTTTACTTTGGAGCTCAACAGACCAGATCCTCATTCACTTTCATTACATGGAAGAATACAAGAGTAACTACATTCTTCAGTAATTCTGCTCCTTTTGTGTTAAAAAGTTTAGGTAAAATTAAGGTTTGAAATTACATAAGGGTAAGTAAATTTAACACGACTTACACGAGTAACACAAGTAAATTGAACATGAATTCTGTTATGTCTTTCTGTCTTTGTGTGTTACATGTGGCCTAAGGTATTGAAATCGAAGGCAGAAGTATTTCACACAACATGAACTGTTGACATTGCAACAGATCCACCGCAAAACCATCTAGCAAGGTCACTATTTATCAGTTCTCCGCTCATTTCCCCTTAATAACCTCTGACAACAGTTTCACAGCTTTAAGAGTTTTACTTCACTTTTTAAATTCCAAATCCAGCCCGCTGACCCTAAAAAATGCTGGGTTGTGTGAACCCAAATTTGGGTCAAATATGGACAAACCCAGCCGCTGGGTTACATTTTTCAATTCAATTTATAACGCAACAGTTGGGTTTGTCCAGATTTGACCCAAATTTGGGTTAAAACAACCCTGCATACTTTATAGTGTAATAAGCGATTGGGGTCTCATTAAAGTATTTTTTTAAAGGGGCTATATGCAACTTTTTCCCCAAAATAAACGTAACAATAGGCTTTTTATTTTACCATTTATGACTCAAACATCTCCTGATTAGCATACTGACACCTTGTCCGCTCACAGTGGGTGCACCTATAAGCCTGTATCCTATTTTTCCTATTTTCTGGCGGGTCGTCTTTTCCCGCGCTGTCTGCGGATGTGACGTCACCACCGCTGCGAGAGCGAGCAGAAAATGAGAGCAGTTCTGGTTTTTGGCCACAGGTGTCAGTCGCGAGTTTAAATTTCAGAAAAACGCATATAGCCCCTTTAAGAAGTATTTTTGTGCAGAATGCTGTATGTCTCCCTTAAACTTTCAGCTACAAAACAAACATAACAAGCCTAAAAATGTCAATGCCCTGCACTGTTAACCCTGCACATCAATCAACCGTGCACAGGGAGCCTCTCATAAGTTTAGACCTCAATCCAACACTAAAAAAGGAAAACAACTCTTTTTTTTGAACATCGACGAACCAAAATGCTTTAATATAAATCCACCCCATGCAGTTCCACATGGGCCACTATTAACCAAAAAGGTAGGGAAGTAAAAGGTGGAGGTTACCAATGGTTTATGAAAATATTGTGACTGTTTGTGTATTCTATGGCTTGGCAGTGCAAGATATTAGACAGCTATAAGAATCCACTGATAAGAATGACAAGGGCTGGAAAAGCAAATACAATAATCTCCCTCAAAGACAAAAAGCAAACATTCATGATGCAATTAATGCAAAATCTGTTCATTTCCTACAATCACTAACTTGTATATTTAAATACAAAGGTAGGGATTTCAAAAGTACTGGTACTTTGATTACAAAAAAATAAATAAAAGTGTTCGTCCCATGTGATAATGTGGGCTGCATTTGCCAAATTTGCTTCTTGGTCCAAAATGCCTGTCCTGACAAAGTATTAATGCAAAGTAACACATTTGGTTTTAAGTAAACAAGTGGGACAAAAACTGTATGTGTCAAATAGGCTTTGCACAGATCTGATATTTTGCACTTTAAACACTTCACTTGTGTTTTGTTTTTTAGTTTGTATGTTTATAAATGTCTAGTTTCTTTGTTATTTTATTTTATTATTCATTTACTTGCATTAAATAATTACTTGGAAAACTTAAAATAATTGATGGCTGCATGCTATATAATGCTCATATTAATAACTTTTAGAACTAAAGAGTGGATATTAGTTTTTGTATTGGTATCAACATTGTATGCATTTCAATTTGCATCGAAATTCGGGGAAGCATGACAATAACATTTTATAACTTACACATATTAGAAATATACTCATTGCCCATTTCCTGCTTAAATTAAGGTGGGGTTAGGGTTAGGTCTAATGCTATTTCATGCATTCTGGCTTATTTACACTGTTAAATAGTTGGATTCTCATGCTTAACATGGACAAAATTTCCAAAAATTTGTTGGTGGAGTATTTCTGTACCAAATACACTCCTTCAGGATTCGAATACGTTTCTGAAATGTTTTTCTGAAAGCTGTAATTTTGTTTTTAGATCCCGAAATCAACAATGTCACTAAAGAAGTGTGTTTTTGGTTGTGAGGGAAAGACAACCTTGTTCAGCTTCCCAAAATAACCCCGTGTTAAGAGAACAGTGGATGCAGTTTGTTTTTCCGGAGCAAGCAACGGAGTTCTGCAAGTGTGTTTGTTGGTTCCCGGTCATGAGTCGAAACCGTGGACAGTGAGTGAGACGGCATCAAATGTCTGTTTTGTTGGCAATCGAAAGTTATCCAGGGATAATGCCATTGTGTGTGTGTGTGTGTGTGTGTCTTTAGCTCCACCCGCTACACACCTGCACAAGCTCGGCTGTTTTCGGAAAGAATCGGTACATCTATAAATCTGATAAAACTAAAGACTCTTCGGAGATATGAAGGATTCAATACTACTCTATAGATGCTCAAGATTAACATGAGACTGGCAGAAACTGTGTATGTTATGTACCCTTAAATGTAATATAATTAATATCCCATTAATAAATTCCACCAATAACAACTTCTTATTTTAATATTTCCCACACTGACTTCAAATGTCAGGGTCTCGAGTCTGCCAGGCAGGCAATCTCTTCAGACGCTCATATTACAGTTTGGGTAGGATGATTTTTCCCCCCCTGAGCTCTCATGGATTTACAGCGAGGTGCTCAATATGATGAACTACTTCAAATCAAATAAAGCAGATTTCATCCACTGTTGTGCAATTAAATAAAAGCTGAATAATGAAAATGAGCGGAGGAGGGTTAATACTGATGTCCAGAGAGAAAAAGATGAATGCGATGTAGAAGTGATAAAAGAGAGGGGGGCGTACTGTTGGCACAGGTTTTGAAATATGACCTTCAACGACTAAAAATATGCGTACCTGCAAACCATTAAAAAAAGACATATTTGGAGCACATCATGAAGCATTTCACATGTAAAAGCATGCGTAGAAACAATTACAAACCCAATCACGCATTCATTCAGCGCTACACCAACCTATAGTCAATGTGCTGCACCAGTCCGACTGGAATCTCAGCTCGGATGACCTTCGTCTAAAAGCCTAATTTACCAAGCTAATGCAGATCCTCAATGGAGAGAGAGATTTGTTTTCCTGTCCAAAAGTAATGACATTGTGGTGCGTCCAATATTCACTAACCAATGAGAGGCCAGGCTTTGTAACAGTATCAGAATCTAGGAGAAACATCAGAGCAGAAGGGGTAACCAAGCGCCTCATCATCCATCATCATATTACTCTCACCGCTCTCCATTACTGCCCGCATTAGGCATGACTTGCGCCTACGGGCAATCGGAAAGCACAGCGAGCTGCCCAGTACCACCGAGGAGGTCATGCCTTCATGTAAAGGCACTTAAACTAAAAGCAGCTCTAATAACCTTCAACATTGTCACCCTGAAATGTTAAATAGCCTGTCATCTCCACACTCAAGGACCACCAAATTTTTTTTTTTGATTCAGTACAGATAGAAGATGGCTATAAGACACAATATCGCTAATGAGGATGAGTGAAAAGGTGTTCATTTAAAGCTGAATTTCATGTTTGGCATAAATTGTGTGGTTTGACAGAAATGTAAAAAGCTCTGTTCCAAAACCTAGTTAACCATAAAACAGGCAACGTAAACCACGAGTTACATACTCTTTAGTGTCTTGTTTTAGGCATAAGAACGATTTTTTTTTTTTTCATCAAATCCTTTTATCATAGCCTGGTCTGTCTTGAGTATGCTGGTCACATGATTTGTTTCAAGTTTTCTGTGATCAGTCAGCCTGTCCTAAACCCAACATGGACGCCATTGGTGCAGGACATTCAGATTTTGTGATAATCTTTTTTTAATCTTTTTTTTTTTCAGAAAAAATGCAAAACAACTGCTAATATTAATTGTGAACATTGTCTTAAGATGTCGAAAAAGAAAATTAAGTTATATGTTGCTCATGCTGTTATTTACCGTATTTTGAAAGGCATGTAACTCCCAGTTCATGTTGGCCGTTTAGGGTATAAAAAAAGGATCATCCGCAGTATTGACAATGAATGGTGTTTCGAGGTAAACGGAGCTCCCTGTATTGGTCATTGCATTATTGCGAATTCTGGGGTGACGAGTGAGGGGTTGGTTGTGGGTGGTGGGAGGGCCAGTAGAAATCTTGTTTCAGGACCCTTCGGGAAGACCCTTATAGGTACCCCACTGTACACAGTCCCCCTTCTCAATCTATGTATTTTGAGTTTTAAATTTTTTTTGCAAATGTTAATATTCACATGTAAAACTGATATTATTATTAATACTTAAGTGCTGAAACCCTATTGTTATTGTCCCATTAAACTGATAATGCAGACCAAACCGTAAATGTTAGAGACTTGAAATTTGGCCAGATGGTAGTCCTCAATTTGGGCAGAGGTTGACAGAGTATCGCCTCCATCGGCCAGATTTGAAATCCTTGGGTCAAGACGAAAAAACTGTCAGCGAGAATTTGTTTCGTCATCAATTGTCAGCCATCTTGGATTTTGTCCAAAACCTACTTTTGCAAACTAGTTCTAGCTTTTTTTGCCCGATCGGAACCAAACCAGTGCCAAATTGTTCTCTGGAGTCTGATTATCAAAAGTTATTTATTTTTTTTGATTCACAATTGCTAAGGGGTGCCAAATTGTTCAAAGGGGGCGGAGCCAATTATACTTAAATGGCTATAACTTAAAAACGCAATGAGAAATTTTCACCAAACTCGATACAGTCTATAGGCTAGATCTTTGGTCGCGTGAAAAAAATGAAAATGGCTATAACCACCGATTAGTCCGATTGACTTGAAAATTGGCATGCAGTGTCTTGGTCCAAGGTGCAACAATAGTCTATGAGGACATTGTTGTATCTCAAAAAACATCGCCGCCATCGGCCAATGAAATTTGAGCACTTATTAGACATGGCCAACGGAGGCTGATCGGAACGAAACTCGGTAGGCATTTTCCACTCATACACCTAGAGGTCTGTAATAATTTTGAAAGAAATCGGCCAGTAGTTGGTGCTAACGAGTTTTATGCCTTTTTAATCATGTGTTCTTTCACTTATCAACACAATATGCATATCAATTGATAGATCCCCTCATGTTGAACAAATTCGCCTCAAGAACCACTGCTATCAATCAAATCGTTCATTAAATATTTGCGATTATGTTAAAAACTTTTGCGCACTAGTCCTAGGATTTTTGCTCAGTCTGAATAAAACCAATGCAGTAAAATTCTCTGGACTCTCCTGATCAATAGTTATTTAAAAAAAGTTGAACTTTGCACTTTGGGGTCGCAATAACAGGGTAATTTAAAAAATGGGTGTGGCAAAATATACTCAAAAGCCTATTAATCCTGAAGGAAAACTCAAAACTTCACGAAAATAGGTGAGCACATGCAGCATATGACTCTGAAGAAGCATGCAACATTTTATAGAGATCGGACCATAGGTGGCGCTATAACTGTTAAAAAGGTTTCCTTATTATAATATTCATTTTTAACTAGATATTTTCACACACTCATTTTATGGTAGAACAGTGGTGTCCAACCCTGCTCCTTGAGGGCTACCTTCCTGCAGAGTTGCGAGAAAAAAGAAAGGAAAAAAAACAATCTCTGCAAGTATTTAATAATGCAAAGCTGTAGTCAACAAAAAGTAATAATATCAGTTTTGCATGTGAACATTAACATTTGCACTTTTTTAACTCAAAATACATAGATTGAGAAGGGGGACTGTGTACAGTGGGCCCAGAGGCCTTCACTATGGGCCCCGGTCCTGATACGAGATTTCTACTGGCCCTCCCACCACCCACAACCAACCTCTCACTCGTGCAAACTACATCATATATTTAAAAATATCCTTTGGATATGTTTTACTAAAGTCCAGATGAAATAAAAAGTGACAATTTTTTGGCTAATCATTTTCCAGTCGTGCCTGTTTAAGGGTTAATACATCATAGACATGCTACAGGGACAAAGGCTGTTCCAAGAAGTCACCTTATATATCCTTGAAATATCAATGACTGTGGGGAAAAAAAGCATCCAAAACGCTGAGAAATCTGTATTATAATACTTTGTATTTGTTCAATACCCCCAAAAAATGGAAATTACTTTTTGTGTGGAAATTATACCCCCTAATTTTGGCTAAATTATGCTCATTAAAGTACTGCGCTGTTAGCTTAGCAATATGCAAATAAACTGTATTAATATCAATTGTGATTTCACTGTATCATTTGTACTGATATGTCTTCCATGCATGAGGAGTAGTATTTGTAAGACGCACAGAGTCGCTGCCCATTTAGAGAGTTACAAGTGACATTGCATACAGAATGATCCTCAAGAAGGCAGTAGACCGGCAGTACTCCGCTTTGGAACAGTCATCGGCGTCAACTATAGCTGGTTTCTAAATCGCATACAGTCTAATAGGTACGTTTGAGAAACAAACTTTGTTATGTTCTCAAATATGTTCTGCCATTCATAACTCCTCTTCCGTGGCCACACGGGATCCAATGAATGCATAATTCAGAATCTTGCAGAAGTTGTAAGTGATCAGAGTACTTTTCACCTACTGTGAATGCTATGAATTCTGACATTCTACTCAATCCGCGTACTGCTTTAGCCCTTCTAAATAGTAAGGAAATAACTAACTATATTTGGATGCACAGTTTGAGATACAACTGGAAGAAATGCTTCTGTTTATGATGTTGTCAATCCCTCTATTTAAAGGGTTAGTTCACCCAAAAATGACAATTCTGTCATTAATTCCTCACCCTCATGGTGTTCCAAACCCTTAAGACCTTCGTTCACCTTCGGAACACAAATGAATATATTTTTGATGAAATCCGAGAGTTCTCTGACCCCACATAGACCCAGAAAGTTAGTAAAGGCATCGTTTTAATAGTCCATGTGACTCCAGTGGTTCAACCTTAAAGGGTTAGTTCACCCAAAAATGAAAATAATGTCATTTATTACTCACCCTCAAGCCGTTCCATACCCGTAAGACCTTCGGTAATCTTCGGAACAGAAATTAAGATATTTTGGTTGAAATCCGATGGCTCAGTGAGGCCTGCATAGCCAACAATGTAATTTCCTCTCTCAAGACCCATTAATGTACTAAAAACATATTTAAATCAGTTCATGTGATTAGAGTGGTTCAATATTGATATTATAAAGCAACGAGAATATTTTTGGTGCACCAAAAAAACGAAATAAAGACTTTTATACTGATAACCGATTTCAAAACACTGCTTCGTGAAGCTTCGGAGCGTATCGAATCAGCGGTTCGGAGCACCAAAGTCACGTGATTTCAGCAAGTTTGACACGCAATCCGAATCATGATTCAACACACTGATTCACAACGCTCCGAAGCTTCATGAAGCGGTGTTTTGACACACCAAAAATATTCTTGTTGCTTTATTATATTAATATTGAACCACTGTACTCACATGAACTGATTTAAATATGTTTTTAATACATTAATGGATCGTGAGAGAGGAAATGTCATTTCTGGCTATGCAGGCCTCACTGAGCCATCGGATTTCAACAAAAATATTTGTGTTCCGAAGATTAACGAAGGTCTTACGGGTGTGGAACGGACATTGACATTATTTTCATTTTTGGGTGAACTAACCCTTTAATTTTATGAAGTGACGAGAATACTTTTTGTGAGCAAAAACAAACAAAAATAATGACTAGAAGTCTTCTCTTCCATGTCAGTCTCCTACGCAATTCACAAAACACTACCACGCAAGCGATTATGGGATTGTTCTTGGCCAATAGTGAGCTGCTGTTTTGCTGTAAAACCCTGAAGCGATGTACTTTGTGAATAGCCCAACAAAGGGAATAGCATAAGAGAGTGACAGGGAAGAGAAGAGATTTTTGAATAAAGTGGTTGTTTTTGCTCACAAAAAGTACTCTCGTCTCCTCATAAAATTAAGGTTGAACCACTGGAGTCACATGGACTACTTTAATGAAGTCTTTACTACCTTTCTGGGACTTGAAAGTGTTAATTAAAATGCTGTCTATGGAGGGGTCGGAGAGCTCTCGAATGTGTTCTGAAGATAAACGAAAGTCTTACGGGTGTGGAACGACATGAGGGTGAGCAATTAATGACAGATTTTTCATTTTTGGGTGAGCTAACCCTCTAAGCATTTTGTATTTATACTTCTGTAGGGGAAGAGAGACAGGGGAGTTTACGCTTTCCCAGATGTATGCAATAGTAATAGTCTATTACAAAACTGCATCTAAGGATTTAGAATGATTAAAGGCACAACTGCACCAAGCCCTAATTAGGTGCACAACCATGAACACTGAACCAATGGATCATCTTTTTATTAGACATAAAAGAACAGTATTGCATAATGTTGAGCTTATTATTCAGCCCAGAGTTTGCCCTTACTGACATTCCTCAAGGCTGAATAAATGACACTCTCCATTGTTAAAACACAGAGCCCTCCATTTTAAAGACTACTCGTTCTTAAAATCCTAATCTGTCTAATCAGCATCCATATATTGATTACTAGGTGTGTATGCAAAGGCAAGCATAGTAATGACCATTCATGCAACCATAAATGGTAGAGATGTGCAAAGCTCCATAAATCAATAAGATCTTTTGAAAGAGTGTTTTGGTTTAAAACAACATGGGGTCCAGAACAACAAGGACCCCATTAATCTTTATTGAATGGAGAAAACAGAAACAGAGAGAGAGAGAGACACACACACACACACACTATCTATACAACATGTCTATCTATACAAGACTATCTTTTTTTTTAAATAATAATAAAAAATGAAATCGTATTTTGTGTCATAAAAGTCCAAAAAAACATGATGAGTAAATTATGACAATTATATTTTTAGGTGAACTATCCCTGTATGATTTGGCTGGTTTGTCCATTTTTTTAAAGTGCTTGTGGCAGGATGCTCTGACATATTGTCCCATTTATTGCGCATGGCTTTGGCAACAGTGCTTTAGTGGGAGTGAAATGTAAAAATCTCACTGTTAATATGATCATGCATCGAAGCACATTGTAACTTGTCAGCATTCAAGTCACAGCGTGCTCTCTTTTATCAACATAAAGAATAGTTGTGTGCCAACAGCAATCTGAAAACATATAGAGCTCCTTATAACAGATAGGAGAATGCGTTATGAAGCCGTCCACTGAAAGAGACAAGCAGACCATGATTATAAAACCATATAAATTAGACAAATATAAAGCCATATGAACACATAAATCATGTTACGTTGCTCATCAAGCATTGTCCTTTTAGCATTATCTAAAAACAACGTGGAGCATTATTAAAGGGGATGTCTAATGCTATTTCATGCATTGTGACTTATTTACACTGTTAAAGAGTTGGATTCTCATGCGAAACATGGCCAAAATTTAAAAAAATTAGTTGGATGTATGACGGACATATTTCTGTTCCAAGTACACTCCTTCAGGATTTGTATAGGCCTACATTTCTGAAAGTTTTTTTTTTTGAGTATGGCGTCATAAAGGGCGGAATTCCTTGTGGTCCCAGCGATAAAAGATCCCGGTCATGAGTCGAAACTGCATCAAATGTCTGTTTTGTTGGCAATCGCCGACGCGTAAATGCATATAATGTAAACAACACGAACGTACAGTGAATCAAAAGTTATCCAGGGATAAAGCGATGATGTGTGTGTGTGTGTGTGTGTGTGTGTGTGTGTGTGGGGGGGGGGGGCATACTCGTAACTCTTTAGCTCCGCCCACTGCACGCCTCCATGAGCTCTACTGTTTTCGTAAAGAATCAGTACAGTGTATCTGTCTTTTATAAATCTGATAAAATTAAAGACTCTTCAGAGATATGTAAAATGTAAAACTACTCTATAGGTACTTAATATTAACATGAGACTGGTTGAAACTGTGTTATGTACCCTTTAAAGGGATAGTTCACCAAAAATGAAAATTAGCCCATGATTTACTCACCCTCAAGTCATCCTAGGTGTATAGGACATTCTTCTTTCAGACTAATACAATCGGAGTTATATTACAAAAGTCCAGGCTAATCCAAGCGTTATTATTGCAGTAATAGTTGTTCTGTTTTTGAAGTCCATAAAAAAAATGCATCTGTCTATCAAATAACATGCTCCACGGCTCCAGGCTCCGGGGTATAATAAAGGCCTTCTGAAGCAAATCGATGCATTTGTGTAAGAAAAATATCCATATTTAAAACTTTATAAAGTAAAGTTTCGGCCGACCGCCTTCCCAGAAAATGCGATGGACAGGTGCATTTTTTATGGACTTCAAAAACAGAGCAACTATTATTGCAGTTATAATGCTTGGATCGTTCAGAGTTGTTGTCTCACCCTTAGCTGTCAAAAAGGACAATGAGAATTGCAATCTCTGTCTAGAGACCAATCTCCCTCTGTTCCTGCTACTCCAGATCACTGAAGCCGCTCAGTCAATCACGACGGCAGTTAATCGGGCCACTTAAATCCAAATTGGATTAACAAACTGGGCAGGGTTATGATTCAGAAACGTTCACTTAAAAAAAAAAAAAGAAATTCTGGAACGAATGATTTTGTGATGTTCATGATCACAAGGAGAGAGTGACAGCAATAAAACTTTTCTTACAGTATGTATTAACGTTTCATTTTTAAAATTCCATTCATTTATTTGCAAGTTGACAGGCCAGGTTTCAATACATTTGCCGAAGGAAAAACACTTCACTGCATATATGCTTGCTTGAGTCGCTTTAATATGATGTGATCACGGTCTGTGTAAAATACCAATAATTGACCTCACAAGTATTCATCTAATGTGTTTTGAATGGAGCATAAACGTTGTACAATGGCTAGTATGATGGAAAAAAGATCTTTGGTACTGAACGTAATGACTCCAGATGGCTGGAAATTAATGCTGCATGTTTCTTTTAACATCTCTAAGGTACACAGAGGGATGCACCTCCCAGAATTCATAGCGTTCCCCTGCAGCTGGCTCACCGTCTGCATATACTCTCTGCAACACTGTAAGCAAGAGTAAACTCAACAATTCACTGCCCACATTGATGACCACTGGAGCCACTGGAGTGGATTACAGGAGATCACAGGGCGATCTACATCTTCAGATACACTGCCACGGCCAAAAAAAAGCTTGATTTAAATGAGCAAATGCTTAAGAGTCTATGATTGGATCATTATTGCAGTGATTATTATGTTTCTAGCAAGTATATATGTTTGGCAATGGTTATTCTAACCCAAAGGCCGTCTGTCCACCAAAAAGTTTTCACACGGCTGCCGTAGTTTTCCAATTGTTTTCAATGGCATGAGTGTAACGAGCTGAGCGCTCTGTGTTTTTTACCGATCGCAAAGAGTTGAAGAATGTACAACTTTGAGTAAAACGTAGCGCTCATCACTGTCACTTTTTACCTAGCCGTCCAATCACAGTGGAGGAGGGACGGGACAAATATACAACATCGACCAACCACCACATTCTGCTTGTACAATGGAACAAAATAATTTAAAAGAGAAAAAAAACTTTACATTGTATCGACATTTTTATATAGAAACAATACAGAAACAAACTATCTGTGAAATGAGATAATAGTAACACTTCCACAGATATTCCGTTTCATAGCAAGCAAAGAGTCTCAACTGATAAAAAAAACCTGCTGTGCTGCAAGTATGAAGCTTTTCATTTCTTAAACAGCCATGTAGGAAGACCCATCACGGCCATATTCCAGGATGACAATGTCAAGATTCGTTAGGCTCAAATTCCATGAAGTATCATTTCCACACATGATCTGAGTGGTTAGTCCAGACCTTAAATTCATCGTCTTTGGGATGTGCTGGAGGAGACTTTAAAGAGTGCTGGACTCTTGCATTGTCAATAAAAGATCTTGACCAAAAAACTAATGCACCTCTTGATTAAATAAATTATGTTATTTCCATCAAGAGGTGAATCTTGACATTGTCATCTTGGAATATGACCATGATGTGTCTTCCTACATGGCTGTTTAAGAAATGAAAAGCTAAACACTTGGGAGATCTCGTGCCACAAGGCTAAACTGTGTGTCTTGTGTCATATTGTCATGACCTGGTCATGACGGAGTGTAAGGGTGAAGTTAGGATAGAATATACCAACGCTACGTTTACATTACGCCTCGACTCTAGTTTTGCTTTTTCTAGAAATAAAAACTATTTGATTCAGGTGGATAACAGTCGCTTCAATTCCATCAGCTCATCCAACATGAGCTGTTCGAGTCATACATGCCACTGATCGCACGACGAGAAGACAGCGTGTGTTATGATTGTGTTACGTGTTAGTAAAGCGCTCGCATTGAGTGTGTGTGACATGTTAGTGGACTGGACCGTGGCGGATGATTCGTTGCGCAGCCGAAGCGTCAGACTTATATTTTAAAATGTGCGTTCAGCACCACCGCTCCCCATTCACAGAGTACACACGATCGCGAAATTGAAAGTGAAAATAAACGTGAGCGCGCATTCAAACACGATTTCAATACGTTACCCCTGTTTGAAAGTTTCTCCCTGAGGCACGCGAATATCTCCCAATATAAAAGATATCTCGTTGTAACCATCTCTTAGCTCTGTAAAATGTGGTCTCTATTTGCACTTTGAATATTGAGTACTTTGATTATGGCATTATGGTTATTGTTTGCACTTAAAGGTAGCCTGACGTCGTCATACTCAATTCTAGTCAGAAAGTGAGTCTGATACTGCTCCGTTGGGCTGTGATTATGGGGCGTGTTTCAACCGAACCAGGAAAGACCTCAATTGGATAGACCTACAACCAATCAGAGCAACGTAGCGACCGAGCGACGCATAACGTTAGTTGTCAAATGTCAACAGAACTCAACTTGCACTGTGTTGCCAAGTCCATGGGTTGAAGCGACCCCAATTATGTGATATACAGACCCAGGAATACGAATTTTAGCAGGCAGTCCTTCCAAAATAACACATATTTTACCCCCCAAATGCCTTTTTTTCCCGGAGAACCCCCCTGGAAAGCTTTTGGGCTTGTTTTTGGCTAGTTTTGAGGAACGTTAGCAATTGGGCGGGTTTGTTGTAAAAACTTGGCAACCCTGTCTGCACGCACGCTGGAATAAGTAGCCTAACGTTAGAAGAACAAGACGAGTGTAAACGAACTTTGCCGGTGTAGTAAAAAAAGAATTTAAGGATACACAGAGTAATTACCTACACGATCATCATTTCTGAGAGAAATAGTAAAGGTGAATGCATATATGAACAAGTTCTGCGTTTAGGATTAGAACAAATTCAACCCAAGCGCCTTTGATGACGTGGATGATTACGTTACTGTTTATCATCTGTCCATCATCGTCTAAAGCCCGCCCTGACAATTTCATTGGTCCGAACAGTTTCTGTTCGGGCATAATTACTTCTCTATTGAGCAAGTCCAGACCGAACTGCCCGAGTAAAAATGTTGTGGGCGGGGCTAAGTTCGGCTGGCATCCAGGCTAACTTAAAGGGTTAGTTCACCCAAAAATGAAAATTATGTCATTAATGACTCACCCTCATGTCGTTCCACACCTGTAAGATCTCCGTTCATCTTCGAAACACAGTTTAAAATATTTTAGATTTAGTCCGAGAGCTTTCCATCACTCCATTGAAAATGTATGTACGGTATACTGTCCATGTCCATCATCAAAGTAGTCCATGTGACATCAGTGGGTTAGAATTTTTTGAAGCATCGAAAATACATTTTGGTCCAAAAATAACAAAAACTACGACTTTATTCAGCATCGTCTTCTCTTCCGGTCTGTTGTCAATCCGCGTTCACGACTCCGCAGTGACGCTGCTGACGTAAGACGCTACTGACGTGTTATCTGGTGACAGATGTAACAAAATGCTTCAAAAAGTTCTAACTAACCCACTGATGTCACATGGACTACTTTGATGATGTTTTTATTACCTTTCTGGACATGGACAGTACATTTTCAATGGAGGGACAGAAAGCTCTCGGACTAAATCTAAAATATCTTAAACTGTGTTCCGAAGATGAACGGAGGTCTTACGGGTGTGGAACAACATGAGGGTGAGTCATTAATTACTTAATTTTCATTTTTGGAATTTTCACTAACTCTTTAATATCTGATCAATTTGTGGGAAGGAGAGGAGTTCAGGAGGTCAAAAGAAGCTCATGTGCAGTTCTAAGGTCTGAAGAGACAATCATACAGCAGAGAAGCCAGTCAGTTGAGTTTTTGGCAAAACCTGCACAGTGCTCGTTGTTTACTGCAGATGATAATTCATACTCAGAAAGTAGAACCGAAATGACATTCATTACAAGATGAGTTAAAACATTTCAAATGCACCTGCAAACAATGTTTCTAGTCATGCATTTCATCATTGAGGATTTCTTAAAAATACTATGTAAAAATCTCGTCTCGGTCTCGTGAGAAGTGTCTCGTCACACCCCTACTAAACACTCCATCAGTTAGTGTTAGAAGAACTGTTGCCAAACATATAACATAATATATAACATAATAATTACTGCAATAATGATCCAATCGTCGACTCTCAAGACTCTTATTTGCCTATTTAAATCCAAACAGTGACTTTTATTGGCCGGGCAGTGTAGTTTAAGCAGTCTCTGTACTTGTCCGCAATCAAAAAGGAGGCTTTTATTGAACAGTTGAGTCAACAGGGAGCCAACGAGAGTTAAGTGCATATCTCAGGGGTCTGACATCAGAGTCAGGATTAATATCTGACACTGCGACTGGCATTTCAGCTTGTGATCCAAGAGGAAGTTTTTTAGCCTTGGCACTCTCCACTGATTAAAGTCCAGCTAAGGTTCAACGTTTTTTCAGACTCTCAAAGCCTTATTATTTCTACTGAACTGCACAGTCCTTCGGGAAATCGTTGTGTTGTAGCAATTCGTTAAACACCTCACAGCTGTGCTTTGACTGTTTATGATAAAATGGTGCTTTGAGACTTGGTGCTCAGGCAGCATGGCCTTTCTGTCAGGGACCTGTCACTGCTGTGTCCCAGCCTGACAGGTTTGTGCCAAGCACTGGAAGATGCCACGCTGGCTTGGTTTGAGGAACACTAAATGCCAACAGTCACACAAATATTACTGCCCAGAGAGAAATAAACAAATGACACGCAAAGATTCACGACGGGATCACTTAATCCAAAGAAGGGTTTAAGAGTGTGCTGGTGTGATTCTTCGAGAAGGTATGGTTCTGAAAACGACTAAAAGATTATTTAACTGCATGCCGCAATCTCACCAGAGTATGCAAGTTCACACACTAAATGTTACTTGTATATCAAGAAAACCCATATAAACCATAGAAAATATGGACGTAGTGTCCGTGACGTAATCCATAGGTTTGCGAAGAGCAGTTTTGAAGCCTAAAAATCTTGGCAGGGCGTCACTCCTGGATAACAGAAAATGGGCAAAGAGGCAGGACGTGACTGGAGCTGAGGTGAATGGTTGCTGAAAGCACACACACCTAGCTCAACCATAGCGGCAATCCACCTGTCACTCCGGTGGCCATGTCCTTAATTTAGCAGAACTTTAAGGCTTAATATAATTTAAACGGATGAGTAATAAAAAAATTCACCCCCCTCACAGTTGTCATGAAGGGAAAAATTAACTATATAGACCAAAACCACAATTTGTACCAGGCTGTAAACATGGTTTTTTCTGCTGTAAAGTTGGGTATTTTAACATGGAGCTCTGCTCCCTTTTGGAGCCTGTCTCTAGCGGCCAGAATTGCAGTCACTTCCGTATGAGCTTCAAGAGAGACCACAGAAGGTTGCCGCTTGATATAAAACTATATAAAGAAAATCCCTGAAGTGGCACCATCAGTGAAAGTATCAGTATTTACCATAGTACTGTCCGATTGTTTTTTAATCATTTAAAATCAACCTAGACTCATTAGAAAAATGTGCCTATACCTACAAATTCGAAACCATACCTTATACACACAATTCAAATAAACACTAGTGGCACTTTCCACTCAAATTATGATTACATGGGCAGATTGTTGATTAATAAACATTTATTTTTGCATGGCTCCTTGCACGATCTGTAAACTATGTTTGCATCATATATATGACCCTGGAGCACAAAACCAGTCATAAGTTGCACGGGTATATTTGTGGTAATAGCCAACAATACATTGTATGGGTCAAAATTATCGATTTTTCTTTTAAGCCAAAAAACATTAGGATATTAAGTAAAGATCATGTTCCATGAAGATATTTTGTAAATGTCCTACTGTAAATATATCAAAAATGTATTATTAGTAGTAATATGCATTGCTAAGTTCTTCATTTGGACAACTTTAAAGGCAATTATCTCCAAACTGAATATATATGATAGGCCAAATATTGTCCTATCATAACAAACCATACATCAATGGAAAGCTTATTTATTCAGCTTTCATATTATGTTGGCCCTTATTTCTGGTTTTGTGGTCCAGGGTCACAAACTTGCACAGTAGCTGAACTAAGTTCAGCATTGCACATGCGATGTGGTGCACTCATTAACTATAATGGATGTGGTCCCCTCAAACACGACTCATGAGAAAACATTTGTAACATATGCATTTTTATCTCATCATGTTTACTTCTGTTAACACAATCGGTCAGATTTAGGGTACGGTTTAGTATATGTGGTGGGTTAATGTGATAGTGCACTAAACTTAGCACCACTGACCAGACTTTTCATTTCTGAACTGCCGTGATAGGTCAAAGATGCAATGCAAGATTCACATTCACAAAGCATATATCATTTACAAATGTCGATACCAAGCGTCAAGTCCTGAAAAGTGAAGCCAAAACGTTGATCGCCCCCAGGTGGTTGGTCCCAGTATAGGCCATAAACCCCGCCCTCTTTGTGTAATCAAATGGGACTCAACAAACAATCAAATTACAGTTCAAAAAATTATTTCCAAAGATGGTTTCTGTCATTTTAGGTAGTTTTTAATCACGCTGATGTAAGTTCAAGTGTTTGTTTTATTAAATAAATTTGGTTTTAGTTATTTGATGCTGTAAAAACGGGAGTGTGACGTCGTGATTGACAGCTCTGAGTGATGTAGTCACTGATGCACCAACTGACTTTTTCCGGGATTTATGGTAGGCGATTGGAGCTTTGACTTTAATTTCTAGATTTCCATAACTGTTTTTCACACCAACATAATGATGTGTTCTGCAGTAAAATCTGCAAACAGATACTGCGGGAGTGTGGGCGGGGCCTTGATACCGCAACTCCACTTCACGCTCAATACTGCGCAGACTCAGGTCCCAAATCAGCGCAAGATTTCAGCGCCATTTGGGACATTGCCGGCTTCACTTTTCTACAATGCAAGAGAGTGAAGGTGCGTTTTTTTACAGTCCGATACAGGCACATTTTTCTAGTAAGCCTGGATTGAAAAATTATTGTTTACCATGGGCCAAACTGCAACTTGTACAAAAACATAAGCACAAAGTTTAACAATGGACAATAAATATACTGGAAGCTATAACATTTCACTGTAGCAACATGCCAGTGTACCAAAACATGATTTCTATGCTATCCTTGGTCCAAATAAAACTGAATAACAATATGCTTTGATAATGTGGGAAAGTAGGTAAGAAAGTATAAAGTATCATCTACATATTGTACTGTAAGGTGGTACTTCTTTTTTTAAATACCATGGTACTACCACAATGATATGGCCCCGAAAATGTGGAATTATCCCAGCACTTTGTTTAAAAATATGTACTTTAAGTAAATATGGATTATTAAGTTATCTAGTACCATCTAGCCTATAGAATATCGCTTTATCCATTATGCTAACGTCCATACTCTCATGGTAATACCAGTTTCACATGAAAGGGAACTCCTGGCCTTCCTCCTCACATTCTTCATGTTTGTACTATAAAGTCAATGAGGTGGAACAAAACAAAAGCTATGCTGATGGTGTCTCAGGGACTGCCCGTGTGTTTTTTCTCCAGCTGACGAGCTTCCATGACATGCTAGAGCGCCATTGAGCAATGCGCACAGGAGTTTACTCAAAGGAAAACCCACAGGCTTGCCGCTGGAAACGGGAAACACCCGCAGGAAGAAAGGGAGGAGTGTGGGAGTAAAGAGAGGGAGATAATTAAACGAAGAACTGAACTGAACATGCTTGCCTGAGTGAGAAAGGGAGTCTCCTCCTTTTCCCCCAACAATGACAGTACTTCAGACGGGCAGGGGGCGTTCTCACTGTTCGCATTCTTGCGTTCCGTCTGCTCTGGGGTTATTACTTTATTTTATTCCGACTACGCATGCGTCAGACGGACGTTACGTTGCGTTTTTGAGACGGCGCGTCAAGTTAAGAATAGTTCAACTTTTAAAAACGCGTCTCGAGAATGTTTAAACGCAAGGTCCTGCGTGAACGCGGGGGTCCTGCCGCACTGTCACTCTCTCTCTCTTTCTCTCTCTCATATACTGAGTACAGTCGGACACTGCAGTGGATCAAACACACGGTCCGTCCAGTTCGGCAAAGCTTGAAAGAACGCGATGCATGCTTGAAATCACTGAAGCGATCCAATGCCACGTAATCAATCACGGAGAGCACATGCCGTGTCTCGGAGTTGTGCGGGCAGTCAGCGTTAAAGTTGAGACCACTGTTGCTTTCAAGGTTATCCTGGAACGGATTGCACGGAGCCAATGCGCCAAAAGCGCATCCGATCGCTCGCGTGTAATTCTCCATCATGCATGCAAACTTGAAATGTAACGTTCATGCACGAGCCAAGCCATGACACTGCCTTGCACATGTGTAAACGCCTCCTGTAAACGGGACGACTTGAACAGCTAGACTGAAAGTGCACTGGTTAATGATGCAGCACTGCTGATCATCACTGTGCAATGCACGACTATACTCAATGCGGACAGTAACGTCTCGAAGCACTTCCTTGACGGGTTGTTTTTGTCTAACGTTAATCCTCTTCAGCGAGAGGAACCCAGCCCCCGTATCTCTCCCCTCACAACCCTCCCCTAGTCCAGCAGCAGCGGTAGCAGCACCCATGTTCGGTTTCCATTCCAGGAACTCACCGTTCTTGTGCTCTGAGGATGTCGCTGTGAGGAGACACCGAATGCGGGGAAAGCAGACGAGGCTACGGCTCCGCTGCTCCGGGACAGGAGGAGGACCGATCTACACACTTTCGCTGCCATCTCTGGAGTGAAACCCGGCCGAGAGAACCCAAGTGCTGCGGGCGAACCGACTGAGACTGTTGGAGGAAAGGGAGGGGAAATAGGAAGGGCTGCTGGGCTGGGCTAATATTTCATACACACACACGCAACGCTACACACACACACACACACACGTATAGCCTACACAACAACTGTTTCGAAAGAAGCTGCTGTAGTTCCGCGTTCGAAGCAAAGTGGTAAACTCTGAAACAGCCAGAATGTTTTATCTCATAACACATACTGAAATGTCAGTATAAGGAAGTCGTAGACTGAAATACCACGGTCTCTAGGACAACATGAAAGGAGTGTTTTGATTGGCCGAGCGGTTACCTGCTGGCACCGCTTGGAACTCTTTTCGTCCAATGAGAAGAGGCGCAGCTGTGTAGTTTTGACAACTTGAAGAGAACGTCAGCTCAACCAATCAGAGAACGCGGGACGCTCGCGCGCTTGTGTTCGCTCTCCATGAAAGAAAAAAATATAGTTTATATCGAATATATATATTTGTACAACATTAAACCACTAAGTAAAGTCCCTAAAATTTTCTTTGTAAAATTGTGTATTTTGAGAGTGTTTTCAAATCTGTTCACTGCAAAGAAAGAATGCCAAAGGTAGGCTACTTGGTGCATTACCAGTTTTGTCAGTCAAGTTAAAGTCCTCATGAAATAAAAAAATTACAATTCTTTCTTTCTATGGAAAACTGTTTATTATAAATATTATAAATAGTATTTATTATAAATTATTTATCTGTGCACATTATTATTTATCTTTGATCAAAATAATTTCCCCTCCCTCTTCCCTTCACTCACTTGTGATAGCAGCAATAGCAAATTCCCAATGGACAAAATCAAGTCCTGTCCTAAATTTTTTCTTATGAGTGGCAGTTTCATGCCGACTTAAAAATTGACATAGACAACACAATCCCATTCCCAACCTGTATAGGTCTACTTGTCTGCATACTCTCTGCACCTCCTATATTTAACATGGTGGATTATCAATATGGATCTTTGTAGGAGAGCATGGACAATTGCAACACTTTTTGCATTTCCGTGACTTTCTCAGAGACTATTTGTATTTGAAAGACAACATTTTAATACAATATATACCCACATCTGTCAGCTACCTACACTGCTGCAACATGTGTACATTATGATAATATTTGTACAATTTATACTTGAATAGACAAAGTCAAATATTTCAACTGACCCCATAAGAGGGGACGGTTGCAACAGTCCATGGGGGCAGTTTCAACATTTATCAAAATGTAATAAAATCATTCTTTAACATAATTTTCAAAAGACTAGTAAAAGGAAAAACATTTTTAAGTAACAACCAGGTTTTGGTAAATTATTACAATACATTTCAACATAATATTGTTCAATTAAGTCAAAATCAACACGGAAATGTAATAATACTTGTGTGAAAGCTTACAGAACTATGTTTATGTGAATGTTGGAATATATTCTTATATACAGTATATTCTTGCAAGGTTATGTGGCAAATGGTCTTATGCTTCACAATGTTTGCTGCTTACATCAACAGAGCCTGCTGTGCATTTCCTCTCTTGTGTCATACTAAAAACACAGAACAGATCAAATGTATGCCTATTCTATTTACATCAATGTTGTGATAAGGGACAGTTGCAGCATGCTACACCGACAACTTGCTATGCTAGCTTGACATAATAGCTTTGACACATGCTAGCTATTCCTTTTAGAAGGTAAGAAAACACTGATTAAAATAATATGACTTTACAATGCTTCACGCATAAGCCAAATAAGCCATGTTGCAACGGTCCCTGCTTTCCCCTAAATGTGGATAATTGCATTGTATATTGCTCCATCACACACACACATTTAAATGAATTAACATACACTATATTGCCAAAAGTTTTGGGACGCCTGCCTTCATATGCACATGAACTTTAATGATATCCCATTCTTAATCTGTAGGGTTTAATATGGAATTGGCCCACCCTTTGCGGCTATAACAGCTTCAACTCTTCTGGGAATGATTTCCACAAGGTTTAGGAGTGTGTTTATGGGAATTTTTCTTCTAGAAGCGCATTTGTGAGGTCAGGCACTGATGTTGGACGAGAAGGCCTCACAGTCTCTACTCTAATTCATCCCAAAGGTGTTCTATCGGGTTGAGGTCAGGACTCTGTGCAGGCCAGTCAAGTTCCTCCACACCAAACTTGCTCATCCATGTCTTTATAGACCTTGCTTTGTGCACTGGTGCGCAGTCATGTTGGAACAGCTGGGGCTATCCCCAAACTGTTCCCGCAAAGTTGGGAGCATGAAATTTACCTAAATGTCTTGGTTTGCTGAAGCATTAAGAGTTCCTTTCACTGGAACTAAGGGGCCAAGCCCAAACCCTGAAAAATAACCCCACACCATTAGATTAGATTAGATTAGATTCAACTTTATTGTCATTACACAAGTACAAGTACAAGGCAACGAAATGCAGTTTAGGTCTAACCAGAAGTGCAATAGCAGCAAGTGCAGGATATACAACGTTTGCATAAGTGCAGGACATGGATATGTACTGAGTATATATAAATATGTCTATAAATAGAGAGATGGTTATTACTATAAACAGAATTTACAGGTGAATATGTACAGTGAATAATATACAGATGGTTAATACTATAAACAGAATTTACAGGTGGATATGTACTATGAATATAATATAATATACAGATGGCTATTACTATAAACAGAATTTTACAGATAGAGGTATACAATGATATGTTAGGCTAAAATGAGGAATATGGCAGTGGATTAAGGTAGTGCAATAAATTATGGACAGAAGCTATCCGAAAAAAAGTGTAAAAGTGCAGTGGAAGTGATTGCATATTACAGTTAGAAGTACGGTGCAAAATACAAATGTAAACAGTAGGTACTGTAAATAACAGTCGGCAGTGCAAATGAGCATAATCCAGTTACGGTGTGGTAGTGCAAAATGAATAAGTAAACAGTTGTTACTGTAATAAAGAGTCGGTAGTGCAAATAACAAAGTGAAGGTGGATGTGAGGTAGGAGAGTTATCAGTATATGAGGGGAGTGGATCAGCGGGGGTTTGAGTTCAGTAAGGAGACAGCTCTGGGGAAAAAACTGTTCTTAAGTCTGCTGGTCCTGGTCCGGTGGATCCTGAAACGCCTGCCGGAGGGCAGGAGAGAAAACAGTCTGTGGGCTGGGTGCGAGGAGTCCTTGAGGATGCTGCGAGCTCGATGCAGACAGCGTTTCCTCTGGATGTGTTCGATGGCAGGCAGTGGAGTCCCTGTGATGCGCTGGGCAGTTTTCACCACCCGCTGCAGGGCCTTGCGCTCCGCAACAGAGCAGCTCCCATACCACACTGCCACACAGTTGGTCAGGATGCTTTCTATTGCGCAGCGATAGAAGTTCACCAGGATAGCCGAGGAGAGCTGATTCTTCCTCAGTGTCCTCAGGAAGAAGAGGCGCTGGTGAGCCTTCTTGACCAGGCTGGAGGTGTTGGTCGTCCACGACATGTCCGCCGAGATGTGGATCCCCAGGAACTTGAAACTGGAGACACGTTCAACAGCCATTCCATTGATGTGGATGGTGTCGTGTGTGCCTCTTGACTCCTTCCTGAAGTCCACGATGAGCTCCTTCGTTTTGGTGGTGTTGAGGAGCAGGTTATTATCAGCGCACCATGTGGCCAGGTGCTGGATCTCCTCCCTATAGGCAGTCTCATCGTTGTTGCTGATGAGACCAATCACCGTTGTGTCGTCCGCAAACTTGACGATAGAATTAGATCCATACACAGGCTTGCAGTCGGCGGTGAAGAGGGAGTAGAGAAACGGACTTAGCACACAGCCCTGTGGTACACCAGTGTTGAGTGTGATGGATGTGGAGCAGGTGGATCCTGAACGAACATTCTGGGGTCTGTCAGTTAGGAAGTCCAAAATCCAGTTGCACATTGAGGTATTGATGCCCAGGTCTCCAAGTTTGGCTATTAACTTGGTTGGGATGACAGTGTTGAATGCTGAGCTGAAGTCAACAAACAGCATGCGTGCGTAAGTGTTCTTATTGTCCAGGTGAGTGAGCACAGAGTGCAGTGCCATGGAAACGGCATCCTCTGTGCTCCTATTGCTGCGGTAGGCAAACTGGTGTGAGTCCAATGTGGATGGTAGAGAGTCTTTTAGGTGTTCCAGGACCAGCCGCTCAAAGCACTTCATGACGATGGGTGTGAGTGCTACAGGGCGGTAGTCATTAGGGCACCTCGGGTTAGAGTGTTTTGGCACTGGCACAATGGACGTGCGTTTAAAGCATGAAGGTACAGCTGCTTGGGCAAGAGACAGGTTGAAAATGTCTGTAAAAACCTCAGCGAGCTGCTCCACACATGCCCTGAGAACACGACCAGGGATGTTGTCTGGTCCAGCAGCCTTGTGCGCGCTGATCCGGCTCAGTGACTTGCAGACATCTGTGGAGGAGAGTGTGATTGGTGGGTCAGCTGAGGGTTTGAGCTTGGTGGCAGTTTCTCTGTTGTCTCTTTCAAAACGAGCGTAAAAGTGATTTAGCTCGTTCAGGAAGTTGACATCAGTGGCTGCGGGGGTGGAGTGGGTGGGTTTGTAGTCACTGATGGCCTGGATGCCCTGCCACATGCGTCGAGGGTCAGAGTTGGAAAAGTGACCCTCTATCTTTAGCTTGTAGCAGTGCTTGGCCTTTTTGATGCCCCTCTTCAGGTTTGCTCTGGATGCGCTGTAGGCTTGTGCATCTCCTGATCTGAAGGCAGTATTGCGTGACTTCAGCAGGAGTCGCACTTCCCTGTTCATCCATGGCTTCTGATTTGGGTATGTGGTGATCTGTTTCTGGGTTGTAACACTGTCAATGGTGGTATTGATATGATCCAATACAGAGGAGGTGTAGGAGTCAATGTCCGTGTGAGCGCCACTGGTGGCTTGAGAAGCAAACATACTCCAGTCTGTGTGTAGAAACCTTTCCTGGAGTGTGGAATCAACCCCCGCAGGCCACACCTTGATGGTCTTCACTGATGGCTTCACACGGTTGATGAGGGGTGAATATTTGGGGATGAGGAACAAAGAGATGTGGTCTGACTGTCCCAGGTGGGGGAGGGGTGTCGCAACGTAAGCTCCCGCCATGTTTGTGTACACGTGGTCTAAGGTTTTGTTTCCTCTGGTGTGGCAGGAAACATGCTGGTGAAACTTGGGTAGCACTGACTTTAAGTTTGAATGATTAAAGTCACCTGCAACAATAAAAGCAGCTTCCGGGTGATCAGTCTGTTGTTTACTGATGGCTGCATGAAGTTCTTTCATAGCAAGCTTGGCATCAGCATCCGGGGGAATATAGGCTGCAGTTATAATGGTGGAAGTGAACTCTCGCGGCAGATAAAACGGTCTACATTTAACCATGAGAAACTCCAGGTTAGCTGAACAATGACTCCCAACAATAACAGAGTTTGTGCACCAGGCTTTGTTAATGTAAATGCACAATCCACCACCTCTGGTCTTACCGGAGCCATCTAATGTTCTATCCGCCCGGAGCGTGTGGCATCCCGCTAGCTCAATAGCGGTGTCCGGTATTCCGCCGTTTAGCCAGGTTTCCGTGAAGATTAGGACGTTACAGTTCAAAAGTTTCTTGCTGTGTGTGATGCTGAGTCGAATCTCCTCCATTTTGTTCACTAGCGACCGTACATTGGCAAGGAAAATACTGGGTAAAGAGAGCCGATGTGGGGTAAGCCTTAGCTTTAGCCTTAGCTTAGCTCTCAGACCACCGCGTCTTCCCCGCCTTTGTTTACGATCTCGGCGCCGCCTGCGAGCACTTCCGCCCGGCCGGGCAGAGTGCATAGCCTCGGGTGTTCTAGCGATCTCAGGAAGGAGTCGAAGATTGTCCATAAAACTGTCGGAAATTCGCAAACCAATATCCAAAATCTCACCACGGGTGTACGATGTTAAGGCACAACTATTCTGAACGAACAGACCCGAGATGAGCAGGAAAAATACCGCAAAATTGCAGAATCTGGAGAGACCCGGAGCCTCGCGAACTACTCGCGCCGCCATCTTGGGTTATCACCATAATCCCCCCTCCACCAAACTTGTGGATTGCACTAATAAAATCAATTATAAAGTTAAATAAAAAATATTGTTAAAGTGATTGTTACGAGTCGCTCAGGCAGGAAGGCAAGGACAGGTAAATATATTCCTCAAAGGAAGTTTACAGGTGACGCTCTCAATACAGGTAAGTACAAACACACTAACACAAAGGAATGTACACACTTTGCATAATTAAGACCAGACAAGGAGTGAATGAACAAGTGGAACTTAAATAGTGAACAGAAACAAGATAATTAATAAGACACAGCTGGGATAAATTAACTAATGAGGGTACACTCTAAAAAAAAAGGCTCGTAATCATAGGGGAACCTTTTTTAGTGCTGTATAGCACCAATTTTGGTGCTTCAGTGGTTCTTCAGAGGTGCTATATAGCACCTTAGTAAAAGAACCGGTGAAGAACCTCTGAAGAACCGCTGAAGAACCTCTGAAGAACCGCTGAAGAACCACTGAAGCACCAAAATTGGTGCTATATAGCACTAAAAAAGGTTCCCCTATGATTACGAGCCAAGAACCATTTTTGGTGCAATATAGAACCTTTTTTTTTTAGAGTGTAATCAGGGAAACACAGAAATGGCGGGGAAAAAGAACAAAGGAACATGTGACAAATCAAAAACACAACCAAAACAGACTAGACATGTGACATTACTCCCCCCCTCCAGATAGGCGTGTCCTCACGCCGTAGAAAGACCAACCGGGGAGCGGGGAGAGGGGAGGGGGGGGGGGCACCCTGGAGTCCTGGAGGACCATGGCAGGTATCTGGGTCCTGACTGGTTGGGAAGTCTCCAGGGTGGCCATGGCCGGTCAGGAGTCTCGGGCGGCCATGGTGGATCAGGAGCCTTGGGATGCCATGGCGGTTCAGGAGCCGTGGGCGGCCATGGCAGATCAGGAGCCGTGGGATGCCATGGCAGATCCGAAGCCCCACCCACATGTGCCCCACCAACAGGTGTATAGCCACCCCCATACCCCCCCATCCCCCCAAAAAATATTTGTGGAATTCAAGGGTTTAGTAAAGGGCTCGTGGAATGGGACGGTTTTGTGGACTGGAGTGGCCTTGCGGGCTCGAGCGGGCTCGAGGAGAACTGGAGCGGGCTCAAGGAGAGCTGGAGCAGGCTCGAGGAAGGCTGGAGCGGGCTCGAGGAGACTTGGAGCGGGCTCATGGAGAGCTGGAGTGGGCTCTTGGAAGGCTGGAGCGGGCTCTTGGAAGGCTGGAGCGGGCTCAAGGAGACTTGGAGCGGGCTCATGGAGAGCTGGAGTGGGCTCTTGGAAGGCTGGAGCAGGCTCGAGGAAGGCTGGAGCGGGCTCGAGGAGACTTGGAGCGGGCTCATGGAGAGCTGGAGTGGGCTCTTGGAAGGCTGGAGCGGGCTCTTGGAAGGCTGGAGCGGGCTCAAGGAGACTTGGAGCGGGCTCATGGAGACTTGGAGCAGGCTCATGGAGACTTGGAGCGGGCTCATGGAGACTAGGAGCGGGCTCATGGAGACTTGGAGCAGGCTCATGGAGACTTGGAGCGGGCTCATGGAGACTTGGAGCGGGCTCATGGAGACTAGGAGCGGGCTCATGGAGACTTGGAGCAGGCTCATGGAGACTTGGAGCGGGCTCATGGAGACTTGGAGCGGGCTCAAGGAGACTAGGAGCGGGCTCAAGGAGACAAGGAGCGGGCTCGTGGAGACTAGGAGCGGGCTCAAGGAGACTAGGAGCGGGCTCGTGGAGACTTGGAGTGGGCTCGTGGAGACTAGGAGCGGGCTCAAGGAGACAAGGAGCGGGCTCGTGGAGACTAGGAGCGGGCTCAAGGAGACAAGGAGCGGGCTCGTGGAGACTTGGAGTGGGCTCGTGGAGACTAGGAGCGGGATCAAGGAGACTAGGAGCGGGCTCGTGGAGACTTGGGCCCAATCCCAATTCTATTTTATACCCCTTCGCCTTCCCCTACCCCTACACCTACCTGTGCCCCTTGCCCCTTGAAACAGAGTGCCAAGGCGTAGGGGTGAAAATATTCCCCTAAGAAATGGGACACCACTACTATACCATTACACCTCATCATACTCCGTTTCTTTTATTATAAAATCCTGTGACATTTAACCAGTATGAACAGCAATGAAGTGCGTAGGCTATATCTAACAGAAATCAGGCGCGAGCACGTTTAACAAATTACTCACTCCCAACAGAGTTTTGCGCTATATTTGGACTTAATAAAATGTCGCTTGTTTTCAGTTCAAAAACATATGAGCCAGAGTTTCCTAAGACGATACAGAATGATACAGAACATACAAGACTAGTGAAGCCGCTTTTCCATTGGACCAAACTGTTCTCTTTGTTTATTAACCGTTCCATTCCGTGCTGATCCGAGCCGGCCGGTACGGATATGGTTTCGTTATCTACTGTGGTGCTGCGATAATGTTCATATGTTATACGTCAAGTCAGTTGTTGCCTTGGTAACGCGAGAGTTTACAGATGATATGTATTGTAAATATCGACTGCGTTATGAAGGATGACCAAATATATATTTTTTAACTATTATTAATATGTGTTCAAATCCCGCAAATAGTGCGTTTAGCAAGCTACAGAGAAACGGCAGCCAGGCGACACGCAAGTGATTGATCCCGAGTGGCAACACACACACATTCTATGCAGCACGATAGTCGGTGGAGGGAAATTCCTCATACCCCTTCGAAGTGTGGTCCTGAAAAATCTTCGTTTGAAGGGCTATCTGGCCCTTCCCCTTACCCCTACCACTCCAGCCAAAAAAGAATCGAGACACCCCTACCCCTTCACGTGAACGCGCAAAACGAAGGGGTAGGGGAAAGAGAAGGGCTAAGGGGTAGAAATGGGACTGGGCCTTGGAGTGGGCTCGTGGAGACTAGGAGCGGGCTCATGGAGACTAGGAGCGGGCTCATGGAGACTAGGAGCGGGCTCATGGAGACTAGGAGCGGGCTCGTGAAGACTAGGAGCGGGCTCGTGAAGACTAGGAGCGGGCTCATGGAGACTAGGAGCGGGCTCATGGAGACTAGGAGCGGGCTCGTGGAGACTAGGAGTGGGCTCGTGAAGACTAGGAGCGGGCTCATGGAGACTAGGAGCGGGCTCATGGAGACTAGGAGCGGGCTCGTGAAGACTAGGAGCAGGCTCATGGAGACTAGGAGCGGGCTCGTGGAGACTAGGAGCGGGCTCATGGAGACTAGGAGCGGGCTCATGGAGACAAGGAGCGGGCTCGTGGAGACTAGGACCGGGCTCATGGAGACTAGGAGCGGGCTCATGGAGACTAGGAGCGGGCTCATGGAGACTAGGAGCGGGCTCATGGAGACTAGGAGCGGGCTCATGGAGACTAGGAGCGGGCTCGTGGAGACTAGGAGTGGGCTCGTGAAGACTAGGAGCGGGCTCATGGAGACTAGGAGCGGGCTCATGGAGACTAGGAGCGGGCTCATGGAGACTAGGAGCGGGCTCGTGGAGACTAGGAGCGGGCTCGTGGAGACTAGGAGCGGGCTCTCATGGAGACTAGGAGCGGGCTCTCATGGAGACTAGGAGCGGGCTAGTGGAGACTAGGAGCGGGCTCAAGGAGACTAGGAGCGGGCTCATGGAGACTTGGAGTGGGGTTAAATGTGAAAGTAAAAAAATTAAAAAAATAGATTGATGAAAAGAACTTAACAATTATAGTTATATGTTTGCTAACGAAATAAACCCATTAAAAGCCATTTGTGTGGTGTGGCTTTTGTGTTCATTTGCTAGTCTAATTTCAACAGGCAGTTTATGGGAAACGTTTGCTAGACTTGGTCTTTAATTAACATTAACATTAATTTGTGTGCAGCCTACATTACAATAACTGTCCTGGTTGAAGTGCAGCAGTAATGCAATTAGTCAAATCGGTGTTTTTTTGAGCAGAATAATTGCATTCTCGCTGAAAAACAAGCGTTCTAGAGCAAAAATGTTGCATGCCTTCTTATCAAACCTGCCACAGCAATGATCAACCTCTCCTCCATTTTGCTTGGGAACTAATGTAATCACTTTAAAGTAACAACTAAATTCAATAAACATTCAATATTTCTCAAACCATCTCCTACCTAGACAACCTGCTGTTCCACTGTTCCACTGTGCCACTGTGTCACTGTGTCATTCATTCTTGCTTCTTGGCAACTGATCCATCCTGTGCATTATATAATTATGTCTCTATTATTAGTCTGTCCTTCAAACAGTTCTTTGGAGCTATGGGACATGAAAATACCATACCGCATTTAATATACTCTATGAAGACACCTAATCCACTTTAAGCAATAGCACAGTACACAATCATTGAAATTCAATCTACTGGTATATGTATATGGTGTTTCCCTGAGTCCCAGTGTAGATTTTGTTGTTTTCTCAACGTAAAAAGATCACTAAGCAGCCAAATACAATTGAGGCTTTTAAAGATATGTTTTTGTCTGTTCAAAGGTTGCATGGTGGTTACACCCTGTAGCTCATAAACTGTTTCAAACGCATTACAGAGTTCATTGACTGCATGCACGTCTTCAACGTATAGGACTCTAATGCGTGCACACAGCAACTCCATTAGTATTCCAAAAGATCATTTTAACATTGATCCAAACCAGTGCCATTGTTTAGATTACACAGTGACAGATGTCTTGGGTTTATTGTGGGATTGTTTGCATACAATTTCTGTTAGAATCAGATGTCTGTTATTGAGGTCAAATTTCACATAACATAGATCATGCAAAGATGCTACATCTTACTTGAATCTCTGCTGATTATTATACTTTACTATTTATATGTGAACGCATTTGAACTGTTTTCTCAGAACTATCTCTCCAAGGTTGGTCAGGTGGGATTTGTGTTACCTTTGAGCCTTGGTTCCACCCAAGGGTTCTTCCTCGCCCTTAAGGAGTGGTTTACTGCTCTTTATTTTTATGAACACCATTGATAAAAGCACTAAATAAATAAACATGAACTGTGGCCCGTAATGTTGCATTTTCATTTCAAATAAACATTTTAAAAGCACTGTTATACAATCTACAGTATAGGATTGGGAATCAAAAATCTATTTATTTTTAAGGTCAGGAATTGGAAACTTGTTTTAAACTTGTTATAAATTTTAATTTCGAATTCTGCTTGCTTATAGATTCCTCTGTGAACATATCAATGTGATTTTAAATCATTTTCAAGCGCACAAAGACGCGAAAGTGAACTCAATTCGGCATTCGCAACAAATGCACACAATATTAGGGCAGAATATCCTCATAAAAACAGTTATGTTTCTGAATGTAAACAGTTAAGAAAGAGAAATATACTACAATATTAACTATATTAAGCTTGAAATTACCACAATGAATTACGGTAATTACGACCTTCCGTGAATGCGTCCGTGCATTAGGTCTTAAGGTGACAGTGGCTGCTTCTCAATCAGCTCCCTAGTTCAGTATTCAGGGCACTGATCAGGGAGTCAGACACATTCATGTACACAATAAACTGATTCACGACATAGGAAGCTACAGAGTTGATTGAGACGCACCCAGGGTTATGATCCCAGTCTGTGTTCCCCTGTCTTGTGTGTTCCTGGACTCGATTCCGTGAAACTGCCACCGATTTTGAGTTAAGGGACCCGTGTTAATTTCACGGAATTCTGTGAGATCAGGTTGGTAAAGTCATGTCACCTACATTTGTATAGCACTTTTACAGTTTAGATTTTCAAAACAGCTTTACAGTGATAATAGGAAATTAATGGAAGAGAGATTTTTTTCGATTGATTAAATTCCATTGTAGGAGATCATTAGCTATTTACTTTGGGGACACCATTTTCATCCAAAAAAGAAAGAAATGAGTTTCAGCAGCTAGAGAGCGCAGACCTTGAAATAGGTTTTGAAATGATACCGCTATCATCCCTGGCAAGCATCCAAAAACGTGAATCCGTGAGAACGGTGACGGCAGGCACGTAAGAATTACATGTTTAGTCCACAGGCAAGCATGTTTGAATACGAATGTGCGCTGGCGCGGCACAATGTACATCAACCGCTGCATAGTACCATCTCTATGGAGAAGAGCACCTTCAGCAACAGGATGCTGTCCCTGTCCTGTTCTACGGACTGAGGACATCTTTTGTTCCTCAGGCGATACAACTTTTTAATTCATCCTTGTGAGCATGGGCTGCTTGTCTTGTTTGTGTTTGTTTTATTATTTTAATTGTTACTACTGGAAACTTTAATTTCCCTAGTGGATGAATGAAGTATCTATCTATCTATATGCTGCCTTCAAAAATCGATCAGATGAAGGTCTCTCAGGAGACAGAAAGTGAAGCTAACATTAGATTCGGAAGTGCCTTGATGCCTTCCTACCTTGAGATGTGTCCTCTGAAGGCAGCATTTTCCAGGTTTCGGACGCAGCCTATATGTAGGGGAGGTAATCAAGTGGTGACAAGTGCGTCTGGTTAGAATTCAGCAGTGGGGAGAACAAGTATTTGATACACTGCCGATTTTGCAGGTTTTCCTACTTACAAAGCATGTATAGGTCTGTAATTTGTATCATAGGTACACTTCAACTGTGAGCGGCGGAATCTAAAACAAAAATCCAGAAAGTCACATTGTATGATTTTTGAATAATTAATTTGCATTTTATTGCATGACATAAGTATTGGATCACCTACCAACCAGTAAGAATTCCGGCTCTCACAGACCTGTTAGTTTTTCTTTGAGAAGCCCTCCTGTTCTCCACTCATTACCTGTATTAGCTGCACCTGTTTGAACTCATTACCTGTATAAAAGACACCTGTCCACACACTCAATCAAACAGACTCCAACCTCTCCACAATGGCCAAGACCAGAGAGCTGTGTAAGGACATCAGGGATAAAATTATAGACCTGCACAAGGCTGGGATGGGCTACAGGACAATAGGCAAGCAGCTTGGTGAGAAGGCAACAACTGTTGGCGCAATTATTAGAAAATGGAAAAAGTTCAAGATGACAGTCAATCTCCCCCGGTCTGGGGCACCATGCAAGATCTCACCTCGTACGACATCAATGATCATGAGGAAGGTGAGGGATCAGCCCAGAACTACACGTCAGGACCTGGTCAATGACCAGAAGAGAGCTGGGACCACAGTCTCAAAGATTGTACCATTAGTAACACACTAAGTCATCATGGATTTAAATCCTGCAGCGCATGCAAGGTCCCCCTGCTCAAGCCAGTGCATGTCCAGGCCCGACTGAAGTTTGCCAATGACCATCTGGATGATCCAGAGGAGGAATGGGAAAAGGTCATGTGGTCTGATGAGATAAAAATAGAGCTTTTTGGTCTAAACTCCACTCGCCGTGTTAGGAGGAAGAAGAAGGATGAGTACAACCCCAAGAACACCATCCCAACCGTGAAGCATGGAGATGGAAACATCATTCTTTGGGGATGCTTTTGTGCAAAGGGGACAGGATGACTGCACCATATTGAGGGGAGGATGGATGGGGCTATGTATCGCGAGATCTTGGCCAACAACCTCCTTCCCTCAGTAAGAGCATTGAAGATGGGTCGTGGCTGGGTCTTCCAGCATGACAACGACCTGAAACACAGCCAGGGCAACTAAGGTGTGTCTCCGTAAGAAGCATCTCAAGGTCCTGGAGTGGCCTAGCCAGTCTCCAGACCTGACCACAATAGAAAATCTTTGGAGGGAGCTGAAAGTCCGTATTGCCCAGCGACAGCCCCGAAACCTGAAGGATCTGGAGATGGTCTGTATGGAGGAGTGGGCCAAAATCCCTGCTGCAGTGTGTGCAAACCTGGTCAAGAACTACAGGAAACGTATGATCTCTGTAATTGCAAACAAAGGTTTTTGTACCAAATATTAAATTAGCTTTTCTGATGTATCAAATAGTTATGTCATGCAATAAAATGCAAATTAATTACTTAAAAATCATACAATGGGATTTTCTGGATTTTTGTTTTAGATTCCGTCACTCACAGTTGAAGAGTACCTATGATAAAAATGACAGACTTCTACATGCTTTGTTAGTGGGCAAACCTGCAAAGTCGGCAGTGTATCAAATACTTGTCCTCCCCACTGCAGGTGAGTGAGCGGATGGGTGGAGCTGAAGGCAAGTTGGAATCCGTGACACAAAGAGACTAAAGAAACAGAGACTATTGAAACACTTAAACAAGTAAGAGTTTTGAACTCATCTCTAACAATGTGTCAAACCTAAATCTTGTGCAGTAAAATGTTTGATAAAAATCACAAATATCTGATAGAATTTGGTCAATATTAATGCATTCACTTTAACAGTACAATTCATGCTGAAATATTGTTTTTTTCCTGCTGTAATTCTTTTACAAGGAATGTTGAGTTAAAGACCTTTCTACCTGACCTCACCCTTAAAATAACTTTGTTTTGTTGGTATAACCTATTATAGTTAAGTTTATTTTGTCATATTAAATTATGTTTTACTTAAAACTATTTAACATATATGTTTTTATAAGTGATTAACAATAATTAAAGTGCTGAATGCTTGCCATTTATTAGTTTGTGACATTGGTACAAGCAAATCTGGACTATTCAGACTAAAGAATATCTACCATCAAATCCTCGGCTCATCTTGAGACTTAAGCTTTGCAAGAGTAAACCAATTGAATATACAGATGGTCATTCGTTTTTAGGACAGCATGTGCGATCAACAGCTGTAAGGCTTATGCAATTCATTAACTTGTGCCATGTGATTGAGGCTAAAAAAGACCTGTTGCTGAGTCACAGACCCCTAAAGGCCCATTTCTAACAATGACACCAGCCTGAAAACATGGCTGACATCCTGATTCTCTGCCTACAACTCTCTCTGAGTCGCTCCTTTGTTGCCATGGGAGATAATCAGGCACATATTTGTTCTACTTAGAATACTGATATCAGTGAATCTGCATGAATCACATGCAAGTCAAATGAACTCCGACAGATAAGTCAAAACCAAACACAAGCTCTGTTCTTAACTTGACAATCTCGACCAGAGTGCTTCAGTCATGGGTTTGATTTAGCTGACTCTAAGTCCAAAGGTATACAGCCAGTATTCATGAACTTTAGAACTAAAGGAAGCATGTGGGTTGAAAAGAGGTTTGAACCAAAGAAAGCATCTTCAACCATGTTAGCTGATGGCAGTACTCATGTACTGACTGCCACTTACCCATACATGCAGACATACATTAATATATAGACTACAACTGCAGCAAACAGTACAAAACATTTCCTAAAGGAGTAAAAGCTGCTTGCAAGGGAGTGCACTAGTTTGAAAGTATTAGATAAAGACAGGTTATTTTTGAAATCACCTCCTATACCCGCATTCAATATTCCCTACATTAATACACTAATATAGTCCATTTGAAGGAGAGAGAGAATTTGCACACTGAGTGCGCCGGAAGGGCGGACGTTTTTACATAGTTTGTGCTTGCTGTTTAATAATTTTTTGAAACTTAGCAAACTGGCAGCTCCAGTAGTAATGAAAATATTTATCTTGAACTCTTTCATGGAAACTAGCATGTATAAACCTTCCATAAAGGATTAGTTCACTTTTAAATAAACTTTTGCTGATCATTTACTCACCCCCATGTCATCCAAGATGTCCATGTCTTTCTTTCTGCAGTCGAAAAGAAATTAAGGTTTTGGATGAAAACATTCCAGGATTTGTCTCCACCATAACTTCCGCTAAGTGAGGTCAAAATACTAGCCTGGTCATAGATATATTGATCGTAGATGCCTCATTCTACTGATCCGTGCAGGCGCTAATGAGGCATCTACGTATACATTATATGACCATGCTCGTATTTTGACCTCACTTAGCGGAAGTTATGGCGGAGCTCAGAGATGTTCACGTTCGTCTGATAAGAGGTAAAATAATAGCATAAATACTGCTCGGTTTCTCACAGAAACTGATTGTTTCGCTAGATAAGATCCTTATTCATTATCTGGTATCGTTTGGTATTGTTTAAAGCCCTTTGAAGCTGTACTGAAACTGTCATTTGGACCTTGAACCGTTTGGAGCCCATTGAAGTCCATTATATGGAGAAAAATCCTGGAATGTTTTCATCCAAAACATTAATTTCTTTTCAACTGCAGAAAGAAAGAAAGACATGGACATCTTGGATGACATTGGGTGAGTAAATTATCAGCAAAAGTTTATTTAAAAGTGAACTAATCCTTTAAACAATGTAATAATCAATTAGAGGCAAAAGGGTAATCCGGGAAACAGGCAAGAAATCCAACAAACCAAGAGACATGAAACCAGGGACAACGCTCAGAAATGCAGTGTAACACTAAACAAGACTTTGCAGTGAATGACAGAGTGAACATGGTATATATAGGCGGAGATAATGAGGTAAATGAGACACAGGTGCAAACAATGAGTGCTGATGAGTCCGGGCAAAGGATTATGGGAGATGTAGTCCTTGATGGAGTGACAGTCCGGGGTGGAGTGCCCTCAGATGGTAAACAATCATCATTGTCACAAATACTGGTGATTGTGACAATGATATTACACTGTAGCCACATTGGACCAGCAGTTTGGAAATTGGATGGATGGATGATTCAGCTGCGGGCGCCATCTTCAAATGAGTGAATTCATTCAGCACGCAACTCTCACAGTGCATTCTAGGTATTCTGAAACTGTTAATCATTCATCGGTTGTATACTTGTTATTGCGGTGCATTGTGGGATTGAATGAGTGCACTCGATAACGTCCACTATGGACACCACTACAAATGGCTGTCCCCTAGGGGGGCGATTTTGGACACAGCCAAAATGTCAATTCTGCATGTAAATATAATGATGATGTCATCAATTAAGATGTATGATGCAAACCACCTGCATTTCTCATTGAAATATTGTATTGAAAGTTTATAAAACCAAATATAGCTCACATACCAGATGAGTTCTTGTGTTTGAAAAATAGCCAGAGTGCTATGGAATTGAACAGCAAACCACGCAGCTTTAAGGTGCCCCTCTTATGCTATTTTAAGGTTGTCTCCTACACCAGGTTTACATGCATCAAAGGTCAAAAAATACTTTAATTTTCTCATAATATACTGCACATCTCCACATTTTCCAATGATTCTCAAACAACTTGACGGATGAATCAGTCTCTCTGAATCCCTCCTTTCCGTAAGCTTCTCTGCTCTGATTGGCCAGATGGCCCAGTCTGTTACGATTGGTCTACGGCAGGGATGGGCAACTCCAGTCCTCGAGGGCCACTGTCCTGCAGAGTTTAGCTCCAACCCTAATCAAACACACCTGAACCAGCTAATCAATGTCTTCAGGATTACTAGAAGGCTACAGGCAGGTGAGTTTTATCAGGGTTGGAGCTAAACTTTGCAGGACAGTGGCCCTCGAGGACTGGAGTTGCCCATCCCTGGTCTACGGCTTACAGTATGTGTCAGAAGCTAAACGGCTATTACCATAACTGAACTTCAGCTCCGGAGGCTTCCTCAGTCCTCAGAAATTGTACTGTAAAGACAGTAACGATGACAGCGATTTTACCGAGTCCAATTATGAAATAGTCAACCCAAACCTCCATCGTAAGGACGACTTGAGCAGAGCGTTTTCAGTGATGCGCTACTCATTTTGAGGTAAATTATGAGATGTTGCAACTGTAATTCCTCACCATCAGCATTAACAAGAGTATGTCCATCAACAAACCGATGTATATATTTCTTATGTATTGCGGTACACATGCGGGAACTGTATCAATAACAGCGCATAGCTGAGCACTTACGTGAATGACTGATGTAACATTAAAGCTTGTAAAACAAATCTTGCTCCATCCTTTATCTTTACTCAAAGTAGTAATAGGTAGGCTAAAAGTTGGCCCACATCATTTCAGTAACTATTTCCGTAAGACAGTAATTACTGTAAGAGATCAACCAGGCTCCACCACCACCCAATCACAACGCTCCAGATCACCAGTGTACTAATCACCCGCACCCGCACCTCATCTCCTCATCAGCAGGGACACATATAAGCACACTCTTCTTCACGTTCACTCACTGTCTGGTCTCGTTTGAGAAAGGACTCACCCACTCGCTATTTCCTACCTACTTCACACGAAGATTACCTACCTGCTGAATATCTCCTTTGTCATCGTGTCTCCTTCGTCTTCATGGTCCTCCGTGTCTGTTCCTTGTCTCCTTCTCCATTCCCGGACTCCCTTCTGGTCATCGAGGTGTTTGTACTGGTTTCCGTCACCATCGCCATCCACGATCTCCACACCATCCTTCAATAACAGAGACTGTCAATATTCTCATTCTCCATTCAGCTACCATCCCTCATCTCTGATATACTTACCTATTCATCTCCATACCCGTCTCTTATCAATAAACTCTTTAATATTTACATTCTTCCTGGTTGTGAGTCTCTGTTCCATAACAATACTGTGAGTTAGCCGGTTAGCCGGAAACGTACATAATATAAAAGGCAAAACTACGAATTTTGAACAGAAAATATATACATCAATAATTATTCATACTTGCAGGTTGTGATTCTGAGGAGCAAGCTGGTCCAAATAAACTGGGTACTGGCACTGACACATCTTTCAAGAGCAATTGCAAATCCTGCATTAAACTCAGAGATTTTAAAAGCAGTCGTCAGTAAAATCCCGCGTGGAAGGGTGGGTGAAGTTGTACAACATATCTGCCTATTGTGTATCTGCCTTGTTTATTTTTATGCTTTCTTTTATATTCACTTTGTCTTATTGTAAACACTTTGGCGTAACTCTGTTGCTTTTACATTTTTTTTTGACTTGACTTGACTTTGATAGACGGGCATTATGCAAATGTCTTATCAAGTGACGTAGAAGTCCGAAGCCACTTTTGCAATAAACCAATCAGAGTCTCATCTCCCATTCCCTTTAAAAGCCAGTTGCACTTGCACCATGGCGGATTCGCTATTTAAATGGTGGAACATGGCAGCGGAAAGACTGAACGCTTCTCCAGAGAGGAATCCTTTTATTTTTAATATCTAAAAATGTTTGTGTGCTGCTGCGTGTCACTGTCTATGTAATAAGCAGAGTGTATGCGTGTTGTGCACTCGTCTATAGGAACATATTACTAATGCACTCTTTAAATAACACAAACATACTGCACTATTGACTTTACACCAGGTTTTTGTTGGTCAATGGCGCAGTCGTTTTCAGTTGCCTAAAAATAGCAACGCGCCAACAATGCACCTCGTTTTCAGACCAGCACACCCAAGGGAGAACAGATGGGCATGAGTGCATTAGCTATTTAAACAACGTGGTGCATGATCTGAATCATTTTCACTGCGTTGGGCTGAAACTACACTCTAAAAAAAAAAGGTTCTATATGGCACCAAAAATGGTTCTTGGCTCGTAATCATAGGGGAACCTTTTTTAGTGCTATATAGCACCAATTTTGGTGTTTCAGTGGTTCTTCAGCGGTTCTTCAGAGGTTCTTCAGCGGTTCTTCAGAGGTTCTTCACCGGTTCTTTGACTAAGGTGCTATATAGCACCTCTGAAGAACCGCTGAAGAACCACTGAAGCACCAAAATTGGTGCTATATAGCACTAAAAAAGGTTCCCCTATGATTACGAGCCTTTTTTTTTAGAGTGTAGCAAAAATCACTGCATCGCATCTGGCATCACATTGTGTACACTCTAAAAAAAAAGGTTCTATATGGCACCAAAAATGGTTCTTAGCTCGTAATCATAGGGGAACCTTTTTAAGTGCTATATAGCACCAATTTTGGTTCTTCAGTGGTTCTTCAGAGGTTCTTCTCCGGTTCTTTGACTAAGGTGCTATATAGCACCGCTAACTATGGTGCTATATAGCACCGCTACCATATACAGAAGATGTTAAGATATGGTGCTATATAGCACCAAAAGTGGTTCCTCTATGATTACGATGAAGAACCATTTTTGGTGCCATATAGAACTTTTGTTTTTTTAGAGTGTATGATAGGGACCTCAGAGTTGATTCTTTCTTATTGGAGACAATACGTTTATTTATTGTGCACTTTCGACTTTACAACTTTGCAGAATGTTTACATTCACAAACAGATTTATTACACACTGCATGAAAGGGAATATTCGAAAAACCATAACAGGGGCACTTTAACAGTTAGTTCACCCAAAAATGAAAATTCTGTCATTAATTACTTACCCTCATGCCGTTCGACACCCGTAAGACCTCCGTTCATCTTCAGAACACAAATGAAGATATTTTAGTTGAAATCTGATGGCTCTGAAAGGCCTCATTTACTTTTACATTTACATTTAGTCATTTAGCAGACGCTTTTATCCAAAGCGACTTACAAATGAGAGCAAAAGAAGCAACTAGAATAGTCAAGGGCAACAGTATGCAAGTCTCAGTTAATCTAGCTCAGAACACACAGGACAGTTTTTTTTTTTTTTTTTTTTTTTAAATAAATTAGACAGACAGAAAATGAATAGAATGATAAGTGCTATTCTTGATTGGTCAGGTGCTGCTGGAAGAGATGTGTCTTTAGGTGTTTTTTGAAAATGGCTACAGACTCGGCTGCACGAATTGAGATAGGCAGGTCATTCCACCAGGTGGGAACGGCCCAGGAAAAGGTCAGTGAGAGAGATTTCATGCCTCTCTGGTATGGCACCACAAGGCGTCGTTCACTGGCAGAACGCAAGTTCCTGGAGGGTGTGTAAGTCTGAACAAGCGAGTTTAGGTATATTGGTGCAGAGCCAGTGGTTGCTTTGAAGGCGAGCACCAGTGCCTTGAATTTGATGCGAGCAGCTATTGGCAGCCAGTGCAGACTGATGAAGAGAGGCGTGACGTGCGCTCTCTTCGGCTCATTAAAGACCACCCTCGCCGCTGCATTCTGGATCAGTTGCAAGGGTTTGATAGTGCATGCCGGAAGGCCCGCTAGAAGAGCATTACAGTAGTCCAGTCTGGAGAGAACAAGAGCTTGGACCAGTAGTTGTGTGGCATGCTCTGATAGGAAGGGTCTAATCTTCCTAATGTTGTATAATGCAAATCTACAGGATCGGGTTGTTGCAGTGATGTGGTCAGTGAATTTTAGCTGATCATCAATCACAACTCCAAGGTTCCTGGCTGTCCTGGACGGAGTTATGGTTGATGAACCTAGCTGAATGGAGAGATTGTTGTGAAGTGCTGGGTTGGCAGAGACAACAAGAAGTTCTGTCTTTGCAAGGTTAAGTTGAAGGTGATGTTCCTTCATCCAGGCAGAAATGTCTGTTAGACAGGCAGCGATACGAACACCAACCGATGGATCATCTGGTTGAAATGAGAAGTAGAGTTGAGTGTCGTCGGCATAGCAGTGATAGGAAAAGCCATGTTTCTGAATGACCGATCCCAGTGATGACATGTAGATGGAGAAGAGAAGTGGTCCAAGCACTGAGCCCTGTGGAACTCCAGTGGCTAGATGATGTGACTTAGACACTTCACCTCTCCATGACACCCTGAAGGACCTACCTGAGAGGTAAGACTTGAACCACTGGAGAGCAGTTCCTGAGATGCCCATCTTCATGAGAGTTGACAGGAGGATCTGGTGGTTAACTGTATCAAAAGCAGCAGACAAATCCAGTAAGATAAGTACTGTGGATTTGGAAGCTGCTCTTGCCTGTCTGAGTGCCTCCGTAACCGAGAGCAGGGCAGTCTCAGTTGAGTGGTCGCTTTTGAAGCCGGATTGGTTGATGTCCTGGAGGTTGTTCTGTTCAAGAAACGTAGACAGCTGGTTAAACACCTCCATTGGCACAAGGCACGGTACACTCTCAAGACCCTTAAAAGGTACTAAAGACGTCGTTACAAAGTCCATCTCACTACAGTGGTTCTAAAATAACTTTATGGAGTGACGAGAATAGTTTTTGTGCACACAAAAAAATCCTAAATAACGACTTATATAGTGATGACGATTTCAAAACACGGCATCATGAAGCTTCGAAGCGTTATGAATCAATGAGTCGATTCAGCAGTTTGGATCGCCAAATTTCAGCAGTTTGGCGGTTTGACACGCGATCCGAATCATGATTCGACTCACTGATTCATAACGCTTCGAAGCTTCATGATGCCGTGTTTTGAAATCGTCATCACTATATAAGTCGTTATTTAGGGTTTTTTTGCGCACAAAAACTATTCTCGTCAATCCATAAAGTTGTTTTAGAACCACTGTAGTGAGATGGACTTTGTAACGACGTCTTTAGTACCTTTTAAGGGTCTTGAGAGTGAACCGTGCATTGTGCCAATGGAGGCCTTTCAGAGCCATCAGATTTCAACTAAAATATCTTCATTTGTGTTCCGAAGATGAACGGAGGTCTGACGGGTGTCGAACGACATGAGGGTAAGTAATTAATGACAGAATTTTCATTTTTGGGTGAACTAACCCTTTAAGTTTGTGAGCCCTTTAAACTCATCTAAGAGTTCAAGAGGTCAGTCTCTGACTACTGGTCAAATGTCTTTGCACTATGCGAATTTGCAGGTCCGATGTCTTCAAATGTGACCATTGGTACGGAGCAGAAGACAAACTTATTTGCATGAGTTTATTTTTGTGGTCTTTTGTGTTCACATGCGCATGAATGGAAGTGATTGGTGCATGATGACTAGTGCAACTGTTGCATATTTTTTTTTCAATTAAAAAAATATTATCTACAAAACAAAGTGTGAGTGGAGTATGTTTGGTAAGAGGTTTGAGTTAACTAATTGTGGAAAATAAGAATTAGAAGAATTTGGATTTTCTGAAGGAAACAGCGGTGCTTGCAGGGCAACAAAAGAAACGTTATAAATTAAAGTTTCAGAACACCTGAGGCAAAGTGTTTTGGATTAATGAATTGCTTAAAATTGTGAAGAAGAAAAATATATTGTTTTAAAGGAATATTTAATATAACTTAAATTGATATAAATTTTGGAATAAAGCGCTCCAAAAAATTCTTAAACAGTACTCAATGGTCCATTTTAAGGTCAAGTTGCAGGAACGCAGTCATGTCTAAGAAAAGGAAATAAGGACTGGTAACCAGAGCGACACGGAAACATTTGTCAGCACCTGTGAATGTGCCGCTCCCGGGGCTCATATTTACATTAATTACAATCTTAGTCGCATGGACTCCACACCTGATGACTCGGGCCTCCTCTCATGCAGGGCAGAACTTTCCTCTGACAGATGCTCACGCACACACACACACACACACAAGCACACATGACTGGATAATAAGATAAGCAGAAATCTGAACCAGCATTACTCGTTCTGTTGGAACTATCACACACACCCAATGAACAGTCTGTAACCCGAGTCCATTTCTTTCATTCATGCACACACACAGATGACAGATAGCCACAGCAACAACATCGTCTCCACTTCTATGACAACAGTATCTATAGAGCTCTGCCTTTTGAGGTTTTCAATTTTGAATGGGAGAATTTTAGGCAGGCAGGGCACTGCAGGCAAAACCATTGTTTTGTCAATTTTGAGATCTTTTTTTCCTTGTCGTCTCTCCTAGTGCAGGAAAGGAACCATCCAAAATACAAATTTAACCCTTGAGTTGTGTTCGGGGCATTTTGACCCTTATTCCCGAAAATGCTTGCATTCACAGGGTATAACTATAACTACCCCCAGTTTTTTCCACCTCGTTACACTTGTGGAGTTCTCGGTCAAAAACGACCAGCCTACAAAAAATGCTAATGAATCTCGCATTATGCTATATTAATATTGGATTCAATCTTTTTGTCAACTTGTTTTATTTAATTTAGGACTGGTTTTGTACTTATTTTTTAAACTGACTGATTGTAGGGCTCATTGATCTGAGCTTATATTGGTCAAAAATGTCCATCCATTGAAAATTAATTGGGGAGATCGAAAATAAGAGAAACATTTAGAGTTCAGGACTTCACATATGTACACGTGTGCTTGCAAAGATAATGGCCTTAGACCCACACATACACACACACACACACACAAACAAACACACACATGTTCTTGTACACAAACAAACTATTTTGAATATTAAAAGTTTCTTGTTCACAGAGATGACCTTTATCCTCAGATCAATGAGGCCTACGATCAATCCGTTTCTAAAGTAAATACAAAACCAGTCCAAATTGAAAGAAAACAAGTTGATAACATTTTGTACAAGATAAGAGCATTTCAAAATAAACCTTCTGGTTACATATTAAAGCACACTAGTGTGACAAACCATACTTCCATATTTTTTTTGAATATTTACAAATGTATCAAAAGCTGATAACCTCAGCTTAATCAGTTCCAAAAAGAAATACAAAACCTGTGCTAAATGAAAGAAAGTCTTTCTTTCTTCCCCCCGAAAGAAAGACTATATATATATATATATATATATATATATATATATATATATATATATATATATATATATATATATATATATATATATATATATATATATATATATATATATATATATATATATATATATATATATATATATATATATATATATATATATATATATATATATATATATATATATATATATATATATATAAGAAAACTAGATTTTGACACTTTTCTGAAGAAGTTGTGAGTGGTGCCAAAGTCACTGCCACAATTCTACAGTGTTTTGGGTGGTTACTACAATCAAAAAATATATATACGTTGGATTTACTTAACTTTTTTATGTCAACAGGTTCCACGTAACTGGGTTATGTTTAATTTAATTGACATTGTTTATTTCAGTATCAGGTTAGCATTCTTAATTTTGTCCAAAACGATTAAGTTATATTATTCTAAAATTAATATCACACAAAAACCAAAACAAGTAATCCAGTTTAATTGATTATTTTTATTTAGAAATACAATTTTATACAACGTTTACAAATGTTATCTAACAAGAAAACCTTTTACAAACTCTTATTGGCTAGCCAGAAGATGGTTTTGTTACATCATGGCATGCCCAAAGTAGGTTTATTTATTTATTATTAAAACAACTTTAACTGTTATTAGCTGGTCCTCAGCCCAAGCACATGCTCTGCACTTCAATAACCCAAAAACACTAACAATCTCTTCTAAATATAAACATAAAAGAACATTAAACATTAACAAGAATACAATAAAATTTTATTTCAACAATTACTCTCCGTATCCAGTCTTGTGCAAAGCATGATGTGAAGGAGAAATCCTGTCCCTGGTCTCTATAATGCAGTTTTAAAAAAACTAAAATAATTGATGTAACTCAAATGGATTAAGTAAAGTGGTCGAAGAGAATTGTGTTGGATTAACTTAATTTACTAAAGTAAATTGAATAAGCATCAAATGTTATTTTTCGGCCTACTTAACCGAAAGTTGTTTCTAAATGAAAATATTGAGTCAGTTTAACACAATGCTATTGTGTTTGAATGAGAAACCTTATACAATGTTGTTAAATGAAAAAAATTAACTGAACAGTATCGAACACATTTTTTTGAGTGTACATTGTTATATACAGTGTTTTAGTGCATGGCGGTTTCTAGGGCTTTCTGGGTGGTTGCTAGGGTGTTTTTCTAGGTGGTTACTACCAGCCCAAGTCAAAAGAATGTAGTTACACATTTTTTTGTTTACTATGAAAGCTTGTTTCCACCACGGAATAAAAAAAATAAAAAAGACTGCCTTTTTATCTCACAAATCGAAATTATATCTGAATTTATATCTCACAAGTCAGACAAACACAAAAATAAGAGATCTGCAAGATATGAACTCGCAAATGCAGGAAAAAAGTTAGAATTTTTTATTCCATGGAAAAAAACAACAACAACAAAACAGAATTGCGTGTAAACACAATTCTGAGAAAAAAGTCAGAATTGCAAAACATGCAAACGTGCAATTGTGAGAAAAAAAAAGTTTGAATTGTGCAATATAAAGTCGCAATTACTTTACCTTTTCATTTTGTGGAAGAAACAAGCTTCCATAATTAACATCTACCTTTTTCATTGTGGATGAAATGAGTGGCATGGCAAGCTATAGTTTCAAAGTAACCTCCACAAACACTGATATACACTTTATTTACATTCAGAAATGAAACAGACATGAGTCATTGTTGTCATGCATTTTCCTGATAAAAAAAAAAAAACATGGAAAGGGATAAAAAAACAAAAGAGATAAAGACACATATGCCGCCAATATGGCTAGTTTGGTCATGCTGTAGGCGTATGACCTGAATAGGTCTATTGTAATAAAGATGGGTTTGCGTGCAGATATTATCAGAGCTACCACTCTGTCCTACCTTCAAACTCTGTGGAAATAGATTTATCAAAACCTTATTCCATTTAAATGCAGCATATAAATACTGATCACTAGGCGTCCACAAAAAAAAGAAAAAAGAAAGGGGAAAAAAATCTATAATAGGTTTAACAAGAACCCAATTACTTTTTTCTTAGCAGAGAAAACATGTCCTGCACAGCCCATGACTATACAAGGCTTTATATTTATGTGAACTTTTTGACAGGGAACATCATATTTTATTCTGGCTCATAGTAGCCATTTAGAAGGAGAGAGATAAGGAAAGAGATTTTGACGATCTGACAGCAGAGAAATTGGATATGCTATGCAGAGCACTCAACAGATCAATGACATTTCTGATTGACTGAAATAGACTTGAATTGAAATATTGCTGGAAGTTACTCTATTTTACACATCATGAATGACTATACTACTGGTGACTGAAACAAATTGAAAACAAATCCACACTCAAAAAACGATTATGGCCACCATGGAGATTCATAGATTAAACAGCATGCAGAGAATGGGCTTAAATATGAGACATGTCTACAGTCTGGCTCTGCTCTCAAAATGAATGTGAGAACAGTCAGTGGCGTGTGGTTATTTTTGAACAGCAGTGAGACTTACGCATGAATAGACTATAAGTTAGTCTACACATATTTGAATATCTTTCAAAGAAATACGGTCTATCTTTCATTAGTAGACTGTTGCTTTGTTAACGACAACTAACTAACTAACTAACTAACTAAAGACGGATAAAAATTTGATGGTTGGTTTATATTGCCAAAAGTTTTGGGACGCCTGCCTTTACATGCACATGAACTTCAATGACATCCCATTCTTAATCCGCAGGGTTTCATATGGAGTTGGTCCACCTTTTGCAGCTATAACAACTTCAACTCTTCTGGGAAGGCTTTCCACAAGGTTTAGGAGGGTCTTCATGGGAATTATTGACCATTCTTCTAGAAACGCATTTGTGAGGTCAGGCACTGATGTTGGACGAGAAGGCCTGGCTCACAGTCTCTGCTCTAACTCATCCCAAAGATGATCTATCAGGTTGAGGTCATGACTCTGTGTAGGCCAGTCAAGTTCCTCCACACCAAACTCGCTCATCCATGTCTTTATGGACCTTGCTTTGTGTACTGGTGCGCAGTCATGTTGGAACAGGAAGGAGCCATCCCCAAACTGTTCCCACAAAGTTGGGAGCATGAAATGGTCCAAAATGTCTTGGTATGCTGAAACATTAAGAGTTCCTTTCACTGAAACTAAGGGGCCAAGCCCAACTCCCGAAAAACAACCCAACACCATAATCCCCTCTCCACCAAACTTTACACTTGACACAATGCAGTCAGGCAAGTAACCTCAAACCTAGAGTCCAGTGGTGGCGAGCTTTATACCACTACAGCCGACACTTTGCATTGCACTTGGTGATGTAAGGCTTGGATGCAGCTGCTTGGCCTTCGGAAACCCATTCAATGAAGCTCTCTACACACTGTTCTTGAGCTAATCTGAAGGCCACATGAAGTTTGGAGGTCTTTAGCTATTGACTGCAGAAAGTTGGTGACTTCTGCGCACTGTGCACCTCAGCGTTTGCTGACCCTGCTCTGTGATTTTACGTGGCCTACCACTTTGTGGCTGAGTTGCTGTTGTTCCCAATTGCTTCCACTTTGTTTTACAGTTGACCGTAGAATATTTAGTAGTGAGGACATAAACACGAATGGATTTATTGCACAGGTGGCAACCAATCACGGAACCACGCTGGAATTCACTGAGCTCCTGAGAGCGACTCATTCTTTCACAAAGGTTTGTAGAAGCGTCTGCATGATTTTATACACCTGTGGCCATGGAAGTGATTGGAACACCTGAATTCAATGATTTGGAGGAGTGTTCCAATGCGTGTATCTGTACCTACAACAAAATGTGTGTGCATGTGTGTGTAAGCATACCTACTGTGTATCAAATATTAGCCTATTGCTTAAGAGAGTGTTAGCGCATTCTTTTCACTGCATACTTTATGGTGTCAGCCCCATATATCAGGTCGAACTAAACCCTAACAGCATAGATGGCATAAAGGTTGAAACATGTTAATTGCTGCTTGCAGCTGTATTTTATGATGTATTTGGTCAAAATAATTATCATAAGGTCTCATAAGAATTATAGATAGTTTGTGTTTCTGGTGTAGTATCAAATTGTATACATAGAAAGGTCACAGTTTAGGTGCAACCCTGGCAAAACAAAAAGTTGCTACTTGCTATTGCTAGGCAGCGTGAGGTAGTATTAGATGGATATTCCCATTCTAGAGAGCTTCTTAAAGGAACACGCCGACTTTTTGGGACTTTATCTTATTCCCCATATCCCCCAGAGTTAGATAAGTCCATACATACCATTCTCATCTCCGTGCATGCCATAACTCTGTCTGACGCTCCCACCGCTAACCTAGCTTAGCACAAAGACTGGAGGTAAACGGCTCCAGCTAGCCTACTGCTCAATAATTGTCAAAATAACGCCAACATTTTCTATTTACATGTTGTGATGTGTATAGTTACATCCTGTACTAAGACCGACAGAAAAAGTTGTGATTTTCTAGACCGATATGACTAGGAACTATACTCTCATTCCTGCGTAATGATCAAGGAATTTTACTGCCGAACCATGAGTGCAGCGGCGCAATGATATTATGCAGCACCTGAAAATAGGCTAACTTCCATCAACATAACCAAACTTCATTGTGATTTATCTTATAAAAATGTCTTTGTGTAAATTTGTGACATTTCTGTGTGTTTAAAATAGGTTTAAGGCCTGCATTATCTGTCTTAATTTATTAATATGACTTTTATTTTGACGGATGTTGTAGCCTACGGAAAGATAGTTCGAGAGATAAGAGAGCTTGCGGTTCATCGGAGTGGTTAGGCAGATTTAAAGTTTGCAGTTTGTTAAGCACCCCCGAAAAGGCATAAGGTGTGTATGTACGGAGCCCCGCACATGACATGCAGTAAAAAACTAGTAGGCTAAATCGTTCAATTCGTTCCCTCTTCGTTCCCTCTATTTATAAATCGTGCGCACGTTTTACTAATTAGTTCCCTCGATTTGCTAAATCATGCGCATGATTTATAAATTGAGGGAACGAATTAGTAAATCGTGTGCACGATTTAGCAATTTGAAGGAACAAATTAGTAAAACGTGCGCACGATTTATAAATAGAGGGAACGAAATTGTAAATCGTGGCCATGATTTATAAATCGAGGGAACGAATTAGTAACTCGTGCGCACGCTTTACTTTTTTTTTCTTGCATGTCATGTGCAGGGCTCCGTAGTATGTTCTTGTTTACTGTCATCTGTAATGAGTATTTTTGTGTATTTCGCTGTATGTTAAAGGAACACTCCACTTTTTTTGAAAATAGGCTCATTTTACAAGTCCCCTAGAGTTAAATAGTTGAGTTTTACCGTTTTTGAATCCATTCAGCCGATCTTTGTATCTGGCGGTAGCACTTTTAGCATAGCTTAGCATACATCATTGATTCTGATCAGTCCATTAGCATCTCATTCAAAAAATGACCAAAGACACTTTCAATATTTTTCCTATTTAAAACTTGACTCTTCTACAGTTACATCGTGTGCTAAGACAAACTGAAAATGAAAAGTTGCCATTTTCTACACCTATATGGCTAGGAACTACTTTCTCATTCCTGCGTAATAGTCACGGATCTTCGCGGCCGTACCATGGCTGCAGCGGCGCAATGATTCGTTGGTATTCTGTGAAACATGGTGGTAGTATACACCTTCGTCTTACTATCACAGCCCTTTACAACACACAGAACAATGGCTAATCACACAGGTAAATCCACAACACAATTTGTCGGCTGCAAGCCTGAAACTTTCTCTGCAACTACACGAACTTAGTGCCAGTCACATTGAAAGTTACCTAGCTGGGGGCTACTTTCAGGCGCTGTAACATCATTGCGCTGCTGCAGCCATGGTACGGCCGCGAAGATCCGTGACTATTACGCAGGAATGAGAAAGTAGTTCCTAGCCATATAGGTGTAGAAAATCGCAACTTTTAATTTTCAGTTGGTCTTAGCACACGATGTAACTGTAGAAGAGTCAAGTTTGAAATAGGAAAAATATTGAAAATATTTTGTGATGAGAAAAAATATTGAATGAGATGCTAAAGGACTGTTTAGAATCAATGATGTATGCTAAGCTATGCTAAAAGTAGCTTGTTTCAGCATTGAGTAGACAATCAGCACAGTGATTGACCTGACTAATTACATTTTTTGGATGGTGAGATGGTGGTCCAGTGGGTTAAACCATGGAACTGATACGCAGAAGGTTGCTGGTATGATCCCAGCGGTCACCACCATTGTGTCCTTGAGCAAGGCACTTTACTCCATGTTGCTCCAGGGGGATTGTCCCTGTAATTGTCACTGTAAGTCGTTTTGGATAAAAGCGTCTGCCAAATGCATAAATGTAAATGTAAATGTAGAATTGGCTACTGGGCGGGGTTTAACCGTAACTGGTTAGTGGGGAAAATGGACATGGAAAATTTTTGATTTATCACTTGACAAGCATTATTAGATTAATGGACCAGTGCTACAGTGTTTAACTTGTATATATAATCTTTGATGTAACTGGATCTTTTGCATGCTAACAGTATATTTATTTAGTATGCTATGGAAACAAAGCCAAGCTTCACACAGACTAAATTATAAACCTACATTTAACTTCGAAAGATCCGGTCTCAAAGACCATCCAAAATAGAATAGTTTGCAGATGGATACTCTATGCAAAAGCCTGCTCAGATCCTGTTTCACGGTTGGTTGATCCAGAGAGGAAATTTGCCAAAGACAGACTATTTTGCAGAGAGAGTCTGTGTGTAATGCAAATGATATATCGAGAAGCTGGGGAGAAATAAGGGAGGGAGAAAAAGAGGAGGGCTGAAGAAGAAGGAATTAGAAGAACTGAGCAAGTTCAAACATGCAGGGAGAAAAACTCTCAAAAATGTGGCCTATTTCTGGTCCCCAGCTTGGGCGTATACTTTTTATATTGAGCCATCTCCAGATGCAGTGAGGCTGTCAGACGTCTTGAAGAGGACATTAAATCGGTCAGATGAATCAAATATCCATCCCCAAACCATCTTAAAGTAGTCAAGCTGGATTTTATAACTTGCTAACTAGCTCCATTGATGGTCTACCAGCTTTACCCAGCTTGACTTTGGCTCCTCTGGCTGGTTGTCCCACTGATCAACCTGTTACGCAGCCTACCCAGTGATACGAAAAGCCTTGTAGCTTTGTAGTTAAACACCATTTAGCTATCTAGTACCATCCGAAACAGGTTTAGCTGGATTTTCCAGCAGGTTGATGGACCTTTTATGACAACACAACATAGACAAATAAACATGGTTTAGTTAGTCTATAGCAGGGGTAGGGAACGTTGATCCTGGAGAGCCACTGCCCTGCACAGTTTAGCTCCCACCCTCCTCAAACACACCTGAACAAGCTAATCAATGTTTTCAGGATTACTAAAGTTACAAGCGGGCGAGTGTTTTATCCAGGGTTAAAGCTAAACTCTGCAGGGCAGTGGCTCTCCAGGATCAACATTCCCTACCCCTGGTCTATACACTCCAAAAAAGAAAGGTTCTATATGGCACCAAAAATGGTTCTTGGCTCGTAATCATAGGGTTGAAGAACAGTGGTTCTTCACCGGTTCTTCACTGGTTCTTTGACTAAGGTGCTCCTCTGAAGAACCGCTGAAGCACCAAAATTGGTGCTATATAGCACTAAAAAAGGTTCCCCTATGATTACGAGCCAAGAACCATTTTTGGTGCCATATAGAACTTTTTTTTTTTTAGAGTAGGCTACAAAATTAATTTCACAATTGTAATACATTTCTGAAATAAATCCCAGGAAATGTATAAGCTATGTCTTTGAAAGTATGAATATGTGTGTGTGCTGGTTTGGCTATACTTGTGAGGGCCACATATGCTCACTTATATAGTAAATTATTATGACAGACTATAACAGACTATAGTGGTTTTCAAACCTATTTCATGCATTCTGACTTATTTACACTGTTATAGAGTTGGATTCAAGAGTTGCTAAACATGGCCAAAATTAAAAAATTTCTATGCCAAATAAACTCTTTTCGAACAGGTTTCGAACAAGTTTCTGAAAGTTTTTTTTTTTGTTTCTCGAGTATGGCCCTGTATGATGTCATAAAGGGCGGAAATGCTTGTATGGGCACTTATCCCAGGTGAGCACACACACACACATCAACCAGAGCGCGAGCAACAGCGCGCCCATCAACGAGGTTCGTTCGGTTACGGAAGCCGACGGCAGCGCTGTCATTTTGCTTTTAGACCACGAAATCAACAATGCCACCAAAGAAGTGTGTTTTTGGTTGTGAGGAAAAGATAGGCTACCTTGTTCAGCTTCACAAATAACCCAGCTTTAAGGGAACAGTACACAGTTTGTTTTTCTGGAGCAGCAACAGAGTTCTGCAAGTGTGTTTGTTTGGTTTGTTCCCGGTCATGAGTCGAAACCGCAGGGGGTCAAATGTCTGTGTTTTGTTGGCAATCGGCGTGTAAGTGCATATAATGTAAACAACATGAACGTATAGTGAATTGAAAGTTATCCAGGGGTAATGCCATGATGTATCGTGTACTTCAGCTCCGCCCACTGCATGCCTCCACAAGTTCGGCTGTTTTCTGAAAGAGTCGGTACAGCGTATCTGTCTTTGATGAATCTGATAAAACTAAAGACTTTGGAGATATGTAGGATGCAATACTATTCTATGTACAAGATTAACATGAGACTGGCAGAAACTGTGTTATGTACCCTTTAAATCTAATGTTTTGCACGTTTCTGTTGTTGTGTTTAGGGGTATATGGTTGGGTTAGGCGATATAATATATCATTAACCTAATATAAAATAAATAAACAGTGTCTATTCACACCAAATGTAAATAGCGTGCCTTGTTGGCAAGTACTATTCGCACTAGCTTCGCCTAACAATACCTGGTTGGGCCAAACAAGATAAAAAAAAAACGCACGTATTTCAACGTCTTCAGTGGCGCAATCAGTAAAGCATACCCGGGTTCGAATCCGCCTATGCAGAGCTCGCTCTTCTCCCTTTTCCCATCACATATCACATTGGAGAGACATTTACTTTGAAAAAAATTTAAATGAAAGTGGAAATAAAGTGCCTAACGAAATGGTTAATAATAATAACAAAAGCATTTATTGGGTAGGGTTAGGGGTAGGTGTAGGGAAGGCTTTTATTGTCCCATTAAGGCGGTATCCATTTAATAATTTTTATACATTTAATAATTTACACTCTATGTTATTATTGCATCATGATGATCTACAACAATACTGAGGTGCAAGTAGTATCTGTCAAAATAAAGTAGAAATTGCATGTAATAGCTATTAACACATATTGCAAAGAACTGCTACTTTTACATGGTGTAAATTGAATATATCTTAGTAAATAGCATCTACAGCTATTTGCACTTAGTGTAAATATCATCTATCACTACGAAAATGTTATTTTCACTTAGTGTAAATAGAATCTAGTTGCTATTAACACTTTGTGTAAGTAGCATCTAGGCCTATCGCTATTTGCACTTAGTGTAAATAGCCTGCTGCCTAAAATAAATGGAAGACTATACCATATGATTACCATATCACATTCGCATAGGCCTACATTGTTGGCACCACAAAGAATACGACATATAGTTTAATACCCAAAAGTGTTTACTAACAATCTTTTAAGCACACCTTTTTTAAAAGTATTGATTCATACATTTATCTACTCCCAAAAACTGACAAATTATAAAGAACACTATTGTGTGTCAATCATCTTATTTACTCTGAATAAAGTCATAAAATGCATCAGTAATTACTCAAGGGTATCGGTAGATAAAAATGGGTTGGACATGTGTATAGTTAAGAAAATAATGCATAATATTGTTCAGCCTTTTACTTTCATTTGCAACCAGTCATTTAAAACTGGTATCTTTCCTAATGAAATGAAAATAGCCAAAGTTCTCCCGCTACACAAAGATGGAGACAAGCATTTGTTTTCTAATTATAGACCTATTTCTTTGCTTTCTCAATTTTCCAAAATATTAGAAAAGTTATTTGTTAAAAGGCTGGATAATTATATAGAATTAAATAATATTTTAACAGAACAACAATTTGGTTTTAGAGCACAGAGGTCTACAACAATGGCAGTTGTTAATTTAGTTGAAAATATTACACAAGCAATGAATAAAAAACAGTACACAGTTGGAATTTTTTTAGATTTACAGAAGGCCTTCGATACAATAGATCACAATATCTTATTACGTAAATTGCAAAAGTATGGTTTCAGGGGGATAGCACATTCTTGGGTTGAAAATTACTTAACAGATAGGTTTCAGTATGTACATATAAATGGTGTAGAGTCTAATTTGCAGCGAATAAGTTGTGGAGTTCCGCAAGGTTCGGTGTTGGGACCTAAGTTATTTTTGCTTTATATTAATGAGATTTGTAAGGTGTCTGATGTATTCAATTATGTCTTGTTTGCTGACGACACCAATGTTTATTGCTCAGGTCAAAATCTGGAAGAGTTAGTAATGGTAGTGGAGAGAGAACTGTGCAAACTAAAGAGCTGGTTCGACTCAAATAAATTATCTCTGAATTTATCTAAAACAAAATTCATGGTATTTGGTAATAAAATGATAGATAATGATATTAAAATTAAAATTGATAATAATATACTAGAAAGAGTTAATTACATTAAGTTCTTAGGAGTGATTATAGATCATAAAATGGCATGGAAATACCATATACAAAATGTTCAAAAGAAAATATCAAAAACAATTGCAATTTTATATAAATTGCAATATATTTTGAACAAAAGTGCATTATATATATTGTACAGTACTCTCATCACTCCATATTTAACATATGGAATAGAAATCTGGGGAAATACATATAAATCTAGAACTACTCCAGTTTTTCTACTACAAAAGAAGGCCATCAGAATAATTACACATTCCCCATTTAATACTCCAACGAATTCCTTGTTTATCCAGTTGAAAACATTAAAATTCTACGACTTGGTAGATTTGTACACTACTAAACTTGTGTATAAGGCAAGACAACAATCCCTCCCTCATTCCTTGCAAGCTATGTTCAGCTTGAGAGATAGTAATTACGATCTTAGAGGGACATATATGTTTGATATACCATATTGTAGAACTAATTTAAGAAGAAACTGCCCATCAAATAAAGGTGTTCAGCTTTGGAATAGTTTCCCTGATGAATTAAAAAAGGTTAATTCATTAATACAGTTTAAAATACTTTATAAAAGATTGGTAATGAAAAGATATACTGAATAGTGATGTTAATAATAGTAGTAGTAATGATGGTAATGATGACAGTGTTGGTAGTGATAATGGTGGTAATAATAATAATTAATAAAATACACATTGAGAAAATCCTATAATTGTCATATTAAATGAGTGTTAATTAGTGCTGCTTGTGTGGAGTTAAGGGTAGGCATAATATAAGCTTTAGCTTCAGCCTACACCTTTGGTCAATAAGAATGTAAACATTATTATTTTGTTTATTTTATTTAATTCTACTTTTTAATTTTATGGGTGCTTGTATATACATAATTGTATGTATGCACCTGTATGTTTCATGTTTTCCTGTGTAAAATGCTTGCAAATGGATTTTGCTTGTTGACCAATAAATAAAAAAATAAATAAAAAAAAAAAATAAAAAAAAAGGGTTAGTCACTCTTCATGGACTACTAGTGATCTGGACCATTATTTTAAAGTGAAAAACCATCTTTTTCACTTTAAAGTGATGGTCCAGATCACTAGTTCCTGCATAGTGACTAGGTAGCCGTTGAGTAACTAGTGATGCATTGTATCAATTTATTCAGAGTAAATAAGATGATTGATTACGTCTCAGACACACAATAATGTTCTTTATAATTTGTCAGGTAGTTAATAATGAGGCTAATCTCATTCAGTAAGCATTGGTTACTTAACAAGGTACTATTTCCTAAATTTGACATTACTCACTGATTTTGTTTCTATAGTTATTAGTAGTAGCTGAAGTGTTAATGTAGGCTACTACTCATTAGTCCTGCATTACTTCCTGCATTAATGACGGACCATTATTCTAAAGTGTTACCTATAACTCTTACACAAAAACACAAACACTTTTTGACCTCGCCCATGAAAACCCGTGTTTACAAACAGAAGGGAGAACCAGCAAAGGAGACGAGAAAAGGAGGAGGCTCTTTTGACGTTTATGTTAGGTTTATGTTTGTGTTCGGCCTCCGTAGACGCGGAACTTCAGCGAAAAGTGAACGTGATTCACGTTAAAGGAGAATCGGAGCTTTCACTGAAAACATCTTGCTTGCAGGACTTTAACCGAAATCGCCTGAATTGTCAGAGTGAGTATATGATTACACCCACCCGATCACTTTAACACCTCTGGCAGAGACAGACAGCCACAGCGGGTAGCGAACATAGTCATAGTCAGTCAGTCAGTCTTGAGATGGGCTGTCTGTACGTAACTGATCGTTTCTGCATGACCATACCACATTTGAAAGGTCCGTAATTACAAATAGTCATGCAGTCGCTAGAGGTTTTACAATATATCAATATCAATGAAACGAAAGCAGTTAAAGCTGCACTCGCTGTGTAAGTTAGCTCATGCTAATGCTCCAGCTGCGTAACGCCTCAGCTCATCCACATGCTCAAGCTCAATATAAACTCTGGCGCATACATTACAAACTCTCTGTATTATAAAGCTCCTATAATGTGTCCATGTTGATGATAGACTAATATTAGGACCCTGTTTATGTTATTCTTTTGAAGCAGTGTCGTCGTTATTTGGCTGGTTTCCCTACATTAAAGGCATTGTTGACAAACGTATTTTTGTTCAGATAGTGCTGACATTTCTGGTATGAAGAATATGCAGTATCTCGTGGTAATACCCTGCTACTTTTTTCTTTTTCTTGTGTTACAGTTACAAAGTTAACGATTTCAGGGGCAAATAAAGGACATTAGATATTTTCTCTGATAAACTTTATAAAACAATGTTAATATTAATGTCGAAAATGATAGTTATGTTTTCCTTTATGGTCATAACCTCCTAAGACCCAGGAACACAAAGTCTTTTGAATGTATTATTTTTCATGATATTACATTGCGTAGACTAGAGCAGTGGTTCCCAACCACGTTCCTGGAGGACCCCCAACAGTGCACATTTTGGATGTGTCCTTTGTCTGACACACCCACATCAGGTCTTGGAGTAGCTACTAATGAGCTGATGACCTGAATCAGGTGTGTTTGATTGAGGAGACATGCAAAATGTGCACTGTTAGGGGTCCTCCAGGAACGTGGTTGGGAACCACTGGACTAGAGCATAAGAAACGAATGGACACTTTTATTTTAATTTTTTTAATAAAAATGATAGGCCTATTTTATTCATGTTATGCTCATGTCCTCATATGTGGACACCGGGACTTAGTTGTTTAAAAAAATAAAATGACATGTATAGGCAAAAACAATGATTCCCCAATCAATTTTCTGGTTGCAGGATTTTTTTTAACCAAACTTTGTTTAAAGATGATTCTCAACTATATTATGAAAGATGTAACGGAATGAATTCATGTACCAGTTTAATGCAATATGTGGGTTAAATGGCCATACATGCATTTCCCATCCCATTCATTGCCATGTATCTATACACTGGATCTAATGTACATATTAATGTGTTCTTGGAGCAACATGTAATGAAAAAAGAAGTGTAATAATGAGAGTAATAATTGGCAACATTTTCATAATAATATCTAATATTTTATAGGAACACTGATATGTAAATTATTTCCCTATTCACTTGTTGTGTCTCCAAAATACCTGATAAACATGCTTTAGGTTTTAATTACAAAATTTAGATTTAAATGATAATTACAAAATATTTCCATAAGAGTGCTAAAATTGATTAATTCAGTCATAAAGACCCAGGAGAAGTTGTTGTCCTGGTAAAACCTCAAAACAAATGGTATCTCTGAAAAGCCCTGAATGTGCTCTTTACAGGACATCTAGACTTAAAATGTGAAATGAAATTCACTAAAATATAATGTCCTTGTACGTGGACAGTGGCTCCCAGGAGGGTAATGTAGCTCAAACTTGGATTCTACAGATACTATATGTTATCCTACCCTGTTATAATGCCGTATATGAATCCTTACATTTGTTCTGGGTTTATAAAAGTATAGATTCTAATTTAGCTTTTAAAGTAATGAAGTGCTTTCCAATATGACGTATTCAGTGAAGAAAACAGGGTATCAAGGTATCAGGGTATTTTACAATCACTGATATCATGCTAATATGCATTATAGAATTTAATAACCATAACGTAAATTATTGATGTACACAAAATGATTGAGATGCAGTAAATGCTTATTAATAATATTTACTCAATTCCAAAAACTTTTGTTTTCTTAAATTGTTTAGGCCTACTATCCATTGACTACTGTTTGTCAGTTGTTAGCACATGCAATAACACCAACATAGCAGCTAATTATTCAGCTTGACTGATTAGTCTATAACCTAGTCTTTTTCAGTCTGTTTTAACTTTATCTAAACTAACTTCTTTAAGCCGGCTTAATCTGGCCTTTGATATAATTGAAGCCCAAAGTTATTTAAATATAATTAATAAAACGTATAGTTGGCAATTCATTGCATTAAAGGGGTCATATGATGCTTTTAATGTTTATCTTTTCCTTCAGTGCAATGTATATGTCAAAGGTGCACTATGTAACTTTTCCGTCCACTAGAGGTCGCCTGTTCAAAACAAAGGCGTAGTTTGATGACGCCACGTTTGAGCGCAGAATCTTGGGACATGTGGTCTTCACCTCACAGCCGGTGGAAAAGAATCTGGATAGGACTCAGAAATCGCAGAAACGCAGAAATCATGTTCATGGATGCGATTATTAACGTTACTGTAGTATGAAGCATGGCAGGACCGAGTGTTGTGGAGCTGAGTAAGGCCGCTGGAGCGATTGTTAATGAAAAGTAGGGATGGGTCGCGATTTTCGAATATTCGATTAGTTATTTAATTATAGAATATCGAATAGTATGTGCGATTATCGTCCAAAAAAAATCCCCATGTTGTCGGTGCTGATGTGGTGCTGACGCGTTCATGTAACCAGAGGCGCTGCCAGTAACGCTCCTAAAGCTGCCAGTCAGCTCTCAGGGTGTTTTATACTGGACACGTTTGCTGCGGTCCGAGTCTGATTGTTCCCTCCGCCTCCGCACGCAGTGTTGGTCTGGTTTCACACTCAACTTGAACCCTGGTGCGTTTGCGTTCATCTTACGTCATCACAAACGTGCACGGGCATGATAGAAAACAGAACGCGGGTCAATATATTGGGCTTTTTTCAATTAATTTGGTGCTATTATGTGCAGCTGAGTAAACGACACTTGGGTTTACCGTATGTGTGTCGCTTGAAGGCGGCTTTGCTGCTTGCAAACAGACTCTTTTGAGGAGACGGTGAATTGCCATTCATTTGCTGCCCTGATTGCACTCTATGCGCGAATACACTGCAGGCTCGCTCTCGCGATCGTTTCTCAGCTAAATCATCAACACTATCATCTCTTACGTGTATGTTATTGAACTAATTACATTGTGATCGGCTAAAACGCATGCGCTGGTTACTTTCTTCCACAACAAGTGCGCACCCGAGTGCTGTTTGCACATTCACGTGAATCACGGCTCAGCTCCGAGAGCAACCGAACTCCGGTTGTGTGTTCTCGGGTTCGGTACCTCAGTGCACACCAAGCTCTGTAGGTAAGCTTTCACATTAGCAATTTTTCATGCTAACCGTGCCCCATTCCGAACTAAAATGCCAAAGTAAAAACGCCCTGAGACAACAGAAGAATAACGTCTCACGCGCACGCTGTAGACTTGTGGCATTTATCAGGTAACTTGGGGCGATGTCACATTACAGTCATATGTTTCAGCATGTTACAATAATATGGCTTGAGTTGATATAGCCTATTCCCTAATGAATTAAACAGTTTGTTATCATACAGATTGAGAGTGTGAATGGTCTCTCTCCCTCTCTCTCTCTCTCTCTCTGTTTATGTGTGTAACCTATACATGCGTGCATGCGGGGGAGGAGTTGCGATTTTCGAATAAAAATCGAATAATTCCCAGCGATCTTCGAATATCATTTTTGCTTGAAATGCCCATCCCTAATGAAAGAGCGGCGGGACTTTTATTATGACACAGTCGCCGCCGGCGTGACTTCCGGTTTTCCGGTCATGAGTATGAGGTAACGCAGCTCTGTTTATCATATTAGATACATCTGAGTGCGTTGAAAATTATGTTATGATGTTACTCTCTGCGTTCGCTCGACAGCTGTTATGACACTTGTTCACACTGCAGTGAGAGTAAAGCGTTTCTGCAAAATAAAACCGGAAACCTAGTGTAACGCAGAAATGACGCAATTGACAGGTGACTCTCTCACACGTCCCGGTTCCTTGGTTAAAATAGCAATTAGTGGTTTTTGGATATTTTACTCAAAACATTTTACATAGTGCACCTTTAAGTGCATATTAATTCTGCAAAGTTACAGAGTCCATAGTCTCCCACAAAGGGATTTATTCTATCGAACGGAGAACAGCTCCAGACCTTGCCTTAAACTGCCTTGATCGAAGTTCAGATATTGCTTCCGCAAACTTCTACGCCACAATGTGGCATATTAGCATAAATTCCCATCCAAAGGCATGCAAAGAAAGGCTATGCTTCGGTAAATTGGAGTGTTTTTGTCATGTTGTGGAGATGCTGTGTGATTTTGTTTGGCCAATCACAACGGGTCTGCTGGCCAATCAGAGAACTCAGGGCTTTTCGAAAGGAGGGCCTTTGTAGAAATCAGAGTGTTTCAGACAGACTGGGAATTATTATTACAGGTGCTGCAATAATACAGTATGTGAAAAATGTTTTTTTAACATTAAAAAAGACAACAACCTATTATGTCCCTTTTTACAAGATGCTGTATAAGTCTCAGGTGTCCCCAGAATGTGTCTGTGAAGTTTCAGCTCAAAAGCCCTCACAGATCATTTATTATACCATGCCCAAAATGCCCCTTTTTGGCTGTAAGCAAAAACGCACGTTTTTATGTGTGTGTATCTTTAAAAGCAAATAAACTGCTGCTCCCCGCCCCCCTTTCCAGAAGAGAACTGCTTGAGCCTTGGATACTTCAGCAGCAATAAACCTGGAGAAACAGTATGGGGCCGTTTCCACAGAATGAGTTTTTGCATTCCACTGCGCTGCTTTTCCATTATTTTAAAGGGGTGATGAATTGAGAAATCAACTTTCCCTTGAGCTTTTGATATATAAAAGGTCATGGTAATATAAGAATATCCTGTAAGTTTCTGAGCTGAAAACTTCCTTGTTAGTCAAAGAAAAGCTTTTATTGACACCAGGCCCAGCAAACGATCGATCTCAGAATGTGCCCGGCTATGACGTGAGAGTGTAGTGAAGCACCGCCTCAACAGAAGAAGAACAACGCCTGATTCTGTAGCCCCGCCCACCGACTTGTGCCACTAACATGACAGCTAAGAGCAGCATAGAGCTAAACAGCATCAAATTTCTAAGCAGTAAACATGCCACATAAGCTTTTCGGATTCCGATTTTTACGCATTCAGATTCCAATAATATGAATGCATGGATGAACTTTATTTTTAATGAATATCCATCTCACGTGGGGAAGACATTGCACGTATGTTAATTTAACCACGGAGTCGTTTGTAAACAAGAGACTGGATTTGCAGACAGGATGAGATTACATGAACGAATGAAGCAACACACTAATGTGGGTAAAAAAAGTTTTTTTTTGTGATAGTATTGCATTGTTACTGATCGTTTGATATCTATGGATTATGTGTACGTGTCTAACAGAACATACCGTAGCACGCTGTCACAGGCTGGAGAATACTTTATTTGTGGTGTTGTTGGTTCATTACTGTCTTGATGTGCGTTGTTAACTCTCTTGACACGACATTTGAAGGGTGCGCGCACGTGCGCACACGGTTGACGGTTATATTCATCGATCAATCGGGCGGGCCAAGTACCGTTAATAAAAAAATATCATTCCAATCGCTCGCGGGTGGATGAGAGATGAATCATTGTGTTTGTTTGATATAGACATTTTGCGAGCCCTGGCTGTGGGCTGGGCGATTCATTCCGGTTGCCGTTTGCCACACGCTGTCACTGACAGGGGGAGCAGAAACTCATTAAATATGCAAATCTTATCCAATCCTAGCCGTGGGCGTTTACTTCCAAGTCTTCAGCCCATCAAAGCTGAGCGTGTCTTGAGAGAGCCTCAAAACCAGGTCAGAAAATAGCCTATTACTTATTCATTATGATGTTTTTGAACGTGAACGCAATAAGTTGACCTCAGACAACAGTATAAAAATAAATAAAAACTGTTCATGACCACTTTAACGCTAGATGGACTTTGCTTGGGGCAATTCACACACAAGTGGAAAAAGTTGGCAATATGTCTTTTTTAAAAGTTAAAGTTCTTTTAACTGGAGCGCTGGGTTTTTATAACGGCGTTTCCTGTGCGAGATGCTGTAAAAGATGCAAGACACAAGCGCAATGGTCAAACATGTCCATCTAGCGAGTTTACGTAGAAAATCAATGGAAAAGTAGGGCAGTGGAATGGGAAAATCTGTTATGTGTTCATTGATACAGCCACCAACAGAACAATTAGGTTGTTTTTCGTGAACCGCGTTACAAGGTTTTGCCGGTGCAGATGTCAGCAAGCCCCTGCATGCCAGGTAACAAGCGCATAGAGACAGAGCGTATTTAGGCCACGCCCACACCGGGGGGGAAACCAATCCAACGCTCTCCATTGACTTTGCATTGCGGGAGGCTGCCTCATTGTCATTTCGGACTCATAACAAAAAACAGAACAATGTCTAAAAGCTGATATGTGACCAGGTGTACAGCAAACAAGCTAAAAAACACAGAAATAAGTTTTTATAAGCTGTCGACCCAAAAAAACGAGCGTTTAAGAAGATAAAAGTGGATAGAGGCAATACGAAGTGAAGCTTCAGCAGGAAGAATGGGTAAATTTTGGGATCCTGACACTCAGTATGCCTCAATATGTCTATGTGTGCAGTAAACATTTTGTCACTGTTAAGTCAAATATCCAAATGTCCGTTTTATATATTATATTTACTGTCGCTGATTATGTTCCCCTCTAGTCTAGTCGCCGTAGTTCTCAGTGTAATATGACCCGCGCGCTCTGTCTCAATGGCCTGAATCCACTTTTTTGTACTTAAACGCTCGTTTTTTGGGTCAACAGCTTATAAAAACATCTGGGATTTTGCTTCTGGGTTTTGTTTAGCTTGTTTGCTGTACACCTTGTCACATATCAGCTTTTATACATTGTTCAGTTTTTTGTTATAAGTCCGAAATGACAAAAAGGCTGCTTCACGCAATGCAAAGTCAATGGAGACGGTTTGATTGTTTTCCCCCCCGGTGGGCGTGGTCTTCAGATTATGACCCGTGTCGCTCTGTCTCTATTCACAACATCGTAAACTACCCAATGCCCCATTGTAAGCCGTGCAGTCCTTCATACCACGCGGGGACAGAGAGGACAGTACTTACCATGGGAATAGGTCGCTTCAGCTGAAAAAAAAAAACAGATCACAGCTTTGCAAACCAAAATTAGCGCTGAGGAAGCACTTTTTCTCCTTGATAGAAGAAAGAACACTATGGAGAAAACATCCTGCCCTAAGGGAGGTTAATATGTGGAGAATACACTTGGAAGTACCGCATGAGGAAAGAAGTCTCTGCGATAGGTCTCCTGGCGTCAAATTGTGTGAGCTAGGATTAACCCGTCGTCGAGAATGCAAATGCCCAATTCCATTAACAGGGCAAGAGCAGCCTTTGCGACTTTCATGAAGACGCGAGGTGACAGGGACAACCCGAATGGTTGTACTGGTACTGGTATGCCTGACCCTCGAAAGTGACCCAAAGAAACGTTTGGTGTCGAGGTCAAATCTAGACATAGAAGTACGCATCCTTAAGGTCTATCGCTGCCAACCAATCCTGTTGGCGAACGCATGTCAGAATGCATTTCTGTGTTAACATCTTGAACGGGAGCTTGTGCAGGACCTGTTTGTAAAGTTGCAGGTGTAACATTGGTCACAACCCTCCACCTTTCTTTGGTATGATAAAGTGAGCGCTGTAGAAACCCAACAGGACTGCAATTCCCACACACTGGACAGTGGTTTCTTTGCCTGCCATTGAGGTAAAGAGAATGCTGCTGAACCTGGGCAGGCGCCTGGCGAACTGAATCGCTTGCCCATGTCTGAATGTCCAGATAAACCAGCTCGATGGGTTGGCAAGTGCTAACCAGGCCTCCAAACTCAGCACGAGTGGTACTAGAGGAACAATAATTGTTATCGTACCTGCGTTGGGCCGGTGAAGCGGAGCTTTGGCCGCCATGTCAGGAAGCCATGTTTCCCAATCCTGTGGTTGTGGGTGTACTGGAACACCTACCTTGCTCCGTAAGCCCCAACTGGGACCGGCCTGTGGCGGTTGAGGAATCTACGTTTCCTCTGAATGTACCACATTGACCTGTGTGTGGCTTTGTGTGAGTCGTGTTTGAATATGAGGAGGCGGTATGTCCATGTCCATCATGTCCAGGCTATGAACTGTGACCCAGAGACTGAGGAAGTTGTTTTTTCTTTTGAAAATTTGGGATGCCCTCGGCGACGAGCAGTTTGGCGGCCTGGTTAGCACTGAATTTGCATTCATTGTGGGTGAGACCCAAACACTTGAGACAGCGATTGTGACCGTCCATGGCTGAAAGATATCAGCCACATCCAGAAACACACAGGTGGACAGGCATCTTTAAAAAGACGCTCTCCGTCTGTGTTTGCTCTTTTAGAGGAAAGCCCAAGGGAACTCTCTTTGCACTTATCCATACACTGCTTGGAAACATACCGCTGAAATGCGGCTTAACACCAGCAACTGGCTTCTGAATGAATGAAATGATCTCATGTAGAGATGATACACGCTTGGCTCCGAAGAACAAATCTGAATGATTGATGCACGCCATCTCCCTTTTTTACACGTATGTCCGGGGGAGTGGCATGCAAATTCCACTCGCCAATTCTCATTGGCCTTTTATCAGAGGTGTTTGGGGCTCCCAAGTGCGACCCCCCCCCCTAGTGTCAGTCATCGACACCCCGTCGAAGTGACTGTCAGATAGGGAACAATTTTGGTCCTCTGTCAAGTTTGTCCTCAACTACCTGTGAAGTTGGCTCTGATGTCTCCAGTTGGTGCAATGCCTGGCAGAACCTTATCTGAGAGGCGTGTGGCTGTTAGATCACTGGTGCATAGAGAGAAGCTGATTCCAGATTGCCACTAGAAATGTGAAACCCTGACTGCTGCAGCCTGTTTTCTGTTGAAGATGGCAGAGAAGCAAGGTTAAAGAGTTCTCTTTGAATAGGACGTTTTGGGAATCTTAAAGTCTCGAGCCCATGGAGGAATTATGCTCAACCAATTGGGCGTACAAGAACTGCGGATTACTTCAACCATTACAAAGAGTTTCCTGTCAGCGGGCTGGTGTGCTTCCAAACCCCTGTACATGTATTTCTTCTGTGTTTTGTAGAATGTTCAGGCTGCTCTTGAAAACATTGAGATCAAATAATTGGCCTTACTAATCGGCCAAATTTCCTTCTGTGAAACAATTTTTTTTTCTCGAAAAATGTGTTTGCGTTTTGTCAGTACAAAGAAAGTTGTACATTGTTTGGACTCCACTGATTTTCAAAATATCTTCTTTTGTGAGTCAGAAAAAAAAATCTATAGGTTTTGGACAAAATGAGGATGAGGAAATGACAGAATTTTCATTTTTGGCTGAACAATCCCTTGCGAAAAAGAATATTGTTTTTGCCTGTAGTGTCTCGCATTAATTCAACTAATTGCATGTATATAAATTTAAACTATAATACATTTTAATTCAATTGTCAATAACATATAATTAAGTGAAAATATTACATTTTAGTTAGCACATAATATATTATTTTGAAGTATATTATTTATATCCGTAATAAGTACTCTTTTCAAAAGTATGATTTAAAAGTTCTTCTTTACAAGGGACTGTTCAGCCAACAATGAAAGTTGTGGTTGGCTTGTAAGTATCACAGTATTACAATTCATAGATTTCACGCGACGTCACACGCTTATAGAAACGCCCACCTGGAGGGCAAAACAAGGCTTTCCTCCATTGCCCGCCAGTCATTTTTACCAGGTGTGTAGTCAGTATTAATGCAGTAAAACAGTGATATTAAAATACCAAATTCAAAATGCACCTTATTGAAAGCAGATGAACACAGAATATTAATGCAACACAACTACTAAGTGTTTTTCCCATTGAAACCCATTATAAAGAAAATGTGTTGCGTTCATATTCTTGGCTCATCTGCTCACCTGTATATAGTATGCATCATCAAAAAGGTGTAAACTGAATTTGATCTTTTAATATCACTGTTTTAGTACATTACGGTGCTTTAAGGGTGGGTTGCACAAAAAAGGATTCTTTAGCCTTTCGTCAGTTCACCCTCCGTCTACTGCTTGATCAGCTCTTTAATTCTAATGGTTTTACTGCATAATTAATCTGTGTTTAAAATGAAGTGGTGCAACAACTCTATTTTAAATAAAACCCATATCAACAAATCCGAGATTAGCGTTAAACTTTGCTTAATTGAATCCTTATTGGTGCAACTCAGCTATAGTGTTTTTCACGTTAAGAGCTTTAAAAACGTCCTGCTGTTTTTAGTGATTGAAATACTGCAGCAGGTGCTGTATATGGATCATAAGTGTCCTAAACGTGGATATTGTTCACACATTTTTGTTTTAAGATGGAAATTTGACAGGCTTGTGAACTATGAATATTGTGCTTATCGCCCTAACAGCCCTATCAGCAAGCGATTTCTGAGAAACACTATTTTAAATCAATCCAAACAAACGCACTTCATTGCTCTGACCCCAAAATGCACCAACATGCAATGCAAGAGTGGATGTCTCTTTATCATAACTGAAGCAAAATGATGCTTCTATGACACTCAAAACTGTCCTGTTACTATAGCTAACATTACAACAACAGCATATCTTGGCTCTGTGATACATAGCAAAAATTCAAAAAACGAAATTCACTTTAAAGAAAGGATTTCTACAAAACAAAACTCCAAAATAATTTCTGACAAACTTTGATATTAAATAAAATAAAATAAAAATAACATTAGGCTATAATATTATTTATATATATACATATATATAAATATAAATATATAAATGTGTATGTATGTAATGTTTAAAGGATTAGTTCACTTAAAAATGAAAATTTCCTTATATTTTACTCACCCCCATTTCATCAAAGATGTTGATGTCTTTCTTTCTTCAGTCGAAAAGACATTACGTTTTTTGAGGAAAACATTCCAGGATTTTTCTTCACATAATGATTTTCATTTGCAACCAAAATGTTCGATGTCCAAATCAATGCAATTTCAAAGCGCTTTGAAGGGCTTCAGAGACTCTGCACAATCCCAAACGAGGAATAGGGTCTTATCTAACGAAACGATTGGTCATTTTCCAAAAAAAAAAAAAAATATATATACTTTTTAACCTAAATTGCTCATCTTGCGCTGATCTGCAGCCACCAGTGATTGCGCAAATACATCGAAAACGTCACACTAGACGTAGGCAGAAGTACCGCCCCCGTATTTACAAAACGCACATGCGAAGACTAATACAAAACGCCCTTTAACAAAAAAAAGGTAAAACAACAAGTTCGAACGATTTTGAAATTGAAGATGGAGTGTTTTTGGGTAAAGAGTGTTTTTATTTGTCCTCGCACCTTTGGTTTGGGCGCGTACTTTCGCCTACGTCTAGTTTGACGTCTCAACGTGATTGAGCAAAAGAGCAGCGCAAGATCAGCAATTAAGGTTAAAAAGTATATCAATTTGTAATAAAAAAAAAATGGCCAATGGTTTCGCTAGATAAGACCATATTTCTCGTCTGGGATCGTGCAGAGTCTCTGAAGCCCTTCAAAGCGCTTTTTCAAACTGCATTGATTTGGATCTTCAACATTTTGGTTGCAATTGAAAACCATTATGTGAAGAGAAATCATGGAATGTTTTCCTCAAACTTATTTTCTTTTTGACTGAAGAAAGAAAGACATAAACATCTTGGATGAGATGGAGGTGAGTAAATGATCAGGAAATTTTCATTTTAAAGTGAACTCATCCTAGATCAAATTGTAACACTCCTAATGCACACGTTTTATTTTTCATTATTCTATATAGTTTTACTTTTATAACTTTCAGTTTTTGTCATTTTTAGTTGTAGTTAATTATAACCTAATGTATTTTTTTTAATCAGCCTTGTAAAAAAATAGAACCTCTGCATGAGTGCATTCTGTTTATTGCTTAGTGCTTAATACATTAAAAGAGGCTGTACGGCTCCAAATACCTCAGCGGGACTAAATGCGTCTAGGCGGAACAAACTGTAATTTGCATTATTAACATGCATATCACTAGAATAGTTTATGTTTATTAGTACTTCTAAAGCACATATGAATGCCTTATTCTGCAGGACCATATTTATTCTACATTCCTTAATCCTACCCAATATCTAAACTTAACAACCTTACTAACTAATAAGCAGTAGGCCATTGGTAGGTATTAAGCCAACAATAACTGCAACATGTAGGGGTTTGCAGTACAGATGTTGTATTATTTACAACATGATGTAGGATTTCAAAACGCATATGAATGTAGCTCGAAACCGACTGTTCACACTTGCCAAATCTGCGCATAAATCGGATTTGGACTGACAGCCTGAAAAAGGCTATATATACATTTTTACATACTGTAGTTAAATACCACAAAGTTTGATTATTTTACAGTGAATTACTGTCCAAAATACAACCTAGCTTACAAGTTTGAAGCTGTTTTGGAAATACAGAGCAACTGTAATGGAGCCGGCTAAGAAGCAAGAATCAAATGTTCTGTTTCACAGAATGCCACTTGTGGTTAATTCAGCTTTCTGAAAAGAATGCTGATGTTCTGTTGTTACTCATTATATTTTAAAGTGTAAAGGCTTTAAAATGAGATCCTCTGCATATAACTTTCTCTGATGTGTGGATAAACTTGAAACCTTATGACATGTCATTAAGTATTTGCATAATATGCCATTTTTATTGTCTTAAACTGCTGCTATTTGACTGACTTGTATTATCACATTTACCACTCAATTGAATCTCCGCGAACTGTGAAGGTTAATGTTAAAGAAAGCTTTGGTAATCTGTCTAAATGAGGCACTTGGCATAGCATCTCATATATTATCATACACAATTTGCCAGTTTCTCCTTCATCAGAATTTTTCATTGGGTTGCGAATGAAACTTAGGTTGTATTTATCCATGATGTACTTGCTAGTTTGATTGGACACAACTATTTGTTAGACTTGAGTCATCAATATTTTTGGTCAGTTTTCCCGAAAGAGAAATCTTGTCAATTTTAAACGCCTTTATCGGAGTATAAAATAGTTAAAAAATAAAATAATATCAAATGTTTTTCAAGGTAAAAAGTAATTTTTTTAAAATAATAAATTATTATTTTTAGGGGTGCACAATTTTGGCCAATAACTGATCATTCTTTATATTTGTAAGCCGATAACCGATATATTGGCCGATAAATCTAAATCCAAATGGTTACATCATTTTTTAGAGCCTGATTACGAAAACAAAAGTCTCACCATTAAAAGCCATGTCCCAAGCACACAATTATGATGTTCTCATTATAATTTTATGTAGCCTTGCACTGCACATATTGCAACCTTATTTTCCTTTTTGAAGCGATTCCAATCATATTTCAAGCAATTCAAAACCATTATGGTGCACATCTGAAGTGTCTCCGCTGAAGGAAATAATCCATTATTTATCTGCTTTAATATGTCAACCAACTTTTCTTATTGGGCCGATAACATTAACATTAAAGGGATAGTTCACCCAAAAATGAAAATTAGCCCATGATTTACTCACCCTCAAGTCATCCGAGGTGTATATATGACATTCTTCTTTCAGACGAATAAAATCTGAATTATGTTAAAAATGTTCTGGCTAATCCAAGCATTATAATAGCAGTAATAGTTGCTCTGTTTTTGAAGTCCATAAAATGCATCTGTCTGTCAAATAACATGCTCCACGCGGCTCCGGGGTGTTAATAAAGGCCTTCTGAAGAGAATCGATGCGTTTGTGTGAGAAAAATAGCCATACTTAAAAATGTATTTAATTTTTTTCTATGGCTCTGCATCAGCTTTCCCCGCTCCATCACTTCCGGCGAATAAGGTCAAAATACATGCAAAATACCGGCGCGATCATAGATGTATACATAGATTCCTCATTAGTGCCTGTGCTGATCGGTCGAATGAGGCATCTACGTATATATATCTTTGATCGCGCCAGTATTTTGACCTTATTCCCCGGAAGTTATGGTGCTGGGAAAACTAGATGACATTCGTCTGATAAGAGGTAAAAAAAAAACATTAATACTGTTCAGTTTCTCGCAGAAACCGATCGTTTCGTGTCTTAAGACATCAATGTGTCGCCACGAGCCGCATGGTTTAATAAGGATTCGTATGTCTATGTGTTTTTACTCTCATTGCTCTCATACTCTAAAATATCCCCATTGACATGCATTATACTTCTCTTCTCGTCTCGTGAGATAAGTGTCTCGTCACACCCCTATAAATAATATGATAAAAGCAACACATTATTTGCATGTTATTTTGTGTCAAAATTATATTTGATTATGTACGCACTTTCTCTGAAACCTATGCACACACATACAGTACGGACACAGGCACAGAATCGTGTTGTCAGCACTGCTCTGATGATTTTATCACGACTTAAAAGCTAAATGACATTTCTCACTGGCAAGGTGATAACAGGGATGTTCTTGAAGCAGATAAACTTACAGTAGAGACACTGCTGCTGAACACTGTTGAGAGATACACAGACTCATGCTTAATCTCTCTCTCTTTCTCTCTCTAATAACTGCAATAATCTGCTATCATTGGCTGAAGTATTCGTTACTAGCTCTAAAATGACGTTTTGGAATTAGCAACGGAGGTTTGGGATTAGAATCTAGATGCGTAAGAAATTAGTCCTACACACGAGGGGCAAAAACCTGACAAATGTCTTGAAATACATAATCTAAACAATGTTTTGAGGTGTGGTAACATAGTATAAGCGGAATAATTGACTCCGGGCCATTGAATTATTAAAAAATAATAACTCCGCTTCCCACCCTGGCCGCATTACCACCTCGGCTGTGCATTATTTTTCTAATAATTCATTGGCCCATCGTCATTTATTCCTTACTTATTTCAAGAGGCTTATTGATCTTGACACAGTCATAAATGTCTGCAGGGGTCCTCTCTCTGATATAATTTCCTATTTAAATGTTTCTTTTATTTTGTTAGTTTCTTTATCTTTGTTGCACTTCATGACTTTGATTCATTTTTTTTATATTAATAGACACTTGGTTTCATTTTTTCCTAAAAGATTATGCCAAACTACATAATATGGTGTTCTTGTTAAGAATTGCTTTATTTTAATGAAGATATTTTTTCAGCACCAACATTTTTTGTACTTTATTCCCATTAAATTAACGTGATCACCATAAAATGCATATTCTAGTCATTATTAATTGAATTTCATGTACTTTTGAATAAATTAATTTATTCTGATTTAAAAAAAAAAGATAAATCACATCATTGACCCATGAAAATTATATATATTTTTCAACTTTTAGGAGTACAGGATGGTTTAAAGGCTAATAGGCTAAAAAACTCCAATTCTGATTGATACATTTTATGAGATTTTTTTTTTTTTTTTTTTAACTAGTACTCACACTGTTGGTTATTGCGGTCCGAATGGTTTATCTACACCAGCTTTGACTCCCATTGGAAGTAACATTTTAATGAAAAGCTCCATTGTAATTACAATTAAACTGCAAATATTACATTAATAACATCGTAATGGCCATAACCAAACCCTTGCAATGTGAAGCTGCACATAAAGGGTTCTTCAAGAAGGCTTAAACAAGTTGCTTTCACTCTGATAGAACCCACTAGGGTGTTTACTGGGATAATGCAGTATCTGCTCCGTTTGAAGAGTTTTGCGCGGCCCCAATGTCCTCAGCCCCAGAGACCAGTGCCATCAGTCTGCAATGTCACGCACAAGTGCTCCCTCCAATTAGCATGTAGCGCTCCCACTCTCATTATGTTCTGCTGAATCAGGACAGGACCTCAATCAAACTACAGTCAATATTGGAAACGGACAGGTGGCTCTTCTTGCCTCTATGGAGCTTTTGCCTTCCCACGAGCGAGGCAGAGCGCACCGGGTGAGTTTGCCAGTCCCTCACCTTCTGCCTACAGTTTGGTGTCAAAATATGCAAATGACATAAGTAGCTCTTTTCAAAGAAAATTGAGCAGATGCTGGATTGTTTATATGGGGGAGTCTGACGAAATTGGCATAGAAGATTGAAATTCACAAGTCTCAAGTGCTATCCTGCAGCTTCAATCAAAAGTTGTTGTACACTGTTTGACTGCAATATGTTTTTCCCGTAACAGGAGCAGTTCATAAATGAAAAATCACTTACTCAGACACTGGTTGTGATTGTGAAATGTGTTTTGAAAGGGAGAATTTTAGAGAAAGAGAACTGTTCTTTTTTTCCATATAATAAGAGTGAATGGAGATGGATGCCGCTATGCTCGGAAAAGACATCAAAAGCACCATAAAAGTATCCTAAATGGTCCATATGTCTTGTGCGCTGCTATCCAAGCCTTCTGAAGCTATTAGCATTGTGTGGTGAATATACCAAAATATAAACAGTTCTGTAATCTGTAGCCCTTGAATCAAATACGGCCGTAGACACATTGTAGGTTTGACATACAAGAACTAACAACGTCCTCTTATTGTTTGGCCTACTTGTCTTGTCTTGTCGCTGTCATTCTGTTGCATTGTGGAGCTTGTCACTACAACAAATTCCAAGTATGTGTAAACATACCTGTCAATAAAGCTCATTCTCATTCTGATTCTTATTGCAGACATAACTGAAGAGAGGGAAGAGCTTGAATAACATATTTGTAAGACCATCTCTAACCTGAAAAGCATCATACCATATTAAGCTAATGGTTACAGTAGGTGTTGTGATGTGATTTGATAAATGCTGAAAATTGTCTGGTCAGATATAGCTCCGCTTTCTACTGTTCCTCCCTTTTGTCTGTTTAAATAAATGCATTTTAAAAAATCTGATATAACTTTGTTAACGGGGCGTAAAGTACTTAAGTAATTGGTTGTACTTAAGTGTTATTTTGAGGATTTTTTAAAAAGGTAAAGGTTTTAAAACCAGCACTGTAAATCTTGTAATCGAGTTTATTCATCACATTGTCTAATTTGACTTTTAGCAGTGAAGCTTCTGTGAAGAATTTTTGTAATTGCTAGGTGGAGTATGTTTCAGGTTAAAAGCGCTTTATTTATATTTAGCTTTCCTGACCCATCCCCCCTTGCACTTTTCTTCGCTATATTTGTTGAGGGACAAAGTTTATTTTTTACCGTTGAAATTAGCTAGTTGCTAATACCTCTTGGTTTTATCTGTTTCTAAAGCCAAGAAAAATGTTTACTAGGGATGTGATGATGCACTTAGCTGTCGAGATTATACACGATACACAATATTGGGTTTGCGAGAACGAGATATTAACACCACAGTCAATGTTGAAATATACAAGTCTTTTATACGACTGAAAGTCACAAAATGCAAAAAAGGTGCATTTTGAAATAGTTGAACTAATCGAGTGTTGTCACTAACGACTATTTTGGTAATTAAGTAATCAGTTAGGTATTTTGATGATTAATCAAATTATCTGATATTTTATGGGGCAATAAAAATAGACATAATTGAATAATAGAATTTAAATGACTTAAAATGCATATAATGACTGAGGCAATAATGAATTGTTCAAAAGAATGTAATCATATGGTTTGGTTTAACACCATTAAAATACATAATGTAATATACATAGTATAAACATAACCAACTTGGAATTATAACAAATGTCAATGGCCTGGCTATTGTTGCTACACTTTACAGCAGATCAAATCCTCGTTTAACATTGGCCAAACAACATTTAATTCAAATGTCCGCTTAATCTTTAATATTTGGCCACTTCTTTGCGATAGAAATGCTACAGAAACTGTCATTTCTTTAACACAAACATGTGGACATCAAAACTGGCAAACTCAGAGTGAGGGTTTAAACTTTTATTTTGAAATCGCGATGAACAACAATTTTCATATTTAAAAATTCTCCTCAGTTGCCGTAGATTTATAAAGACTTGGGTTATAAATTGCATGTTGCGCTCCCAGATGAATGTTATATAAGCAATCCAAACTTGCACCATATGCAGACATGGAAGCTGAGATTTGTTCCATGCATGTATATGATAACAGTGCAACACTTCGCAATAAAACATAAACATGTCAGAATGCACATTATTGGAAACCAAACGAACAGCAAGGTTTTGACACAAACTCAACTGCTGATAATATCTCCAGACAGATTTTCACCTTGACGTGAAACATCATCATGAGATCTCGTCACACCCATACTTTTTACTTTTAAATACTTGAGTACAATTAAATGTGATGCATTTTGGTGAATTGGTGGCAAATTTGTATGAATGCGTGTATTCTAATTTGTATGTTTTGAGCTTACACCCCACTGAGGGTGAGGTTTAGAGGTGGTTTGCTTTGTTTTCTTTTTTAATTGTTGTAATATATTATGTATGTTTCCCACATTTACTCAACTAACTTAACTCAATTTCTCAATAAGAAATGAAAGACCAGCTGAGAGATGGTCCCTCTCTCTTCTCTTTAAGCATCACTGCCATGAACCATGATTTGCTACTTGCTGGTCTGCGGCAAGTGCTATCAGGACATTTGCATTCCAGAGATCATTTAATTGGACAATTATTTGCATACGCCTCTGCAAACAAGATGAGTCATAAATATTTTGCGCTATTTGCCCAGATGACGACAACTACATTTTAAAATCTCCTAAAAGTTTATTTTGTAGGACTGCACGCTTAAAGATGACCTCAAAAATAAAAGTCATGCACTAAAAGCCTCAAAGCCCCATTTCATTTCATTGCTTTCTTAAGTCTATTGTTAAAAATCTGGCTTGTTCCTGCACTGCTGGATAATTAGTTTTTTGGGAGTGCAGGCTCAGGGTTGTGAGAGATGTGCTAGTGCAGGGATTCAGGCTAATCCATGCTGTGGTCTGGAAAGATCCAGAACCCCCATTTACAGTTTTAATTTCAGACTGAATCACATTATATCTTACCATTTGAGATTGGCCCAAATCTCCCGATGAAAGAGAGTCGAAATGGGCATGTTCGACTTTGGATGAATTTCATTTAATTTGATAGTTTATAATGCTTTATAATGGTTCACTGCCCTGATTAAATATTTGAAATGGTGTCATTTGTGTCACTCATGGAGATATTTGCATATGTATGTAATTCTTACTCTGAATTAAAAGTATTATTTGCATAGTAATCACTTTCTCTTTCCGTCTTCGTTTAGTATGTACCGCTTGCGGGCACTGACGGCTGTCACCGTCGGGATGGTGCAGTTGTCAAGGAGGCATCATACCGGTGCCTTCCGTTCCTATCAGCGGCGTAGACTGATGTTGGCCGCCCTGGCGGGGGTGACGGGCATTTCAGCCAGCGCTGGACTATTGTGGACGAGGTATGGACCACTGTGGACACCTATCTCACACATTCTTCTCCACTAATATGTTGGGATGCATGATATATCAGCCACCATATTTTTATTGGCAAAATATGTTTATTTTTAATGTCATCGCTATCAACCCGATAAGAAAATTTGGCTGATATACACTAGCAGTCAAAAGTTTGGAAACTGTACTATTTTTGTTTTTGAAAGAAGTCTCTTCTGCTCACCAAGGCTGCATTTGTTATTAAAAATACAAAAGAAAGCTGTAATATTGTGAAATACTATTAAAATGTAAAACAACTATTATCTATTTGAATATATTTTAAAATGTAATTTATTCATGTGATGCAACGCTGAGTTTTCAGCATCATTACTCCAGTCTTCAGTGTCACGTGATCCTTCAGAAATCATTCTAAAATGATGATTTGCTGGTCAAGAAACATTTATGATTATTATCAATGTTGAAAACCTTGTTTTTTTTAGGATTCTTTGATGAATAGAAAGTTAAAAAGAACAGTATTTATCTGAAATAGAAAGCTTTTGTAACATTGTACTACCGTTGAAAAGTTTTGGGTTGGTAAGAATTATAAAAAAAAATTGAGGGGGGGGGGGGGGGGGGGCTTAGAGATTAATACATTTATTCAGCAACTGCATGGATGCATTAAATTGATCAAGTGACAGTATAGACATTCATAATTTTGCAAAAGCTTTATATTTCAGATTAATGCTGTTCTTTTGAACTTTCTATTCATTAAATAATCCTGAAAAATAATGATACACAACTGTTTTCAACATTGATAATAATAATGAATGTTTCTTGAGCAGCAAATAGGCATATTAGAATGATTTCTGAAGGATCATGTGACTCTAAAGACTAGAGTAATGAGGCTGAAAATTCAGCTTTGTATCACAGAAATAAATAGCATTTTAAAATAGAAAAAAGTGATTTTAAATTGTAAACATATTTCACAATAATACTGTTTTTGCTATATTTTGGATCAAATAAATGCAGCCTTGGTGAGCAGAAGAGCCTTATTTCAAAAACAATCAAAATAGTACAGTTTCCAAACTTTTGACTGGTAGTGTATATAAAAACGGATAAATAATGGATTATTTCCTTTAGCTGCGACACTTCAATTGCACACTGTTCGCATGATGGTTTTGAAATGCTTGAAATATGGTTGGAATCACTTCAAAAAGTGCAACGTGCACAGTTTGGTGTAGAATTTTAATATGATCCAATTATCAGTTATCAGCCATAACATTGCTTTATCAGTATAGGTCATAATATTAAAGGGGACCTATTATGCAAAATTGACTTTTACACCCCTAAACATTTGAACGTATCTATGTGTCTGCAGTGTGTACACAACCACCCTATTGTGGTAAAAATCCATCCACTCTGTTTGTTATTTTCCCCATAAATCTGAAACATTGTCTTAAAATGTGTTGTTCGTGAATGAGCTCCAATGTGACCTCACATCGGGACAGGCCCTGCCCACGACTACTGATGGAATCTTCCCTGTTAGCTTAGCTTCTCCCCTGAGTTAGCTGTACACAATCTGCCATGTTTATCACCTCGCCAGAGCATTTAACAGCAGTGATTTTCTGTTTTTCTATATTAACTGCACATACAGCACTAGGTACTGTAGATTATGCTGCTGTCACTTTAATACACAGATCTGATATGCACATGCGATTTCTTTCGCTGCTGTTTACATTCACAGACATAACCATGAATGCCTGTCATATAGCTATATTAAACTGGAATAGGAAAAGTGCTTTAATATGAAAATTAGGGGTGGGACAAAATATCGATAGTGTAATATATTGTTGTCCTTTTCTGTGCGATGTGAGAATCGATACACTGGCGCCAAATATCGATATTTTAATTAATAAAATAAGGCTAAATAGATTTCCCTGTTCCCAGTGGCTCCTCGACGTGAATGAATGAGGGAAACATGAACATAAGTTAACTAGCCTAAGAAAAAGAGGTTTTTAACAGGATGTCGAACAGCAATGCAAGTAGAATAATAGATGCCCCAGACACATTTAACCTGCACTTAACCTTTTCACTGGCATTTTGTTTACATAGTTAGACAGATATTGTGATGTATCATTATAGTATTGTCTAGCAGTATATTGATTATCGCAGAATTGGATTCTTTGATGAATAGAAAGTTAAAAAGAACAGTATTTATCTGAAATAGAAAGCTTTTGTAACATTGTACTACCGTTGAAAAGTTTTGGGTTGGTAAGAATTATAAAAAAAATTGAGGGGGGGGGGGGGTGGGCTTAGAGATTAATACATTTATTCAGCAACTGCATGGATGCATTAAATTGATCAAGTGACAGTATAGACATTCATAATTTTGCAAAAGCTTTATATTTCAGATTAATGCTGTTCTTTTGAACTTTCTATTCATTAAATAATCCTGAAAAATAATGATACACAACTGTTTTCAACATTGATAATAATAATGAATGTTTCTTGAGCAGCAAATAGGCATATTAGAATTATTTCTGAAGGATCATGTGACTCTAAAGACTAGAGTAATGAGGCTGAAAATTCAGCTTTGTATCACAGAAATAAATAGCATTTTAAAATAGAAAAAAGTGATTTTAAATTGTAAACATATTTCACAATAATACTGTTTTTGCTATATTTTGGATCAAATAAATGCAGCCTTGGTGAGCAGAAGAGCCTTATTTCAAAAACAATCAAAATAGTACAGTTTCCAAACTTTTGACTGGTAGTGTATATAAAGAAACAGTATATTGATTATCGCAGAATTGCTACCGGTACCAGCCATGCATCGTATCGTGAGGAACCCTGTGATTCCCACCCCTAATGAAAATGACACATTTCATCTTTAACGTAAGTGTCCTAATGAAGCGCATATCTGCAGAGATTCATCTGCAGTCTGGGTGAAGGCCAGTCCAGTGCAGGGTGTGTGTATGAATAGAGGAGCTGATATGTCAGCAAAATAGAGAAATGCATCTGGGACGTGATCTATAGAAGCAAGGAATTATGGGACACGGTGGCTTTTCAGTTCTCAGTCTGTGCAGTCATTTTCCCTGTGTCACATTATATTGATTTATTGAACACGCCTTCAAACACACGTCCCATCAACAGAATGGCAGGCCTTTTTTTTCAATTACTGCTTTGTGTCCTGAAGATATTGACCTCCTAGCACTTTTCACTGACTTTTAGTATGAGGCACATATCTAGAGATACACACACACAGACAGCTTGACAACTTTGGTTCCCACGTGTATTGGTGAGTAAACGTAATGTAAAAGATTTTTACATTTTTGAAGAAAATATTAGAGGTGTTTGCCTCAACAAAACTCAAAACAATCATATCAGGGCAGTTGCTAAGATGTTTAGAGTTTTAGCACATTGCTATGTGATTGCTAGGTGTTCTGTTTTGTTGCTAGCTGGCTCAAGTCAAAAGTGCTTATAGATATGGTTTGAGTTCCTCCTTCAGTATAATCAATTATATTTTTTATATCAATTAAAAATTAAAACATGAAGAAAAATTGTTATTATTACATTAGTGTTAGTATTATTATTACACTGAGACGTATCTAAATTATACTGTACAACAGTAATGTATTTGTCTAGTTAGCCGAACTTTTATTTTGACGGGTTGCCGTGAAGAGCTTTTAGTTTTTGTGTGTTTATGACATGACAGTAGTTTTTCTCAAATGAAAAGTTAAAAATGCTTTTTGCGGTTTAATATTCACAGACATTAGTCTATATCACCAGATGCGTTCTCAGGTACTGAAATTTGGTACAGATTGATTTAATGTATTGACGTAATTCGGTCGGTGCCTTTAAAAGTACAGAGTTCGGTACCCAACCCTACTTGACATGAACCTTTTTTGCTCACCAGCCACTGTGGCTAGTGGTTTTCCAAAGTAACTAGCCACTCAGCATTTTCACTGGCCACAATTTTGACCGATACCATGGGGAAAAACCGGCATCTAGATATTTTTAATATTATCTCATAATTTGGCAGCAGGTAAATTAGGCTGCGGTCACTTTAAGAGCTGACGCATGGATCCATTGTACTGTTACGCATTAAATGATGCTGAAAATTCAGCTTTGCATCACAGGAATAAATTATATTTTAAAATAGAAAAGTTAATTTAAATAGTGATATTTTACAATATTGCTGTTTTTGACTGTTTTTAATCAAACAAATGCAGCCTTGATGAGCACGCGGCCATTTAAAATGTACATTATTACTACTGTATACTTTTCTATGTGATTGATCTGCTTACTCTCTCCTGACTTGCAGAGCATATGCGGAGGCAGGGTCTTCAGTCAAGCATGAGGAGCAGATGCAGGAGGAGGAGCCTCTGAATGATGTGGTGGAGGAGGCGGTGTCAGACGGCGCTCTTGAGTCGAGTAGCGGGGAGGAGGGAGATGAGGCGGGCTTAGAAGGAAAGAAAAAGAAACAGAGAGTCGGCTTCCGTGACCGCAAGGTGATCAATGCACATGCACATCATCTCAATCGCACCATGATGAGGTCAGTGTCTGATCTGATGATCTGTCTGGCTTCACCATGTGCAGATGAAATGTGGAGCCGTTGCGTCTAATCAACATGCAAATACACAGTCATAAAATCAACCTGCATATATCTGAATTGGGTTTCATTTGAAATGCCGGCTGTGGGAATGTGGCAGAGCGACAGTAGCAGAGTTAATGAATTGCAGCTGACTTTAACTGTGGGGAAAATGTGATATTAAAGCAGCATCTGCGACCAAGCATTTGTGGGAAGAGTAGAAAGGATACACGAAAGAGGGAAATTAATGATGCAGTTGTTTTTCTCAGTAGTTGATTTGTTTCCTTTAAAGGGGGCATATAATAGAAAAAAAAGACTTTTCCTAATAGAGTTTGATGTTCTAAGAAGAAAATACATTTCACAACCAGTGTCAGTAGGAAAGCTAAAAAAAAATCTTAATTTTTTTTCAGCCTTTTGACAGTATTCAATATCGCCACACACACACACACGTACACGCATGCCTAAATTACTTGATTTTGAGTCATTGTACTTGATTTAGTAGATTTAAAACCCTTTCAAACTTTAAAATGCAGAGTGACCACCCAAATTCAGACTACATTGTATATCAGCTGGTATGTGCAGGTGCGCAATATGAGCATAGGCTAATATGAGAAATTAAATATGATATATAGTTATTTTTGTTAGGCTATATAAAAGAACAAAGAAACAAATTACAAAAACAATAGTACATTTAAAATATATTTTTATTATACTAATATATATTTATAATTTACATATATTTTTTCAGATACAGTATGTTTATTTAATATGTATACATTTATTTAACAACTGTAGTTTGATTAACATTAATGACAGACAGGTATTTAATTGGGCTGCTGAATGCATGGATGTAATATTCTGACACATATCCAGTTATTACCCACCTGTTTACTTACACTTCAGCCATTAGTCCGACTGTGTTCATGACAGAGAGTCGCAAGAGAGTGCTTCTGTTGTGTGTCATTCAGCGCGATTCCGCCTATCCCACCTTCACTAACTGCAAGTTAATCGATAAAGAATTGTAACTGAATTGTAATTTTGTGATACGACGGTCTTGGCATTTAATTTGGCTGTAGACTGAAATTATATTCAACCCGCCAAAGTGGCTAGTGGGAGTGGCTGCCTTATCCACCACAGCTGAAATCTACCCGCATTTGGTGGGCTGGCGGGTGTTAATGTCAAGCCCTGAATATAACGTATAATGTACTGACGCTAACAAGGTTGCGCTGTTGAGGCTCGCACTGCCTCATGAGGAGATATCGGAACTAATGAGCGCAGCTCACACAAAGAAACTCAAAATGTGGTGTTTTTATATTTATAACATACAATACAGTTAAGCAACATCACACGACCTTATGGCACGAGTGCTGAATATCATCACGATTGAAAATGTGACTGATTTTATACGACAGTTCAATAAACAAGTCATTAATATTCAGTCACTTACATTTTTGTTCTATTTCAGCAGCGATAATAAATAGTTCCAAACAAAGATCACAGCAGAACCATATTGCATCTCACAGCAACACTTGACCTGGTTTTCATTCTTGAACGAATCATTTGAATGAATGACTCAATGAATCACTTATTAAGATTATTTTATGCAATTGTAGCTTTTTGGTGTAAATTATTTAATTTGATTGGAAACAGCCCTATAGTGTCTTATTATTCTTATTTAATATATTGATCAAATGTAAGAATTTAAAGTGAAAGATGAAGCATATATATATAAAACGATTAGGGGAAAAATTATCTTTTATAAAGGTTAAAATATCATAAATATGCAGATTTAAATATGTCAAAGCTGACTGAACACTAATGAGAATATTGCTTCAGAATAAATTATATTTACAACACACAAAAAAATGAATTTTTTTACACATACAAGTGAATGACTGATTTAGAAATCTCTCAGGTTTCATTAAAAAATATCTTCATTTGTGTTTTGAAAAGTAACAAAAGGTTTATGGGTTTGGAACCAAATGAAGGTGAGTAAATGATGAGAGGAAAACTGCAAAAAATCCTCAAGTTTACTTAATTTGACTTGATAAATGGATACTACAAGAGTGTCACAGTCACAGAGGAACCCCCTCAAACAATCAGAATTGATTTGAAGGGGTTCAATTCTCCCCGCCCCCCAATTTTGATTGGCGAATGCTGTAAAGCACTATGTAGGCCCCACTGTAGCTGCATTTATTCATTACCATAATTAGCTTTGACTTTTATACGTCTTTGTGGATCATGGGAATTTCTCAACACGGTTTCTTAGGCGATGTCTTGCATTTTTTGTGTGTATGTGTTCTTTAAAATAGGAGAGAATTTGTCAGGATGATTTATTTTGGTACTCCGTGTCCTAAAATAGCAAGACGCAGCAGCAGTGGTTCAGACCTTTTTGTTTAGAACCTAATCATCACATTTTATTATAAGCCGAGAAAAGGGGGTATTTTCTGAAATATGGATGCGTTATTAAAATAAACAGAATACATCAAACCAGCAGCACATTGAAAGTGAAGTTGATTTGCTGTAGGATGGTGGGGCTCTGCCTTTGATGGATGAGGCCATTCATCAAGTAGCGGGGTACATTTAAATGGCTGTCTCTGTTTACACAAGCTCTGCCCTTCAGGCCACATCTCCGACCAATAGGCCTCATTCATGAAATGCAAACATAATTTCTGTGTAGATCATTTGTGGACTAGGCGGTGTAAAGGCTGATTTATATTTCTGCGTCTGACCTACGCCATAACATCTATGCCGGAAATTACACATCGGTTTTCATTTCTACTTCTGCGTTGTTGTCCACGTCAATGTGCAATTACACATGCAGACCGCTAGTAGGCAGTGTCCACAGGCATTTTGATGATGTAACCCACAGTATCAAGGTAAAAGCCGAAGAAGAAGAAGCTTGTTGTGTACATTGTCGGAGTAGCAGCAGCAGTGACGGCGGCAAATAGATAGCGACTTTTCTTGTAGCTTGAGTTGTTGAATCTAATACAAATTAAGCATCTCTAGTTGATTAGTAGAGTTAAATAAGAGGCGATCTGGCGCTGGAATGCGTTTTTTGAAATCATGCAGAGTGCTCGTGGCCACTGTTTTCAGTATCGGTGGCTCGTGCACAGACAAACGCTTCAATCGATTGCTGTTGCAGAGACTTTATTCGTTCTGTTGAAATCTCAAAACGAAATGCATCCAAATGTGTCCCTGTTCTTGATATACAATCACTGATTAACCCTCTGGGGTTCTTCATTTATGGGTCACACTCAGGACCTTCAGGTCAAAAATGATAAAAAAGATTTGAGTAAAATCAATGAAATATATTTTTGTTCAATAATATTTTTTATTTTCTTTTTTGGTGTTTTGAGATACACGGGGGGAGCTGGTCAATGACCTGAAAAGAGCTGGGACCACCGTTTCCAAGGTTACTGTTGGTAATACACTAAGACGTCATGGTTTGAAATCATGCATGGCACGGAAGGTTCCCCTGCTTAAACCAGCACATGTCCAGGCCCGTCTTAAGTTTGCCAATGACCATTTGGATGATCCAGAGGAGTCATGGGAGAAAGTCATGTGGTCAGATGAGACCAAAATAGAACTTTTTGGTCATAATTCCACTAAACGTGTTTGGAGGAAGAAGAATGATGAGTACCATCCCAAGAACACCATCCCTACTGTGAAGTATGGGGGTGGTAGCATCATGCTTTGGGGGTGTTTTTCTGCACATGGGACAGGTCGACTGCACTGTATTAGGAGAGGATGACCGGGGCCATGCAATTCGAGATTTTGGGGAACAACCTCCTTCCCTCAGTTAGAGCATTGAAGATGGGTCGAGGCTGGGTCTACCAACATGACAATGACCCGAAGCACACAGCCAGGATAACCAAGGAGTGGCTCTGTAAGAAGCATATCACGGTTCTGGCGTGGCCTAGCCAGTCTCCAGACCTAAACCCAATAGAGAATCTTTGGAAGGAGCTCAAACTCTGTGTTTCTCAGCGACTGGCCAGAAACCTGACTGATCTAGAGAAGATCTGTGTGGAGGAGTGGGCCAAAATCCCTCCTGCAGTGTGTGCAAACCTGGTGAAAAACTACAGGAAACGTTTGACCTCTGTAATTGCAAACAAAGGCTACTGTACCAAATATTAACATTGATTTTCTCAGGTGTTCAAATCAGGGCTCTGAACCGGTTCAAGGAACGAAAACGAAAACCGGAAACGAACGAAATTTTAAGAGGAACAAAAACGGAAACGAAATCAAAATCAATTTGAATCGTTCTGAACAGAAACGTAAATTTGAAATGACCATTAACCGGTTAATAACGTTATTTTATCGTTCTCTTTAATATTTTAATTTGGCAGTGACCAATCATGAATAGAGTAGCTACAGCATGTGACGTTGACGGATCAAGCGTGAGTGAAATGCCCGCGCACCATCATCTATGAATCTACCGGTTACGCAGTATGAGCGCGCATTTTCATGCCTCAAGTACATTTCTTTCCCTACTGAGGTCTACAATGAAAGCGCAGGTATTGGAGGACATTCTTTTCGAACGTTTAAATAAGCAGTACGGACTTTAAGCTCAAATAGACTGATTTAGGCTAGTTTATGGATTTTGTTTAAGCCTGTCCAAGCAGGCTACAATACAGGACAGGTCAATGTTTTCTATATAGACGGTTGATGCTTCGTATTAAATGGTATGTTATATTGCATTAAATGATCAAGCTTTATCAGCCGACTGAATTTGATTATGTGATGCAGTGTTGCGCAGTGTTTGCTTTGAAATTAGCAGTTGACGGTGCATTAAAAGAGCAATGGTTATCCAGTTTATTTATTCTTTATTCATGCAATTTTTAAAACAAATCGTGTTGAAAAAAAGTTATGTACAAAGAATGTTATCACTCTTCTGAAAATAATTCGGCATAAGAGACCACTTTCGATTGTCTAACGCTCCATTAAAACAGGTCCGCTGTTTATGCTTTGTAATTAATGCATGTATTTCTGGTTTTAAAAATGTTATGAAATAAATATTCAAGTTTAATTACCATGCGTTATATTATTATTATTGAGTAAAAATAAGTTTTTATACACTATTTATACATATTTGTTTAAAGTATAGGCTAAATTAAAATAACGTTATTAACGAGTATTTTTTCATATCAAACCGTTTTCGGAACAGTAATGTTTATTGAGGAACGCAAAAACGGAAACGCTATAATATCGATTCTGCTCGGAGTGAACCGATTGATATTTTTTTTCGTTTTTAAGCCCTGGTTCAAATACTTATTTGCAGCTGTATCATACAAATAAATAGTTAAAAAATCATACATTGTGATTTCTGGATTTTCTGGTTAGTTTTTTTATTTTGACGCGGCGCGTTAAAAACTGGCCGACCAATGAGATCGTCGCTTTTGTTCACGTGCCTGGAGCTGCTGAAGTGACAGTAAAACACGACTTGGTGGCGCTCAAGGACAAAACGGTCTTGCCGAGCACGCATTGATATGACGAAGAAGTAGTAAGTAGACAAAGAAGAAGATGAACAGCTAATGCTGCTTGCCAGTTAGCAAAAAGTGTGTGAATGGTTTTGGCCATAGACATAATCTGTCTAATGGGTTTTGGCAAGCACGTAAATACTGTCTCTCTTCTCCTTCTGTGTGACAAGCGAGTGTCAGAAGCGTAAAGTGCAGCAGCACCACCTTGTGTACCGGGAGTGCTATCTACTGAATGTGCATGTTCACTCGGTGCATTGCCAGTGAAAATTGCTTGGGTGTGAACACTCAAGACGCGCCGAAAAACGTCACGAAAAACGTCACGAAAAACGTCACGAAAAACGCTGGCGATAAGCGCGCGCGATATTCGTCCTGGTGTGTACAGGCCTTAAGTGGTATTAAAAAAAATAGTCACACTCAGGACCTTGGGGTCAAAAATGACTTCTAGAAAGTCTACAGTCTAGAAAGTCGCAACTTTTCATTTTCCGTCGGTCTTAGTACACAATATAACTATACACATCACAACATGTAAATAGGAAAATGTTGGCGTTATTTAGTCACTTATTGAGCAGTAGGCTAGCTGGAGCCATTTACCTCCAGTCTTTGTGCTAAGCTAGGTTAGCGGTGGGAGCGGCAGACAGTGTTGTGGCACACACGGAGAGGAGAATGGTATGTATGGACTTATCTAACTCTGGGGGATACGGTGAATAAGTTAAAATCCCAAAAAGTCGGCATGTTCCTTTAAAATTTTGTTAATGTTACTTGTGGGATGAAGGAGGGCAGGGCCGAGAGCCTGGAACATTTTACGTTGGTATTTTTATTATACTTGTTCCTTTAATTCATTAGCTCATTTATGAACATGTTTTCTGAGTCCCATCGGATTGCTTTCCATCAGCTGTGGAGGTGAAGATGACACTTCCCATGATTCCACACTCACAACGCCATCAAGCTATTCCTTTGTTATTGTTTTAAATAAGCGAAAAAAATGAGTGGCCAAACTTACATACTGTGGCTTTGTACTTTCTACATGTACAAGGATGACCACTTGTAGAAAAATGTATGGATTATTTTTTATCTTTGCAACATAAATACCTTAATGCTAACATTTTGTTCAAACTGCCCACCCCTAATAAAACAATTTGTAATAATAGTATTTTATAAAGGAGGACAAATGTTTTGTTCAAACTGCCCACCCCTAATAAAACAATTTGTAATAATAGTATTTTATAAAGGAGGACAAATGTTTATTTTTTTAACACGCGCTTTGGGTTGTTTTTTTAGTGTGTTTCCAGACTTTTGTGTTATTTTAAGTGTCCCCATCAAACTCAAAGTCATTTTAAAGTGTCATATTGGTAGTCTTCTTAAAGCACTCTGAAATTGGAATATTATAAGAAGAAACTAATAAGTAAATGCTTTTTGATGGGTGCCAATCATTCTATCTCATCCCTGTGCCCTCTGCCAACCTTGTCCCAAAATACAAAAGTACCATCTTGTTTGAATTAGTTTAAAAGTAAAAAACATTTCTTTCCGAATGAGTATCGATCCATTTAGTCCGGATTTCTTGATTTTGCTGATAATGGATGTCACTTAACATTCTGCACAGATTTAAAGTCTTCTCTAGTGAGATGCTTTGTTTGAGATAAACTTTAATCTTCAGCTGTATTGATGTTTTCTATAATAGATATTTTCCATTGTCCTGTTACGTTTTGAATCGTGGCTCCCAGCAGCCCACTGAAAAATAATAATGGAGGATTAATGCATTCAAATGCATGCATTTTGCCATTTGTATCACATTATGTTAAAGGGATGGTTCACCTATAAACGAAAATTCTATCATTTAATTACTCGCCCTCATGTCGTTCCAAACAGACTTTCGTTCATCTTCGGAGCACAAAGGAAGATCTTTTTGATGAAATCCAAGAGCTTTCGGTCCCTCCATTGACAGTTACACAACTACCACTTTGATGCTTCAAAAAGTTTTTAAAAAAACTTTTGATTTAAGTGCTTAAAACAATCTTTACATAACCCCATTATAATAAATGTTATATTTACCTGTGCCTTCCCTGTTAGACATATACAGAAATGTAATAGTTATCAAACACCTTTCTTAACTGCATAAATAATCAATTAAATGTAGATGAATCATCATTAAAGCTAAAATTTTCTCTCTTCCCGTTGTTCTTTGATGAATATTAATGACAGGCATCATCAGTGCTCCTGTCACTTTAAGAACAGCCGCTGACGAACATGACGCGGGTCAGACTCGCTGTCCCGCGCATCTCATTTCCTCACAACTCTTTAAGTTCATTTAAGACGTTATTTAACTAATTTAAGACTCCTAATATGAGAATACTCAAAATTCTCTGTGTTGTTATTGTTTGTTCAAGAGCAAAAGAGAACTCGATGTGAGCAGGAGTCTGACGCGAGTCTGTCTGTGCGTCGAGTGTGTGTGTGTGTCAGAGTGTCCCTCGATTAGCTGACATGAGACGCAACCACACAGACAGGACATTGACATACAGCGCATTCTCTTGTGGTCTTGTCGCGCTTAGAAGCATTTACATGTATAAGAGAGTGATCATATATGTAACGCTCGGCAAAAATGGATATAAAAACGGACGCTGAAAAATTATCGAGCTAATTTTTTTTATTGTGTGGTTAATTGATTTATTGTCTATTGCGACAGGCCTAATTGTTAGTTCTACTTCTGTTTAGCAATACTATCCCTACAGCCTTCATATTTCTGCTCCTAAGGCTATGTTCAGACCGCAGGTACATGTGGCCCAAATCCAATTTCACATGTGACTCAGATCTGTTTTTTCTCGTGACCGTGTGAACATGACAAACCACATCTTTTCAATTTCCGATTTGTTCCACTTCCATATGTGGTGCTAAATCCATTACAGGTCAGATGTTTCAGATGTCAATTCGACTTGAGTCTGATAAGTCATATCGGAATTCATACGACTTTTACGTCACTCTAGATCAAAATTCGTTACAATTCTGCGCTCATGGGGATCACTTCAAAGATTTTACACACCCTACGTTATCAAGACCATTGCGAAAGTTAGTCAGTGATGTGTCAGAACTCATATGTATTTCAGTGAAATTGGCCACATTTAAAGCAACAATGAGAACAGCTATACAGACCTGAGCAATAAATCGGAATTGAGCAGTAAGGCTCGCAGTGTGAAGATACCTTGTTTTAAATGGCACCTATTATGCAAAATTCACTTTGAACATAAATGTGTCTTGGCAGTGTGCGCACACAACCACCCTATAATGGTAAAAATCCACCCAATCCTTTTTTTAATCCCCATAAATCATAAGCAGTGTCTCAGAACAAGCCGTTTGCAGATTCCTGGCAAAGTGACATCACATTTCACAGGCCCCGCCCACTAGTGTTGATGTACACTGCCCTATTAGCAAAGACCCGCCCTCAGAGAGCTGTACACAGTCCGCCATGTTTATCTCCTTGCCAGAGCATTTAACAGCAGCATTCAAGTAAGAAATGTGTTCTTAATAAAGCTACTAACGTTCATTCAGTCAAGAGCAGTGAGTGATTTTCTGTTTATCTTTTGTTGTTTGATTCATATTAACAGCAGAAACAGCAGTAGGTACTGTATATTACACTGCTTTCACTTTAGTACACAGATCTAATATACACACACACGTCACATGGGATTTCTGTACTATCTGCATACGTGCACCAAGGTTATTATAGTTTTGCATTTTTCATTAGTTTTTATTTTTATTTCGTTTTGACTTTTTGTTTTCAAATTCAGTTTAGTTTTAATTAGTTTTTAAAGTGGGTTGGCTAGTTTAGTTATTATTTTTTTGAAAATGCTTAGTTTTAGTTTAGTTTTAGTGTTAGTTTTAGTCTTTTTTTGTATTTTGGGTTATTTGTCAGGGGCAAGTATTGTGTAATAATAACTCAACAAAAACATCATACAATTTTAGAAAATATTCATTCAAAAATAAAACCAGTACATAAAATGTACATATGGGCACAAATATGTAAACAGTCTCAACATTCCGCAGTAAGTGCAAAATGTGTAAGTGACGTGTGCCAGTAAAAAACCTAAAGAGCCAACAGACTAAAGAAGACATACATGAACCGCATGTATTCAACCCATTTTTGAGCTAAAATACAAATGTATAGCTAAACCTAAACCTAAATTGAGCTAAACCTATACAAATACCACAGCTGTACAATTTTCACTCCCTATACTAAATGTACCCTATACAATGGCCTACTCATCTGGATTGAAGCAGCAAACATTCAGTGTGAGAGTAAACAAATGACTTAACATTATTTCATATTTGAATCACAGTTTATATAGTGTTTTGACATTGACAACCCAAGTGCATTTTACCTCAAACTTGCGACTAGTTAACTTTCTAAAGTAGCAATCGCTTCTCGGTTGACATTAACACTTACAAACTTTTTGACCACTTTCACAAACTTGCTTTCAACGTCGAACACTCGTTCTCATGGGGACGCGGTGTGCACGGAGGGGAGGGGCTGTGTGTGTGTGTGTGTGTGTGCGCGCACACGTGTGAATGTGAGAGAGACGCGTGAGTGAGAGACGCAGGGAAAGGAAATGCCGCTGAACGTTATTTGCTCTATGAAAGACATTGACAAAGACAAAAAATAAGCACATTTAATCTTGTAATTTTTATTTCATTTTAGTTAGTTTTGCCAAACACACATTACAGTTTTGGTTAGTTATCGTTTTTTTGTAATGCCTCGTTCTTATTTTTATTTCAGTTAACGACAATGTTTTTTCCCACCTAGTTTTCGTTAATGATTATAACCTTGACGTGCACCGACATAACCAACTGTTTTCATGTGAACTTTGTATGTTTTTGACATAACCTTGTGTGCATTTGGCAGTTTTTTTGCTAGAACACATGAAAGAGAATTAGTCTAGTTTAATAGCCTATTCACGGATGCACCGACATCCAGCTCTCTGTGTGCATGCGTTGGGTGTGTGTGCTCAAGTTGAGAGCATAGGCTGTAAGGTTGAGAGTGATGTGGCTTTAAAACGCATGCAGATGATGAAGAACTACAATGTCACGTGAGCGTGTCCGCCATAGAGATCATAATCAAAGCCAAACAGATGTATCATATTTCAGTTTTCATTCGCTCTTCACTGGTGTTCACGAGCTGTGAAGGCTCCGCCCTCTGGGGTGGGTAGCAGCAGCTCATTTGCATTTAGAGGAGACACACACAAAACAGCTTATTTTTCTCAAACCCCAAAATATGCATTTTCAAAATGGTATATTACATGATCTTTTGGGAATTTTGATCTGAAACTTCACAGACACACTCTGGGGACACCTGAGACTTATATTACATATTGTAAAAAGGGGCATAATAGGTGCCCTTTAAACAATTGTTTTAAAACGGCAACACTTGTATGCTTGGCGCTTAATACTATTTGTATGACGTATTGTGTTGCTTCTTTTGTGGAGGGTTCGCAATCACTTATGTGATTCTATTTCCTTAGCAAGGCATAGGTTTTGAAACAGACAGTGTTTTATAGCACAGTGAGCTCTCAAAAGATCAAGGGAAATGTCTTTTATGTGTGTGTGTGTGATGTATGCCTCTAGGTACGTCCTTGCTTTGGTCTGTGTGTACACTTTCTCTCTACCCTGTCTTGGTGTGCCAATGTCAGCTGGAATCACTGCCAGCCCAGTATTGGTGCCAGGACTAGTAAAATGTCCACGCTAGTCGGTTGTCATGTTACAATAGATAGGTGAGGACATTTGGTCCTCACAAGTATAGCCAAACACACACACACACACGCGCCTCTTTCTGTATGAACTATGTCATGCAGATGGCAGTTAGTGATGCAAAGAGTGACCCGTGTGAACGTTGTATACATTTGCTCTCATTAAAAAGGCAGCATGCACTATATTCTCCTATTATTATTTCAGACATTTGACCTGCCTGCCTCAATTTCAGCCTGGATCAGTTTGCAGCCTTTTATCTTTATTTTTTTTATGAGTTATGTAATGGTGAGCTTTAATATTTCAGTATCAAGATTCTGAAGGAAATATTATATTAAAGGGTTATTAAATGAAAATAATGTCATTTATTACTCACCCTCATGCCGTTCCACACCCGTAACACCTCCAAATTAAGATATTTTTGTTGAAATCCGATGGCTCAGTGAGGCCTGCATAGCCAGCAATAACATTTCCTCTCTCAAGATCCATTAATATACGAAAAACATATTTAAATGGGTCCATGTGAGTACAGTGGTTCAATATTAATATTATAAAGCGACGATAATATTTTTGGTGCGCCAAAAAAAAACGAAATAGCGACTTGTATAGTGATAACCGATTTCAAAACACTGCTTCATGAAGATTCGAACCGTTATGAATCAGTGTATCAAATCAGCGGTTCGGAGCGCCAAAGTCATGTGATTTCAGCAGTTTGGCGGTTTGACGCGCTATCTGAATCATGATTCAACTCGCTGATTCATAACGGTTCAAATCTTCATAATGCATTGTTTTGAAATCGGTTACCACTATATAAGTTAATTTTGGTGCACCAAAAATATTCTCGTCACTTTATAATATTAATATTGAACGACTGCACTCACATGAACTAATTTAGATTTGTTTTTATTACATTAATGGATTACATTTGGGACATCGGATTTCGACAAAAATATCTTAATTTGTGTTCCAAAGATGAACGGAGGTCTTACGGGTGTGGAACGGCATGAGGGTGAATAATAAGTTACATTTCATTTTTGGGTGAACTAACCCTTTAATATTTGCAAAGCAGCAACAGGAAAGTTTAGTTTGTAAATCACAGTTACTTTGCAGTTGTCATGACAATTCGGTGCATGTCTAATTAAATTAAGAGCAAATCTTAAAGGGGTCATGAATTGAGAAATCAACTTTTGATTTATAAAAGGTCATGGTAATATAAGAATATCTTGTAAGTTTCAGAGCTGAAAACTTCCTTGTTAGTCAAAGAAAAGCTTTTATTGACCAACTGGCTCAGCAAACACTTGATCTGGGAATGTGCCTCCCTGTGACGTCAGAGTGTGGTGAAACACTGCCTTAACAGAAGGCGACGAACGCCTGATTCTGTAGCCCTGCCCGCCGATTTGTGCATGTTATAGATAAATAACATAGGCCTACGTGAAGCTAAACCAGATCGAACTTCCAAGCAATAAACATGCCACATAAGCTTCATTCGGATTCCAATATTATGAATGCATGGATGAACTTTATTTTTAATGAATTTCCAGCTCACCCTCATTTCACCACGGATTTGGGTTTGGCAGAGCTAGCGGTCATAATAACTAGGTCTTGTTTAAGAAAATGGTATCAGATGGGTACATGGGTTCAAATACTCGCCGACACCAATGCCAGAATTTGTTGTGGTATCGGTGATCTTTCCGATACTAGTATCGGAATCGGAACAACTCTATTTGCGGTGTTGTGAACTTCTGTTGTTTCTTGAAGTAGAGACCAGGAGACGTCGGGATCAAAACAGAAGTGATTCTTTTAATGAGAACTCTCTGTGCTGCAGGTCGTCCGAAAACAGTCTGATTTAACAGTACAAGATAATGCAATTGATCTACATTTCAGGGGGAGGGGTTATACAGCAGAGGAGGAGACACTCTGAACAATACAATGCAAATGTTGTATAGGTAAAAAGGACACACCCTACTATGAAATCCCTACCAGTCCCATTGAATCAGCATAACTATTCGCATGCTGATACTGGCTAGGAACTCCAATTTCAAGAGCCATTAAAGACAAAAGGGGCAACGTCTGGGCTCCGAAAGGTGGGATCTCAGTGATCTGACTCATTTAAAACACAATAGAGAAAACAGGTCTGGCAGGAAAGGAGACTCTTGCTAGAGCCTCTGAAATCAGTAAAACAGGTCTGGAAGATTTGCATAGCAGACTAATTCATCTGATATCACCATTTTACCTAAAATGCTAAATGCAATGTACTTTCTAAAATGTGTAATCCCACAGCGGTTATATCCACTGATTGGGCGGGGCAAGTAATACAAAATAACATTCCAATTAATTGCGGGTGGATGAGAGAGAAATCATTGTGACTGTTTGATAAAGATATTTTGCGAGCCCTGTGAGACGAATCTGTTTTCTCACACGCTTTCAAAACAATTCCTCACATGTACTCACGGGGAAGCAGAAGCTCATTATAATATGCAACGCTTATCCAATCATAGAAAACCCAGCGTAATAAAACTCATAAAAACCGAGCGTTCCATGAGAGAGGCTCAAAACCAGGGTAGAAAATAGCCTATTACCACGTGAACGTCATAAGTTGAAGTCAGACAACAGGATACATTTTATTAAAAAGCCAGTTCATGACCGTTTAATATGTACCTCCCTACTATATAGTGTGCAAAATCTGTAAGCCAAATGAATCGAATCTCTGAATACACAAGTCAAATTTGAAAAGTTGAAAGAAAAAAAAGAATAAAATAAAATTGGCCGGTATGCCATTCCAAATCTGTTTGACTTTCTTCTGCGGAATACATAACAATTTTTTTTTGGGGGGGGGGTGTTTGTACTATTTTTGTCCATGTAATGAAAGTCAGGACACTTTCCTGACACCTCTGGACCCCTTTGACTTACATTATGTGAAAAAAACCAAACAAAAACCCCAAATATATTTCAAAATAAAAAAAAATTCACAGAAATAAGAAAGTCAACAGTGCTCAACCTTTAGAATTGGAGTGCGTTCACAGCAAAATGGAGCGCAGAAGGCAAAGGTCTCTGAATGTCTCTTATAGAACTTTACATTGTGATATTTTTAGCTTGACATGGCATTATATATGTGAAATTTTTTAACATGGTGCAAAATCTTGAAATAACTAGACACAATGAAATGCAATGCAATGACCAAGTAGGTCCATGATCTGGCACAAAAAAAAGCTGTGGTGTACAGTGACCTTTAGAAACTCAGTGTTTGATTGACAAATACAGTTTCACATTACAAGCATCACTCTCTGTACGGCATGCATTCAGGCATTATCCTAAACGGCAAATCGTCATTTCATCTTGCAATTACAATCACTTCTCTTGTCTAATAGCGGCATGCAAACTGACACACAATTAGCTTATAAATTGCGTTAATTAGCATACAGTAGGCTGCATAATGAGTCACTCACAAAATAGGGACTTGCTAAAGACGGCCAGATAGAGGAAAAGGACACATCAACAAAGGCTGGATGAGAATGATGAAACTGACCTCTATTACTGCTCATTTTGATGATCAAACTGCAGTAATGTTTCTAATTTAATGATTAATTTGTCTCCATTAATGGCTGTCAATCAATTAAACATTTTAATGAAATGAATTACATAATATGCTGAATAAATATCCCCAAATTAAAACAATTAGAATATCACATTATTGAGGCCAAAAAAAAAACATTTAATAGACATCAGGAAAAAGTGCCATTAGAGGTAAATATACTGTTTGTTTCATATCATTGAAAATAAGCGCACAGTCCACAGCAATCCATTCAATTACGTTTGTCAATCTGCTCAAGGTGAACGATCACATGATGTAACGCTGTAAATTGACAGCTGTAGTCTAAATTTTTCAGATGAATAAACTGGACATTTTCATACACATTATAAATGACGTTGAGTTTTACTTTGTTTAATAGCCAACCTGCAATGGATGAATTTTCAGTTATATATGCCATATTGCTTCAGGCTATTAATAACTTTTAGGCTGCTTTTGACTCATAAATCAAAACAGAACTGTCTGCTGTTTTTACCATTGTTGCTGATATGACAGCCATAATGAGAGGTTATTATAATGATCAGAGGGTTAGATTTAGTTATGTAAATGACCTGCCTTGGCAGGCTATATCTATCTAGCATGCTTTATTACACTTTAGTATTATAGTATTTATCCAATATAGCCTTATAGAATATACAGTTGATACAATACACTGGTTCCAAATTTAAACTTATGGAGTATAGTCAATGTTAGATTTATAAGCAAGTTCTCGATTCAGCCATAAGCCCAAATATTTAATTTTAATTACTCTATGCAAGTGTCATCATTACACATTGTTGTTATATTGTTAGATTTTAATTTAAACATATGCTTTGTACCAAAGACCATGGTATGAGATTTTGCTTTATTAATCAAGTTTGGAAGTATAAATGACAGTATCGTCTGCATAAAGATGAGCGGAAAAGTGCGAAAGAACTACAGGATATCATTAATGAAAATAGAAAAAAGAAGACGACCCAATGTTGAGCCCTGTGGTACGCCTCATTCTTGAATAAACAAATCAGATTGTTTCCTGTCATGTAAATAACAGTTAAACCATAATAAAAATTTTTGAGGAAAACCAACTGCATCATTAACTACATCGTTAATCAAGAAAAGCACTAGTTGTTGAATAATTAGGCCTAAATCCAGATTGAAGAGGTGTATATTATTTAAAAAAAATTATATTATATTTATTGATTTCAAAGTTATTTTTCAAATACTTTAACAATATCACAAATTATTGATATAGGTCTATAATTTTCTTGATAAAGAATATCACCTGATTTATAAATTGGAGTAATGCGGAAGTACTTATAGTACACTTTACAGCTTTTTTTTTTATTTTAAATTCTTATTTATCTTAAATTGACTCGTCACAAATTTTTCTTTTATTTTTCAGCCCTTCCTTTCCTACCCCACTGACTCAATTTGGCTATTAAAGTCGACATGAAATGAAAAGTGCCTAAAAAATAGCCTTTTCTTCTCTAATGTGACGTAAACACGAAAAAAATGTACAGCGGGACTTGATTTTGATTGGTTCGTTGGATCGTTGTGGTTTGCTATTGCTGTGATCTCGTGAGTGACAGGTTGTCCTTGGGGCTTTAACTCTTGAGGACAAGACGCCACCAAAATTTATAAAAATGCCCCCGAAGTAGTTTTCTTGTTTTTTTTATTTATTTATAGCTAAGCAATATCACATGAGCAAGAATGCTGTTTGCCCAAATATCGATTGCAAATGTGAATGTAAAATGTAAATTTTAGACACAATGTTGTCTGTTTTTGCTTCATCTCGACAACAAAAATAGTTCTAAACAAAGCCACAGCAGGACTGTTGTGCATCTCTAAACAACACAGAGTGGTGTTTCTTCCCCGAATGAATTTGTGTTTTGAAAGAATTAAAAATGCAATCCAAGTACTTTTGTGCCAATTAAATTAATATTGATGAAAATGTATTCATTATTATGAATCATTCCAATGTTATTGAGAGAGAGTGGAACTATTCGGAGGGTAAACACGGCACAACAATAGAGTGTCATAAAATGGCAATTTGGGTTTCTCTATAAAGCTACTTGGATAAAATGGCATGTAACTGTAAAAACTACATAATTAAAAAAAATAGTTTATTCAGTAGACTTACTTCCCAGAATTGATTTTGACTGTAAGTGTGTGTTTCTGTGTGTGTGATATAGGTGATGGAGTATGAGAACCGGATCAGAGCTTACTCCACCCCAGACAAGATATTTCGCTACTTTGCCACCCTGAAGATCATAAGTGAGCACGGAGACGCAGAGGTGTACATGACGCCACAGGACTTCGTGCGTTCCATCACACCCAATGAGAAGCAGCCAGAGAGTGAGTTCAGTCTTTCTTGACCAGTGTTGGGCAAAATTCAGAATTGGATATTGCAATTGGCCACATCAGACAGGATGTTGAATTGGAATGACTGGAAGAAGAATTTACAGAATTGAAAAGAGATTAAACAGTCAAACAACAGAGAATATTTTATTATTAATTAGCAAAGGTATTTTGAGGAATGAAAACTAAAAACTAAATTAAAAGCTTAAAACTAATTTCGATATCAGCCAAAGCAGTTTTGGAGGGCCAAAGAAAATCATTGACCATAATTGGCGGTTCTCTGCTGGTGCGTATTGATGATGTCCGTGTCTGTTTCACAGTGTTGGGGAATAACTAGTTACATATAATGGCGTTAAGTAATTTAATTACAAAATAAATGTAACTGTAATCCTTTACAGTTACTGAGAAAAAAATTTGTAATTAAATTAATTATGAAAATGTTAACGATTACAAAGGTGGTTACATCTGAATATTTTCTGTAAAAAGCTAGGATATGTTGAATAATATTATTTTGTTGCTTTGCCTTTTTGATGTGCACGATGCCTCCTGCCATTTAAATGCTGTTTAGTAAAACAACGCTATTCTGATGCTTTGAAAATGATTAACAGTTGAAAACATTCATCATACATTTAGAAAAGTAATCAAATGTAATCCGTTACATTACTTTAATAAAGTAATTGAAATAGTTGCACTACTTACATTTTGAATAGGGTAACTTGTAATCTGTAACCTATTACATTTTCCAAAGTAACCTTCCCAACACTGCTGTTTCATGCACACAATATAAATAAGCTCTATGCTTTGTTACTTCAGATATGAAACAAAGTATTTTGGGTTGACATGAACGTCGGATGTATGAATTGTCAGTGTGCGACATAAGGCAATTCAGTAAAACAGCTTGTAAACAATATGTCAAGTAAGGTTACAGTGGATTTTTATATCACTTATACTTGTATAGTCTACTCACCCCTGTTAAATAAGCTGGATTTTGTGGTGTGAAAATGAAACAAAGATAAATCACATCAGAACTTTGCACCTTTATTGTAAAAGTAACCTATACAATGCCACTGAAAACCAAAGTGACACATTTCTGAGATAAAAAAATATATAAAATATCCTGACTGCATAAGTGTTAGGATAACTTTTTTAATTGGGTATGTGGCTGTGTTTGGAATTTACTAATTATCAAGCTCATACACCTGTCTTCATCTGAAGTGATCTGATTAACTCTAATTGTTCTTGTAAGATTTTTCTGACTTGATTGCATGCTAATAATAGAGCCATGGGTCAAAAAGAGCTTATGAAGCATCAACAGGATCTCATTGTTGAAAGGTATTGCTCAGGTGAGGGCTACAAAAAAGCATTAGATATACCGTGGAACACAGTGAAGACAGTCATCAACAAGTGGAGAAGGTGTGGCACAACAGTGATATTATAAAGAACAGTACGTCCGACCAAAATTGATGAGAAAAGAGAAGAAAAGGTCAAGGTGGCTAACAAGAGGCCTACAAAAACATCCATCCCCAAACTGTTCCCACAAAGTGGGGAGCATGAAATTGCCCAAAATGTCTTGGTACACTGAAGCATTAAGAGTTCCATTCACTGGAACTAAGGGGCCAAGCCCAACCCCAGACCATAACCCCCCCCATTCTTTCACACAGAGATGTTCACAAGTCTTTCATCTGGAGTTCGAGTCGAGTCTGAAGTCTTCATCACTGGAGTCCAAGTCAAGTCGGAGAGAGTTATCAGTGATTCTTCCTATTGTACAGTCATGCAGTGTGAATCCTCCTGTCACCGTTCCATCGTGCAGTGTGAACACCGCAGCAACTGAATGCTACACCAAATAGTCATGCAGTGTGAAAAGAGCAGTAATCTGACGAGTTTGAAAACCGTGCAGTCTGAACTCGCCATAACTCGAGTACCCATCTCTGCTTTCACATATGTTTGTAGAAGCGTCTGCATGCCTGGGTGCTTGATAATATACACCTGTGGCTATGGAAGTGATTGGAACCTGGACACCTGAATTCAATGATTTGGAGGGTGTCCCAATACTATGGCAATATAGTGTATATTCAGTCTTCTACAATCATGCGGAAAAATGTGTTATGGTCTGATGAGACCAAGATCAAACTTTTTGGCCAAAATTGTAAAACGTTTGATGCAAAAAGAACACCGCACATCAGCAAAAGGACGCCACACCCATGGCAAAGCCATCATGCCGTTCTTCAGCTGGAACTGTGGCTTTAGTGAAAGGGAATCATGAATAAGTCCCAGTCGATTTCGGCACAGAACCTTCTGGTTTCCGCTAGAAAGCTGAAAAGAGAACTTTCACATGACAATGATCTAAATCAACAAAAGTTTTGCTTCAGCAAAGAAAGATGAATGTTTTGGAATGGCCCAATACTATAGTAAATCTGTAATTATAATTATACGTTCGTCCTACTCACTGCCACATTTCAAATTCAGGAGTTGAATGGCACACAACTCTTATCTTGCAAGTATAAGCGCAAAACACCATACAGTCATGTCGCTTCATGCTGAGCTTCGTTCTGCATCTGTAAATAGCTCTAAGCTTGACAAAGTCATAAATGCACTAATAACCACCAGTCTGTGGCGTGGACTGACTTCCTCTGTGCTCTAATCTGAGTCCGTGACGTTCCTCTGAGGGTTGAGGCTATGCTATGGGCTTACTCTAAATCATGGGTCTTTGACCTGGTATGTTCCTATTGTAGCAGTGAAAAAAACTGAAAACTATCGCTGTCATGTGAAATTTAAACCGTTGTTACAATTTTAACCCCTATCAACCAGCAGTGACTGACAGGGTCATTCAGCAAATCCTTGGCTACATTCTACTTCAAATATCTATGCCCTTCACTCACTGACTTGCCTATGTCTCATGAACTCAAATATACATTGCTTGCGTTGTGCTAGTGCCCACTAGTGTCTGGAGAGAACGGCCTAAGCCCTTAATCACTTGGAACCCGCTAAGAAGCCTTTTTTTTTTTTTTTTTGCATCTAGTGGGGGTAGGTTCAGCGCCATCTTCTATGATGCCACAATCAAAGTTACATTTTGGGAGCTGCCTACAGTGAACATATGAGTTGGCTCACTCCCTTTGTCAAATTTGATAGTTTGAGGGTCTGTCAGAAGAAACTTTCTTCACATGCTGAGAATCCCCTGAGGGGAAGTGCTAAGGGAAGTTGGCGAGTGCATGTTTAAAATGAAGTGGAACACAGCCCACAACATGAAGGACTAAACTACTGTATTGGCGTTTTTTTTAAAAACATATTTTATCATATTCTGACGTATTCTATTTCATATTCTACACTAAGTGCAAATAGTGATTTATTTTTTTGGTTGTGAAAAATATATGTGTAAATAGTGTTAGATGCTATGTTTACTTAAATGGTGTTAGATGCAATGCCCTGCAGTGTGTTGTCAATATGGTAAAACAGAATGTAATAATAACAACATATTCAGTATATATTAGGGGGTGTAACAGTACACAAAACTGACGGCTCGGTACGGGTTCGGTACAGCAAAATTGCTTTTTATTTATTTTTATTAAACAGTGGTTTAATGAAAAAATTGGGTCTGTCTTTAAATGAATTCAATTATAACTAAAAGTTTTTATAAAGATAATGCTGTAAACTAAATAGGGAGCCCTTACTTGCACATTGCTATAATATTAAAGGTTAACAACAGAGCCCAAACTATTAGCCTAAATTCAGTTGCGATTTATCTTTAGATATAATAATCAACACTCAAATAACACATTGTATGCAAACATGTAAACTTCACATAAGGCAGTTTTTGCATTTACTTCTAAATCTAATTATAAAATGATGCTTATATGTAGTATTATCGTTGTTGAAACATGTCAGTTCAAGCCACCGCCGCCACAGTGATCTGTCTTGTCACATTAAAGAGCGTCAAAACTGCATTCATCGTTTGAATTTCGTGAAAAAATGGACTGAATACTTCATATGTTTGTTTGGGAACTCGGATTGAAATATGTTCCATGCTTAAAACAAGCCTACTGTTAAAGATTGCACCGTACCGAAAGCCCTGCACCGAAACGGTTCTGTACGAATACGTGTTTACACCCCAAGTATATATGATTGTATTTATTAAAATCATAAATGGATGCTGCCTTATTAGGACTTACTTCCTATTCCCTATTCCTAAAGCCCACCTTTAACCCTAACCATATTGAACCTGCTGATCAGTAAAGGGGGAAAAAGTTTTATGGTCTGATGAGACCAAGATCGAACTTTTTGTCCAAAATTGTAAAAAAGTTTGATGCAAAACAACACCGCACATCAGCAAAAGGACAACATTTCAGTTAACCTTTCAGTTAAAAAAGACACGCATGCACATCAGCTTGACCAACCTGAGAAAATACAGCTTTTTAGCACAATTTGAGCTTAAGAAGCTATACATTTCATTTAAAATGCTTTGCTGAATTATTAGCTTAGCCTACAGTTTTTACAGTTTTCAGCTAAAACAGCTGCCTGGGGCATTACCAAGATGGCCGCCAATTGAAATGGTTTTGGTTTTATTCATTAGACAGTCAATTTTAAATAATTTCACCATATTTTTTGCTTTCACAGTGTTTAATAATGACTTATTTACATTATCGGACAAACCGCTACATCTTGGTGTTAGCATTTTGATATGGGCTTGAATTTTGCTCAAGACTTCCCTCATGGGTCATCTTAGGACCTGTTCCCCATTCTACCCCTGGCATGATAGCGGAGTCCATGACAGCTGAGCTAGGAAAACATTTGAAAACATGAGCATTTTAGGAGGCTTTTAAAGGAGGGATGCCACAGTGAAGCTTGAGCGTGTGCGCGTGTGAGAGGGTGACATTGCTTGGTAAATAAATTAGCACGGTAGAATGAAAGACTCAGCCACTCTCACCCAGAGGCCGAGCTGATGCAAGAGATTTGATCACTGGCCATGAATAACTGATAGAAGTGCTGATGGCTGCAAATGTGTGTATTTGCATGTGTAAATGCATTTACACTTTGAGATCACAGCCAAAAGAACATTTTCAGACCAGTCTGCTTTGTACATAACGATTTGTCATTATGAGGTCACACTTTTTTGGACTCTAGCCGTAGGGCTTTTTCACATCTGGCTTGTTTGGAGCATTTGTTTCAGAACCTGGTGTGATTGCGCTCTGATCCACACCAAAACATTTAATTTAGAGTTCGCCCCAACAAGATTGTCTTGGCTTGCTTGAATATATGAATTCTGTGTGGTGAAAAATATATCCGACCCAATGGACCGACAAATCAGGGCATGCTATAGCACAGCATATGGTAGGTTACGTAGCATAAAAAGCAGCAGTTTGTTTTGCCAGTGCCTCTCGAAATGAATCATATGCCTAATTGAAATTTGGTTGAAAATCTGATTTAGTCCTGACGTAGGACTGCTATGAGCGGGTGCACTCTGACCAATGAGAGGACATTTTACTCGCATGTGACTTGTATCAACAAATTTTGGTCTGTTTAGAAATGTTGCCTTGTGAAAGCAAACCGAACCAAGAAGATATTGCAACATTGTAACATTTTAATCCTTGTTTCGCAACAAAGCAAACAATCTACAGGTCTGAAAACGCTGATAATGTGATTTGGGCATGCAAGTTGGACATGCTCCTGTTACAACATGCTTTGTTGGTCCTGGAACAGCATCCCTGTCAACAAATCACTGCCCTCTGATTTGGGGTTTGTCCAAAAATGAAAAATGACACAAGCTTATGTTGTTCCAAACCTGCATGCTGGTATTTTTTCTTCAAGAATCTCCACGCAGTTGTTTTTCCATAGCATAACAATTTGTAGTGACCATATCTTCTCCAAAATGGACCAATAAAGCACCATAAAAGTATATTTCTCAAGTGTTCTGAAGTCTATCATAAGCTGGGTTTCCATCCAAACGTGAAGCGAATCAAAAAATAAAAAACAAACAAATGCGATTTCCATTAAGTTGTTCGAGCGGATGACGGTGGTACTGGTAACCTAGTAACCAACAGTAAATAAAACTCCCTCAGCTTAACCTTAACGTGAAAACTACTTAACGTGACTTAAGAAAGTGGTTTTAAAAGACCAAACTTGGTAAACATCAAACTTATAAAGATGGGAAAGCAGATGAGTCCAGAATATGAACACGAGTTTAATTACACGTTAAGCGTTTTCCTCCCATAGAAAACCAAGAAAATGCTTATAATCAGGCTTAAAAAATAAATTAAAAAAAAACATTAAATGCGTAAACATTGTTAATAAAACACAGGCAGGTTTAGTGATTTGCAAAAACCAAATCTGTAAATCTGGAGAACTATTCCAACAAGCTCTCTCACCCTGAACACAAATTTGAGTTCTTCATCATATTCTGGGCTTATCTGCTTTTCTGCACATAGTATGCTTTATTAGCATTTTGTTTACTGAGTTTGGTCTTTTAATGTCACGTTCTTAGTACATTAAGCCACGTTAAGCATTTTTGAATGTCCCCATCAGGGGAAACACACAATCAGTCATGTGGGTTTAATGTTCGCTATGTCAGAATTTATTCGGCAAATGTGTTTCCATCTCTCCCATTATTCACAGGAACTCTTTTTTGCACAAGTTTAAAACCACCTCAAGAAAAAAAACGAAATTTTGAATCACTCGTTTATGATGCGATACTTCAACATGCGCATAAAAACAGGGTGATGGAAGCATAGCTACTGTCTAGATATTATAGTTTTGAGTGAGGAACAGGCCACAAAAAAATCGTACAATGACCTGATGCTCATTTTGTCTGGAATGATTAGTTCAATGCAATTCATACAGACAATGACTTGAATACACTGCATCTCTGATGAACATGTTTACATTTTTTTAATTCAAATTTTTGGTGGGCATAAAGTTAGAAATTACAGGGGGATACAACTGTCCTGATATCATAATGATAAAAAAAAAGACTGATGTAAAGGGTGAAATTCTTGAAAAGAAAACCATGTTGAGTAGAGTTGGCAAAATCAATTATTATCATTTCTTAAAAACATTGTATATAATATTTTTTAGAAGCATTTCTTAGAAAAAAGTGAAAATTAAATTGTTTATGAATTATTCATTAACGAAATGACACTTTTTACATTCAAAATATATTGAAATAATCTTTTTGAAAATAATGATTAAGATGCATACCTCATGCATTCAAGGTGTAAGGAAATTGATTATATAACGTATTATTTTTTTTACTTGATGGTTACACCACATGACATTTTAGTCTTTTTCAAAGTGGCATAAACATTTTTTAAAACCATATGTCCTCAACATACAAAGATTACATTTCTAAGAACTTGGCGCATTTTAAACAAATGATAATTTTCTTTATCCTTGATGCTTATTTGTCACTCACAGAAAACCATCCCCTTAGTTGCAGCTGTTAAATCTTGTTCTCCATTCCATCAGTTTGACATATTTAAAAAAGTATTTTTGCCATTTGTTTACAAGACAGTAGAGGACGTAACCCTGACCAAACTTGAGCCTGGATCCCATCAGGCCAAAGGGAGTTCACTTCCTTCCGTGCCATGGCCCTGACAACTTGGGTTTTTCTGTAATGTAATACAGTGAAATGTGCTTTAATCACAGGGCTGTCAGTAAGACCATGCAAAGAAAAATGGCCACTATTAAAGCAAAGTGGATATTGAATTTGCATTTTAAGGACACATTTTACTGCAATCACTAAATGAAAGTATTCTTTGTTAACTTGAAAGCAGTAGTACTGGCTGTATCTTCCTCTTTTGTTGGACTTTAAATGATGGCAGTGACCAGCTCTGTGTCCATACAGCCTTCCTCAGCAGTCCTCTGAGGCCCACGACACACCTCCACATCTTTTTAATCTCTTTCTCCTGCTCTCTTTTTGTCCAGCTTTCGTTTCCTTTTATTAGAAGCATTGCTCTACCGTGTGGTGGGCGGTATGATCAAAATCTCACCCGGAGACTTTATCAGTAATTTACCACAGTAACAGTATATATCACAGTATAGTCATTTTTACTGGGTTTATATATAAATAACTATATTTCCGTATAATGCAATGAATGAAACGCATTACTAATGGAAGTTTCTTTATTATTATCACTTTTTTTTAATTAGAAACAGAAACAAAAGATACGATTATTTATAAGGAATAAGACGTCTGACATCAATACACTTTCAAATTATATAACTTCTGAGTTAAAAACCAAGTAAAAAAGTAAAAAGGATTATAAAACAGATGAAATTCTGATTGGTTGAGCCATGTTTGAAACCATTGTAAAACCGCCATACACACACACTTACTTTATTACACATGAATTGTAACCGATATGAACATTTTGGCCGATACCGTTACCGATAATTCTTTATATTTGAAAGCCAATAATCGATATATGGGCCAATAAATCTAAATACAAATTTTTAATAAACTTTGAAAGCCTGATTACAAAAACAAAAGGCTCACCATTAAAAGCCATGTCCAAACACTTCAACATTAAATCAAACCTATACAGTACAGTAGCCTATTTGAACCAGTGTAAGATTCCTTACTTTTTCAAATTAATTTTACACTCCTATGGCCAACTTACTTTATAAAAAAAATGGTAACTACTTTACAATAAGGTTTAGTTTTTGTTAGCATTAGTTAACCAACAATGAATGAACAATACTTCAACAGGATTTATTCATCTTAGTTCATGTTAATCTCAACATTTTCAGAAGTTGTGTCTGTTAACATTAGGTAATGCACTGTGAATGGACTGTTAATAAACACAAACATTTTATTACTAACATTAACAAAAGTTATTGATCTCTGTTTGTTCGTGTTCGTTAATGCATTAACAAATGAGACCTTATTTGTAAAATGTTACCAAAAATTCTATTGCCTAAAAAAATTAAAATTATATACCTAAATAATGCAAACAAGTTATTGGACAGTATTACTTAGGCTGCATAATAAAGAATCAGAATGCATGTTCCATGCATGAAATAGCCTCCGCACGGACAATAAGGAAATAGTTTTATTCAAACTATATTGTTGATGGAAATGATACGAGAACAATAAAAGTGCTAGTTATTAAAAATAACGCCTCCTGTGTTTTTGAAAAAAATATGTTTAATATTTTATATAGTAATATATATAGCTGGAGAGAATGAAGGAACAACCATAAACTGAAGCGCTTAGAACAGGGGTGGGCAACAGTTTTAGTCTGAGGGCCACAGTTACTTTGGCAAAGTAAACAGAGGGCCACACTTTGGACAATTGCAATTAAACATAGTTATATGATTAAATCGTACAAATTAATTAAATGCAGATATGTATAAGGCTACAGTTACTTTGACTTTTACCAGCCTATTTCAAGGCCTGATATGTATTTTTGCTAGGCCTGTCTGACATAGGCTACTCTAAGGTTACAATAACTGGATTTACTTAAAAGGATTCATTTACTACACTACCCTGCATATTGTTCAACTGTCATTCATACCAGCTGTAGCTATTCAAGATCGAAAACTATTAACAAAACTGCAAATGTATGTGTGCAGGTTACATTAACATACAGACTTCAGGCGATCTGGCTTGGAATTATCAAATTTAATTGGGGATAACTTCATCACTGAATGAAAAACATATTCAGCTTATTAGGGGCCAAGCACCGAAGGTGCGAAGGCACCTATTGAAACCGTTCCCGTTCTTATTATTATTATTCATCTTCTTCTTCTTCTTCTTCTTCCGCCACGAAGTCTATGGCAGCCCATAGAACCGTATGGTAAAAAGTTGTGAAATTTGGCACACTCATAGAGGACAGTCTGAAAAGTCACCATAGCAAATTTGGAGTCTCTAACCATAAGGGCTAGAAACAAAATTCTGAAAATGCACCCTATGACGTCATTTTCCGTCATAAAAATTTTCCCGCCATTTTAAATTTTCCGAAAAACCTACTTTTACGAACTCGTCCTAGACGGTTCATCCGATTTGCACGAAAATTGAACCAGATCATCTTCAGACAATGCTGACAAAAAATCTTGCAAATCAAGTTGATTCGTCAAATCATTTGCGATAAACGCGCAAACAAATTTTACGTAGCAGTTGCAAAAACACACTTAAGGCAATATCTCCGCAACGCTTTATCGTATTCAAACCAAACTTGGTACATCTAATCACAAGCATGACATGAGGCGACATGCAGTGTTTCGGCGCAGCGCCACCTACTGGTCCGGAGATACGAAAAATGGCTATTTTTGCTTATAACTTCTGAACTGTTTGTCCAAAAATCATAAAAGTGGTCTTGTTACATTCAGGACGGCATGCCGAGTCGTCTGATATTCAATTTTACCATAACGGCCATTTTGGCTGCCGGCCATTTTGAATTATGTGTTAAAATGCTGTATTTTATGAACACATGAACGGATTGTTATGAAACTCGGTTTGGGTCATCAACACGGTGCCCTGAATGAGCCCAAGAAGTTTCGAAACAGCGCCACCTAGTGGAGAATTTTTTTTTCAAATGCTTATAACTTTAGGTGAGATTGACTTATTTTCATGAGAGTAACTTTTTTGTCTCCTGAATCCTCGCCGAGTCCAACGATACCAGACTTGCCAGGTTTCGGCGTATTATTTGTGCAGCGTTGTAATTTAGCACTTTAAAAACATTAGCTGATATCTTCGAAACCGCTAGTCCGATCGAGACGAAACCAGCATCAGAAGTTCGAAAACATAGGTCGATAGCTATACGTTAATGCCCAAATGTCAAAATATTGATAGTAAGGGGGTGTAAAATCCAATCAAAGTCAGGTGTCAGTCATTTTTCATGTGTTTTTTCATATAAATGTATATAACTCCAAAACTAAACAAGATATTTTCACCAAAATTGACACAGACATGTATGGGCTCACTCCAAGGACACATAAAAAAAATGATAGGATTGTGCCACTTGGTGGCGCTATAATAGAACAAAACATGAAATTCCCATTGACTACAATGCAGTTTTATGATATAAAATGCTATGCTTCACAAATGAATTGGTGTATCATTACGAAACTTGAAATTGGCCATCAGCACCATGCCTTTAAGCTGCTTAAACGGTTTCAAAACATCACCGCATGTGGTCCATACTTATAATGAAAAGGCCTCTTGTGGCTATATCTCTGCAATGACATATTGACACTATATTGACACTCTGCTTTGATATATTGACACCAATCTTTGCATGTCATTGTTCCCTTATTCTGATCACACCACATCAATTTCGTAACTGTGCCACCTATTGGTTGAAAGTGATAAATCATTAAATCATTATTATTGACTGTATTTATCATTTACAGCTATTTTGCCTAAAATCACCTTAATAGGTCTTTAATTGCTCATTGCTGCCGTTGATCTGACATTGCCAGCATTTTTGGCATGTCTTGTCTTCTTCTTTGCGCTTGGCCCCGGTATTGCTGCTTGCAGCTATATTTTCACTTGTCATTATTCCTTTTTTTTGTAATTTCTTTTTTTAACATATGTTGTTTAAATCTTTTATAAAATAGAACACAATTTAAGTGCAGATCAACTTCATCACACGTATGTTTGCTTGAAAGAAAGAAGAACAAGGAATAGTCCTATGCATCTCACAAAATGTAAATTTGATGTAGCTGTATCATCATCACCATCTACAGGACATGCATAAGAAATTGCAACATGAAACTGAACAATGTTGTTTAACTTTATACCATCAATGATCAATACACACTGATAACTAGCTTAATAAAAAGATAAGCCAGCGTCCCCAGTGAGTTTTTTTCAAGGCGGTTCCTATTTTAGATTGTTCCCCCTTAATGTTTCCATGGCGATGCGTCATATTTGTCATGTGACACCGCACCCACAATAACACTGTATTACAGATGCATCGCTTTTATTCCGAGAATCAGGGTCATCAGTTTCTCCCGAAATACGTGCAAGAAAGTGGCCGGTGAACTGTGACAAGAATAGAGTAGACTTAAAGGTCCCATGGCATGAAATTTTCATTTTATGAGGTATTTCAACATTAATATGAGTTCCCCTAGCCTGAATATTGTCCCCAAGTGGATAGAAATGTTGATGGGTGTAAAACCGAGTTCTGGCTAGTCTTTCTCTGCCTTTGAGAAAATGACAGGCCAGACGAGCCAATCCTGAAGTCTCCTGTTATGACGTCCACACAGGAACGGTTACCTCCCTTTCCTCCGCCCAGAGAATTTGGCACGTTTGGATGTACAAATGACAACAGAAGTCTTTTTTTCAGTTCCTTCTGATCTGTGATCAGTGATTTCTGATGTGTGGCTAATTATTTATTATTCGTGCACACGCTGCGGCTTCTCTCTCTCCCGACAGAACGGTGTTTTCGTGTTTTCTATCTTGTCAGTCAGTGTTTTTGTACGTCCTCGTCGCGTCTATCTGTTCTACAATGTGCATACAGTCATGAGTTTCTGCTCAACATCAGCAGACTCACATCTCTTTAGAGATAAACTTCACACACGCCGAAGCTCGGGCTGCACTGACTGGTCGGCCTTCAACATCCCCGACCCCCAGTACTGCATCTGGCCCACAGCGGAGGCACCAAACGCGGCGCGAGATTAAGCAGAAGGGGGGTAAGCGTGAGGGTATCCGGCTAGCCAGCTTTCCCCACAATAAACTGGATTACATTCGATTACTGTTGTTGTGTCTTTGTTTGCGCTGTGTAACGTTACTCAATGCGCGTCACTGACGCTTTTCATATGATTATAAACTAAAAATACTAAAAATAATGCTATAATCAACACTTACTAACTCGTTCATCTCGCTGTAATGGTACATTGCATGTGTTACAAAGTTGGTAGAATAATGATGAAGACGGACTCGGCGTGACTGGGACTCGTGTTTATTCAGAACTCTCAGATACAAACACAATAAACTCGCGCTGACAGACAGCGCTCTCATAACTCAGTAGTTACTATAAATAACTTTGTTAGCAATCGCTCCGTCTCCGTGATGTCCGGTTCGCGAACGAATCATTCTTTTGAATCGGTTCTTTTTAGTGAACTGAACCAGTTCACCAAATAGGACTGAATCGTTCTAAACGGTTCGCGTCTCGAGTCAGCGCTGATCCATAATTTACTAAAGTTACTAACTTTCTGACATGAGTGACAGCCCCTCCGACTAGAAATAAACTAATAACCTGAAGTATATTCTAGTAACTACAACAGTTCACTGAACTGAGACATGCTGAGAACTGATGTGAAGTGAACTCAGGTCCATCCGTCTCTGGCAGACTCGTGCCTGCTCGTGCCTCGTTAAACCACGCCCCCTCCGCTCATTTCAAATGCAAAGATGTCAGCCAATCACAACAGTGGGCGTTTTTACTGAAGTCTCACAGCAGACACGCCTCTTGAAGCAGGGCATTCAGCCACAGGGCAAACAGCAGTATAGAAAAAATGCCTTTTATTTCTAAATTATGACATTTTATGATGTAAAAATCATACTAACAATATAAGTACACCTCAGGAAACATTATAAAATGATAGAAAAATGCCATGCCATGGGACCTTTAATAGTTACTTCCACTATGTTTGTCTGATATAATATCACTTCGGAAAAATTATATTTGAATAGATTGTTATTGCTGCTTCCACAGACATCAGTGTGTATTTTACAAACTCTAAATGTATTGTTTTACTCGTGCTTATGTGTATTGAAATGTCTGAAACCTAAAATAAACATTATGAGGTTGAATAAAAACTGCATAGTTGTGATATATGACAGCGCTGAGGCTGAGCTCGTCCGTCTCTGGCTCATAGCCAACCAACGCGCAAAAGCCCAGTTTGAATCCGTCAGTCATTCGACGTCACTGAACATTCAAAATACCATGTGGGACCGTATTCTCAGGGGCACAGAAGTAAAAATCCCATATATGCGACCATAACGATCAAAAGCTTAAACATTTCATTTGTAATCCTGAATACAAAAATTCAACTTTCATCCAAATTGCCAGCACATCGAGCGCATCACGGGGGGGCGGATTGAAGCACTATGCGGGCCGGATCCGGCCCCCGGGCCGTATATTGCCCATGTATGGCTTAGAAGGTTAATTAACAACTAAATCGCATCATATATGAGAACAATCAGATATTTATACAAAATAAATATAATATCACAACTTCTATTTGCACAGAATTACGCATAGGTGAAGGCCTATATCTCCTGTGGATGCTCTTCCCCCTGTTTGAGAGTGCGCGTTGAAACTGAAGATGATCACCGGTACAATGACGCACTGCGGGTTATTGACTTTATTAACGCATCCTATATGACATTAATCAGATGTTTATACTACAAAAACGTAATATTACGACTTACATGCTTAAAATGACGTGAATGCACACGCAAACTTGACTGTGCTGGTCAGAATGCGTTGTGGACACGACCCACAACAGCGAGCTGAAACACAACAACTAAACCCAGAGAATTCACAACGTTTTATAACAAAAATTTCTCATTGCAGTGCTATGTATAGGACAGTCCCAGTAGTTATTAATGCTGTGCATTTCTGTTTGAAATGCACGCGCTGAAGCTAAAGACTGGTACAATGAAATGCTTTACTGCATCGTTAATTAACTCAACCAAACGCATCCTATATGAGATTATATACACAGAATAATAAATATAATATTACAACTTACAATGGCACAAAAGACTGTGAATGCACAAGCAAACTTGACTGTGCTTGTCATGAAGGTGTAACTCCGTGGGCGCGCTCTTCCCTCAACAAACGCCCTGAAACACAACGTTCTTTTACAGCCGTATTCTCATTATCATTTTATGTATATTATATGTTAGACTTGCGCTGCACATGTTGCACATAACTGTATTTTCCTTTTCGAAGTGATTCCAATCATATTTAGAGCAATTCAAACCCATCATGGTGGACAGCACGTCTGTCTCAGCTGAAGGAAATAATACATTATCTATCGGCTTGACTATATCGGTCAAATTTTCTTATCGGATCGATAACAATACCATCAAAAATAATCATTTATCGGCCGATAACGATATGTTGCCGATATATTGTGCATCCCTAGTTCCTATGGTATAGAGCGTTCCAAGTGTCTGAGACCACTATTTTTCTTATTTAATATGAAATTTGTCATTACAAATTAAATTATAACATACACTGCTGTTCAAAAGTTTTGATTGGTAAGGTTTTTAATGTTTTTATAAGAAGTCTCTTACGCTCACCAATACTGCATTTATTTTATTAAAAATACAAAAAAACTGTAATAATGTGACATATTATTAAAATGTAAACATGACATGTAGCGCGATTGCACTTGGGGCAAATCGAGTTTGAGTCTCAGCTTGCAGACTTTTCCTGATCCTGTCCCTCTCTGCCTCCCACTTCTCCTCCTGTTTAATACATACTATCCAGTCACAATAAAATACAATTTTGTTGATGATGAAGCTGAATTTACAGCAGCCATTGCTTCTGTCTTCAGTGTCACATGATCCTTCAGAAATCCATTTTCTTCAAATGAACTCTGGTGTGGTTCGACTGAAATATGAATGCAACATGGACCAAAGACATGTAAATAAACCAAAAACGGTACATGTCACAAGATGCGACCCTAAAAATGACAGAATGCTCAAGCATACCTGTTTTTTCCTCATCATAGTCGCGATGTTGCCCATCACAGTTCAGCACATGCAGAACCACGTTTCCTAACAGCAGATATTTGTTTTGTGTGGCGGAGGCATTCGTGCCACTGTTTTGACTCATTTACACATTTTATAAGCTCTTCACGAGTTCTCAGCTGGTCAAAATACCATGATATGTAGAAATGCACATACAACGAGCACATTTAGCCCAGCATTGTTTTAGATGTTCAGTATGTTCCGTCACAAAATATATATACATAAAAGCTGACCAATCAGGTTGCGAATAAATCCCTATGTCTTTAGGTTCGGTGTTAAAGGTCCCATTCCGCATGATCCCATTGTTCAAACTTTAGTTAGTGTGTAATGTTGCTGTTAGAGCATAAATAATACCTGTAAAATTATAAAGCTCAAAGTTCAATGCCAAGCGAGATATTTTATTTAACAGAAGTTCCCTTTCAAAGCCTACAGCGAACGGCTGGCTTGGACTACATCCTGGTACTTCCTTCTTTAATTACGTCAGTAGAGCAGTAGAACAGACTTACCTCCGCCCACAAAGAAACGCGAAAAAGGGGGCGCGGTCTTGTTGATGTCCCACGTGGAGAAGCGGACGTGTCGCGTGGAGAAAAGGAATTGTTGCGTTGAGTGTGTTTATCGCCATGTCGTCGAGACGCTGTTATTTTCATCCAGGAGTCAAATCACCTTTGTTTGGCTTTCCCAGGGACGCTGTAGAGATTATTGAACGCATACATCTCTCCGTTAAGAGGCGTGACCTTTCCAACATGCGCTAAGCTGCTGTCGAATCACAACACAGGAACTGCTGGCACCTGCGCTAAGCTGCGGTCGAATTACAACACGGTAAGCGCTTGCACAATCAGAACTCGTTACGTGTTTCTGAAGGAGGGACTTCATAGAAAGAGGAAATCACCAGCCGTTTTTAGGACAGTGAAAACAGCGGTACACAGATAAGTACATTGTATGAAAAATACTGTGTTTTTTTACACGCGAAACATGAACACATGTTATATTGCACACTGTAAACACAATCAAAGCTTCAAAAAAACACGAAGAACGGGACCTTTAAAATGCTAATGTGCGAACCAGGACTACATTTTTTTTTTTGGTCCAGACCAAGCGAACCGAACTACAAGTGTGAACACACCCCTTTTAATCTCAGAAAAATGCTGATCTTTTGAATTTTCTCATGCACTCTTTGGGAATCGAACCTTGGTGTTGGAGGCGCCATGCTATACAGTAATGCTGAAACAGTAGAGATTCTCTTTATATTTCTCATTCCCACAGAATGGAAGATTGTGAGCACCAGTACTCTGTGTGAGTGTGCACGTCGGTGTTTAAGATTAGCGCCACAAATTAGTACGAAACCCTTCATCCGTTCTCCTCTCAGCCAAATGCCCTGTGACTGTAATTACAAAGAACAGTTGCGGCAGCTTTATTAGCTTAGTGCCTCGTTGGGTCCGGACAAAGTGTTTTCTTTTTTTTATTTGTTATCCTGACTCACCAAACACAGCTCCAGCCTGTAAACATAGCGAATAAGTAATTGTTTCCCGGAAGAGCTTTTGAATTATGTGTTGCACCCATTGTGATAGTCTCCGTTTTCGCTGAGCCCTTTTGTCATTTATGATATACAGTACATGAAGGTTTGATGTATTCATAGCAGAGACCATCTGACATCCAGACCGAGAAATGCTGAAGTTTGATTTAAAGCGTGTTTGCGTCAAGATTCGGTTGGCTGGCATTCATCTGGTGTGCGATTATACCTGCACAAACAGCATGCTATACTGTCATTCAGAAAGTCATCTCTCGCTGTAAAGTGTGTTTCTTTCTCTTTTTACAGTTGTGGGTGGGATGTCAGGAGACCCACGGCGTGCCAGAGCAGTGTGTGATGTCCTTTAAGTTAGTTTAAGGAGTTGGGCTTTTCTTTAGGGAGAGAAGAGTGGTTGTAAAGAGAGGGAGTGTAGAAGTGAACATAAAATTCATTATTCATCTGGCTGCGAGGAAAGCTGTTCCATAATTCATCCTGTTTCAAGCAGCAGAATTAGAGAGATACGCTCGGCTCAAAGGCAATCCGGGCTTCAAACAGGAGTAAGGCCTGGTTTTTCAATCGTAATCTCTGTCTTGATCTCAACAGTCACTCAAATGTTTTATAGAAAGAGGATGCAGCTGCACACACCCCACCTAGACTATCTAGGGTTGAACAGCTAGTGTTGTGGTCAATAAAAATACTAATTATAGCTGCAAGCAGCCATTAACGGGGCCAAGCGCAACAGAAGCAAACAAGGAAGATAGCAGCAGACCAACTGAAAAAGTGAGTGAAGACATTTGAAGCAAAAACGTTGAAACACCACATTAAAACATTGAGTTGTATAGTGCCAATGTCATGTTTTGTTCTATTATAGCGCCACCAAGAGGCACAATCCTACCATTTTTTTTATGTGTCATCGGAGTGAGCCCATACATGTGTGTCAATTTTGATGAAAATATCTCATTTAGTTTTGGAGTTATAGACATTTATATGAAAAAACATGTAAAAAATTACTGACACCTGACTTTGATTGGATTTTACTACTCCTTACTATCAATATTTTGACATTTGGGCTTTAACATTTAACTATCGACATATGTTTTCGATTTTCTGGCCCTGGTTTCGTCTCGATCGGACTAGCGGTTTCGAAGATATCAGCTAACGTTTTTTAAGCGCTAAATTACCGCGCTGCACAAACCATACGCCAAAACCTGGCAAGTCTGGTATCGTTGGACTCGGCAAGGATTCAGGAGACAAAAAAAGTTAGTCCCATGGTTCTCCGGACCAGTAGGTGGCGCTGCGCCGAAACGCTGCATGTTGCCTCAGGTCATGCTTGTGATGACTTGTACCAAGTTTGGATTGAATACAATAAAGCATTGCGGAGATATTGCCTTAAGTGTGTTTTTGCAAACGTTACATAAAATTTGTTTGTGTGTTAATCGAAAACTATTTGACGAATCAACTTGAATTCCATGTTTTTTTGTCAACACTGTCTGGAGATGATCTGGTTAAATTTTCGTGTAAATCAAACCGACTGCCTAGGAGGAGTTCGAAAAAGTTGGGTTTCGGTTAATTTAAAATGGCGGGAAAATTTTCATGACAGAAATTACGTCATATGGTGCGATCGAATCGGCTTGAGCCAAGGAATCGAAGGAAAAAAAGGATTTTGTTTCTAGCTCTTAGGGTTCAAAAGTTATTAGCAAAAATATGAGTCTAACTTTGGACAGGTGGTTGCGCTAGAGGGATTGAGTTAGAGACTTCAAAATGGGTGTGGTTACTATTGGCAATGACCTTTTATCAGTGTACCAAATTTCATAATTTTCCCGCAAACGGTTCTATGGGCTGCCATAGACTTCCATGGCGGAATAATAATAAAAAATCTCCGGTTTCTAGAAGGGCTCCGCACCTTCGGTGCTTGGCCCCTAATTAACAATTTGAGTCAAAGGTTTATTTAAAAAAAAAAAAAAGTATTTATTAATTCATGACACTGATTGGCAAAAAAAAAAAAAAAACACCCCTTAATAACTAAAACTCTTGAAAAGTTTGTTTTTATGTCACCATCATGGTGAACAGTGTTTTCTTTTGTTGGGCAGTTTGACGACTTTTTAAAGGTCCCGTTCTTCGTGTTTTTTTGAAGCTTTGATTGTGTTTACAGTGTGCAATATAACATGTGTTCATGTTTCGCGTGTAAAAAAACACAGTATTTTTCACACTATTTACTTATCTGTATACCGCTGTTCTCACCGTCCTAAAAACGGCTGGTGATTTCCTTGTTCTATAAAGTCCCTCCTTCAGAAACACGTAACGAGTTCTGATTGTGCAAGCGGTTCCTGTGCTGTGATTCGAACACAGCTTAGCGCACGTTGGAAAGGTCACGCCTCTTAACGGAGAGATGTATGCGTTCAATAATCTCTACAGCGTCCCTGGGAAAGCCAAACAAAGGTGATTTGACTCCTGGATGAAAATAACAGCGTCTCGATGACATGGCGATAAACACACTCAACGCAACAGTTCCTTTTCTCCACGCGACCGTCCGCTTCTCCACGTGGAACAGCAACAAGACCGCGCCCCCTTTTTCGCGTTTCTTTGTGGGCGGAGGTTAGTCTGTTCTACTGCTCTACTGACGTAATTAAAGAAGGAAGTACCAGGATGTAGTCCAAGCCAGCCGTTCGCTGTAGGCTTTGAAAGGGAACTTTTGTTAAATAAAATATCTCGCTTGGCATTGAACTTTGAGCTTTATAATTTTACAGGTATTATTTATGCTCTAACAGCAACATTACACACTAACTAAAGTTTGAACAATGGAAACGCGAAGAAGGGGACCTTTAATGTTAGTGTTTCTCTGGCTGCTGTAACGGAGTTTGCTATAGCAAGAAAAGCAAGAGAAAACACGATCAGATGCTGTCGGCTGCTCGATGATAAGAAGATAGTCATTGTGTAGTGGCTTAATTCACAGATTCTATGACTGAGTTTAATATGCGCAATATACTATTAACTTTGTTTTATTGTGATTCTAGAAAAGAGCCAGCACAGTTTTAATCAGAAAAGCTGAATAAGGTTTAAAGCAGATTGTAGACTAAGCACTTTAACCACCTGTGAGACTTACTCCCACAGACATCAAGAATCAGCCTATGAATCTCAACAATGGTGACATGCTTCATGCCGCAATGCATTCTGGGAGCAGTGTTGGGAATAACGGCGTTACAGATAAACGGCGTTACTAACGGAATTATTTTTTTCAGTAACGAGTAATCAAACGAATTACTGTTTCTCCCGTTACAACGCCGTTAGCGTTACTGAGGGGAAAAAATGCGGCGTTAGTCGCGTTACTATAATTGAGCTCACTGAAGCGCTTTTCATCCGAACAGGCTCTCTGTCAGTCGGACCTGCAATGTGTGTGTGTGTGTGTGTGTGTGCGTGTGCGCGTGCGCGCGCACCAGCCATGCGTGTTGGGGGTGGGTGCGGTGGTACACATAACTGATGATGATTGGTGGGTGGGAGACAAGGTTGAAGTTGATAGGTTGAGTTCACACCTATTTTTTTTCACGGTCTATGGTTCACACACACACACACACACACACACATACAGGTTAGCATGACTTATAAGGACAATTTCTTCAAACCAGAAAAAAAGGTGGTTTAGGGGGACTATGACTTCCTTTAATGCTAGAGCTTTCAAATAAAAATGGAAATGCTTTAAAAAAATCCTGGGTTCAAAACACAAACTTTATTATTTATTTAAACTTTATAAAACATGATACATGGCACCCTGATTTTTTGCTGACTTACAAGGACGTGTGTCCTAGAAGACAAAAACCAGGATTATGAGGACAAATGGTTTACAAGGACTATGTGATGTCACAATGACATCACAGTTCATTAGCATATACAACGAAACATGACTACACACTGCACTGCAAAGACATATGGGTTTACTGGGACTGTGAGATGTCTTTGACATGAACGTTAATTATCACTACACAAAAACGAAGCCAGAAAGGTTTGTACTCTGATATCACCCATGAAACCAAAACAGGCCTTTAGCTTTAAGGTTTATTGTTTGGATGATATTATAAAGTGCTGGTCATATAATTAGAATATCATCAAAAGTTTATTTATTTCACTAATTCCATTCAAAAAGTGAAACGTGTATCTTTTATTCATTAATTACACACAGACTGATATATTTCAAATGTTTATTTCTTTTAATGTTGATGATTATAACTGACAACTAAGGAAAATCCCAAATTCAGGATCTCAGAAAATTAGAATATTGTGGAAAGGTTGAATATTGAAGACACACTCTAATCAGCTGATGAACTCAAAACACCTGCAAAGGCCTTTAAATGGTCTCTCAGTCTAATTCTGTAGGCTTCACAATCATGGGGAAGAAGCTGACCTGACAGCTGACCAAAAGACGACCTTTGACCCCTTGCACAAGGAGGGCAAGACACAAAAGGTCATTGCAAAAGAGTCTGGCTGTTCTCAGAGCTCTGTGTCCAAGCACATTAATAGAGAGGCGAAGGGAAGGAAAAGATGTGGTAGAAAAAAGTGTACAAGCAATAGGGATAACCGCACCCTGGAGAGGATTGTGAAAAAAAACCCATTCAAAAATGTGGGGGAGATTCACAAAGAGTGGACTGGAGCTGGAGTCAGTGCTTCAAGAACCACTACGCACAGACGTATGCAAGACATGGGTTTCAGCTGTCGCACTCTTGACCAACAGAAGCGTCAGAAGGGTCTCGCCTGGGCTAAAGACAAAAAGGACTGGACTGCTGAGTGGTCCAAAGTTATGTTCTCTGATGAAAGTAAAAATCAGGGTCCCAGAGTCTGGAGGAAGAGAGGAGAGGCACACAATCCACATTGCTTGAGGTCCAGTGTAAAGTTTCCACAGTCAGTGATGGTTTGGGGTGCCATGTCATCCGCTGGTGTTGGTCCACTGTGTTTTCTGAGGTCCAAGGTCAACACAGCCGTATACCAGGAAGTTTTAGAGCACTTCATGCTTCCTGCTGCTGACCAACTTTATGGAGATGCAGATTTCATTTTCCAGCAGGACTTGGCACCTGCACACAGAGCCAAAGCAACCAGTACCTGGTTTAAGGACCATGGTATCCCTGTTCTTAATTGGCCAGCAAATCTCTGAAGTATTGTGAAGAGGAAGATGCGATATGCCAGACCCAACAATGCAGAAGAGCTGAAGGCCACTATCAGAGCAACCTGGGCTCTCATAACACCTGAGCAGAGCCTCAGACTGATCTCCTCATGCCACACCGCATCACTGCAGTAATTCAGGCAAAACCAGCCTCAGCTAAGGATTGAGTGCTGTACATGCTCATACTTTTCATGTTCATACTTTTCAGTTGGCCGAGATTTGTATTGGTCTTAAGTAATATTCTAATTTTCTGAGATACTGAATTTGGGATTTATTTGAAATATATCAGTCTGTGTGTAATTAATGAATATAATAGACAAGTTTCACTTTTTGAATGGAATTAGTGAAATAAATCAACTTTTTGATGATATTCTAATTATATATGACCAGCACCTGTATGCTGGGTTCAGTCCTTTTTGTTGGGTGGTTTTCACTATGACGACTAGATTTTGGGTCACTCCCTGCCGAGTTAGCAGCTGGGTTACTCTCACTGACAGTAGTAATAGTGCTCCCCATCACAAACATGTCCAGCTAATGGGTCACATAACCAGCGCACTATCAAATCTTTACAGAGAGAAAAGAGAAGACTGCACCCATACCAACATCACAGAGTGTAGTGTCATGAAGCATGCCTTCTGCCGCTGCCACACGTGCAGTCTGGGAATCTTTGTTGATTACACTGGGAGTCATGTATAGTGATCATACCATGCTCGACTGAAAGTGAAGCCTTTAATGTCAGAATGAGGAGATGACACAAGCTACAGCAGCTTTAGCACAGGGCAGGGGTGTCCAAACTCGGTCCTGGAGGGCCACTGTCCTGCAGAATTCAGCTCCATCTTGCCTCAACACTCCTGCCCGGAAGCTTCTGTATGCCTTGATGAGCTGATTTAGCTGTGTTTGATAGGGGTTGGAGCTGTACTCTGCAGGACAGGACAGTGGCCCTCCAGGACCGACTTTAGACACCCCTGGTGTCTCATCAGAAGACTGGATTAACCCCCTCCATTCATATGGATTTATTTGACCATCTCTTTATGAACGTTTTGAAGCCTCAGAGTTTTGGTTGAACAGACTTTCAATGGAAGGACAGAAATCTCTCAGATTTCATAAAACATATCTTCATTTGTGTGCTAAAGATGAATGAAAGTCTTATGGGTTTGGAACGACATGAGGGAGAGTAAATTATATTTTTGGGTGAATTAACCCTTTGAAATATTCAAACCATTAGAGTGATACTGTAGTAGTGCTACAGTGGTTGGATTAGAAGCATGACTGCCTCTGGATCGTCTTTGCAAGTTTTACTGAAACATCCTCGCGGGTTCTAAAGAAACAATACCTCCCCTTCATTAAAGAGGCTTCTGAGAGGTGGCAAATAAGCAGTTGAGCAAGTTATTAAAATAAAGTCACAAGTTTTAACCATGTTAATGTTTTAAATTTAATATTTTGAAGAGCTTTAAAACAGTCAATGTGAACAACAATACATTTTGGTTATCTTGCCACAGATGCAGATATCTGAAACATCAACTACAGTTAATGCATGTCAGACGAAACAAAATGCCCAATCACAGCAGCCACTTCTGATTTTTCTTCATATCAGTCGATGTTCCCACGATGTTCAGCACTCCCATCACTAAAAACAAGAAAGCATTGCAGTGTGAAATGTTTAATATTTAAAAAATGTTCAGACTTATAAAATCTAAAAAACTGCCATACTAGCGAGCTGACTTGTTCTCCTGTTTTATCAACAATTTCCTCGCTCGCTGCGGTCCTCATTTTCCACTTATCACTCCCCGCCGGTTCTGTTACTGAAGAGTCCAACACGAGACAACGATATGCCGCAACCAGACAGGATACTGTTACATGATTGGCTGTTAGCGGGGCACGCCCTACGTTGCTAGGTTACCAGAGAGCGAGTGCCTTTGTTCATGCAACCAAACTTGCTTCTCAACCTCTGGTTTCTTCCGACAAAGAAAAAAAAATTATCGAACGTTTTATCGAACGCATTTTTATTGATATTGGTTACGTGTCTATCGTGATACATATCGTTAGCGTTTTATCAGCCAGCCCTACGCAGTGCTGAGTTTATTTACACACGTGCAGCTCATGATACAGCGTCTCAGAACAGCTCATTTACTGTGAATGCAGCTGAAAACACCGGATCATGAGCTGCCCGATGTCAAACAACAGTACTCGAACCATCAGCACACATTTATTAGCTGACAGTCAGATAAAAATAAAAAGATTGATGTGTAACATTTAAATAAATTATTACATTTTATTAGTAATATTTGCAGCATAATTTCATTATTTCAGGAATCATAAGAATAGACAATTTTTTTCTACAGTATAATGTTATCCAATCACTGCATTCAAACTGGGTTTGACAATCATCTGTCATAGTCACCCTGCAGTGATCTGTGATCGCACAGACCAGGGCCCTCATTTATCAACGGTGCGTACACACAGATCTGTGCGTAGTGAGTGCGTAAAAGAACAGTTTCACGCAAAGTGTGGGATCTAACAACTTGAACTTGGACGTAGAAATGTGTGTAAATATAAGCACACCTCTGAGCACGCTTACGCTGAGAATCTAGTGCTAGAACAGCGACACTACACATAAAAAGCATTTAAGACAGTTTGCATTAAGCAGATCACATATGTCCTGTTTCCTTTAATTATAAAACACTCAATGTCTCATTTTTGTAGTTTTAAACAAGATGTGTAATTTTTGTCAAACCCTATAAAAGACAGCTGTGACAAATGTAATTTATTTCCTTGGACCCAACCTACATCCAGTTCCCTTACCGAAATCCTCAACAAGCTGGAATAAAATGGGGCTTTCATGCTATCGCCATAAAAGCCCCATCACCAATGAATTTGATGATGTAAATAGAAAAGGGTTTCATTCTGTTAACATGCAAATCATTTGTGATGCAAATTTGTTGTTGTTAAACGTCGTTGCGCAACTCCTTCTGTGTTTGTGAAGTTCCTCTTCTTCGCCACAATTGCAGTGAGGAAAAAACACAATCACGTGATTTTGAAAGGGAGTGTTGTCCCCATATATGGTTGATTGGAGGCGTTTCCGAATGCTTATGACCGTGAACAAGAATTGCACATGTGGGATTTATCAACATTGAGTGCTTACTCATGTGCGTAAGAACTGTGGTGCGCATGTTTGATAAATACAGATTTTATTGTACTTAGGCCCATTCTAAATTTCATTCGTAGGACAAAATATAGAACCTTTTCTACGCACTGTTGATAAATGACCCACAGTTCAGAACATGTGATTTGCGGATTAATTGCAAAATTTAACCAAAAGTCCAGTGCTCAGATACTGTACTAAATAAAATATTAAAAAACAAACTGGCTTAAACACTAATGTATCTTACAAAACGACAATACCTGTTTAGTTCTGAACTTGCTTCTGGCAAACAGGGTGTAAATATCTCAGTGGAGGCAACATCTGTGTTCATCTGAAAAGGAGAGGATGAAAAGAAACACGGCTGTAAGACACTCGCTGGAGCTCAAGAAGCTGCAAAATAAGACTAAACCTAGACATGTAGATTTTGGAAACAAACTGAATAAACATGGGTTACTCTGAAGGCATTCTGTTCCCTCTATAACTAATACACTACAGTGTCCTAGTAAACCTGTCTGTCCTCACAATGCAGTGTGTTTTCAGGTTCACACACTCATGCCCCAGTGTTTCCTCTATAACTAATACACTACAGTGTCCTAGTAAACCTGTCTGTCCTCACAATGCAGTGTGTTTTCAGGTTCACACACTCATGCCCCAGTGTTTCCTCTATAACTAATACACTACAGTGTCCTAGTAAACCTGTCTGTCCTCACAATGCAGTGTGTTTTCAGGTTCACACACTCATGCCCCAGTGTTTCCTCTATAACTAATACACTACAGTGTCCTAGTAAACCTGTCTGTCCTCACAATGCAGTGTGTTTTCAGGTTCACACACTCATGCCCCAGTGTTTCCTCTATAACTAATACACTACAGTGTCCTAGTAAACCTGTCTGTCCTCACAATGCAGTGTGTTTTCAGGTTCACACACTCATGCCCCAGTGTTTCCTCTATAACTAATACACTACAGTGTCCTAGTAAACCTGTCTGTCCTCACAATGCAGTGTGTTTTCAGGTTCACACACTCATGCCCCAGTGTTTCCTCTATAACTAATACACTACAGTGTCCTAGTAAACCTGTATGTCCTCACAATGCAGTGTGTTTTCAGGTTCACACACTCATGCCCCAGTGTTTCCTCTATAACTAATACACTACAGTGTCCTAGTAAACCTGTCTGTCCTCACAATGCAGTGTGTTTTCAGGTTCACACACTCATGCCCCAGTGTTTCCTCTATAACTAATACACTACAGTGTCCTAGTAAACCTGTCTGTCCTCACAATGCAGTGTGTTTTCAGGTTCACACACTCATGCCCCAGTGTTTCCTCTATAACTAATACACTACAGTGTCCTAGTAAACCTGTCTGTCCTCACAATGCAGTGTGTTTTCAGGTTCACACAGCGCTTGACTCTACATCAAATCTCTATCAACTTTATACTTTTCAGATGTACAATAAATAAACATAATATAAAAAATTCATCTGGCTTAAACACTAATGTATCTTACAAAACGACACAATACCTGTTGTGAACTTGCTTCTGGCAAACAGGGTGTGGATTGTATCAACCTTATTTTGAAAATATGAACAAGGCTTGTTTTACGGATATTACAAATAAGGAAAACGGAGCAAGAAAAGAACAAGATCTGCTAAAACTCAAAATATCATGCCCTTTTCTAACTAATCCTAAACTAACTTTTCTTCACGGAAGAGACAGAAAAGCCCTCTTTGTTCTCTTTATACGGGTCATTCTCCTTCTGATGATTGTGAAAGAGTGCGCCGGTGTCTACTGTTGCTATTATCAGAGGCCACTTTATCTGATTGATGGACAAAACGCACAGCTTATATTTTATATAAAATAACAGTGACGTTTTCGCGCAATGAAAGCGTTTTATTTCAACAGTAGTGACAGCAGTGACGACTTTGCAGTTGACAATGGCTTGAGCGGTTTGACTCAGAACTATTCCTGTCTCGACAGAGAGCTGTCATCTGCTCTTGTGATCTGTATCTGCTTGCGCGTTACGCGCGTTACACGCGAATGGTGCTTTTGTGCATTCAAGCGTTTGAAGCGAATTCGCGTCTGACGCCCGAGTTGAAAAATTTGAACTTTGGCGTCAATTCGCGGCACGTTAACCAATCAGGAGCCTGCTCGCTGAAAAAAAAAATCGTGTGTTTTTGGAATTGTGAGATCCAGGCGATCACCGGGCGCTCAGCGCTCATTAACCCCGGCGAGAGCAGCCTTTCCTCCGCCAGTCCTTCTGCCGTCTGCCTCTGGCTCTGATGTCCTGTAGTGGTGCATCTTGTGTAGATCTAACGGGCGATCTTTGGTGTCATGAATCTATAATTTGTTGTCTGCCAAATCGTTTTGACTGAGGGCAAAGAGAAGTTTCATAACTTTATATTTTAAGGATATTTAAATATACATGCAGTGAAGATAATGTAGGAGTTACCTGGACCACATTTGTGTGGCTATTAATGCTTAATATATATTTTTAATTAAAATGAAAAGAGGCAGAGTGGTTTTTTATGACATATTTCATATTTTATGAGTACCTTGAACGCGCGTCAATTTCGCATCCAGCTCTCGATTTCTACGCGCGTCCAATTCGCCGCGGACGCGCGAATGCATTCATTGACGCTCTATTCGCGTTTGGTGTGAACGCAGCATGACACGTGTCAATGAGCTACGTACAGAGAGCTGTCATCTGCTCATGTGATGGCAGTGGCCGTCCTGAGGAGAACGTGGGCTGCTCTAACACGTATCAATGAGCGACGGACAGAGAGCAAGCCCAATCCAGTGAAGGCGGTAAAGAAAACAGTGTGTGTCTGTGAAGGCGAGCTGTGAAGGTGTGGATGACGCAGCACGATTCAAAAATACATGTTTCAAGATCGATTTGTAATCGATGCATCGAGAAAACGAGTGAATCGTTACACCCCTAATTATTGGCACTGGAATCTGATATTGGCTACATTTAAAACAACAATGTGAATAGCTGTACTAAAAAATCTGATCTGAGCACAGACTGTGATGACGCGTTTCAACGGTCATCAATATCGTAAATCCTGCAACATTTTTTGTAATTTCATTTTTAAAAATATATATACATTTATAACACTAATACTTTGTATTTTATTGCTTTTGCATAAAATGACAAAAACAAGTTACCGCTGCCGTGAGGGTGTTACTAATACAGCGTCTATGGGAGTGATGGTGAAAATTAACATCTTAATTTTAAATTAACATCTTAACATCTCATCACATACGTGTGATGGTACATGTCTTCAAATGCACTATTGTGTTGTACTCTGACATAATAAAACAGGACAGATGTATGTGGTGTACCTTTAAATCTGTGGATATACGGCTGCTCGAGGTGTGGCTCGTCAGGTCTTGAGTTAATGTGGTCTGCGTCTCGTACAGGCTTAGGTCTGCGTCGTCCATTTCATCTGGCTGCAGAATTAAAGGCATAGTATTTTAAACAGAATAAAAAAAAGCATACAAATATTTGCAAATACACAAATCTAATATGATACTCACTCTTTTTTTTCCCTCTTTTTGAAAGTTGTGAAATCACCATTGTGGCGTTTTTCTTTTGCTATTTGAGTAAATCGGCACACAAAAAAATATTTAATGTATTCTCTCATTCACAGCTATAATATTTAACCCAACTATGATGACTTCCGCTCGGAGAAACCTGGAAATGTGAAATGGGTCTATAGAGCACCAAGGCTCGTAGTGTGAACGTCACCTTAAGTGTACACGCTCAGAAAAGTGTATGTTATATCAGCGTGTAAATATAAAGTTTATCTGGCAAGGCTTTAAAAAGCATGCAAACATAAGCTTTCATGATGGCGAAGATTGCGATGCCACTGTATCGCTGCGCTGCAAAACATGTGTGAACGTAGGGCTGTAACGATTTGACCAAAAATAAAAATCTCGATGAAATGAACATTTTACCTCGATTACGATTAATGAACGATTATTTTGCTCTTCTTTTTTTTTGCTTTCTTTTTTTTTGCTTTCCTTTTTTGCCCTTATAGTTCACTGATAAGGTTTGTACTGTAAATATTTTCTACTATTAAAGGTGGGACATTTTTTTTCTAATGAAAGTGCATTTCTTTGTGATTTTAAAATACTTGAAGGAAACGGTTGACTTTCAGCAGTTATTGTCTATGGGGCAGATTTCTGCTTGTTGTACATCAGATACAGATAAATTAACACACAGGCCTACATTACATTTATCTTAATGCATTAATGAGACAGTGATTGTGTGTGTGAATTAGTCATACCGTATTATTAATTATGAAGCTGTGGTTTGTACTTACTTCAAAAGGTAGACAAATCTATGCCATAACGGTATCTAAGCTACTTTAGTGATGAATCACAGGACGGCGTTGACACTGCGTTTCTGCGCTGCTCTCTGCGCGATCTTCACGGGATGTGTGAGCTTCTGTCTCAGTGTTCGTGTATCACAATATATCAGGCGTTAGTTCAACATAATACGCATCTGATGGTCTAAAAACGCTTCAGTGTTCAAACTGGCAGGGCTTAAAACAAATACAAATGACAAGCTTGTGAGGACGCAAGTGAAAGTGATCTGGCTTCGGGGCACTCGCGCCGTCTGTGTGTGTGTATCAGCGCATATAAGAGCGGCGATTAACTTCCCTGTATAAACTGTGTAAAACATGCAATTACCATAGTAATACTGAGCATCTATAAACACAGATAACTGCTCCTGCATCTTTCCGTGTGCCTGCAAACTGCACTTGATGTGACTGACGGGGAAGAGTCATGTGACTAAAACCGAAATGGCAAAATTACGTCGGTTAGAGGTTCTAAATTAGTCGATTACTTTTCGATTAATCGTCCAGCCCTATGTGAACGTGCATCATGTTGGACAGTATGTTGGGACGGAGGTTCCAGAAGTGCAACGATCTCTCTACAAGGCAGAACGTGGATATAATAGTTCACAATCTAAGATCGTGATATATCGCACAGCCCTCCTTGTCCTTTGGCAGTTTATCACGTGACGCTCTGAACGCTCTCATCACATACGTGTGATGGTACATGTCTTCAAATGCACTATTGTGTTGTCCTCTGACATTATAAAACAGGACAGATGTATGTGGTGTACCTTTAAATCTGTGGATATACGGCTGCTCGAGGTGTGGCTCGTCAGGTCTTGAGTTAATGTGATCTGCGTCTCGCACAGGCTTAGGTCTGCGTCGTCCATTTCATCTGGCTGCAGAATTAAAGGCATAGTATTTTAAACAGAATAAAAAAACAGCATAAAAATATTAGCAAATACACAAATCTAATATGATACACATCCATACAGTGTCTATCCAATGCAAAAGTAACCTATTTTCTTTGAATGCACAAGATTTCTAATTCATCAGCACCATTATGAGTAAAACATAATGCTATTCTATGTGCTGCTGTATTATTAAGACTGACCGATGATTATAAATAAGTACAATTAATTTCCTGTTTCACATGACAGCTTATTTTACATGAGCAGGCTTGAAAGTACCTCTAAATGAGTCCATATCAATTTTCACTTTTCACTTTTAATCCATATATTACTTTATTATGCCAACAAAACAAAAAATGTAGTAAAGATAATATTCTTTTATTCCTTTTTGTTTTTTTATTCTGATATTCCAGCCTTAAACGTGTTTAATTATTATCTTAAGTTAATATGCTAAATTTGACAGGTTAAATTGTACTGTAACAGTCAATATATTAATAATTAGAAAGATCAATTCTATATTTAACCTAGGATCAAGTAAAAAGTCAGACATTAAATATTACATGACATAACTTTATTACATAACTTTTGGATTATTAAATATGTTTAAAATGTAGACTAATGGAGTGTAAAGCTGCCCAAAGATTATTTTAGGGAAGATTTGCATTACAATAATTATACTCGGTCACAATTTCATCAAAAGATGTCGAATTAACATTTGCAGACATTCAGAATACTTTAACTTTACCTGATGAGATTAATTTTTGCTTTTAAATGCATTTGAATATGTAATGATTATAAAGCTCATTTAATCCTGTCACAACGCACATTCAAGGCAATCTGAGGCTTTATAAACAGCTGAATTCCTCAATGATGGGAAGATTATTAATAATTGTTAATACTTATTCTTAATAATTATAACTTTTCATTAATAAATACATGTGTTATTCAGTTTCCGGGGTAACGTTAACATTACCATGACGAGACTCGCGCTCGACTGTGTAAATATATATATTAAAATCTGCCAACCGAAAACTAAGTGCAGACAAACACATAGATATGACTAATTTATATGAATCACTATTTAAAACATATAAACGTAATGTACTTACCTACTAGGCTGCTGTTTGACAGGGCCGCGATGACGCTCACACTCCGGTCGGATCTCTCTCTACTGCGCCTGCGCGTCTTTAACCAATCAGACAACCGCGCGCCATTTTCAAACCGTCAACGCCCATTATCGTGTAAATGTGTGTACGCTAGCAGTGGCAGATCCCGCCGATAGGCGGAGTGATGAGATACACACAAACACACCAGAAAACTGGTATACCTACTTAAAGGGACATTCAATAAAAAAGCAGGAGGATGTTCCTGAGGTTCATAGAGATGATTTCACGCTGTTTGAATTACAAGGACATGTCCTAGGTCCTTATAATCCCAAATGTCCTTATAATGCTGGTGTGTAAACTGGTGAAATGTCCTTGTAATACACCAAAACCAACACACACACACACACACACACACACACATTCAGCGATAGTCCAACGACTTCAAAGGTAGCTTTCGCAAATTGGAAGTATAAGCGCTACTTTTCCCTCGTTGAGGTGAAAGGTAAGAATATTTAAGTAACGTGCAACTTATGCCCAGGAAGAAAGAGTCTCTCCACGCCGGTGGCAAGTGATTCTGAAGCGCCTCACATCATCATATGCCACAAAATTAGTGGCTAAAAACCCAGGTGATAACGTGAGCTCCACTACCACAGGAAAGTATAGTACTGATAATATTTACACAATATTTACACTATAGTAGGCCTACTGATAATATTTACAATAATGCATTGAATTTGATAGGTGTCTCTCACATTGCCCCACAGCAACATTACAATAGTGCATATTAATGTACAATGTTTTATAATAATAATTTATTCTATTTAGTGTCCAATTCATTCATTTAACATATCTAATATTGGGGGCATCCAAATTATTTGACATATTTGAACATTTGAAAGAAAAAAAAAGTAACGCAGTAATTACTTTCCCTGGTAATTAGTTACTTTTATAATGATGTAACTCAGTTACTAACTCAGTTACTATTTGTAAGAAGTAACTAGTAACTATAACTAATTACTTTTTTAAAGTAACGTGCCCAACACTGTCTGGGAGCCATGGAGGAGTTTTGCATGATGCACCCAGAATGCATTGTTAACTTGTTGCAACTTGTATGCTTGTTAACCTGCATTTACATATCGAATTTACAATTAATACTAGGTTGGTCCAACGATTGTTGAACCAACTTTTTTTCCCTGGTTAAGCCAACTTTTTTGCATTTAACTAAAAAGTAATCATTAGTCTAAATTTTTGTGAGTTGGATTTTTTTACAGTGCAATCTTTGATAAAATAAAATAAAAAAGACGAGATTTCTGAAAAGATTTCGGTTTCAAATAAATACTGATATATTGAACTTTCTGTGCATCAAAGAATCCAGAATAAAATGTATCACACTTTCCATAAAAAAAATATCAAGCAGTACAACTTTTTTCAGAATGGATCATAACAAGAAATGCTACCAAATCAGCATATTAGAATGATTTCTGAAGATTGTGACACTGAAGATTGGAGTCATGATGCTGAAAATTCAGCTTTATCATCACAGGAATAAATTATATATCATTAATAAAGAAATTCAGTTGTTTTAAATTGTAATAATATTTCACAATATTACTGTTTTTACTGTATTCATCCTGTGTGGGCTTAAGAGACTGCTCCGTAGACTTCAATTGTAAATGCATTAAACACAATCTTTTACTTGTGTTTATAAACTTAGGGAAAAGTGTCAATTATTTTCTGTGGTAATGGATCTTGGCTTGTATTGAACCCGGAAGTTCCTTTAATGGATTATACAATGGATGAAGTCTTGGCTCATGAAGCTGATCCTAGATCAGCTCCGTTCAGCCCTGTACTGCATTCAGTTACACAAGATTAATCGAGAAATGATTCGGTGCTGAACGACTATGGCATTTATTTGGAACTTCTGCAACATGGAAATGAGCCTTAATAGCTTGTATTAATCACTCGTACACATCAGTAATCGCTTAGTTCCTGTAGTGACATCTATAAATGTAAATGACTACTGGGATTCAAAGATGCTTATACAGATAGGCCTGTTTATGTGTGATAAAAGCGCTCTGAAAAATTCTAGTAAGTTGCCATTTTGAGTCAGAAACGTTCCCATAGCAAAAGCTATATTCTTCGAGTTGAAAGTTGATTGAACAACATTTGGAATAAAAACAGTTTGTAACGTTATAAATGTCTTTACTGTCACTTTTGATCAATTGAAAGGGATAGTTCACCCAAAAATGAAAATGACCCCATGATTTACTCACCCACAAGCCATCTTAGGTGTATATGGCTTTCTTCTTTCAGACGAATACAATCGTTACAATACTTATATTAAAAATGGCCCTGGCTCTTCCAAGCTTTTCTAATGGCACTGAATGGGGGTGAGATTTTGAAGCCAAAAAAAGTGCATCCATCCACCATAAACATACTCCACACGGCTCCAGGAGGTTAATAAAGGCCTTCTGAAGCGAATCGATGGGTTTGTGTAAGAAAAATATCCATATTTAAAACGTAACTAAAATATCTAGCTTCCGACAGACGGCTGTAAGCATTGATTCACGGTGAAAATGTAATCCTTGACCTGACGCAATTAGAAGTCTAAAATGAGAATTTTTAATGATAAATGTTGGAGGATTTCGATATATAAGAGAAGAGGGGCCTGAGTTTGTTACCCAGTCCTATTTATTTGAACCGTGAGAGGCGTCAAAGCTTACGCTACTCCTACATCCTATACATCGCGTCAGGGGTTTCTCTTTTGGCGTACGTCGACTTGCATAGGTCATCTGCTGGAAACTAGTTATTTTAGATTATAAAGTTTTAAATGTGGATATTTTTCTTACAAAAACCCATCACTTTGCTTCAGAAGACTTTTATTAAAGGGATAGTTCACCCAAAAATGAAAATTACCCCATGAATTACTCACCCTCAAGCCCAAAAATGTGCATCCATCCATTATAAAAGTAATCCATATGGCCCCGGGGGGTTAATAAAGGCCTTCTGAAGCATTTTGAACTGCGAGAGGCGTTACACTTTCTTCGTAAGTTGAATACAGAAGGCGGTCTGGCGGAAGCTAGATATTTGACTTTATAAAGTTGTAAATATGGATATTTTTCTTACAAAAACGCATTGCTTCAGAAGGCCTTTATTAACCGCCCAGAGCAGTATGGATTACTTTTATAATGGATGGATACACTTTTTTTGGGCTTCAAATGTTGATCTGCCATTCTAATGCTTGGATTAGCCAGGACATTTGTCAATATAACTCCGGTTGTATTCGTCTGAAAGAAGAATGTCATATACACCTAGGATGGCTTGAGGGTGAGTAAATCATGGGATGATTAACATTTTTGGGTGAACTATCCCTTATAAAGCATCCTTGCTGATTATAAGTATTTCCACAAAAATATTTTTCATTATTGATAATAATAATAAATGTTTCTTGAGCATCAAATAATCATCATAGAATGATTTCTGAAGGATCATGTGACACTGAAGACTGGAGGATTGATGCAGAAAATTCAGCTTTGCATTACAAAATAAATTACATGTTATTATAAAAAAATATTCAGAACTGTTATATTTCAGAATATTACTGTTCATATATATATATATATATATATATATATATATATATATATATATATATATATATATATAAAACGGTAGTTTATCTTATTCATTTAGTGCGAAAAATTTAGTTTAGTTCAGTCTGATTTAAATTGTCTATTTTATCCTATATTTGTATCCTATGTTTTGGATCAGAGCCACTGTGTTTGACAGTTTCTCTCTCTGTGTGTCTCTGTCTCTTATAGACCTTGGTCTGGATCAGTTTGTGGTGAAACGCTATGATGGAAAGGTAAGCAGCGAGATCTGTGTGCGTGTGCATATGTGGGCGAGTGAGTGGGAACCGAATAGTTACTTTGCCATTGTGCAGCTCGACAGGATGACGCAGGATGGAGACGTTTGTTCTCATTCACTCTTCATAAAAATCTTTCACTTTCTCTCCACAGAAACTCATCTACAGCTCAATCGTGAGCATGCTTTAAAACATTCTCTGTTGTACAATCTAAAAACCTCTTTACACGCTTGAGACATTTTGCATGACAAGCTATACAAAAATTCTCATCAGGGTCATTTTTTGTCATTATATTGTCATGGTTTTTTTTTTGTAATTGACAAACGACTGATCTGCATCCGATATGTGCTTTCTGGTTCATGTAGTATCTCTTTGTTCTTAATGTCTCTAGATTAACCTCTTTAAACACACCTCTGCTGTGTCTGTTTTATACCCGTCTATCCTTGCCTCCGATTCTTGGTCTCTCTGTTTTGTTCTTTGTTCCTCTAGTACTAGAAAGGCACAGATGTAGTTATTTTGGTCGATACCAATAATACATTTCAGAGATGATTGATAACGCACATATTTTCCAATATTATAAACAATGTACTCGATTTAAAGTAAATTAAATATAGGCAAGTTCAATTCACATTTATTTGTATAGCGCTTTACACAATACATATCGTATCAAAGCGGCTTTACAGAAAATTCATGCGTTTAGGATTTAAAATGTTGTTATCAGAGGTGACTTTGTGTCCATATTTCAGAAATGTACTGTTCTAAGATAATACAAATCATGCAGTTAACATAATTTATTCATTTTAGGCAGAAACAATGAGCTCATTAAAGTAATTATTACAAGCTGTGAACATAATGATTACAATATTTAGAAAATTTGCCAGTGGTACAACTGTTTCAACTAGGTGTCAGCTAGGCATCAAATCATAGTGCTTAGAAGCATGACTAGCCACCATGTTGGGTTTTGGTGATAGGTACAGAAGAACCCTGCTCCTGGGGACCCACTGTCCTGCAAAGTTTATTTCCAACCTGCTTCAGCACACTGGCCTGTGTATTTTCAACAAGTGATCCTGAAGAGTTGTATTAGCGTCACCTGTCTTTGATAGGGTTGGAGCTAAACTCTGCAGGACAGTGGGTCCCCAGGAGCAGGGTTGAGACCTCTGTGATGGGATGTTTTACTGGCATAAACCAGAGGTGCCCAGCCCTGTTCCTGAAGATCTACCTTCCTCCACAGTTCAGTTCCAGCCCTGCTCAACACACCTGTCTGTAATTATCAAGTGTTCCTGAAGATCTCAGTTAGCTGTTTCAGGTGTGTTTGATTAGGGTTGGAGCTGAACTTTGCAGGAAGGTAGATCTCCACTAACAGGATTGGATACCTTAGGGTTGGGCTGGGCATGATAGACACATCATCGAAATCAATAAAAAATGCGTTCGATAAAACGTTAAAAAAAAACAGAGGTTGCGAAGCAAGTTTGGTTGCATGAACAAAGGCACTCGCTCTCTGGTAACCAAGCAACGTAGTGAGTAACAGGCTGTATCATGTTTGGTTGCGCCATATCGTTGTCTCATGTTGGATTCATTCTTCAGTAAACAGAACTGGCGTGGAGTGATAAGTGGAAAATGAGTACCGCAGCGAGCAAGGAAATTGTTGATAAAACAGGAAAACAAGTCAGCCGCCAGTATGGCAGGTTTTTGGATTTTATAAGTCTGACCGTAATCAAACCAATGTCGTCTGCAAGACTTTCGTCCCCACCAAGACTGGTAATACCCCAAACTTGTTTTACCAGCCTTGTTTATATTTTTGTCTGGCTCCGCAGCGCGAGCCTCCGCCGACAGCGCGCCTCGTTCGTTTGGGGACGTGTTTATACTCGATACGCTCGCCGTTGTGCTATTCTTGACTTTGGCTGAATCCGAAATCGCCCCCTAAACCCTCAATCATTATTCCCTACTTTAATCCACTAATACAGTTCACTTGAAGGCGTCTCCAAGTCTCCAAACTCAGTCCTTGAGGGCCGCTGTCCTGCAGAGTTTAGCTCCAACCCCAATTAAACACACCTGAATCAGCTAATCAGTGTCTAACTAGGACCTTGTAAGACACTGATTAGCTGGTTCAGGTGTGTTTTTTGGGGGTTGGAGATAAACTCTTCAGGACAGTGGCCCTCCAGGACCGAGTTTGGAGACCGCTGCCTTAGGGCATGGGAGTCACTAGGCCCTTTTTAAGGGGGCTTCAGCCCAGCCCACCTAAAATATATGTGATTAACTCCCCTTTAAAACATATGAAACTGGCGGGAGGCTTTGGCTTCGTCCCGTCTTTTCATCCCATTAATCAGTGGTTCTTTAATCCGCAGCGGTGCCGAGCAGAACACACGTCAGAAGCAGAGGTGTGAGCGTTCATCTGAGCCTCATTGGTCTGTCACCGCTCGTCAATGTCAAAATATTTGAGGGCTTTATGTTCACGCAGAAGCTGCTGAACGCGAATTTTAGCAGCGCAACTCAACGTCAAGTGTGAGATATGCAAGTAGCTAAACTAAACATTTCATATTTGACAGCTACTTCAAGTCACAAATGTTACAAATTAATAAACTTGTCTAATTTCGCCATTTTTTATTGAAAATAGGCCTATGTAATGTGATTCATAATGTAATTAACGAACAAGAAATATTAACAAAGCCGTTTTCATCAGATTAGGCATAAAGTAATAATGAATGTGTACATATTGTAAATTAATATAATTCCATTTGTAGCCTTCAGTAAATTAAAAAAAGCCCAGCTTTTTTCAGCCTGTATTGGGCATAATATTAGTAATGAATGTGTGCATATTGTGAATTAATTTAATAAACGTAGTTACTTAGCTTTCCTGGTAGCCTTCAATAAATTACCATAAAACATATAAATATCAGTTAAACATATAGAATGTTTACTTTCTTCATTGACGAAAATGGAAAAACGATATCAGTCAAAGCTCAGCTTTAGGAAGGGAAGAGACAGGGCAAGATAAAAGAGAAAAAGAGAGTTGTGGAGATAAGAAGAAAGACAAATAATCTACTGCCCACTGACATGTTTTTCAAGCTATTGTTATCTATTTTTTATTTTTTTTTGCACATATGTAGATCATAGAAATCAAAATGTTCTCAGGGGAGCATGTCCCCGAACCCCCCTAACTACCACACATTTGGGATCTCATTGATTATAAAACCCTGCCTACATTCCTGGGTATGATTTAAGCAAGGGATGTAGAATATGGTCATGCAGAATAAGGCATTAATATTTCACTTTATAAGTAATAATAAACAGCCAATATCCTAGTAATAAGCAGGCTAATAAGCTACTAGTTAATAGTGAGAATTGGACCCTAAACTAAAGTGTTACCATTTGTTTCATACCCTCACTGGGGGCTGAGCCGCCCTAAAATGAAAATCGTAGAATCGCCCCGGTTCTGTTTACAACTAAAAACGGAACACTTTTTTAAAAATGCGTTTTCAACTCTCAACGGACACACTGAAGTCACCATAGGCTAGTAAATTGTTTATTTTACTCGCTAGACTTTTTACATGGAATGTAAGAACAATGCAAATGAATAAAATATACATAAAATATACATTTCAAACACTATTAAAGACAATTAAACAGTCTGTAAAAATAAGAACAAGTAATCGAGATACAAGCAATAGCACAATTAAACACAATAGAACAAGGATGCGAATTAAATAAACAGTACTTTTCAGGTTTTTCATGTAGATCTAACAGTAACTACAGCAGATGGTTGGCTCTGGTGTCTAAGCTGAGGTTTTCCGCATGATTGTTTGTGGTTCCAGGACTTTCCTTGTACAGGAAACAGTCTCATGTCTCCATAGTCATTAAGAGGGAGCATTTGTCAAATGACCCAGTCAGAGAGCGGCTGTCACAGTACTAGTGCACCTTGAACAGGCTGATCTCTGGACTGGGTTGGGTCACCTAATGTCTGTGTGTACTGTTTGTGCAGTTCATACACACGTTATCTAGGCATATTTGTTTGCACATTAGTAGTAATGAGTTGGTGAATCATTCTCAGGTCGGATAGTGATAAATCACTCTTCAGTTTCTCAATGAAGTCTCACAGCTAATGGCACCAGGGTTTTTTTTATTGTCTGTACATGCAAGATTCATATCGTTTCAGTACACTGAAATGCACACAATTGCTCGGTAATCTGCATGATTGACTTTTGATTAAGATCAGCTTTGCTTTAGTTTTTTCTTGCACAGCTGAGAAAGTGAAGGTTAGCACTATATTCTACAGCCCTGTTCCCAATGTACATACTATGTACTTATTATAGTAATTACAATAACTAGGTACTACCCCTAAACCTAACCTTAGCCGCTGTAGTTACCTTATATTATCGAGTACTTTCTTGATAAGTACACTGTAAGTACACACAAGTGCACATACTGTAAAATAAAGTGCAACCAAAGGAAGCTGTGCTTGGTGAGTTGCTCAAGAATACAATGATTTTGAAAGTGAAATCTAGTTTCTGCCATTCAAATGGAATTGGAAACATAATACCTGTTTTAAATGGGTTTTCCAAGCACTCCCCATCTGCAATGGGTTGGAGAAATACTGTAGATATTCCTGCCCCCAAACCCACATCATTGGTTGGTCCTTTTCCACCTTAAAATTTAGCTGTGACAACTCTATTTACCAAATACCATAGTTACCACAGTTATTATTAGCACAGTACTGTGGCTACCACTCCATATAAAAAAATTGTTTAAGCTTGTATTGACTGGAAAGTGATCATATAATTATGATAGTAGATCACAATAATTGTAGTTACTCTAGTTGGTGCAAACCTTCTCTGTGTATAAGGCTAAGGCCTGTATAAATACACAAGTTAACACCATGTCATGAGCCCTATTCGGACGGTAATTGTTTCTTGTGGGGTCGTAAGGTATTTTCATCATTGACAGGGGCTAGTCAGTGATTTTATTGCCGTCCGAATCCAGAATGTCAGTGTTTTTCTCCCACCACCCACGTAAAAATCCCCAGCCGAATTAACTACCGTTTTTTGACAAACACCAAGGTCCTGTGGTAATTTAATTACCGTCCGAGTCCACATCTTTGAGTCTTCAAGAATATATCACTTCAAAATTCACAGTTTATATCCCTTTTGACCACTGAAGAGCACCGTACGGTTGCACTTTGCTGTAATTTGGATGCATTTTAAAGACTTCTATCACTGAAATGCTGGCAAGTATTTACAAGAGCAATATATTTCATCACTGCTCAAACAATAAAAAGAAGAAAAGCAAACATTTGTAATGGGCCGTTATTACAGCAACAATTATACATGTTAAAATAAAATAACCAAGCAGCATTATGTTTACCTCATGTAAATAAGAGGCTGTATTAACTCATTTCCGCTCATTTCCGTGTGGAATTAAATTACATCCTTTATTTTGAGATCAAATACAAGACAGAAAACCATTTGAACTATAATGTGCGTCTATATATCCTCCTATTTTTAAACAGATTTAAATAATTAACTAATAATTAGGATATTATTTTCTTATTATTAAATAAAAAATGCATTTATTCTTATTATACCAAGCATATGACATTTTATTTACAGCATAAAATCATGTAATTGACCACGTGAGCAGTGCGTTCCCAGGTGCGCAGGATCACAAAACTCGCTGTGAATAAATCACCATCCGAATGCACGAGTTCTATCACTGAGGTGGCATGCAAATTTATTTTTACGGACGTCCACATGAGAAACAATTACCGTCCGAATAGGGCTTTAGATCTATAGCCTTTGTTTTTTGTTATTAACCAGCAAAATTCCATTTCCACATTGTGTGAAATAGGCCCTCTTTCCATTTCCATTTCCCTCTATCTCTTTTTCATTCTCGTATTGTTTTTCTGGGGATTGTCGGCCAGTGTACAGCCGGAGGGATATGGACAATGTCTGGTTATTTTTCATTTCCATATTTCTGTCAAATCTCGTGCCTGATTTGCTCCATACGGGCTCACGGCAGGACTGCTGGATCCATCTCCCCCTCTTCTTCTTCCCTACTTGCCCATGTCGCCAATGCCACTAAATCCTGGATGGCATAATGAAATTCCAGGAACTGTATTTTTCGCAGTTAACGCATGGGTGCACTATGCTAATAAACACTCTTGTGTAATTGTTTTGCTTTCAGCAAGTGTGTGAACACACCAGCACTTTTAACCTTCTTGTTCGTCATCCATCAACAGTATTTTGCAGGTCATCGCAGCTGGTGCTTTGCAAGTGTGACTTTCACAGCTAAAAACGAGTTGTGTGTGTGTGAGAGAGAATGTGTGTGTTCCATTCAGCCCACTTTAATGCGCACAGGTGTTTTGCAAACACTATATGTGTTTTCCAACAATATGATGTCAGTGTTGGGGAAGATACTTTGAAACTGTTGTTCATCAAGCTACAAGTACAACTACTACTAGTAGTAGTAGTAGCTGCTCTTATCTATATGATCTATCCATCAAGAAATATATAATTTATCATGTTAAAATGTCATTTAGCATTTAGAGTGGCAGCATCATACTTAGTGTAGCGATGTATGAAGCGCAGGTCGCAAATATATCACTTTCAAACCAAGCAGCTGGTCAACGAGGCAAATCTTCATGACCAACTTGTATGTGAAATTTGAGATCGCATGGATTTCTGTTGAAATGAATCTGCAACAGTGACCAGACCTTAGGCTGCAAAGTAAAATTTGGCATTAAATCCCACTTCTTGTTGAAAACATTTGCTTGTCACACTACTAAGTAGTGTACATAAATGAGAATCTCAATAGACTTCATGATTCTGGTTCTCTTGAGTTGGACGTGATGAAATGAATGACTTGTGGTTCAATATCCGCTCCTTTTGTTTCAGTCAGTGAGTGAATCGTTAGACCAATTCAAACCAACAACTCAAGAGTTTGAGACAAGATTCATCAGTCTTTTGCATTAAAGGATTAGTTCACCCTAAAATTGTAATTCTGTCATTAATTACTCACCCTCATGTCGTTCCAAACACGTAAGACCTTCGTTCATCTTCAGAACACATATTAAGATATTTTTTATGAAATCAGAAAACTCTTTGAGCCACACATAGGCATCAATGTCATTGCAGATTTATTGGTTCAACCTTAATTTTATGAAGTGATGAGAATACATTTTGTGCGCAAAAAACAAACAAAAACAACTTGTCTTTCAGTCTCCTACGCTGTTGATGTAGTAAACAGTGCAGCGCTTCCGAATTCTACGGCTGAACGGCAGCTTACCATTGGCTGACGCTGTTCACGTGAGCACTACGACACATGCGTGTGATGTTGTCGCAGGAGCTGGCCAATGGTAAGCTGCCGTTCTGCCGTAGAACTCGGAAGCACTACATCAACAGCGTAGGAGACTGAAAGACAAGAAGAAATAGCTGAATAAAGTTATTTTTGTTTGTTTTTTGCGCACAAAATGTATTCTCGTCACTTCATAAAATTAAGGTTGAACCACTGGAGTCACATGGACTATGTCTTTACTACCTTTCTGGACCTTGAAAGTTGCAATGACGTTGTCGTCAATGGAGGGGTCGGAGAGTTCTCTGATTTCACAAAAAAATATCTTAATATGTGTTCCGAAGATGAAGAAGGTTTTACGGGTTTGGAACGACATGAGGGTGAGTAACTTACGACGGAATACAATTTTTGCGATGAACAAACCCTTTAAATGGCTCTTGGTTCCCAACATGAGTAGCATCACAATTTTTAGCTTGTAACTCCCCAACACTGATATGTATTTATCTGTATGAACATGTAACTGTATATCTGTGTTCAAATCTCTTTTAACACCATGAAATCATTGTTCCTCTAGGCATCAAGATGTCCTACATTGTTTTAAGGATATGATCGTTTTGTTGCGTTTGTGGTGACTGTTATTAATTTGTGTTCTTCCGGCTCTTCCTGTGTCCATCTAACCAATAAACCCCATCATTCTCTTCTCTGCCATCTTTTTACTTCTCCATCCCCCTCCCCTTTCTGTGCGCCCCTCCCTCTCTGCAGGACTTCTGGCAGGTATGGGGCGTGTGCCAAGCTGCATGGGACTGCGTGTGTGTGAATGCGTGATTTAGCCTCTGTAGCGGGTCTACTGAAAATTTCACTAGACCTCCTAATCCGTCTCTCTCTCTCTCTTGCTCTCTCTCGCTCTCCTTCTTCTCCTTGAGTTGTCAGAGAGGAAATCCACACAAGTTCCCAGATGTGGAGCTCTGGCCAAACAATGCATTAAAAGCCTCTACATTTCATTAAAAATCACTGGATGGGTAATAAAACTCGGCCAGCCGGCCCAGATGAGCGGAAGAGCTTTAGCTCAGCAGAAAAGAGAGATTTGAATAGTTTGACTACAGCAAAGGAGGAGTAAAGTTATCGACTGTGCATTTTCCAGGAGAACAGAGTTAAGAAGCTAATAGTGTTTGTGCTACTGGAGCGAATATCATGCTGGATCAGATATCTTTTAGCCAGATGATAGTGGTAGCATTAGGGGTGTTTTCTATTACATCAAGGCTGTTTTTATTTGATCAAACGTAGAGTAAAAAGAGTAAATTGTGAAATATTATTATTATTATTTAAAATAACTTTTCTATTTGAACATATTTAAAAATGTAATTTATTCCTGTGATACAAAGCTGAATTTTCAGCATTACGCCAGTCTTCAGTTTCACACGATCCTTTAGAAATCATTCTGATATGATGATCTGCTGCCCAAGAAACAACTGTTTGAAAATCTAAGGGTGAAAAAAAATCAAAATATTGAGAAAATCGCCTTTTAAAGTTGTCCAAATCAAGTCCTTAGCAATACATATTACTAATAATAATAAATTGTTGATGAATTTACGGTAGGAATTTACTAAGGATCTTTACTTAATATCCTTATGATTTTTGGCATAAAAGAAAAATCGATAATTTTGACCCATACAATGTATTGTTGCCTATTGCCACAAATATACCCGTGCAACTTAGGACTAGTTTTGTGCTCCAGGGTCACATGGAGAGATTTTTTTTTTTAAACAGTTGACATTTTTCTTTTGTAGACAGTGGCATGTTTTGGAGAAATAGGCATACTTCTTGTCCATGATGTTTATTTACTGTAGCTAGCTATAAATAAAAGGTCTTGGTCAGAGTAGATATTTGCCATACTTGCTCATGCTTGCAGCTGTGTCTTCTCTATGGTGATTTTGGCACCAAACTGATTTGAAAAAAAAGGATCTAAAGAATCTGTGAGTGGTGTTGCCCGGATGTTTCTATATTTGGTAGTTTCTAGGTTGTTCTGGGTAGTTGCTACGGGATCACTTACTAGACTAAATCAAAAAGAGCCCTTTATGACATTAAGATCTCTAGATATTGCTCAGGTCCCTCCTTCAATGTAAGTCTATGGGGTTTTTATGCCATGTTAGGATTTTTAACATTGACAAATGACAAGCTTCACCTTTAAGACTTTGTGTTATTGGAAAATGGGCGGTGGTGACCTTTGCTCAATGTTTAGTACACACCCACACAAACATACAGCATGTTCAGTCCCATCTAGACAGGAAAACACAAATATGCACACGCACACAGTCACTATGCCTCACCCCAGTCTGCACAGGACCTGTCTGGGACATCAAGGCAGTGCTAAGGACTTTGAATTAATCAGAATTGATCTAGAAGATTCTGCCACTCCATTCTGCTGACGCCCACGCACTTTATATCCCCCCCCACACACACACACACACACACACACTCAAGGTCTAGCGTGTGCACATGTGCAGTAGGGTCTGTTATGGAATAGCATTGAGGGAGGCCAGCTGCCGTCTCTCCCTGCTGAATTATTGAGCGTAGAGAGACTCTTTTGTGTGCTGTACAGAGAAAGCAAGAGTGTATGTTATGTGCATGCATGTGCAAATGCTCATGTGCATGAATAATGCAGCACTGGGATCAGACTAGTGAGCCATAGACCTTAGTCAGGATAATGCCGTTTTTAATTTCTGACGATAATAAAAAATGAGGCTGTGAGGGTTTGAAGTACAGTATTGTTCAATGGATTGTACTAATCTACCAGCATGGCAATTGTTCAGCTTGAGAAACATTTTTCAATTTCAGTAGACAAAAACTCCATAAAACAAGATGAGTTTTGAAAGTTACATGATCTTTATACAGTGCATGCCTTTGTAAATGTTTCATAGCCTTGTTTTCCTCCGTGTAAAATTCAATATGCCGTCCATCCTGACTCAGGTCTGTCGGTGGATTCAGATCTTCAGAAGTTATGCGAGTGTGTAGAAGTAGGGGATTATTTACCCATTGTTGCGTTCTTTTTTGCCTAAATTTTGCCATTGTTGTCAATTTGTCAAGTGTAGTGTTGTCACAATACCATAATTTCAGTCAATAACAATACCATTAAATTTCACAATTTACAGTGAAACCCCATTGGATACCACAGCAAAAATAATAAACACACTCCTTGATTAGAAACATGAATTATTATAAATATTAACAAATGAAATGGAACTTGCATGGAGCCTTTAAATATTTAAACATTTAAACGAATATTGCTTGAATTTTTTTAACGATTAAGCACGTAAACAGCTAATAATACAATAGTAAAGAACAAAGACAATTGAAAAGACAAAAATGTAGTAAGGTTTTCACATTATTATTAAAGTAAACATTCAAAACTACACTGCCATGCGAAAGTTTTTGATCGGTAAGATTTTAATGTTTTATAATTTAATCTATGAACTCTCTACGTAAATATGTAACTGAATCTGACAAATAAATGATATTAAAATTAGATTACACATATATAATATTTGAATTAGGTTACACTATTTTTAGTACATTTAACACAAGGACACTGTAAAATTGTTTCCTTCAACTATATTACTATATTATAAATTATAGCAAATATATATTATTACAAAATACTATTGTATATTACAAAAATGACAGAAACGGGGATCTAAAACCACAGAGCATTCACACATGCATGTATTAGGCTATAATGATCTGTTTTTATTAACTAGTCTACAAGTCTTGCTAGCTAATCTTTCTGGAGATTACTATTTTTTTGGTTAAAGGCACACACAAGTGTTTTTTGGCTGTTGTTGAATACTTTGTATATTCATTCTGTGGTGACACCACTCGGGTTTTGAAATGACTTGGTACTATAGACAGACCAGAGCCATAGAAAAACAGAGTTGCGACACGCTTTGATTTCGCCGCCACTTGGTTCATAGAGCTCTCAATAGTTCCAAACAATCTGTTTGAATAGGATTAAGCAGGGTAGACCGCAGTTTCACTATATTTGCAATTTCTGGTAAATATTAACACAATATGTGCATCGTCTAGGCTTTACAGTAGCATTTTATTCTGGAGAGAGATAAAGAAGAGACAACGTTAATGTTTTTCTTGGGTGATCTGGTTGTTTTATTTGGGTCACGTGAGTACGACATGATTTTACAGCGTTGAGTATTGTAGCCAATCACGGACATTTCTGTTGAAAATAATGACCAATCATGTGTTTATTTTACTGGTAATGAGAATCCGCTCAGTATCGATCAAAACGCTGAATGAATTTTAGTGCAAGTTACGTTTTACACAAATCTTCTCATCATCTACAAATCCTCTCATTATAACAAACAAAGCACAGAAAGAATTTAAATAAAGATTTATTGTGAAGTTTAGTCAGAAGTTTTTGTTTTTCATGAGACTGTGATTTTTCCCAATAATTAGCCTATATATTTAAAACTTCTGTACAAATAAAGTGACCAAAATAGATATTTTAAGATTATAATAGTGATTTGATAATCTATAAAAATTAATTCAAAAGCAAAACATGAGAAAAAATGTTAGGGAGTGGAAATGGCTAATGAGCCAATAAGTGTTCCTCTTCTGCCATCTACTGGTTCTAGTGGTCATTTCTTTTATCATTTTAATGTTGCTTACGTCCTTATGTTATTTTATGATACTCGCATAAGTATACCCAACAGATAAATTTAAATGAATGATGCTAGCATATAGAGAATTTAACCTAAGAAAGAAGTTTTAAATATTGTTTAAAAAAACAGGGCAACCAATTTAATTCATTCTTTATATCCAGGCGCCAGATATGTTATTCCTTGAATGGGCTGACTTCATAGAAACTCATTCGATAGAAAGTTCTCAGAGACAAAAACTGTTGAAATATGACCGATAGCATCTGGATATAGTAGCTGATGCAGTGCTGCTCAAGTTATCTAACATTTTGTCTAATGATCAATTATATAACAATAAACACAATAAACATTAACTATAACACACTTCATAAAATACCACTCCTATCAAGATTACTGAGAGGTCAACTAATGCAATAAAATCTCAAAATATGCAGTAATTTCTTCAATTTGCCAGCGAATGAATGGGGTTTAATGCTGGAACTATTGGTTGTTTGGAACTATTGGTCACTCTGTGACACGCTTAACTTCCGCATTCATCAGTTCCTATGGAAGTCTATGGGATTTTTGTCATAACTCAGTCTCAGAGCCGTTGAAAAACAATTTATTTATTGTGCGTATTGACTTGACATTAAGGTACCAGTATACAGTTTACGTCTCGAGTCTGGAATGATGGGTTTAAATGATCAATATTCTAATTTATCTGTATAGTTTCAGTTGAATGGCTAATTGAATTGCCTCAGTATCATTATTTGGGAGTAAATTGTTCCTGCTGTTAAATCACATAGACAGCCGAGTTACAATAGTGCCTGTTACTTTTCTTTGCACTGGTCAAGAAGAAGCAATCACAATCATGTGTGATTTACTGAACAAGGATTTAAAAAAAAAAAATCATTTTATAAAGATTTTAGGTGAGGATAGAATAACTGTTGTAATTAATAGACAATAGGATGAAAAATGTCAGTCAGTATGCGCCCCCTAGAGGAAGACGTCTTTTTTGTCTCACAGGAAAGAGTTACCAAGTAGATCTCACAAGACTTGTCAAGAACAAGAATGGGTTGTTTTTTTTTCATTTTAAAATCAACTAAAAAATATATATATAAATATTCTGCATTAAAAAGGTTTTTTTAGGACCATTAAGATTTGTTTGGATTGGGACATTTTCACAACATGTGACAGAATTGCATATTATTTGTAACCTAAAATAATGTCACAATGCGTAAAGTCTTAATAGTCCCTAAAATAGGCTTTTATTGTATGAAAAGTTTTATGTGTTCTTTCTTTCCCTTTTGATTTTGGGATGAGGTGTGACCAGTATCTGATCTCTGGCAACTCAAAATGAATGCTCCTCCTCCCTCTCTGTCTCTTTCTCTCTATCTCTCTCTCTCTGTCTGTCTCTCTGATGGAAGCGGAGACCTATGCCTGTGCTTTAGATCTCTGTGCATGCCCTGCGCTGAATGCCTGCGATTGACTGGCTGCAGGACGGGTTGCTAGTGGGATGGGGTAGAGCTGGCATTATGTAGCGCCCCCTGCCTGCACTCGGTGACACCACAGTTTGCCCTGGATCCAGGAAACACATGCTCCCTTCGTCTAATCTCTGCTCTCTGGGCCTATAACTGCATGATGAACACAAAGCACACAGCATGACTAACTGTGGGTCAGAGGTCATGTTATTTTGGACAATCCCTGAAACACTTGTGGGTATGGTATATATGACGGATGGGTGGGAGGGGGTGAAGCTTGCTATGTGTGGGAAGCTGATGAGGCTGCCACTATGGAAACCAGTTTGATGTCCTGTGGTTGACCCTATTTTGTCCTTCCATGAACAATATTGGAGAAGTGTAAATACATGTGCACTTTATTCTACATTTGATTTAGATTTTGAAAGAAAGTGACATGTGAAGGCCCATACTCAGAATTTGTCCTCTGCATTTAACCCATCCAAGTTAGTACATTAGGAGTTGTGAGTAGTGAACACACACACTGCAAACTGTGGACACACACACCTGGAGCAGCCATTTTGTTTTGGCACCCGCGGAGCGATTGAGGGTTGGGTGCTTTGCTCAAGGTCATTTCCTGTCGGTATTGAGAATCGAACCCGCAACCTTCGGGTTACCAGTCTGACTCTAACCTTTAGGCCACGACTGCCTCATGACTGATTTTTCACATTTAAAATGAATAGTTAGTTAAATTCAAATGATGGGATTATTTAGTCACCCTCATATCATTACAACCCTGCATCATTAAAATTTTTCTCTGGAACACAAAAAGGAGAAGTTTCGAAGAATGTACATGCTGCTCTTTTCCATATAAGGACAGTACAAAATAGCGCCGTTAAAAAAATAAAACATAAAAGTTGTGCATTATTTTCTAAGTCCTCTGAAGCCATATGATGAACAGACCAAAAAGTTAAATTCACCGTAGCTCTCAGATCTCATTTGTACTTTTAAACATTCAAACTTTGTGCAGTTGCAAGACTTGCAAGAATCAGTAGTGCCATTGTTGTCAAACCTGCAGTGACACATCTTGACGTGGCAAGTGGGATTTGAGAACTAGGATTGAGGGTAAGATTTTTTTTTTTTTTGAAGAACGGCGCAAATTTTGTCGTACATCTTCGGAAGGCTAAGTATATAGTGCACACCACAACCTGTTTGTACTACTTTTATGTTTTTTGGGTCATTTTGGGAGCTTGACAGCATCCCTGCTCGTCAACTTTTCTGTTCCATGGAATAAAGACAGACTAGAATTTATTTTATTTCAAATTTTTTCTGTTTTTACCTCATTAGCTTTTACATCCCAGTCTGGAAATGGTTAATTGAAATGATCAGCCTTATTTAACTGTGTATTTTTAATTAATTGGACATAGTAAATGAGTAAATGAGTAAATGTTTTTTTTTGGCATCTGGAATGAATGAATGAATGAATGAATGAATGAATGAATGAATGAATGAATGAATGAATGAATGAATGAGTGTAGTGGGTGTGGACAGTGACCTTTTTCTCTCAGGCTTTATGTGTGGCACTTTGGGTCTTAACTAACATGCAAGATTTTCATTTTGCAATTTTGTTATATGGGAAGTACTTTTTAATTCACCACACTCTAAAAAATAAAAGTTATTTGTATGACGTCTATGGAACCTTTAAAATCCATCGAACCTTATTATTAAATGAACGATTATTAAAATGAACAAACACAAACACTGTTTATTTTTTAGAACTATTGATAGGTTTTTTTAGGAAACCAAAATGGTTCTTCTGTGGCATTGCTGTGAAAAATTCCCTATTTGGAAGCTTTATTTTTAAGAGCAAACAGAGTGCCTTGTATTTAAAAACAAAAAAACAAAAAAAAACCTTCAGGAGGTTGTTGAACGGCTTTGTTCTTTGTTGTAGTTACTGCTGGCTGCTGTCATGTTATTGATGGGCCGAAGGACAGGCCATAAAGTTTGGGAAAAATTTAGAAGCCAGAAAAAAGATGATGCCATTCTAGTTTGGCAGGGAATCTGATTTATTGTTGATCGAAATGAACATTGTGGGGGTTGTGTATAAACTGCAGCAGTTCATTAGCAATGCTGGAGTCAAACTCACTCAGAATTCCCTGCTCTCAAAAATGGATGTGTAAATCTGTGGAAAAGTAGGAGAGTAGAAAGTGGGAAGAGGGGACACAACAAACACAGACCTGCAACACACTCATTATACAGACACATGAATATTAAAATATGGCCACAGAGAGAAAAACCGAGTTGAAGGGTACCTTATGCATTTTAAATCTAACCCTATATGATAACAAGCTCCCAAAACGACGGAGAAGCACGGAAGAGCATTTAAAAGGTCTAATAATATTTCCAGTACATTTAAGAGCACTACAGTCTCTGAACAATCGACCCACGTCAGTTGAACACAGAGAGAATAAAGGGATGGTTACTTTTTTCGTCCATGTTCTTTGATTTTTCGGTCTACATCATTGTATTCTGTGTATCAGAGTAATTAATTGTGTCATTGTGTTCATGACTAGTGTAGAGCACTAGAATATATGAAATATGTCCATAAAAATGTTAAACGTGTTTGCACCGGTCCGTATATGATCCATGTGGTGAGCATTGTTAAACTCATCGCGGCGTTCCGCACAGAAACCACACTCGTGCGCTCCGCTTGTTGTTTGAATTTTCTGCTATAACACCATCTCATGCGTAATACAGCGCAGTGATTGGGTTAAAAGAGTTCATACTCATGAATAAATGCAGAGGGTCAGCTGAAGTAGAATCGTGCCGGCAGCCAGTCACACACTCCGAAGGCACGCTTCTACCTCACATTCCGTGACGTTGCTTCAACTTTACTTTTCAACCCGGAAGAACGAAATTGTTTAGAAAAATGCAAAACTATTTTAATTGCTTTGTGTTTCAAGTGATGTGCAGTCTTGGAGAGAGTCTGAAGTGTGTCATGCATTGGCTTAGTTTTAGTGCGGTTTGTTCATTCAGACCTGATTCTGGAGTGAGATTTGAGACTTAACACACAAATCTGTCTCTGTTATCTGAGATCTTGCATTAATGAAGCAAAAGTGCTAATAAATTGTAACAACATTGTTAAATTACAATGCTGCAGAAGAGCCAACATTGCAAACATAATGCAATGTCTGGACCTAACACAAAGTACTTTGGGATGTTGGTGCCATATCTCGGTTCAGTCCAGTATAAAGTGCCCCTGTGTTGTAGGAAACCGGTACCTGTGAAGTGATTCCAAAAGTTCCCTGTGAAGTGATTCCAAAAGTTTCCCACAGAGAAGCAGAACAATCTTGTTTCCAGCGCTACCTTCATACAGCAAATTGTTATGCACTAGCTCTCGTAAAATATCAGAGGGGGAATAGGAAAGAAAGTTGAATACAAAAAAAACAGAAAATCAATAGTAATGGGCCATTCTTATGCTTCATCAACAGTGTTTATAAAAAAAATAAAAATAAACTGCAACTGCCAGTATGTTGTATTTCCATCTAGCCTACTTCATGGATAACTGATGATCCTCATGACTCCTGCGTACTCCAGTCAATTCCGTTGTGCTCCATCTAGCGAGAAAAAGCAAGATGTAGAAATGTTCCCTATCATGAGTTCGACTTTCAACTAACATTTCAATGGTTCTAAAGCTCTGATTAGTTCAGACTGCAGTAGAATTTGCAACTTTTGGAGAATTCCTGAGGTACTAAGGGCCTCCAAAAATTATTTTCTAAAAGGAAAGAAAATAACCAAAAGGAAGAAACAAGTGGTGATATACTCACGGTGAAGTTCTTTTTTAATTCTTCGCTTAAGGGTAAAGAAAAGTTTGAAATGTGCGAGCAGCGGTATACTGTTAGCAAACATCCCGGTGCGGCAATGCTGCTGATTATGTAAATGTATGCATCATGCTTTCCTCTCAATAACAAAAAATAAAAGCGGTGCAAAAACAGCAGTTAAGAAAGCGTGGATATGTTTGCATGAGCTCTGCAATTCGGCACTCCAGTCAGGTCAAGTCACATTTATTCATATAGAACTTTATGCAATGGATTGCATGCAGCTTTACACTATTAAACGTGCAAATCGGCTTCAGTGTGTCTATCAATTAGAATTAGAATTCAGTACTTTAAAGCAGTTCTCTAGTTTTTGTTTTTACTCATTGACGTCTGATCTTGACGGACTTCCACATCATAAAAGGCGCAGCCTCAAAGCCACACCTACCTATTGCGTAATCGCCACGGATCAGTGGTAGTTCAAAGGTGTTTATCAGCCACATTGAACCTTGAACCTGAAGCTGTTTTCAAAGGGGTCCTATTTTGCGCCTTTTTACAAGATGTAAAATAAGTCTCTGGTGTCCCCAGAGTGGGTGTGAGAAGTTTTAGCTCAAAATACCCCACAGATAATTTTTTGGGGTGTTGCTGTCACTTTTGGACCGGACACTCTTGTAAAAGAGGTTCTTAAAGGAACACTCCACTTTTTTAGAAAATAGGCTCATTTTACAAGTCCCCTAGAGTTAAATAGTTGAGTTTTACCGTTTTTGAATCCATTCAGCCGATCTTTGTATCTGGCGGTAGCACTTTTAGCATAGCTTAGCATGCATCATTGATTCTGATCAGTCCATTAGCATCTCATTCAAAAAATGACCAAAGACACTTTCAATATTTTTCCTATTTAAAACTTGACTCTTCTACAGTTACATCGTGTGCTAAGACAAACTGAAAATGAAAAGTTGCTATTTTCTACACCTATATGGCTAGGAACTACTTTCTCATTCCTGCGTAATAGTCGCGGATCTTCGCGGCCGTACCATGGCTGCAGCGGCGCACACCCATGCACTGAAAATGTCAGAAACTGTTCAGCCTTTTATGTTCAAACCAGAGTCGGACAATGATAGAGAGACTCAACAAGAAGTGACAACATGTCGAATGCAACAGGACATTTCTGAATGGTTAGATATCTGTCATGATAATCTATAAATCGCTTGTGTGGGAACTGTTGTCCGATGCCTTCAGAGCCAGAGAGTATATGCTGCACGGAGATAGAACAGGGATAGTTTAGTTTAATTACGGTTACAACTTATGTTGTCATCTTACTTTGACATGCTATTGCATTTGTGTTACGTACTGTTTTGCAATAAATGCGAAAAAGACGGATGCAACCGCTTGAGCAGACTCCTAAATGTGCTACAACAATTCTTCCTCTTCTCTAAAGCAGCCCAACATGGCCTCACCCCCTTTGTTGCATGTTCCTGGGGGCAGGGTTTATGTGCATTTTAGGGTTTGTGTTGTCTCCAACCCAGGAAGAAGCTCATTGTAGTCCCTACCAGCCGTTTGTTTTAGTCCAATTTCTGTAAAAGCAAATATCTTCCTTTGCATTGAACTTTGAGCTTCGTAACTTTGCAGATGTTGCTTATGCTCAAATAGCAACATTACACACTAACTAAAGTTAAAAAAAGTGAAATCATAATCAAGGAACCCCTTTAAACTCCCGAAACAAACTCCAAACGAACATCTTTGACCTGATTTTGTTAGAAATGACGTCCCGCAAGTTTGTTCTTCCATTCCGTTTGACTTAAATCAGTGCTCGAGGATCTGCCCAGTCTTTCCAAAGGCTTTCTTGCTAGTGCTCGGACGCAGACCAGGAAATTACTGCTCTCCTTTTCACATAAACGGCGGCACTGAAGATTGATCAGGCTGTCTTCTCAAGAATGGAGCCTCAAGTGTAATGATTGTAACCTTTTAAATGAAAGTTAAATATGGAGGAGTGTCAGATCCTTTTTGCCACTGTAGTAGCACACACTAAAGCTTTGTCCACTATAAAGCAGCATTTGCAATGAGAGCAATTTGTAGTGACAAAGCAATATGAAGCTATTTGTTTTTAAAATGGCAGACACATCAGAAGAAGCTGGGGCGGGTCAAGCATCTCAGGCATATTGAGTAGAAACTAACATTTATCTGCTATGATGCCTCTTGTTATGGCATGTCTGGTTGCCCTGACCCTTTCATATGGATTCCTGAACGATTCCAAATTGAAAGCAATCCGGCTTAACTTGCAAGTGTCACTTTTAAGTGAACCACAATTTGTGTCCTGCAAGCATGCATTAAAGGGTTAGTTCACCCAAAAATGAAATTTCTTCCATTAATGACTCACCCCAATGTTGTCCCACACCCGTAAGACCTCGGAACACGGAACACAGTTTAAGATATTTTAGATTTAGTCCGAGGGCTTTCAGTCCTTTGAATGTAAGTCTGTGCACACTTTGCTGTCCACGTCCAGAAAGGTAATGAAAACATCATCAAAGTAGTCCATATGTGACACAATTTGGTTACTTAGACTCTTTTGAAGCGTCGACAATACATTTTGGTCCAAAAATAACAAACTAAGCTTATGAAGCATCGTCTTCTCTTCCAGTTATGTTGGAATCCGCGTTCACGAGGCCACAGTGACGCTGCAGACGTAAGACGCTGTGACGTGTTATCTGGTGCGACCAAAATGTATTGTCGACGCTTCAAAAGAGTCTAACTAACCAAATGATGTCACATATGGACTACTTTGATGATGTTTTCATTACCTTTCTGGACGTGGACAGCAAAGTGTGCACAGACTTGCATTCAAAAGACTGAAAGCCCTCGGACTAAATCTAAAATATCTTAAACTGTGTTCCGAGGATCAACGGAGGTCTTACGGGTTTGGAACAACATTGGGGTGAGTCATTAATGGAAGAAATTTCATTTTTGGGTGAACTAACCCTTTTAGTTTTCTTAAACTACAGTGGTATACAATAGATGATGTGTAAAATAACAAAATTGTTTCAAACTATAAAATACAAAAATCGATAAGCCTTAAGCTCAAAGATTTATCAACATATGAAAACTGTAAACATGAGTTCACTGACGTACTAGATACTGTTTAGAATTTCCTAACACTTTACAGACTGTTTATCATATTGCAATATGTGTAGCACATTTTTTCACTTCATTATTGGTGCAAACGTAATTCTAATAATACATTTATGTTATGGATGGGGCTGATTAATATCATATAAGAGTAAGCTAATTAGCAAAGTGGCTCAAACTGCTGTTCAGCTCTTTCAGCTCAAGTGGGTCAATGCCCAACGTACTGTTGTTGGATCAGCTGAATCAACTCTTTCTGGATTGTCTTTCCTCTAAAAGCATTATTAGTTCATTAATTTATTATATAACTTCCTTATATTTTAATATACAAGTTAAAATATAACTTATTTAATTTGTTTACATCAACATAGTTTAATTAAAATTGTTTAAAGGGGACCTATTATGCTTTCTTTTAGTTTGTAATATAGCTGTTTGTGCATTTAAGCGATCTGCAAAGTTACAAAGCACAAAGTCCATGCCAAAGGGAGTGAATCTCTCCAACAGAAAACACCGGCTTTAAATGCCATTATTTTTGCAACGTTACCATGTCAAAACATCATTTACGAGGACATTTTAAACACCGTTTCTCAGCATTATAACCACAACCTTTTGTTGCAAAGGTGGCTTGGGTCGATCAGCTTGTTCTTCTTGGCTGTCATTATCGAACTCGGGGCTCGAACTGATACAGCTAAACTGATAGCACAGTTAGTGGAGTTACAGTAGCATTTACAGCACCTCATGAAGACTCCAGACCTGATAGTCGGCAGTTATGGTAATGGGGCGTTGTGTTTCCAACATACAATCTAAGCGGTAGACCAATTACAACAGGCTTGGGCTGACTGACTGGGCTTTTTCAGAAGGTGGGTTTTAAGTGTTCATACAGAGGGGGAAAACAGGTGCTGCAACAGTGTAAATGAAAACGTTTTTTTTAAACATTAAATCGTTTAAATGTATTCTAGTACAGTGATTCATAACCCTGTTAAAACCCCCAACTCTGCACATTTTATAACGATAATTATCGTGATATAATTTTCCTCTGTAAAATTATTACAAGAGTTCGATAAATGTTCGATATAATGTTTATGGACCAAAAGCAGAACGAAACAGCGCTACTCGTTTTGAACCGCGCCACACACAGACCATTTATAGTGTTTACTTGCTCATCGGTCTCGGTTGTGCGATCTCTAAACAACGCTGTGAGATCCAGTGAGAAGCGCTTGAATTCAGCGAAGAACACAAATGTCTTGTTGATTTAAGCTAGTTTAAAGCCAGATGAAACGGTGCGAACAAACAGGACAAAACGCTGTGCGCAATAGTACAGTCAGAAGGCTTTTCAATCAACAAATCACCATCATTTACCATGGATTCATTGAATTAACACTAACTGCACCATGGCAGAAATGTGGGATATACATATCGAATTTTATTATATTAATGTAAATATGTATTTAAGGAGTAACTGAATATAGTTACAGTATTTTTTTGTGGTTACGCTATAGCGTTTGTGCATTTACTAAATGTATTTAGGCTACTGTTTTTCATACAAATACCATAGAACCCATATAGTTGCATTTTACCACGTTATTGAGGTGCTATAAACATGGTTTTAACTGTGCTTATCATGATCTACTATGGAAGACCAATGGTTCATTTTAATAAAACTCAAACAGTCAGAATATTAAAATTGTACCATATAAAAATGAGGTTATGATTTTTTACAAATGTTACTGTTTTTGTTAATGAACAAAAATTCACATCTGCATCCTAACTCAAGTTACTGTCTGATGTGCATTTCTAAGAGACAAAACATGTAATATTATTAATATTGCAGTCTGATCTGCCAACTGTTTAGAAGATATGCATCATCATGTTTCATGATTTGAAACCATATCACCCGTTAGAACATGCTGAAACTAAGACATTTATTTTTGTATTTATAGAAAAGAAGATCCAAGGCACTTCTTCCAGTTCAGTTAAAAGTTCAAAAGCTTATAAAGAGAGAGATAGATAAATCGTAATACTAACAATAATCATAATCATTTAAATTATAGTTAAATAGTTAAATCTAATTCTTCATTCAACCCCGGAAAAATAGTAGCTTTTAACTGAAGCCTAAAGGCTTCCCTTTGTTAAAGGCTTTGTAATCACCCTTTCTAATAGATCCATTTACAGTTTCCAAACCAATAATTTAATTTTAAGTGGGTGGATTAGAATCATGAACAGATGCATAATGTGCTGTCATAGGGTAATCTTTGTTTCTTGTACGAATTGCATTTTTGTGATCCCATTATCTTGCAGTTTATGCTTAGTCTGGCCCACATAGAAACAATTATATATGGCATTAAAGCCTATAAATTACACACACACTCTCTTACAATTAACAAAGGATCTAATTGAATACACTTTCTTTGTGCACAATCTTCTTCTCTTCTATAAATACAAGTTTGAAACCCAACCAAAGAGCCCCATCTGGGATTACTAAACAAAGCTCCTTCCAGCCAGCTGCGCTCCAAGATGTTTTCCTTGATAAATAAATGTATCATTTTTACAAAACATTTTTACTGTGATAATTTTTTTTTGCCATATCGCCCAGTGCTAATCAAACGCACCTGATTCAACTCATAAGCTCGTTAGTAGAGACTTCAAGACCTGAAATTGTTGTGTCAGAAATAGAAACATCCTAACTGTGTACAGTTGGGTATCCAGGACCAGGGTTTGGAACAAGCCTGCAGCACTCGTGTTAAAGACTGAAGCCGACGCGCCTCCATCGGCCTTCAGGTGGTTGGTCCCAGTACCCCAACCCCTCCGTGTGTTCTAATGGACGCGAGACAAACTAAACAATCAAATTACACTTCATACATTTTTTTTTCCAAAGTTGGTTTCTGACATTTTAGGCAGTTTTTATCACAATGATTTCATTTAAAGTGTTTGTGTTATTAAATAAGTTTAGTTTTAGTGAGTTATTTGATGCTATAAAAACAGGGGGTGTGACGGTGTCATGATTGACAGCTGAGATTGACGGCTTCTCTGAGTGAAGTTGTCACTGAGGCACCAACTGACTTTTTTCGGGAGGAGATTGGAGCTTTAGCTTTCATTTCTACATTTCCATAACCGTTTATTTCACACCGACATAATGAATTGTTCTGCATCTGCGAGACTGTAGGCGGGCTTTTGATATTGCGGCTCTACTTCCTGCTTCACTGCGCAGACTCGGCCCCAAATCTGCACAAGATATCAGCGCCATATTCGGATCTCGGACCACTTTTCTTCAGCGGAAGAGAATGAAGTTGCGTCGTCCATATTTTTTTACGGCCTATGGTTTGAAACCACTCTTCTTGTAAAAACCCCTATACAAAATTATGAACCTGTAACTGAACATAATAGTGGCCCTTTCATTCTCTTAAAGCAAACACTTTTTATTATCATTGATGAAATAAAAAAAAACAATCAACAAGCTTTTTTTGTCATTTCATTGATAAGATTAACAGCAAATACTCCCATGCTTTGCATCTTGAAAGTGTCATTTAGGTATAGGGTTGCAAAGTTTCCAGAAACTCCCCAGGATTTTTGGAAACTTTATAGTCAAGTTTTCAGCCCCTTTGCAACCCTATTTAGGTAGTTAAATCTGCAGAAAGAAAAATTGAAATCAGTGTTGTATATAATACATTCTTTCCATTATGGCATATTATGTCCTTTTAGTTTTCCATATTATCTCTGTTTAGATTTTTCATACAGGCACAAGAACTAGGGAAAAAAATGTGGAGCAAAAAATAGCCTAGGTCAGCAGTGAATTCTACGTCATTTTTGTGGTAGCCATATTTGTTATATAAAATAGCATTTTGTTCTATTGTAGTTGCTTTTAGTTTGAATGTAGTGCTTCTGCAGCCTCTGCAGTGACCTTTAGCTGTCAGATGTCTTTATTTACTGTCTCAGGGGTGAGAGTTGCTAAAATTATCTTTTTTGAGTGGGGGAAAAAAAATTAAGAAAATCCTAAAATCAGCTCTGAAATCGTGTACACAACACTTTATACAGCTTGAGAATGTGAAACAGTCACAGGAGAGCTCATCATTTCAATCAGTTATCTGTCAATAATTCCAAATGTATTCTAGCAGTATAGAGTTTGTATAGTTAAATATATGTACACTCATAAAATTGAAAAATCCTCATAAAAATGAGCTCCAGGTGACAGTTATTGCCCCTTAATAAAAAACATTTTTAAGAATTCAAATCAAGTGTGAAGCAGCCTAGACAAACCGTTTCAGGCCTGATTTGATATGAGCACAAATGAGAGGTATGTGAGCTCTGAACATGTCTCCTGTTTCTCTGGCTGGAGGCTTGAAGAGATTGCTAGAAGATTACTCATTAAATACATGGAGCTGACTGCTTAAAAGCTTTTCACGGCTGTTTCTTTCTCTTTTTTGCCACACCACCCACATCCTTTCTTTCATTCTCCTCAGTTAAAGACTGTCTGAGAAGGTTCAGCTCACAGACTTCTCTCGTTCTCCATGTTAATCGCATCTCCAAACAAAGAGTTTAGCATGGTGTTAGCACACGTCCTGCTGAGCGCCCTTTCATAGTGTTATGATACCACATCATTTCAGATGATACAAATTCCAATGAAATTTCACCATGCTTGATAAAGATTTTCACTGTAAAAATGAATATGGTATAGAACACTCTCCTTTACTTAAAAATACAAAGTTCAGAAAATCATAATTTATATAAACTATTATATACTGATAATCTGTCTACATTCAAATTGTGGATACCAAATTGAGTTGTGGTACATGTCGTTACAGATACTGTAGAAAGGCTGTTATAATTACATTTTCTTTTTTATGTCGATTTAGTACTGAAGTGCCCGTGTGTTTGACACCCGCACTACTAATGTTGGGTAAGACTGCATCTCTTCAGTGTCTCTGAAGGTGACAGCAGGGACACAATGTGCCCAGAGCTTATTAGCCCACACACACACACACACACATTCGCTTTTGTCAGCTTCTACCACCGCACCTGCTAGCTGCTTGAGCGTATTCCCCCTCCGACCAATTTCAGAGCCGGTAAAAAAAAATAACCTGTGTTCACCTTGTCCCCAATGCACACATTTGACCCTCCATGCGGTCAAATTCACACTGAGAAAATGGCAGCAAAGCAAACACTTGTTAGATTTTATGTTATTAAAACAATACGGTCACTATGGCTTTGCTTTGCATTTGCTAGGGTGTTCTGGGCCTATGTCTGAAATCACCTGCTCTACACTTAAATAGGGCTTGGACAGACGTGTGTAGTGTTTTCCGAAACCATAGTGGACACTGAGTACATTCATTCAATCCCATAATACACCACAATAACGAGTATACGACCGATGTAAACTGAACAGCTAGCTGCTACAGAATACCTATGCACCGTGTCCATGAGCATCACACTTCTCGCCAGAAGATACACACAGTGTCCTCATTTTCATTAACTTTTTAACTTGCGCCCATGTATCTTTTCAGCAGTTCGTATCACCCACCAGGTCAAATTTAGAGAAGTAATATCACACCTCTCCTCAACACACAATTTGAGGTAGAATTCATGTCCACAGCAAATGTAGTGCAGGTTCAATTTGTAAACAACAGTGCTATTTTGGTCCAAATGCATTTATGATGTTGTCTGGCTATCACCAGACCAAGCTCAATCGTTTAAGATTAAACATAAGTCTGGGGAGTCTGCTCTGTATTTTCTACTGCACAAGAGGCGTGATCAACGGGCATAGTTCAAATGACTCTGTACTCAATTGGATAGTTCGTCAACCAATCAGACCACAAGAGGCGTGATCAACGAGCATAGTTCAAATGACTCGCTTCTCTATCCGTCATCGTGTTAAACCCGCCAATAGCGCGTCAGGTGGATAAGACGGTTTGTGATTGGTCCCCGCAAATTTGTAACTGAAACAGGATAGAAAAATTTAAAGGTTTCCAGCCTGAGCTGCAGGGCGAAATCAAATCGCCAGCAGATCGGCCTGGGTTTACCCAGTCTATCTATGATGACCAAAAATGCTGTTTAGATAGGAAACCCACTTGATTCAAACGCTGAGAGATCTATGATGGCAACCACCTTGATTAGATTTTTTTGACCATGCCAAAAAATGCAGTCTAAGTAGGCAGCTCATTTGGTTTTGAAACACATCCTATGTGCTGTTCTATAAGTGAAACTTGTGAAATGTCGGCTTTAACAATTTGAGGTAGAATTCATGTCCACAGCAAAAGTGGTGCAGGTTTAATTTGTAAGAGCCTAGAAGCATCCGATAATAGAGGAGTCATGAAGATAACGTGAGTCATGTGATTTCAACATGGCGGCCACTATGAGGGTGGACCACCCTTATGTAGGATTAAACCAATTTTTCTTATGTAGGCCTGGAATATTCACTTAATATGAGTGAAAATCATTTGAAATATTTTGGTCCAAATGGCTATTTATTCATTATGATAAAGTGAGTAGTATTTGGTTGGTCATGTTATTTCAAGTTGAAATTATTATATTAAGTGGTGTGAAAGAGAGCACTGATACCCCTTTTCCACCAAGGCAGTGCTAGAGCTAATTCAGAGCCAGAGCTAGTCCCAGTTCTTAGTTGGTTCGACTGAGGAGCCTTCTAAGAACCGGTTTGCTTTTCCACGGGCTGAGAGCCACAACAGAGCCATGTCTTACGTCACTGTATACGTCTCATCTTTCTCAGCAACGCTAGCGAGGCAGCGGCAATGTTGCCAAGTATGTGGTTTTGCCGCGGGCTGTTTTTTCATGTCCGCGGGATGAAGCGACCCCAATTATGTGATATTTAGCCCCGGGAATGCGAATTATAGTGCCAAAAAACACATATTTTACCCCCAAATGTTATTTTTACTGGGGAATCCCCCCCTGGAACGCGATTGGGCTTGTTTTGAGTAGCAATTGGGCGGGTTTGTTGTGAAAACCTGGCCACCCTGGGCAGCGGGAAACACACACACACCAGGCTTGTTCGAGATGCATCGTCACTGCGCAGACCGATCCACGTATGATATAAAAAAAAACGCATGAGTGAATCAAAAGCATAAGGAGTCATGTGCTCTCGCTGGACTTGTTATCATACGGCGATCGGTCTGCACAGCACCGCTGCGAACAAGCCTTCCATCAACAATGCAAACGTTGCGTTACTATTCATTCACATGGCTTTACGATCCGAAAAGGGGTATGAGTGACTTACGAATGACATAAAACTAGCACAGTGCCATTATACAAAAATGTTTGACAGATATTTGCAGAATGTTCAAATTGATTCAGAAATGGTATTAAATGCAATAATTAGGGTAAGGGGTTTAAGTAGTAATTTTAATAATAATAATAATTTTAGCATTTCAGATTTAAAAAAAAAAGTTTCAGAGGGAAATCTAATTTTCTGTCTTTGATTACTGACTCTGTTATCAGCTAATCATGTTGCCACAGAGGAAGAATGTATGTTGTGTGGGACGCTGCACATGTGTGTTAGCATGAAGTGAAAAGGGCTGGAATTGGGTGTATGCAATGGTGTGTTTGTACACATATGGTGTGTGGTGGGCCTGATTTTCTGCGCAATGGTCAGGTTGTTTTAATCAGTTCTCTCTTCCCCTCTACACACTCATGGGAACCACCCCAGACCGAGGTAACACAACAAATCAGCAGAAGCTGAAATCTGGCATGCTATTTGTGTGTGTGCATACAGTATTTGTGTTTGTTCTTTCACTCTTTGAGGGTCCTAATGAGTACATTTTCTGTGTCTTTCTATGTCAGAAACAGGTAGAAACCTGTTTTCACACCACTGTGGAGTCACCTTTGCTCATGCTCATAAAATGTGAACCAGTTTACTACAGAAATGACAAAATGCAGTGTGATCTTGTGATTTGGGAAGCCAAATCAGTGAATTACTGTGTGTTCAATATAGATGCATATCAGAGCGTAGTGAGCCGTTGACCTAGACCACATTTTTGAGCATTATAGGCACCATTATCACATGCTGTTAGGTATGCACCTATGATGATAAGAACTGCTGTTTAGATAGTCAACTCACTTGACTCGAACATTTGAACACACATATGATTATGAAAATGTAGATAACCCCTCGATTCAAATAGTCAAATGCATCTATGACGACCAAAATGCTGTTTAGGTAGAAACCCCATTTAATTTGAGCGTTTGCACATTCATATGATGGCCAAAAATGCTGTTTAGATAGGAAACCCACTTGAGTCAAACGTTGAGAGACATCTATGATGGCAACCACCTTGATTTGATTGTTTGACTATGCCAAAAAATGCAGTCTAAGTAGGCAGCTCACTTGGTTTTGAAACAGCCTGTCTTATGTGCTGTTCTATAAGTGACACTTATGAAATGTTGGCTTTAACAATCTTTACATGTTGTTTTCTCTTTTGCTTTTGTCTTGTATGACTCTGCATCACTTGCATGATTGTATTGTGCAGTGTCCGTGTTAGCATGCTAGTTCCCTCCGCTGCTCTGTTCAGACTCTGTGGAGCTCAGCTCTTAAACAGGACTCAAATGCGCTAAATGGTGCTCCACAAAAGCATTGCTAAATCTCTCACCTCTGTTTTTCTCTGGGCACCTACAGAAAATCTCTCAGGACAGGGAGAAGTTTGCCGACGAGGACAGCATTTTCTACACACTGGGGGAGTGTGGACTCATCTCTTTCTCTGACTACATTTTCCTCACAACCGTCCTCTCCAGTAAGTGTCTGAGTGAGTTACTTTGGAAAACCACTAGCCACAGTGGCTGGTGAGCAAAAAAGTTAATGTCAAGCCCTGCTGACACCTATAATGACATCAGTAAGTGAAAACTTTTGCTTAAATGCATAAAGATGGATCACAATAGAAGTATTCACTGGCGTATTTGTCACTTAGTAGTTAACTCCACGACTAGAAGTGTCCCATTATAGGGGGGCTACAAAGATAAAGTGAGTAGTATTTGGTTGGTTGTGATTTCAACATGGTGGCCACCATGAGGGTGGACCACCCTTATGTAGGATTAAACCGCTTTTATTAGGCCACTGATATGAGTGAAATCTTCACTGGATGTGAATGGAGATCATTCAAAATATGTTGGTCAAAATTACTTTAATACTTTATTTATTTAGTGTTGTAACAGCGTTTATAGGCTCAGGGAAGAAGCAGGCAGAAACTGGCAAACATTAAACGTAACTTTAATGACAAAATAAACAACAAAAATGTCCCAGGCCTGGGGCCTGTACCATGAAGGTAGTTGAACAAACTCAGGGTTACAGGATTGGTTTTGAGTTGACAAAACCAAACCGATGCAACCAAGCTTTATTGGTACTATGACGCAGCTCATCAACTTTCTCTGTCAACTCAGGCTTTGATCCTGAGTTTAGGATTTTAGCTGTGACATCAGTAATGAACAGCCAATCACACAATGTGGATCAGTGAAACTGACATCTACTTCTCGCGAGAGAAGCAGCGAAATTGATTTCTCTCTTCTGCATAATATTACATGATTGAAAATATTAAGAATTTAAACAAATGTACACAGGAAGAAGAAAAGAGCTGTCTATGAAAGCTGTCAACTTTAAGAAAAATCTTACTAAGTCAGTACAAGTAAAAGTTATAAAGTTAGTTTAGTTGATATATAGAGAGAATTGAACATTTAAACTCGCATGTAGTCATTTTTGTAGCTTTATTTATTGATTTTAAAGCTCATTTGTATGACCTTTATATACAGTAGGCTATTTATATTAATTTTAACTATGTGCCTATTAATGATTGATTAACTAAAATGATACATGTGTAAGTGATTAAGGGTATATAATTACTTAAATGATATCTAAGTCATACAAAATTATTATAATAATAAATAAGCATTGTTAAAAGCCAGATACTTTAGTCTTTTAAAACCATTTGCTATGTAGTAACCTTAAATTTGGAGTAGAAACGGGGGGAGTGACTTCATTGCATCAGAGGTGTGTCACTTTGCTCACAGCTGATTGGTCTAATTTCAGTTTGATCTCTTATCCAGAACATAACCTGCCCTGGAGCTTAGTTACTGTGGAGATGAACACAGCTAAAAGCCAAACCACTTTAATGGTACCTAAAACCCAGGATTGGCACAAACTAAGCTTAAACATATCTGGCTAGCCAGCTAAACCGGCTTCATGGTATAGGCCCCACGTCCTCTCTCGTCCTTCACTGTCGTCACTCCTCCTTTTATCCTTTCGGAGTTCCTCAGTGAGACTCGAGACCGGTGTGGTGTTCCCACGGCTATCTGCCCTACCCTGCTTGCCACAAGTATTAAGTGGAAAAATTACTGAAAATTATATTTTTAACCATTCAGAAATGCAGAGATGGCCATTATGTGTAAGTGAATGAACATGCTGTCATACCTTTGTGTTGAAAATCCTCTTGTTTCTTCCCTTTGCAGCTCCTCAGAGGAACTTTGAAATCGCCTTCAAGATGTTCGACTTGAATGGAGACGGAGAGGTCGACCTTGAGGAGTTTGAGCAAGTATGTGATCACAAAATACAGTTCAAATCCGACTTTTGTGCATATCCTATTGAAATCCGATCATATTAAGCAAGTGTGAACAGTGTGATTTTTACAAATTTGTCAAGCTACATTCATATGTAGTTTGAAATCCTTTTTGAATCACTTTTCTTGAAATTAGTTTTGGTCTGACCGCTCTGATCGGATTTTGCGTAGCTTTTCTGCCTTTGTCACTTTCTCAAGTCACATAAACTTGTTACACATTGTTGCACATGCTGAAAGTCGTTGCAGAAACAAGGTTGTGTTAGGAAGTAGGGCTGTCAAAATGGCTGAAAAACTACAGTCTAATTGTATACTTAAATATTACTAATTTTAGAAATATATTGAATTTAAAAGGCATAATTTCATTTAGCCTTTGGCTGGTCTCTTCGTTTAAAAACGAAGTGCAATGGAATGGGGGAAAAACAGTCGGGACATGTTTTTTTTTAGAAGTTGAACTTCTTTTAACATTACATGGCTTTCTAAACGTAACAACTCTTACATCATCATCATATCTTGTGCGCCACTGATAAGGCTACCCGACGCACACCTAAAATTCAAATGTACCGTTTTTGCATTTCAATGTGGATTTTTATTTTAAATTCGACGAATATTTGAAATTTTAATTTGACAGTCCTATTGCAATGTTGAGAGGAAAATTACAGTATACTGCTAATTGGCCTGGTCTACGCAACTTTTTTCATTTTGAGACCTGTGGAGAAAGCAGCAGGGAATAAAGCCACTCATGCCAGCCTCTTCTGCTTCTGCCGCTGCCTCATAGACGTCCCATCATCCAGTGGCTACTCAATATTCATTGACATGTTGTAAGACAACATCTGCATTGCAAACCCATCTAGTTGCGATACAGTGTCGACAGCCAGTCATTTAGATCAGATTCCAATTGGATACACAAATAATCAGATTTGGACTGACAGTATCAATCTAGCCAAAGACCTTTAAAAGTATAAATTAACACAATTAAAGGAAACATGCATTAGTGCACTCAAAATTTTATCTTTAGGGGTACAACAGGGTTACAACCGTAGGGGTGCATATAGTATTACTACTCCAAGGTACTAATATGTACCTTTTAGAGGTTGATAAGGTTGACAAAGTTGTTCCTTTAAGGGTACTGCCTCAGTGACAAGCTGTTGTACCCCTAAAGGTTTTTTTTGCACATTTTTCTGACAAGTGTGAGACCGTTTGTGTATTTTGTTTGCAGTTTTCAGCTGTTTTCGTTTGCCCCTCAGGCTACATTTGACTTTCATTTGCAAAGTCACTATGAGTCATTCACCTGGTAGTATCTGGGCCCGGTTGCATGAAAGCCCTTAAGTTAAAAAAAAACCTTAGTTACAAGGTTAAGGGTACCCTTAGTAAAACATGGGTTGCAAGGAAAAAACCCTAAGGGTCCACTTAAGGAATCTTTAGGCTGTTACTAAGTATTTCCCTTAAATGCTTAAGTTTTCCCTTAAGTTCTGTTATGCATTGTAACAAAGTCCTTAGTAACCATTTAGCTCTTAAAAAATTAAGGGATCAAAGTCATCTGCTGAACTCAAACGCGATGGATAATTGATGGATCATGTTAATTGAGAAAGAATGTACCGATGTGCATTTTTACCAATCAATTAAAATAAGCCTGTTGAAAGTATGACGTGACACGGTGTATATTGATTAAATAAACATTCAACACCAAAGTTTTAATCTTTTTTTCATTACTTCCACTGTGCACTTGAATTAATTATTTCCTGGCAGGCTTTCATCTTGTGCGCAAGAGTGACTGATTATAGTGGCAGGCTTGGATGTTTTTCCCCTGTCCTTAAAAAAAATGCTGTTTGTCCTCGGTCCAGTTTGGTTTAGATTTTTTTGTTTCCATTTCTGTGAAGACAGTTAGCACACGTGCCGAATGCACATTGAGAACTCGATTCGTCTAGGACACCGAACGCGCCATTCAGTGAATAATCACCAAATTGAAGTAGTGAACAAAGTGCCGTTGATGCGTGAGTACAATACAATAACAACGAGTTTGACATATATAATGTAATTTAATGGAAAACGATGCGAGTGGCGCGGCAGGATTTTGAACATCCTCCGGTCAGGTGTCGTTGCTGGACTCAACGACTGAGTCCAGACACGGACCGTGTCGTCCGTCAGACCGCCTTTAATATTCTCCATAACTCAAATATTGTAGTACAGCTGTATAGTTTAGTAAATGTCAAACTTGTTTAAAAGCCAGTGGTCCGTTATGTTCTGTTTATTGCGTGAGGTTTCATAACTATAGCAACCGCTTCTCCGTTGCCGTGTTTTGCCAGAAACTATCGCAAAAAGCTTAGTTTAAACACTTAGGTAAGGGTGACGGTTTAGGCGTTTGTTGCAACGCTCTTAAAGAAATCCCTTGCCTCAGGGATTTTCCCCCTTAGGGAGACAGCCACTTAAGAGGTTTCATGCAACCGGGCCCAGGTCATTCTCTTTCCCAAAGCATTCCGAATACATGCAGTACCCATTGGTAAATAGGGTTGGGAATCGAAAACCGATACTTGTTATAAAAAATAAAATTTAGATTCTGCTTATCATTTCCTATGTTCACATTTTAATGTGGTTTTAAAGCATTCAAGTGCAAGAAGACGTGAAAGAGAACTCAATTCTGCACCTTTTTTTTTAATTTCAGTGCTGGGCACATCCAGAACGCTGTCATTCCGAACAAAATCAGGCCAAAACGAACTTCTTTTGGGGTTTGTTTTGGGAGTTCTAAACAACTTGCCAAAGCAAACTTTCCATAAAAGAGGTAAACACCTTGGTGCGTGGCGATTACGTAATAGTAGATGCGTGCGGAGACTCCTTCTCAAAATCTTTTCTGGTTAATTTCCTCTGTTCAGTCCATTAAGGTCCTACATCCGCGAGTGGAAACATGAACTCACTGGAGATCCGCTTTATAGTTGAAAATGAAGTTGTACTTCTGATGTTTTTCATGTTTAATATGGTAAAGCTGCCTGATTTAAAGCAATCTATTGAATAAAGTGCTATATAAATAAACATGACTAGACTGCCGAATTGCAGAGCTCGTGCAAACATATTCATGTTGCTATGATCAGATGCTTTTCTTATTCTTTAAAAAAAAGATTGCCGTTTACTCAATTTTGTGGTGTTAATTTTGTTATTGAGAGGAAAGCGTGCAGCACATATTTACGTATTCATCTAACCATCGCTCTCAGCTGCGTGGGAGGCATCAGATGTTCGCTAACAGTATATCACTGTTTACATATTTTGAACTTTGTTTTACCTCTAAACAAAGAATAAGAAAGAACTTCGCCATGAGTATATGGATCTATAAACTAGATTAGTGTAGTTTATTAGTTAGTTGTTCTTTAGGCTGCTGATTTGTGTCCATGGTATTCAGCTGCAACAGAATGTTTTGCAAAAAGACAGAATAGGTTTGATATCTACATTTTTGACCTTTTTTTACCATATTGGAACGAAATCGATAAGCAAAATCATAATTGTAATCGGAATTGCTACAATTTAGACGATACCCAATCCTATTGGTAAACACTGTTTGTGCTCAACCGAGCAAATATACTTGCCACATCAAAGGGAATATATTTAATTCTCTTGTCTATGGATGGGGATCCTCAGTAATCAGTCCATGGATCTACATCTTAGATAAGCCAAGAGGGTGACATTTAAACCACAACAGATGCAATGGGTCAGATAATTGTATGTTGCCTGTTTGTCAGCCTGGGTTTCAAGAAGCGTAATTGGGAATGCTTAAAAAAAGGATCCAAAGAGATTTTCTTTTTCATGAAGTTGCTACACAAAATGCCATTATAATCAAGTGGAGCTCATTAACCTAAATGTAGGCTATTTAAATGTTGTCAATAAATTACACATTAATATAGAATGTGCAGTCACAGGTGAATGTTTATATTAGATATTCATTTTTAGGGAACAAATTCTTCTACCTTTCATAACCTCAATTACAGTCTTTAATATGCTACACTTACACTAAATTAAGGGAATATATCAGTCTAAAAATGCTTGATCTTTAGGAGCGTTTCAGCCCTCTTGAAATGATTGATTAAGCAGCAGTATTTATGCTGTCATTTATTGATGCTTATGTTTAGTTGCTGTCCCAGAACCTCACATACATCACTGCTAAACACCACGCTGTCCTTATTCCCAGAGAACCTCAGGAACTAAATACTCTTGATGTCCTAGACAATGTCCTAGTTCTTTCTGAACCTCCACCAGTCCCTGGACGCCTGAACATTTCCACCATCACCCTGGAAAGAGTCCTTGAATTCCTCCCAGTGCTCACCTTCATTGCTGTTTTCAGTTTTCTTTGGAGTTCAGTGTTCATCATTGAATGATATTTAATGAAAGAGAAGATATTCTTGTGTCTTCCTTCTCCTGATTCTTCTTCTTCTCCATATCTTTGTGGAGCATCCAGAGGAGGAGGAGGAGGAGGTCAGAAAAAGAAAGACTAGTAGTATAAGAATAAGGGTAAAAGGAGGGGAATTCTCTATGTCCTTGTGCTCATTCTCCCCTTTTCCTCCTCTTCCATCCTTCCTCCTCTTCCTTTTTCTCCTCCTTCCCCTTCTCCTTGTCCTTCTTCTCCTCCCCCCCCTCATTCTTGCCCCTGCTCCTCCTCACTCAGCCTTCTGCTCTTTTTCCCTTTTTCTTCTCCTCCTTGCCCTTCTCCTCCTCCTTGTCCTTTCTCTCCACCTCCTCCTTGCCCTTCTCCTCCTCCTTGTCTTTTCTATCTACCTCCTCCTTGCCCTTCTCCTCCTCCTTGTCCTTTCTCTCCATCTTCTCCTTGCCCTT